>NC_134540.1:47912500-48537500 GCF_050624435.1 Tenrec ecaudatus | reverse complement strand
ATTTGTACTCTGTGCATTGTAGCCGTGCCCCTTTATGGAGACCAACGGGGACCAGGGTGATGTGGGTTTGCTCCATAAAATACTCTGATTTTCCGTAACACTGGGCCACAAAGACCATCTCGTGGATGTGATGGTCCCGTCCAGGAAGTGTGCGTGGAAGGAGTTCAGAAAGCCCTGTCTAAACACTATGTCATGTCTTACAGCAATAAACAGAGGGTTTTAAAAAAATTCTTACATTTTTACACATGCTTCTGGAAGAGCAAGATTAAATTCACCACCGTGTTTTATCACACTGTGTGCATATTTCATTATCCTTCCCCAACAGACCAGAAGATGATTTTCTCCTACCCTACAGAACACCCACTCCACCACAAACTACAAAGAAGCCCACACTGGGCTTCTGCCTGGACCCATCCTGTGGTCCTAGCCTACTGTCCAGAGAAACGAAGCTCCTTGAAAGCATTTTAAAGCATACTTCCAAGGCTCCTCCCGATCCTGAGTCCTCTCATTCACCCTTTTGAGTCATCATTTTTCACAGTAACTTCTTTCCACTGTTTTCCGGACAAAAACCAGACAGCTGTTTCAAAGCACGCGGAGAATGCTGATCTAGTAACAGTGCTGTTCTGCAGCTAGTGTCGGGGTTCTCAGCCAAGGGGACCCAGTGGTTCGGGAGTCTACATGATGGTGACCCCAGTCACCATGCCATTTCATGAGAACACTAGCTTTGATGCTTGAGACACTCCCAGCCATTGTCCCACACGGCAGCGACCATACATGCTGAACAGATGGCAGGGGGTCCACACCAACATGAACGAGGAGGAACGTCCTGGTGATCCACATCTGAAATCAGTTGCTGAAAATCCTGTGGGCCACAATGTGGAGTTGATCGCGGGGAGGGCACCCTGCTGCTTATGTGGTGTCTGAGTCAGAATTGACTTCATAGCAGCCACCTGCTAAAGCAACCATGGTGAATGCATGAAATTACAGGTCTGTACATGTTGTGGATACGCCCGGGGCTGCGAATCACAAGATGAGCCATTCTAAACCGCCAGCTGATCTGCAGGAGGAAGATAAGGTTTTCTACTTCCGTACAGAGTTACAGTCTTGGAAATTCACAAGAGCAGTTCTACCCTGTCCAAGAGGATCATGTTGAGTTGGCATCTATGGTGGCGAGGTTGGTGGTTTGGGGATTGAAATGTCTACACTACTAGTTAGTAGGTTGTATGACTATTTTCCCCATTTTACAGTTGAGACAACCGAGGTCCTGGAGATGTTGAGTCATGTGCACAGTGAGGGAGGTGTAATTGGTGGCGCCAAGATGTAAGCCCGAGGCTTCAGCGTTAAGCCCTTGGTACATAATATAGGAGTCACTCATTTTCTTCTTCCTGTGGATAACTTCATCTTAACCATTTCTGTCACCCTCTTTGTCACGGATTGCCTGACTGGACTCTCACGGAGAAGTAATGAGAAGGTCTATACTTGTCAGCTAATGAGGATTGCTCAGAAAAGTCTTGAGCCTCCTGGTCTGTGAGGAACCTGAACCCAAATCACAAGCCAGGACGTATTCAAAAGTCACGGGAATGCCTGGTTTGGTACCTTCTTCATGTCCAGCCACGTCAAGTTAGAGAATCCCCGGGTTTGCCCATAGAAATGGGATGCAGGTCAGCTTCCAGGAGAGCTGATGGGAGGAAGCAGTGTCACACAGCGTCCACAGAGTGCCTTCCAGTCAAGCCAAGTGAGTCCTTGCTTCGCTGGAGAATGTGCTCCTGCACCAGCCATTTATCTGTCCGCAGGTAAAACCATAAATACGGCTTTATTTCCATTCTGAGAGGGATTTCAAGATAAAGCACACTAAGGATATAGTTCCATAATGTTTAGGCAATTGAAGGGCAGGAGCTGCCGGTCTGAAGTTAAGAACTCTTTGAGGACAAATTTAAGTATTATTAGAAAACATATATAATGCTCCTGCACTGACAACTCAAAAATAATAACATCAATTTATACTGCATCAGGCGCAATTTATAAGTGGCTCTCACATGGGTTATCTCATTTGGCCCGCACACGTTCCTCAAAGTGGATGGTACAGGCAGTGGCATAATGGTTATTTCCATCTCATAAAAGACGAAACCAGCTTGACTTAGAGAGTTTCAGTGACAAACTCTTTGAGGCTTTCCCAGAATCTCAAGTTCAGGTTTTCTGCCTTTGGACCATGACTATTTCCCCCCTCCACATACTTTCTTACATATTTGGTGATGTTTGCAAAAGATTGTGAGTGCTCACACAAGAGTTGATTTAGAACGAAAACTTCAGATCAATTAAGCCATTGTCATTGAGTTGATTCTGACTCATGGAGACCCCATATGTGTCAGGATAGAACTGTGTTTTCAATGGCTGATATTTTATGATGTATTTGGCTAGGCCTATGTTGAAGTTCCTTTGGATGGACACGAACCTCCAAACTTTCAGTTATTGGGAAAGTGTTAACTGTTTATACCACCCACAGGCTCCTCAAAAGAATTAGGAACCCTAGAGTCCCTATAAGTGGGGTGTCTGTGGAAAAGGCACCGTGTTAGGGTGTGTGATTGTTAAGGCTGTGTGTCAACTTGGCTGGGTCATGACACTCAGTGGTTTGGCAGTTCTGTTAATCATACTCCATAATGAAATCTGATCCAATGTAATCACCTTCACAATGATAGCTGCTCGAAGTAGTTAATCAATTGAAAGGACATATTCTTGAGGATGTGGGCCTGCTTGTGGGTCCTCTGGCAAAGCACTCTTGCTTTTTATCCGGATGTGGATCCTGAATCTGCTTTGTCATAACACCTCCAGTTCTTTAGACCTGAGCCTGCCATATTGCATGCTGATCCTGGGAGTTGTCAGCATCTTGTCATTTTACCTGTGGGCCTTGGATTCATTCACGGCTGCAGCCAGCAGCCTGCCATCTGATCAACCAATCTTGGCTTCCTCAACCCTTGCAGCTATGTGAGTCAGAGAATCCTTCATCCTGACATTTGATCCAAGGACTTGCCACTTGCCACTTACTACAGATATGTGAGCCACTTCCTTGAGATGAGTCTCGTGGTTTATAGACGTATACAAGCATCACTGATTGTGTTTCTCTACAAAGCAGTGTCCTGGAGAGTCTCTGCTGGATCGATGGGGAAGGTGACCACACACAACAAAACCTTTAGGGTATCTCTCGCTCAAAGCCACCAACAGGGTCTTCAGAAATCCCCCCAAGGTCAGGAAAGTTCTTTCATTTCCTCATCTCACAGAAATCTTGTGACATTTACAAGTAGATGTTAGAACCTACAGATGGCAGCTGATACCTACTCCTCAGATTTGAATTTACAAACAAGGAAACTCAGTCAACTACCAGATTACAGGTAGTATTATTTAAAGCAGTTCTACATTCTTCATTTCCAAAGGGACAGTGCACATTGCCATCAGGGAAAATGTTTATTTTCCCATTCTTAAATAGAATTTCTGTACTCTACCATTTAAAAAAATCCTTATTTTAACTATTTTAAAGAAACTAAAGGGTTTGAACCAGTTCAGTTTTGGTGACACAGTGAAATCAGAATGAACCTGAATGTGTAAAATGTGGGTGTACAGGAAAAATTATCAAAATGGGAGTGGGGGACTTGGATTGGGGGGTATAGAAGAGGCATTGTGTGCCCTTTCAGGAATCTGACCCAGGAGATTATATTCCGACAGGACTGGGTGAGCACATTCAAAGTGATGTGAGCGGCTACCATCTTTGAGCCTGCCACCATAATTTTGGACACTGTCAATCAAGAGATTTGGTTACTATTCAACACGTATGCTGCCTTTGTTCCGTAAGAGGGAGATTTTTCCCATTTGAGTTATCTTTCTGGTTTACCAATATTTTACAAGGTAAATCTTTTCCAGTTTTGCTTCATTTGGCCATGGCTGTACCTGGAAGAATCAACTTGAAGCGTGCAAGAAAAAACATTTTTACCAAAATCAGCACTGTTGCAATATCAAATTTTTGGCAAGCTGTATAAAGTATTGTCATTATTAAAATCCTCTGATCATCATTTGGTATGTAATTATAGGGATGAATATCAGTGTTAAGAGGTTTATTAAGATTGATTCTCATGGATTTAGAGGCATAATGCATCTGGGTTTGGAAAGTAATACATAGCTATTCATTGAGAACCTTTTAATAAATTAAAACTATTCCAAATTCTGAATTAAAAAAAATATATATTTTGTCATCATCATTTCCCAAAAAGTGGAAAGCTAGGTTTGAACTCAGAAGGCCTAAACTGAAGGTCTGATTCTCCAATTAATTTGTTACAGAATGCTAGCTAATCCTTTGATTTCTCTAAGCCTTTGTTTCCTCATGCAGACAATGAGAAACTTGAAAGAATTAAGCATGGTGTAGTAGTTACACAATTTCATAAGTTGATAAAATAATGAAGGGGTGAAGTCTAACCTGTTAATCAGGCCATAGTCTGATGATCCCTCCTTGTGGACATGGCCGTCTCATGAGGATTCTGGGAACTTCTCTCTTAATTCTGCCGTCAGAAGAGGTGGGTCACTCTCTTTCTCTCCCTGCTTCCCCTTCCTATTGACCAGCTCCAGGGAGCCATGCTGATGGCAGCCAGAACCCTGAAGATGCATTCACCGCCATTGGATCCACAGAACCTTCCACCCACTGGCCTGTGATCTTCCTGCATTCTGCATCATTACATGTGTTGTGTGAGTCTAAAGAGAAATTTATGGACCAGTATCAGACATATGGGTTAATATAGAAACTTTGGACGTGATCTGGCCTGAGCTGGGATGTTTTATTGATGCATAATTACTGTAGATACTCATGTACAAGCCGAGATTTTCAGCACAAAATATGTGCTGAAAAACGGGTTCGGCTTATACACAGGTCAGCGGTACCCCAGCGAAGTGTAACATCTTGCTGCCCCCACCTCCCTGAGGTAACGGGACAAGCGCCTGTTATCTCGCGGGTGATTGCTGTTTCTCCGCTGTTCATTCAAAGCCCCGCTGACACTGCAGGGCTTTGAATGTTTGTTTACTCACATCTAACCAATCAGAGCCGTCCTGTGATGTGTATCTTTCAATAAGCCTTTTAAAGACCATGTGTGAAGGATGTGGCATGGATGGATGTCATCTGGTCAAGCCCGACTAACAAAAGGAGGAAATCTCATGAAGCCTGACATAGAGTTAATAGCAAAGTGGGTTCGAGATGCATGGGAAGACATTCCAGAAGACATGGTGTGACATGCCTTCCAGAAATGTAGTATTAGTAATGCTATGGATGGCAGTGAAGACTGCGCTTTGTATGAAAATGACAGCAGTGATGGTGATGACAGCGATCTCAGTGAGGACAGCATCTATGATGACCTCACACCAGCTCTGCATTGGGATACAGCTGATGATGAGGAATCCAGTTTTGAAGGATTTTAACTCTTTCCATTTTAGCTTGGTTGCTGATTGAGCTCAGGGAATAGTACTCTTAAGATATCTTTGTTGATACCTTATTGTTTTTGTGGAACCTATTTTCCACTTACTGTGCTGCTTTACTAGTGTTAAATGACTTGTCCTTTTATTTATGTTTTTATTTAAAATAAATATTTAAATACATTACCTCACTGATGTCTCAAATTTTAGTAATTTTATTTTCATTTGTTTTGATTGAAACTCACCAAAAGCTTCTGCATTTTCCACCCTAGTCAATCAGTTTTTCTGGTTTCCCAAGTCATAATTAGGTACCTCGGCTTATACTCGGGTCGGCTTATATTTGAGTATATGCAGTACTTCTTGATATAAAGTTCACTCTTACACAGAGTGCCTATGAATTTGTTTCTCTGATCAATCTGGTCTAATAAAGATGGTGCTAGAATAACAAGATCTAGTCTGTTTATCACTGTACCTCCAGCAACTGACATAGCAAATGGTATATGGCTATTACTCAATAAATGCATGACTTTGAGGTGATTTAGCATTCCATAATGCAATGATAGAAAAATTTTTAATTTTTTTTAGTTAAAAAAATTTTAAAACATTTTATTAGGGGCTCATACAACTCTTATCACAATCCTCACATATACATACATCAATTGTATAAAGCACATCTGTACATTCTTTGCCCTAATCATTTTCTTTTTTTTCTCCTCTTTTCTTTTTTTACATTTTATTAGGGGCTCATACAACTCTTATCACAATCCTCACATATACATACATCAATTGTATAAAGCACATCTGCACATTCCCTGCCCCAACCATTCTCAAAGCATTTGTTCTTCACTTAAGCCCTTTGCATCAGGTCCTCTTTTTTTTTTTCCCTCCCTCCCCGCTGCCCGCAATGATAGAAATTTAAAGAATTTTAAATAGGACATTATTACAATGCATATGTATTTAAAATTAGGAAATGACAAGTATTAGGTGATTTTTACTCATCTGTGTTATAGAAGAAATAAAGGGTATATTAAGATCATTGTTATTCTAAATCTATTGGATTAACCTAACTGCTAGATAATTAAATTTAAGGAAGCATGACTCTTTGGAACTTTCAACAAGAAAGATTTTCCATTGAGAATCTTATAGTTGAGGACAACTTAATATTTATATATTTCTATACTTATGTATATTTCACTTACATTAATTAAGGGGTAAACTAAAGCAACACATTAAAAATCAGATATATATATATACCAGATATATATTTCCTTGGAAGATAGCTACATACTTGGACATGCCGACATTAGATCAAATTGCTGAAGACACTCTTTGATTTAATTGTCTTTCATGAGACTCATGTGGCCAACTGAAATTACTCACTAGTCCTGAATTATCCTCAACAATATCTCATTTTACAACATTTTTCCTCACACGTCTGTTTGAATCCACCCCTTTTTCTTTTCATTCAGCTTCCCTCGTCCCCAGCCCATGTCTTTGGCTCAAATTAAAGTCATTTACCCAAAAGATTGAGTAAATTATTACTTCCTGGAGGCAGTCATATTTTAAAAGAAAACTATTTCCTAAATGAATCTCTAATTGGCCAAATCTCAGGCAATTTAACAATCTTACTAGAATTCATTTCTTTCCAGTATCCCTTAAAGCATATTCCTAGGTAGTTGTCTGATACAGTAGTGTTTTCCTCTAAACTTTGTTTCATTATTTTTTTCTGTAAAATTCTCTGTAATAAGTGAATCTTGCAAACACTTTGGTGATACTTTAGGTTAGGCATTGGGCTGCTGTCCCCAAAGTTGGTGGTTCAAACCCATCAGCTACTCCTCAGAGGAAAGATGAGATTGTCTGCCCCCCCCCCCAAAAAAAAGATTTACCGTATATACTCGATTATAAGCAGACCCGAATATCAAGCACTTCATTTTACCACAAAAAACTGCATTAAAAATGTGCTGAAAAACTCGGCTTATACACGGGTATATATGATAGTTATGGCGTTCTGCTCTGAGAGGGTCACTATGAATCAGAATTGGCTCGATGTTAGTGGGTTTTAAATTTTGGTTTGTTGGGGTTCCCTCAATCCTAACGGAAAGCCAAGTCTCCACTGTCCCTTATCAGGGCCTCATGCCCTCTCCTGCACAGCGGGGAGACGTCCAGTAGTGTCGTGACCCCTGTGAGTAAAGGCCGGGAGATGAGGACTTCTGGCTCCAAGCCCAGCTCTGTCATCCACTCAGAGTGACTCTTTTTCACACTCATGAAGCCATGAAACTCTTGCTTCAAACAAAATTAGGCAGCAGAATAGAAGAAATAAGGGCTAAAGGACGCTGGTTGGTGTGATGAGAGGGGTCTAGAGCCTTTCCCTCTGCTTATCTTGCCAGTGGATGGCTCAGAGGCCTGTTGCTGTTGTTGTTCAGTCTCGCGGAGTAGGCCCTGACTCATAGTGACCCTGTCTAGACCCCACAGGACGCCCTGCCCCAGGTTGCGGCCATCGGCTCACTCCATCCTGGTGAGAGTCTTCCTCTTCTCTGCCGACCTTCTTCTTTACCAAGAATGATGCCCTTTTCCAGGCACTGGTCTCTTCTGATAACGTGTCTATATTTGTGATAGTTACATAATCTGTTGTCAACTTGAGACTTAAGAGTAAAGGGTGGAGATTAGCCTGTCAATCAGGTCGCAGCTTGATGGCCTCACTTGGAGACACTAAGAAGATAACTAGCTCAGTGAAAGTGGGGCACACACTCACTCCCTGTGAGACATGCCGGCTGACAAGACATGTGGAGCTGTGCTAGAGCCCTGGAGCTGGCAGATCCACCTGGAGACCCCTCCAGCCTTGAGATGTTTCCACTGGTCCTGGATCCACAAATCTTTCTACCCACTGGTCTATGATCTTCCTGCCTTCAGCATCATTGCATGTGTTGTGTGAGTCTGAAGAGGAGCTTACAGACTGGTATCGGACATGCGGGCTAACATGTTATGGACTTGATTTGGACTTATGAACTTGATCTGGACTGGGCTGGGATGTTTTCTTCATTTACAATTGCTCTTGTATATAAAGCTCTTTCTTATACACATATGAGTGTTTCTGAATTTGTTTCTCTAGTCAACCCAGAGTAATACAGGATCCTCACACAAACATACTCACATAAGGTAGGAAAAGGCATGATAAACAAAGTCTACAGCCTCCTCTTGAGCATTGTAGATGCTTATTGCAATAAGAAGGAGCCCTGGTGGAGTAGTGGTTATGAGTTGGGCTATGATCTGCAAGGATAGTAGTTTGAATACCACAAGCCACTCCTTGGGAGAAAAACAGGATTTTCTACTCCTATAAAGTCTTACTTGCAGTTTCAGAAACTCATAAGGGCAGATGCCCTCTGGAGTCGCTATGAGTTGGCATTGACTCAGTGGCAGTGAGTCTGGCTTTATTGAAATAATAGACCATAGTCATATTTTAAAAAATAAGCAGAGGAGGCAGCTTAAGTGTTGTATATTACCCTCTATCTCCTGTCTAAAAGGTTGATGGGATGGTAAAAATTGGTGAAGGAAGTGTATTCAGGAAAGAGATTCACTATTACCCACCCTGAAAGAGGGCTGGTTTTCCCCTAGTTTGGGTTTTCCCTCATTGGGACCTGGTATTTTAACCCAACCACCAAAGTCATTGCTCTTTCCTTTGAAACAAATCTTCCAGTGACATTTATTTCTTTTTTTTAAAGAAAAAATCATTTTATTGGGGGCTCTTACAGCGCCTATAACATTCCTACATCAATTGTATTAAGAATATTTATACATATATTGCCATCATAATTTCCAAAACATTTTCTACTTGAGACCTTGGTATCAGCTCCTCTTTTTTCCCTCCTTCTCCCACCATCCCACCCTCCTGAATCCTTGATTAATTGTATATTGCTTTTATTATTTCATATCTTTTTTTAAACCGTTTTATTAGGGGCTCCAGTG
The DNA here is from genome assembly GCF_050624435.1 of Tenrec ecaudatus. Classification (NCBI taxonomy): domain Eukaryota; kingdom Metazoa; phylum Chordata; class Mammalia; order Afrosoricida; family Tenrecidae; genus Tenrec; species Tenrec ecaudatus. Next base: position 48,528,092 of record NC_134540.1, on the reverse strand, counting down.
ATATTTTCCCAACAGAAAAGTTTTGGGGTTTTTGTGTGTATGAAGATGGACTTCACAAATCCCACTCTGGCCCCATTTTGGTAGAAATCCAGAATTGCATTTCTCACTCTGCAAGCTCATTGCCATCCAATTCCAAATCCATCCCTCCTCCTGGCTGGTGAATGGCTAATGGTTCGCCGTCTGCTCTGGCTTAAAGTCAGAAGCTGAAGGTCAGCATAAAATGAAGACAAACCCAAACCCATACCAAAAAGCCAGTGATGACCAAATCAAGTCTGACTCACAGTGACCCTCTCTGTGACAGGGCCGAGCCCAGCTCCATACGGTTTTAGGGGCTGATCTTACGGAAACAGGTTGACAGGCCTTTCTGGCAAGGTATCCCTTGGTAGACGGAAAACTCCCAGCTTTAGTTAGCAGTCAGCCCATTTGTATCCTCCAGAGCATCCACCTTTTCATGGACAACGGTGGCGATAAGCCAGGTGTATGATGTAGATCATGTAGGTTTATTACTATGCAGATTATGAGGCCCTCTCCACCTCAGCACTATTGATATTTGTGCGTTTCCTCTTGCCAGTTGTAGTGGTATCCAAAGGGTGGCCCTTGCACCAGCAGCCCCAGTATCACCCAGGAAATAGCTAGACTCAGAAAAGGTGTTTTGATACAATCTGCAGGGAAGTCTGGTACATACTGAAGTAGAGCACCTCGGATCCACCCAGTAGACTTGTAACGCCACAGGAGGACATAGAAGCGCCCGCTTCCTTTTCCACCACAGCCCTTGACCTTCTCCCAGTCTGCCCATCCCACACTCTTTTTTTAAAAAATCATTTTACTGGGGGCTCTGACAGCTCATAACATTTCATACATCAATTGTTTCAAGCATATTTGTACATACATTTCCATCATCATTTTCTTTTTTTAAATTTTTACATTTTATTAGGGGCTCATACAACTCTTATCACAATCCATATATATACATACATCAATTATATAAAGCATATCCGTACATTCTTTGCCCTAATCACTCTCAAAGCATTTGCTCTCCACTTAAGCACTTTGCATCAGGTCCTCTTTTTCCCCCCTCCCTCATGAGCCCTTGATAATTTATGGATTGTTAGTTTATCATATCTTGCCCTATCTGGAGTCTCCCTTCCCCCACTTCTCTGCCGTCTGTCTCCCAGGGAAGAGGTCACATGTGGATCCTTGTAATCAGTTCCCCCTTTCCAACCCACTCACCCTCTACTCTCCCAGTATCGCCCCTCACACCCCTGGTCCTGAAAGTATCATTCACCCTGGATTCCCTGTGCCTCCAGCTCCCATATGCACCAGTGTACAACCTCTGCCCTATCCAGCCTGCAAGGTAGAATTCGGATCATAGTAGTTGGGGGGAGGAAGCATCCAGGATCTGGGGGAAAGCTGTGTTCTTCATCGGTACTACATCGCACCCTGACTGACCCATCTCCTCTCCTAAACCCCTCTGTGAGGGGATCTCCAGTGGCCGACAAATGGGCTTTGGGTCTCCACTCTGCACTTCCCCCTTCATTCACTATGGTAATATATATTTGCATGATGCCTTATACCTGGTCCCTTTGGCACCTCGTGATTGCACAGGCTGGTGTGCTTCTTCCATGTGGGCTTTATTGCTTCTGAGCTAGATGGCCGCTTGTTCACCTTCAAGCCTTTAAGACCCCAGACACTATCTCTTTTGATAGCCGGGCACCATCAGCTTTCTTCGCCACATTTGCTTATGCACCCATTTGTCTTCGGCGATAGTATCATGGAGGTCTGCCGCCAATGATATGATTTTGTGTTCTTTGATGCCTGATAACTGATCCCTTCAGGACCACGCGATCACACAGGCTGGTGTGTTCTTCCATGTGGGCTTTGTTGCGTCTGAGCTAGATGGCCGCTTGTTTATCTTCAAGCCTTTAAGACCTCAGACACTATCTCTTTTGATAGCCGGTCACCATCAGCTTTCTTCACCACATTTACTTGTTCACCCACTTTGGCTTCAGCAGTTGTGTCAGGAGGGTGAACATCATAGAGTGCCAATTTAATAAAAGAAAGTATTCATGCATTGAGGGAGTGCTGGAGTAGAGGCCCAAGGTCCTTCCGCCACCTTAATACTAAACCTATAGACACATAGATCTATTTCCCCATCCTCCTATATATATTTGAATGTACATGTCTTTGTCTAGACCTCTATAAATGCCCTTTGACTCCTAGCTCTTTCCTCCATCTCCCTTGACTTTCCTCCTGCCCTACTACCATGCTCCGTCCCCACCTGGGTTACAGCGATACCTCTTCTTTACGTAACCTTACCCTTGATCATTCCCTACCAGGCCTGCCACTCCCCCCTCACTACCATTTTGGGTCTCATGTTGTTCCCTTGTCCCTGTGTTTGTTAACACCACTTCCTTATCCCCCCCCACCTCTCCCTATCCTAAGTACCCCAAGAACTGTCGGTCCCGTTGTTTTTCCTCCAGACAGTTCATCCAGCCTGTCTTATTTAGACAGACCTGTGGAGACAATAACATGCACGAAAACAAGACAGAGGAAAACAAAGCAACAGTATACAACCAGAGAACAAAACAACAACAACCCACTGACAAAGAACAAAACAAAACATATCAAGAAAGAAAAGCTTGTAGTTAGTTCAAGGATTGTTTGTTGGCCCTTAGGAGTGTTTTCCAGTCCAGTCTGTTGGGGCACCGCACCCTGGCCCCAAAGTTCACTTTCAGCATTCCCTGGGGACCTTGCCACTCCGTTCCCTTGCTGTTCTGCTGCACTCCCCCAGTGCTTTGCCTCAGTATGGTGGGATCAGGTCAGGTGCAATTCCCACACTGTGTCTCCGGTGCTGTCCCCTATATTGCCCTTGGTCACTGAGGGGCATCATTTCTCATAGTGGGCCCAGCCATGTTGTCCTCTCTGTGGACTGGCTGCTCTAATCAGGAACATCATCCTAACTGCCTGGTGGGCCAGGCTGTGCTCCACTGTCTCCTCCTCTCCCTTCATCTGCTCCCGTGTGCTCTGATCAGATATGTCCCTCTCCTGGAGCTGCAGAGTCAATGTTGTCCTTTGAAACAAATTCTTCTCGGGGGAGGGGCAGGAATCCACTTAATTTTTGCCCATCCCACACTCTTACCCACCTTTCCATTTCCTTCTTCCCTTACCTATCAAAAGTTCATTTGTCTTTCTTTCCAGGCCCTCATTCTGTAAACAAGGTAGGCCTATGGCAAGGTGCTTCAATCATATCATACTACCAATGCCGTGTCATTCCAAGCCACAAACCTCTGTCACTGTGTCACCTTCTTCATGGTGAACACCTATACCATTTGTGGTGTGATCATAAAAAGACTTTCTCCTGTATTATTCAGCTCCTCTCCCCCTGTGGCTGTCAAGTCAGTGATCCCATGCCAAGAATGACAGAATGGAACTTTGTTCCGCAGGGCCTGGGAAAAGAGGCCCGGCAATTCATTTCCAGAAGGCCAAGAGCATGAAACGGGGCAGTGCAATGAGTTGAAATAGATTCCATTGCACTTTTTATTTTTAATCTTATGGGCAGGGTCCCCGAATGGAGCAGATGGTTAGTTCTCAACTGCTGTAGGCAAGGTTGGTGGACGAATGGTTCTAAGATTTCGGTTGTTCATTTTTATTTTCCATTGTGATTCATGGTGGCTTCATGTGTGCAGAGTAGAACAGTACTCTCAGGCTTTCTGTCAGGGGGATGGCCATTTGGAAGCAGCTGCCTGAATTCTAAGGAGTCCCTGGCTGAGTGTGAATGGACAACTTTTGGCCAGTTGTCCAGGGCAGCACAAAACCCCCAACAACTTCCACCTTTTCTCTGGGTATCATGATGTACCTATTGGTCCAGCTGTGAAGATTTTGGTCTTCTTTACATTGCGATGTAATCCATACTGAAGCTACAATCCTTGATCTTCATCAGCAAGTGCTTCAATTCCTCCTCACTTCCAGCAAGGTGGTGCCATTTGCATAATGCAAGTTGGTAATAAGCTTTCTTCCAGTCCTGGTGCCACATTCTTGTTCATATAATTCATTTTCTCTAATGATTTGCTCAGCATACAGATTGAACAAGTATATTGAGAGGATTCAACCCTGATGCACACCTTTCCTGATTTTAAACAATGCAATAATTCCTTTGTTTTGTTCACACAAGTTCCTCATGAGTACAATGAAGTGTTCTAGAATTCCCATTATTCTCAAGGTTAACTACAGTTTGTCATGGTCCACACAGTCGAATGCCTTTGCACAGTCAACAAAATACGAGAAAACATCTGGGATTCTCTACTTTGAGTCAAGATCCATCTGACATCAGCAATAATGTACCTCGTAGCATGTCCTCTTCTGAATCCGGCCTGAATTTCTGGGAGCCCCCCGTCAATGTACTGCTGCAGCCATTGTTGGATGATCTTAAGCAAAATTTTACTTACATGTGATATCAATGATATCATTCTATAGTTTGAACATTCTGTTGTGTGACCTTTCTTTAGAATGGGCTAAAAGAAGGATCTTTTTTAGTCAGGTGGACAAGTAACTGTCTAATTTCCAAGCACAGACCAGTGAGTGCTTCCAGTGCTTTATCTGCTGTATGAAACATTTCAACGGCTACGCCGTCAATTCCCGAGTCCTTGTTGTTGGCTAATGCATTCAGTGCAGGTTGAACTTCTTCCTTCAGCACCATTGGCTCTTGCTCCTTCCTGAAACGGTGCATTATTTGATGTCCAGTGACACTGCGCAGTCTTTCTGTCTTCTCTTGATGTCGATTGCATCGTTCAATATGTTGCCCACAGAATCGTTCAAGATCGCCACTCGAGGCTTGAATTTTCCTTCTTGAGCTTTTTCAGTTTCAGGTAACCTGAGTGGGTTCTTCCCTTTGGTTTTCTAATTTGAGGTGAAAGGTTACAGCCTTTAAAAAGTTACCCACAGGGCTTCTACCCTATCCCATTGGGTTGCTGTGAGTCAGCATCAACTCGATGGCGTTGAGTTGTTTGGGTTGGTTTAGAGTTTTCCACTGTGTGTAGGTCTCAAAGTTTATCCATTCTTCTGCTGTTTTCATTTTCTTGATTTTGCGAATAGTGTGTTGACGAACACGTGTGTGCATATATCTGTTTAGCTATATTTTTAAAGTAAAATAATTTTTAAGGGGACAGATCCTATAGCATGGTTGCTGGGTCATATGGTATTTCTAGTCCCGATTGTGTGAGGCAGCCACATACTGCTTCTCACGGGACTTGCTTTAGTCCCAGGTTCACAGTAATCTTTGAGTGCCAGTCTTTTCCATCATGGCTCTGTTGGGTAGGCTACACCCACCAACGTTAAGGCTACTGGTGGAGTGCCCATCAGGTATTTAAGGAAGCCTTCTTGACTGTCTGGTTAATTAGCATGGAGCATCCTTGAAGCCTGGGACCTCTCAGCTCCTGCCCCTGCTTCCCCAGTCTTCCTTTTGGTTTCACTTTCGTTTTACTGGAAAGCCCAGCACCACAACTCAAAGGCAGCTGTTACTGAGAACACGGAGAAAATGCCTCTGGTTATGGAGAGATCGCCACGGTGTCCGAAGACAAGTATATTGTGACCCCTTCGTCATGGTCTCAAACCATCAGGCAGTCACCTCACTCTGGGGTAACCCTAAAGCCTCTTTCAGGTTTCCAGGTGTCCTGGGCTGGCTGATCGCAGTGATCACCGTGACCCTTTAAGGTGGTGGTGAGATCTCCACCCCTTTCTGTGCCCAAACTGACTTCCTGGGGCTGCTACGCTTGGGAGTTCCAGGCCCCCCCCCCCCCCCCCCCCCCGTAGACAGGAAGGAAGGGGAAATCCCTCTTGGCTGGGCGCCCTCGAGGGCTGATAAGGAGAAATCGAAACTTAGCTGTTAAAACCGCTGCCCCAGCTCTTTGGAATCTCATCTCGAGGCTCCGCTCGCCCTGAGCCCCAGCCCGAAGCACAGGCAGCGGCCCTGGCTGGCGCCCTGAGCCATGTACACCCACAGCAAGGTGGTGGGCTCCCGGTTTGGGGCCACCCCCGCCCCCCGACCCGACCAGAACCCCTCTGCTCGACGCCAGGAGCTGGACCCCCTGCGGGCCCAGAGGCTAGGCTCAGAGCCCGAGAACCCCGGGGGAGAGAGCTCCAAGTTCAGCGGCCAGACGCCCCAGCAGTGAGTATTTAACCGGCAGGGTTGGAGGGAGGGAGCGGAACGCCAACGGATCTCAGGTGGCTCTGGGGGGATGGAACTTAGAGCTCCGCCCGCGGACTGGATTGCGAGGGAGCATTCCTTCCTCTAGAAAAGCGGTCATGAATGGTCTTCGAAGTTTGAGTCCGTTGCTAAACATCCCAGCCCCCCCCCCCCCTCCTCACGCCCTTACAGGAAGCGGAGCCCCTGAGTCCGGGACTCTACAGCATTGAAAGATAAGCGTGTGTCGAAACCACTTTCGTATGTTTTCATGACCTAACTCATAAGGAAGCCTGCTTTTCTTTATTGTTCCCTAAATAAACGATCTTGTCTGTCACCAAGTCCAGGGGCAGAGAAGGAATGTCACCTGGGGTGATTAGTGGTCCCCACCCTGGTGACTCCATTTGCCCCATCTCCCATGAGAGGTTTCAGGTTGGACCAGTGTGAATCACAGGATTTTCATTAGCTGATTTTCGGAAGTACCTGTCAGGCTTCTCTCTTCCGGGTCTTTCTGTCGGACGCTCCTCTGAAACCTGTTCAGCAGCCTAGCAGCAGGCAAACCTTCAGTGACAGTTGGGTAGTGGCTGCCATGAAGCCCACTGGTCAGGAATTGAACCAGGGTCTCCCACCAGCAAGATGAAGATTGTAGCCCTGAATCACCACAGCTGCTTGTTTGATGGAGGGTAGGTATTCACTGACATGGGTCAATTCTGACTCATAGTAACCCTGCAGTCTCTGGGGCGTTAAGTCAGTCATACAAGAGTAAAGAGCCTGGTCTTTCTCGCTGGGAGCAGCTGGTGGTTTGGAACTGCTGACCTTGCACAGGTTAGGAGCCCTGCTGATAACCCCGTAGGCCACCAGTGTTCCTAGGGTAGGCACAGATCCAAAGACTCCCTGCCTCTAGTTGTAAGCTTCCACCCCACCGACACTCCCAGAGCAAATAGGCTCCTAGAAATAGAGTAGACTGCAAAATGCTTCCAGGCTTATTGTCTTTGGCTTTGATCTCTCTCTCTCTCTCTCTCTCTTACACACACACACACACACACACACACACACACACACACACACACAATGTTGTGCTTATCCATGGACTTTCCTGGACACATTTATTATGTAGAATGCCAGTGAATCCTGTTTCCTCCTTAATGCAGTGACCAGCTTCTGCTCAACCCTGCTTTCAAAGGAGACCCAATGGCCTTGTCACATAAGCGTTGACTGCTCACCATGACGTATACGGTTGGACTGATGACATCGCGGAGTTGTCATTGACTCCATGGCCCTGGCTTTTGGCCTGTGGGGTATGGTTTGCAGAGACATTTCTGCCTTTTAAAGACTGCCTCAATGAATTGTAATTGTCCCACAGGTTTTATATCTAGCCCTCCCCCTCTCTTTTCCCCATAAACTTTCATAAACAAATATGGGTTGCTAAGGAACAGTGTCTGACCTTATAATGAGTACATAGTAGATTTCCTTTCATCATTTAATTCTGGGAATAATTTATAAGTCAGTCCAGCTTTTACTACTTTTGATTGTAAAACTACCCTCAGATCAGGCAGACGATCGGTGTGATTGCAGAAAAGGTGGCTGTTCTTCGCTCATCTTTAGAATAATAGGTGTCTCGTAACAATAGAAGCTCATTAATTCAAATAACCTAGAAATCTATAAGCTGCAACCTTTCATAGTAATAGGGGGCATAGACACTTTCCCTTAGGTTAATGATAAACATCCTTTACCTATCTTCTCCCCACCCCCATTATAAAGTGTCTATTTAGGCATAACCACTTATGAAAGGGCTTCAAAAAGTTAATGGAAATTGGAATTATATAATGATGGATTTTTTCCCCATGAAGTTTTCAAATTCAGCTCTTATCATCTCATAGGAAATAGCAATTGCTTCTAAGATATGACAAAATAATAATTTATAAATTTTCAAGGGTTCATGAGGGAGAGGGGAGTGAGGAGGAGGGGGAAAAATGGGGACCTCATGCCAGGGGCTTAAGTGAAGAGCAAATGTTTTGAGAATGATGAGGGCAATGAATGTACAAATGTGCTTTACATAATTGATGTATGTATGGACTGTGATAAGAATTGTATGAGCCCCTAATTTAAAAAATATAGCAATCGCTTCTATCAGTTTTCTTCTCTGATTATAAGTTGCACCAGCATTTCAGGGACCCAAATTACTCAGAAAGGGGCAGTTTTCTGATGAACTATCCAGGCCTACAGCCCTCAGGTCTGGGAGCCTCATGGCGCCATAGTTATGCATTGGGCGGGTCAGCAGTTGGAAAGTACCGGCTGCTCCTCAGGGGAGAGACAGAGCTCTTTATGTAAAAAGTTCCAGTTTCCGTAACTCTCAGGGGCAGTTTGGTTCTCTACCACAAGGTCACTATGAGTTGGAATTGACTTGCTGAGAGTGAGTTTGCTCCTGGTGGTGCTGAGGGATGTGTTGGGCTAACCACAAAGTCAGTAGTTCAAACCCACTAGTCACTCCTTGGGAGAAAGACAAGGCTTCCTACTCCTACAAGGTTTCCAGTTTCATAAATCTTATGTAGGGCCACTATGAGTTGGAATCAACATGATGGCAATATTTTTTGCCTTTTTTTAAAGATTCTGAAGATCTTAATGCTAATATTTTGTGATTTCTAAGATTTGCAAATAGGCCATTATAGAGCACATACATGGGAGAGTTTAGGTAGCCTTCATAGAATTCTTCATTTTTCTCTATATTGTTATTATGTTTTTACATGAGCCAGTTTCAGGAAGCAGAGCTTTAAGCTCCATTCCCTTGCAGGTGTTAACATCCGAGATGATGCTTGGCCCAGTCAGGATTCTTGTTACATCTTCACGAGCCACCTCTGAGGAGCCACCTCGATTGTCTCCTTCCTCCTTAAGGTTTCTATGGGATATTTTTTGGAAGTAGAGTCCTATGGTTTTTCCTTAATTTATTTTAATTGAGGAGTTCCACTGACCCATCGACCCTGGGTGACACTGCTGGTATTTGAGAAACCAATGTTATAGCAACATGCCAGCCGCCACAGTGAGACAAGGTGACAAAGGATGGATCTGCTGCTTGAAGGACTCAGACTGACATCGGATCACACCAGCTCAGGCACCGTGTTGAGGTCATGTTCATTGCTAATGTTTTACAGGAGGATAAGAATCTTTGGAAAATCCACATTTCCCTTCTTTTTTAAATCCCCCTTGCTGTTGGAATTTAGAGAATATTCCCTAGTTCCCTTTCATTAGTTTCAATATTTGTCACCACCTTCTTGGTTTAAGTCAAGGAAATAATCCTTGTAACTGATCCTTTTTCTTCTCTGTAACCCCAAATCTCAAGAGAGAATGGAGAAAGGTTTTGCATGATCACTAGTCCATGACTGTCAATCCCCGAGTTCTCTCCTCCTCACTTAGAGGGCATCATGTCTACTCGTATCAGACATGGTGGGGGGTTGAGAGGAAATCCCAAGATGGCACAAATGGCTAAGCCCTTAGCTACTAATGGAAAAGTTGGTGGTTCAAACCTACCCCGAGGCCTGTTGGGAGAAGGGCCAGGTGATCTACTTCTGAAAGACCTCAGATAGTGAAAACGGGGTCACTGTGAGTCGGAATCGACTCAGGACTCTTGGCAAATGCTTTTCTGTTTTGCTTGCTTTATGTAGCACTATACAGCCATTATCTCACTAGTATTTGTATAAATCACTATTTCATTATGATGTATATCTTGAAATCCTGAAGTACAACTTTTTTTTCCAATGTCTAAGAGCAATAAAAACTTTGTAAGTCTTCTTGATTCACCTTGTTTGAATCTGGCCTAGCCACAAATTCACATGGTAGCAAACAGTGTAGAGCCTGTCAGAACTGTTCTTCATGATTTCTTTCCCATGATGACATTTCACTTACTTCTCTCCATGGAATGATGAGAGAATAAACACAAAGACGGAGCAGGACTGGACAGGGTTTTGGTCCCATCGGCATAGGGCTACCATGGGGCAGGGTCCCACTGGACCACAGTTAACCATGTGAATGCCATGAACTCTCCAGCTTCTCCCTGAATAATAAGGGCTGAATAACACCCAGTGCTCTGAAATAGCAGGACCCCAGAAAAAAAGTTCTGTGATGGATTCCACCGAGTCATGTTCTTAATGGCTCAACATAGATTGCTCTTCATTAGGGAACTATTTAATTCCATCTCCGGGCAAGGCTCATAAGCATTGAGGAAGGTTGTAAAACAACAATTTAAGTATTTTTTAATTTTTTACATTTTATTAGGGGCTCATACAACTCTTATCACAATCCATACATATACATACATCAATTGTATAAAGCACATCGTACATTCTTTGCCCAAATCACTCTCAAAGCATTTGCTCTCCACTTATGCCCTTTGAATCAGGTCCTCTTTTTTTTCTTCAACAATTTAAGTCTTAACCACAATAATAGGGCTCAGTGGGCTGGGTGGGGGGGGTGCCTCAGTGATGATCACATTCTAATACCGTCAAGCCGGACAGCTCCTGTTGGACTGATTTTGGAAATGAGAAATGTTAGAAACAATGCCGTCTTGCGGTAGCCCAAGGTAAATTGGCTGTGACGTGCAGTAGTTAAACAGGGTGCTCTCCTTAGCCCAAGAGCTATCAGTCGATCTTCTGTGAAAGGAGCCGTGGGGGTTCAGTAAATAAATGTTCAGCTGCAACACTGGCGGTTCGAACCAGCCCAACAGAACCATTCTCTTCTGTCCCACGAGTTGGAGCCAACTTGATGGCACACGGAACGGGGACGGCGACACACAGATTCATACAGCAGTGATCTGCAGGACAAAGATGTGGCCGTCTGCCTCTGTGAAGCTTATCGCCCTGGAAACCCTCAGAGGAAGTTCTGCTCTGTCCTATAGGGTTTCTGGGACTCTGTTTAAGGCTAGGTTGTCGAGAGAACAAAATCAGTGACACTTATATGTAGATAAGAAAGAACCTTATGCTGAGTAATTTTATATCTAGAAGACATTCCAGCCCAGCTGAACTCAAGTCTATACTTGGGTCTGGTACTCGTGGGCGCCCTCTTCTGAGTCACAGAGCTGAAGGCCCATGCCCCAGAAAGGTAACTCAGGACACAGGGAGACCAGAGGCTGGCAGGTGCTGCAGAGCGTGGATGCAAGGTCTGGGGAAACATGGCAGGGCACCCACAGCTCCCAGGTGGGCTCCCAGGGTCAGCAGCACACATGGCACTGCCCCTGGGGGTAGATGCGGAATCCCAACAAGGATGAAGGTAAAGGGCAAGAGAGATGAGGGGTCCCCAACGTCTCTTTTATACAAAGGTCACACCTTCCAGGAGACACCTTCAGGCTGTGATCTGACTGGTAGGGTGGACCACACCTTACACTTTCATACCAGTTTAAGTTGACATAATATCTAACTACCACGGAGCCAGAATTGGCAATGAGGTTTGGTTTAGCATGGATGCCCCCAACCCTTAATCTTACGCTAAGCATCTCACTGGTGTTAATACATGTTCCCTTCACAAACAACACCACCAACAACACCTGGGCATTGTATAGGTGAGAAAAAGGAGTCTTGAGAGAAGAGATGCTTTTCCAAGGTCTTGTGAGTCTTTTAGTCAAAGAATCAAGACTTAGATTTGAGTCTGTTTATGAACATCTGCATTCTTAGCATGATGTGGAGCTAGACGAGGTAGGGATCATGCAACTAGCCAACTTTCTATTAATTGTCATACTGTCACATCGAGAAAATAGAAGTGCTGTACGTGAGTGCTCAGCTGCTAACTGGAGGGTTGGAGGTTCAAATCCGCCCGGTGACTCTGAGGCAGAAAGAGCTGGTGTTCTGCACCTGCAGAGATTATAGGAAGCAAACCCGATGGAGCAGTTCTGTTCTGGCACAGGTACTGGGATCGACTAGATGGCAGCCAGAAAGAGCTACAACAGGGGTGGCGAGAAAGAGGAGCAAGGCCACATGGCTGAGTGCTTACTGTTTGAAGCGATCCGAATGCAGAAGCAGTTTGCAAGAGTAAGAGTACGTTTGCCAGACTGCTTTCAGTTCGTTGCAGCAGGCCTGGTGGGCCTGTGTTCTTTTACTGTCACTGTTTCTGAGCCACCTCTACGATTTATTAGCTTCTGGTGATTTTCCAACTTCGAACCACTAGCCTTTAGTGAGCCATTGCAGCAGAGTCTGTGTGTGTGTGTGTGTGTGTGTGTGTGTGTGTGTAAATGAGGGTGTATATAACCGAAACACCAGTGTCCCCAAACAACACTTGCCCTTACTAGGTGGGATGCGCTTCTGACGTTCACATATTCTGTCCTTGTTCATGAAAAATAAATCCACCAGGTTCATTTCATCACCCCCGATGGGTTAGAACCCACGCCTTGAAAAGCGCAGTTCTAGGCTGGAACAAGAGATGGTTGGAGCGGATGAGGGTAAAAGACACTTGGGTTTGATTAGATCCAATCTCTCTTAATCTTTATGCAAGATGGTAGAAATTATGGCCTTATTTAGGGTGAATTTCCTCCTCTCCTGAAGTAGGTTCAGCATGCATTTTCAGTTTTCCAACTCTTGGGGAGCAATCATTTTTGTTCAAATACAATATCATAAAAAATGAGTGGGCATTTTTCAAAAAGTTTTTGACAGCTGAAATAGTGAAACAATAAATCAACAGGATGATGAAAGCTTAAAACTACTTAATACCTATAATAATCAGTAGAGGCATAGCAAAAAGGAGGGTAAACTTCGTTCAATTACACAGTAAGGTTACTCTCTTCAAAGCCCATGGAGTGCCGTAAGGGCATGCATATTGTTGAGGTTAATTGCTTCTATTTAGAATGTATTTGAATCTGAAACAAAAGCCGAACATGGGGAAAAAATCAAAGGGAGAAGATGGCATTTGGAGGGGTCTGTTCTCTATCAGGGAATCGGCCCATGATGCTTCCTTTGTTCTGTAATGTTTATAATTTTCTTTTCCAAAGATGAAGACTTAAAAGAAAATCCATTAAAGTCCTGTAGTAAAACTGAAGGCATTTACGGTCATGAGAACCTGTTGTCTCGTCTTGGAGAGGGACAGTGTTTTACTCTCGTGGTGCCCGTGTGAGTGTGCTTTCTACTCGTGTGTGTGCACTCTACTCTTGAAAGAAGATCTGAGCCTAACTTCAATAAATCCTAATTTCACATATTTACCCATTTTATTAAAAAGTCTTGGGGAGGCTTGTCCCTGATTATAAAAAGTAAACTCACACCACCTGGTTCTAGAAACCCAAACATTACAAAAATAATATTGAGAATGAAAGCCTCCTGTAATTTCAACCTTTCGAAATAACTGCACTAACAGTCTGGTGTAAAGAAATCTTTATTTCTAAAACACGAGGCACACTGCAGCTCGTCATGGCAGGCAGGCCATCTTACAGCCGCTCTGCCTTTTAGTTGTTACAGCCAATAGGAGGGCACAGGCGGGAGGAGAGAAATGCTGTTTCTTAGCTTTGGTTTAAACTCTACCGATCTCATTATTTAGTTGGGCAATGAAAAAAATGTTTTTATAATAGAATAATCAATAACATCTTTAAAAAAATCATTTTATTGGGGGCTTGTACAACTCTTATCACCATTCCATCCATCCATCCATCCATCCATCCATCCATCCATCCATCCATCCATCCATCCATCCATCCATACATCTATACATCCATCTATCCTTTGTGCCAAGCACATTTGTACATTTGTTGCCATCATCATTTTCAAAACATTTTCTTTCTAATTAAGCCCATGGTATCAGCTTCTCATTTTTCCCCTCCCTCCCCCTTCCCCTGATAACTTATAAATTATTCTTTTTTCCTGTCTTCCTTTCACCCATCTTTATGTTGTCCATTCCCCTGGGAGGGGGGTTATATGTAGATCATTGTGATCGGTTCCCCCTCCCCCCCCCACCTTCCCCTTCCCCTCCTGGTACTCTCAATATCTGTTCTGAGGAGTTTATCTGTCCAGGATTTCCTCTGTTTCAGCTCTTATCTGTACCCATGTACTTGCTCTGGTCTAACCAGACTTGCAAGGCAGAATTGGGGTCATGATGGGGGTGGGGGGATAACACCTTCTTTGTAGTACTTAGCTCTAAGTTATTTAAATTCAGTCTGATAATCAGGAAACAATCAAGGAAAATCTGTACTCAGAAATCCTGTAAGACCATTTACCTGGCCTCTTCAAAATTATTTGTCATGAAAGGAAGAAAAATCTCAGGGAACCATTCCTATGTTACAGGAGTCAACAGATGTGACAAACAACAGGACTCTGCTGTCATCCCGATTAGATCCTGGATGAGGTGGGGGTGGGAAGAGTCCATTAAAATGGAAACAGCTGGGAAATTTGAATGTAGACAGCCTAAACTTCTTAGATGTGATACTGTTATGTGACTGTTTCAGTTCATATACACATGGGATTATTCCACACAAAATATGCTTAAACATGTCTCTGTGATCAGTGGATGATGGTGCCCAAGGTCTGTCAGTATTATATTTACTTTATTCTTGTTACAGTGTCTTAATAAAAGAAAGAGGGACTCAAGTAGAAAGAAAATGTTCTGAGAATGATGATGGCAACAAATATACAAATGTACTTGACACAATGGATGGATGGATGGATTGTGATAAGAGCTCCCCCAATAAAATGATTTAAAAAAAAACCATGTAACCAAAAACAAAATTAGGGAGGGAAGGAGGGAGAGAGAGAGAGAGAGAGAGAGAGAGAGAGAGAGAGAGAGAGAGAGAGAGAGAGAGAGAGATTGATTTTATATCACAGGAAAAATGATTTTTTGAAGTCGGGGCTAATATTAAAATGTAATAAAACCCAAGAGGACATCTTTCTAAATCATTGAAACTGTGCAACACGTTCACAGGTACACTGGCCCACAGAAAACCACAGGTTTTAGATGGATCAAGCATTTGAAGGAAAGTTGTGAAAACTTCAACAGTGAGCCAAGCGAGATTTCACTGTCAACCTCAATTAATATAGGAATTGTGGCTCAAGTCCAGAAACTGGTGGACGAAGATGTGATGGCAGTTGAAGTCGGGATCTCACATGGCTTGGCATTTTCAATTTTAAATAAACCTTTTGAGCTCAGCAAGCGTTTAGCTTGATGGGCGCCAAGAGCTTGCATGAAGATCAGCTAGCTCAAAGAGTCCATCTTGCCAACAGTTGTTCTTTATGCACATGGAAGCAAATGAAGATGGTTTTACGGAATGATTCATAACTGGGACAAGTCTTGATTGACCAGTATGATCCAGAGAGCAAGGTTCAGTCTGAACAGATGCTTCCATGGGGATCAGCTGGGCCAGTCGATTTCAAGACAGAGAGCTCGGCTCAGAAGTTACAGCCCTTTTGTTTTGGGATGGCAAAAGAGTAATCTTGACAGAGTCTTGAAAAGGATACAGGATGATCATGAAGGTTTATTATGAAGACGTTTTTAGAAAACTGAAAACTGCATTGATAGAAAAATACCGGAACCTTTTGCATGGAGGGATTTTTCCCCCCATTACAAGGTACCTGTGCATTCTTCTAGAATACCGAAAGGCTGTCCTATGGCCATTCTGTTGAGAAAACGTACCCATCCATTCTATAGCCCTTCATATTTAAAACGAACATGATCAGAGTCCCCAGATAATGCCAACACAACTGTTTTTACATGGTGTGCATCAAATGGTGCAGGATTCTACAGGGAGGGGTCAAAGAGATGGAAGTACTGCTTTCGGAAGTTATAGACCTAGATGGCAGCTAGGTGGAGGAACAATAGCATCACTTTGAAACTTTGTGCAAAGTAACATCTTTTGTTCAAATAGCACCAACTCTTTAAAGAGGTCCTGTGCAGCAAATTTACACAAATTCAGTGTGTCACTCGATCTTGAGCAGTTTCATGGTTTGATGAGCGGTTTCATGGTTTCACACAAACCAGAAGAGAGCACTGCTCTCACAGATGTAGGTAACCTCATGCCAGAGTGTATGGCGTGATAGGCGTCTCAGGGCCCACCCAACACACCTTAGCTGGAAAAGTCTGTAAAACTGCCAACCAGCATAAGCACAGGGTGGTCCGGAAAGACATCATGGTTTTTTTGTTTTGTTTTTTTCAACTTAAGAAATGCGCAATATACAAAACTTAGCTCAAGGTAGATCAATACCTATATATCAAGGCTAAAACCATAAAACCTTTAGAAGACAACAGGGGGGAAAAGCAAGATGAATTCTTAGATATGAGACTCAACAAACAATGAAGAAATTGGATACATTGAACGTCATCAAAATGAAAAGTTTTGGTGACCCAAAGGAATTTTTCCAACACAGTTAAGAAGCCGTGTATAGAATGGGAGGAAATATTTAGAAACTATATATCGGATAGGATTATATACATAAACTTCTATATCTCAACCACAGAAAGGCAAACAATCCAACTTAAAAATGGGCGATGAATTTGGGCACTTCTCCAGAGGAAATGTGTTGTTGTTAGGTCTTGTCAAGCCAGTTTTAATTCCGAGGACCTCATGCTTGGTAAGAGGAGGGACCGGGCATAAGAGGAAGATCCCCAACTAGGTGGATTGATACAGTGCTGCTACGGCGGGCTCGAGCATCACAACAGGACAGTGTTGAGGATGATGCAGGACCAGATGGTGTTTCCTCTTGTGCTGTGAGGCGGCACTTAACAGCAGTAAACCATGGTCCTGCATGGGGATGCTCCTGTGTCTGTGTGTCCATTTGTGTCCATCCTTTTCCTAATTTCTACAAAGCTGTCAATTCTACAACAACTGTGATGATCTTGTTTGTCTCCTCCTTCTGGGTGTCTACCCAGTCCTGCAGCAGGAGCTGGGAGTTACACGGATTACGGAACTAACTAGCTTTCCATCATCTCCTGTCAGACCATGCTGTGGGCTGTGCAGGCTGAAGGCCCAGGGAGCACAGGAGGCAGCAGAACCTGCATGGGAGGCCCATCCTGGGGAAGGCCTGGTAGAGCAGGCTTCGTTAGGGTCAAGGACATTTGCTCGGCCATTATCTGCTTTTGCCTTTTTATGTTTTCCTTGAGAATTTGCCCAGCTTAAGATCACACTTTTAGAAACCCGAATGCCTCAAGTATTTCGATGCCATATTGACTAAAATTACTGTCAGGCACGTCTCTTGCAAAGCACACAGGAAACTACTGTAGTATGGAGAAAAAAAGAACCTCTGTCTTGTTCTTTAGGGCACCTTGGAGGCATCATGGGCTAGATGGTGGGCTGCTGAGGGTAAGGTCAGCAGTTTGAACCCACCAGCTGCTCTCTAGAAGCAAGAGTTACAGCCTCTGAAGCCCAAAGGGGGCAGTTCCACTCTGCCCTGTAGGGTCTCTGAGTCATGATTGACTTGATGGACGAGATGTTGAGTTTTTGAGATCTTGTACCTTTGGCTTACCAGCATCCTTCTTCCCTTTAATTGATGTGCACAAAGGTAAGATTTCTTGATTGATGAAAACCGCAACCTAAGCTTTTGTAGAACAATAGACTTCATAAGGTCAGTGGCTTGCCGTCTGCTTTCATAATAATTACAGCCTTGGGAACCTTATGGGACAATTTGACTTTGGCCTACGGAGTCTGATCAGCCAAGTTTACACTGGCTGAGTGGAGAGTTCATATAAGGAGCCCCTGTGGCACAGACGGTTAAGTGGTTGACTTCTAGCCCAAAGGCTGGCTGTTTGAATCCATCCAGCAATTCTGTGGGAGAAAGATGGGACAGTGATCCGCACCTGTAAAGGTTAAACCCAAGAAAGTTCTATGAACCAATTCTATTCCACCGCCCGCTGGGGTTGCTATGAGTCAGGATTGACTAACAAGCACCCAATAATCACAGACTTCATGTGCTGTGGTATCATGCTTCACGTGATCTAATTATCACCCAATCTTCTACACCTACCTGAGATTTATCATTGACAGCGTTTTCTCTTTCAGTCCAGTCGATGTTGTTCCCAATTAGAAATTCAAATGACATCTGGTGCGGTTTGTACACACCAGGGGAGATATTTATGTAATCCTTTAGCAAGCCAAGAAATTTCTCATAACTTCAGCACAACAGTTTTTTTTTCCCCCATGGAGTGCTTCTTGATGAGGAGTTATAAAACCGTGCAAGGATGCGCGCAAGTGAAGTGCTTGTGCCTCTCCAGAGAGGCCGCCCAGGCAAAAGCCTTCTTCATTAGCTTGCCCGCGTAGCAGGGCATGTTTTTTACGGGTCTGCTCCTTGTCTTACGTTATTTTCTCTGATAGCCACCTTTGGCATAGGCCGCTGCTGGGGCTTGGTTGAAAGGAAATAATCTTACAAATTGAGATATTTCATTAAATTTCAATGAGGTAATTAAGGAAACTCATTTTCAAAGATATACATTTATTTCAGGAGCTTGATTGTTGCTTAATCTGAAAACGACCAGAATTCTAAATATAGGTTGCCTGGGCTTGTCTAGATCCGCAGCTCCTCGGCCCCTGCTCCCCCAAATCAGCAGCTTTGAATCTCAGCATGTTGAAAGGGTGACCTCAGGGTTAAGACAGCAGAGGCCCTGGCTCCCTGGCTGTAGGTTGAAACTAATTGGCTGAAAACATGAATAAGTTATACTTGCTGTTCCTGTTGAGAAAAAGCTAGGAGAAAGGGGCAGATATTCGTAGCTGCAAAGGCATGTCACACTGCCACATGACATTAAACTAAACAAATTTTTTCAAAGCACTTATTTTCCTGACTTAAGCTCATCTTTTTATAACCTGTAAGAGAAATAGAAACACAATTAGGTGGAACCATTTTCCTGTGAATATTATAAGATGTTTCAGATTTGGCTGTTGTTAGCGAATAACTCGTTTCTTGGAGCATTGCTAAGAAATCCGTTATTTCTGGGACCATTGCCCTTGAGCCTAGAGGGTGTGTGTGAAAATGCTTTTAATGAAAAGCCTCTAATTTCAACAAATCTAGATCATTTTCTCTCTGTACTGGGGTCTGTACTATGCCTGGATATCTGTTGGCTGGACACATTGATCTATTAGCTACCAAAGTCCTTTTCTTAAGACTAAAGAATCCAGGCATAATGTTGTCAGACTTAGATTGAATGGAATTTGAGGCTGTACAGTAAACGTCTAGAATAATTGTTTCCAAATAATTATCTTCCAAATCCTTGGAACATACCAGGAGTGCCTTTTTTGAATGTTAAAATATTTAGAAAGGAGATCCATTGGGTTTTATTCTCAACTCTTGTCACACACACACACACACACACACACACACACCTACCCCCCCCCCCCCCCGAGTTTCCATAAGAGAGACTCATGGACTTGGAAAGCTCCTCTGAGGCTGCGGTGAGAACAAACAACACCAAAAGCATGTGTGCCACTTCAGATGCTGTGCTTCAAGCTCCAGTTTTGTTGTTCTTCGCTGAACTTTTCTAAGGCCCTGGGTGCCTTGAATCTCCTCTGCCTCGGATCTCTCTGTGCATCATTTGCTTCGACACTGGATTCTGTGTCTCTCCCCGGGTATGCTCCGGGTTGTGGGTGGTTCCTGACTCACACATACAACTCATTGCTGTCGAGTCGTTGACTGATACACGGCAACCCCGGGTGTGTTGGAGGCGAACCGTTCAGTGCAGGCTTTTCCATGGCTGACCTTTTTGGGGTAGATTTCCAGACGTGACCTCTGAGATATTGCTGGGTACACTTGCACCTCAAGTTGTTCAGTTAACAGTCAAACATGTTATCCGTTCGCAGCATTCCAGGTCTGAGCTCCAAGAGGAGCTCTTGTGAGGTGGTCTCTTTCTTGGTGTCTCTCTTGGCTTCCCTTAGACCTGATGCCACGACCCTTCCATACAGTTCCTCAGGTTGTGGTGACCCCTCAACCATAAAATTATTTTCATTGCTAATTCATAACTGTAATTTTACTACTGTTGTGAATCAGGCGACCCCCGTGAAAGAGTTCTTCGCCCCCCAAAGGGGTCATGACCCACAGGTTGAGAACTGCTGTCTTAGACCCTAACATGGCAAACCCCGAACAGGTGATTAATTAAATAGGTAGCCTTGCTTGGAAGTTCTTGCAAGTTCTTGCAAGTTCGTGTAAAAGCCAGTCGTAGTTTACGCTTTCTACCGTGAGTTGAAAAGTTAGTGGCGGTCATCTCACTGGCTTTGAGTCTCAGCACAGCTGCTTCATTTAAATGTAGTGGTTTGGACTGTGATAAAACATCTGTGCGTTATCAGTAATTAATGCTTCATGTGCTTGGCTGCTAACAAGTTTCAAGCCCCGCCCCCCAGAGGCTTGAGGTGCTGTGGAAGAAAGCCAAGGGGCTTGTTTCAGCGAAACAGACTATTGACCGTCTTCCCAAGTACAATTGAACTCTGACACAGCTGGGTCCCATGCGTCAGAATTGACTTCCTATCACCTGGTTAGTTTGTTACCTTCTCTTTTGCCCCAAATAGCCTAAAACCCGCCATAGATCTATACCTGTGGTTCTCAAGGTGTGGCCCCAATCTAGAACATGAGTATCACCTGGACAGGTGTTTAAAAATGCAAGTTATCAGGCCCACTCCTGATGCACTCAGTCAGACGCTCCAGCCCTTGACAAGCTCCACGAGCTGTTTCAGGTGCCGCCGGAAGTTTGGGAAGTTCACCTCTGGGCGTGGTGGGGGAGGCGCTCCACTGGGCAGTTGAGCAGGCTTCAAAGGCTGGGCAGCACTTTGTGGCAGGCATTTCATGTGTTATCCGGCATCTCATGGTTTAGACTCTGCAGAAGGACCCACCACTGCCTTATGCCCAGGGTTCCAAGGTACGGCCTGCAGAATTGGTGTCCCCAAGCCCCTGCTAATGTGCTGGCAGGTGAGGAGTGACAGTGCACAAAGACTAGGAACAAGGGATTCATTGCCAGCGGCAGCCTCCTAATTTTGTATTCACAATTTTGCATGTATCCTCGGCTGCACGTGCAATGTCTGCGGATTGACACTAGGTAATTGGGCATCCAGCAGCCCCATCTGCATGCAAAGGTGGCCGCATACCCCCCATTTAGGAGTCTCAAATCAAAGCCCAGTGTGGGGTTGGCTGAAGAGGCACCACTAGGAAAATAATGACACAAGGAGCCAATGGTTTCTGTTCATCAGCACTTCTGCTCTCCACTGCTCAATCTTTGCCAATTTGGCCTTTAGAGTGGTGCATTCTGGGGTGAAGAGAGACTTCCAAGAGTACTTTTTTTAAGCCTCTGCTGTAAGACTGATCGTGTTTATCCACAGCATTTCCCTAAAACAGCTCCCACACGGATACTGCCTTCTGTAGCTGTGTTTTTGCTCTGCTAACTGTTCACGCTCCTGTGGAGCCATGTGGATCATCTCAGAGCAGATTCACTCCCCCGCTCCCCCCACCCCTGCCCAGGACAGACTGACCAACTCCTCTCATTCCAGTTCTGCCCACTGTTAGCGAGCAGCTACTTTGTGCCAGGCACTGGCCAGGTTCGGGGCGTGCAGCGATCAGCCAGGTACAGTTCCTGCCCTCACAGGCTCACGCTATGTTAGCCGCTGCCCAGGGCCTCAGGGTAGCGTAGTTCTGCAATGGCGCTTTCTCAGTATAGCATTCCCTGATCTCCCAGGTTGCGCTCCTGTGGATGAGGGGCTCGGGGGTCACACGCCTGTCAGTGTGCCACACTGCGGTGGTGTGATTGTGATTGTAGTGCTGGAAGCGGTGCCACTGTTATTTCAAATACCGACAGGGGCACCCACCCCGGACGGACAGGTTTCCTTGGTGCTTCCAGAGCAGCATGGATTAGGAAGAAAGGCCTGGTGATCGACTTCTAAAAATTAGCCAGTGAAAATCTTCTGGATCGCAACAGATTGTTGTGCTTGTTTGTCTTGAACGCAAGGCTGGGAGGACTCAATCACTGGGGAAAACAACATCTCTAGTGAAGCACACCACCCAGTAACTCCCTCCACTAGTATCCATACCAGGACCAGGTGTTCTTCCTTCTAATGAATTCTAACCAAACTCGCAGCCACAGAGTCCATTCAGACCCCTAGCAACCCTGTGTGATATGGTAGAACTGCCTCTGGAGGTTTCTGAGACCTTACCTCTTCATGGGAGTAGAAAGCTTTGTCTTTCTCCTGAGGAGCAGATGGTAGTTTGGAACTGCTGACCTTGTGATTAGCAGCCCCAACATGTAACTGCTATGCTACCTGGGCTCACCTTCCGTGTTAGACACTCTCCTTATTTCCAGACCAAAATTCACTGCCACTGATGTGATCATGGCTCGTTACGACCCGATGGGCATACGTAGAATTGCTCCTTTGGGTTTCTAAGCCATCTTTTCCCCACGGAGCGACTGGTAGGTGTGAAGCATTGACTTGTGGTTCGCAGCTCAGTGTGTACCTGCAGCGGTCTCCTCAGCCATACCAGTGACCACAAGGGTGATGGAGGACTGAGCAAAGTTTCATTCTGTTGTGGATGGTGTAGCCATCTGTCAGAACAGCCAGCCTCTGCCAATCGTGCGGGTCCGTAGGTGAAATTGTACAGCGATAATATATAAAGATCATAGTAAAGTCATAGAGATAGGAGAGATAGAAAAGAAGGTAAAATAAAGGAGCCAGACACATTTCATGGTAGCTTGCTCACCTCTGGAAAGGTCATGATCTCAGCAGCCAGGTCTGCACAGAGAGATGGAGGAGAGAGGACAGTGAGCCTCTATTTCTGACCAAGGCCTATATATACTTAGGTGTGGCATACAAGCCCCCCTGATTACAGGTAACCACATACGTCACAAGAAGGGGCTGTCCAGTAAACCTACACGTCATAGGAAGGGGATGAGCTAGGGGTGTACACAAAGCTAGGGGTACACATGTGACAAGATGGGCGGGCCCTACACTCAAGGTGGCAGCCTAACCTTGGGCACTCTTGAGGGGGCTCGACCTTGTCTCGGGGCTCTGCTTCAAGGAAACAATCCACTATCCCCATCAGAAGGGAGTGGGCCCTCCTTACGGTGGGACAGACTCTACAGTCTGATTGCTGTAGATGGCTGATAACCCTCAGGGAGAATAACCTCTAAGCCGCTTGCATTGACCTCCAAGTGCACAGTCATTTACCATGTGTAGCAAGCAGTATCCTAGGTTTGGCATATATGTGGGGGAGACAACCTGGGGAGAAACCATTTTGCACCCCACAGCCATCTATCCAGACAGGGGATGGGCTTGTCCATCCCTCGGGCTCCATAAGGCCGCAAAAATTATCAGTACCACCTAACATCACACACCTGCCCAAAGAGAAACAATTCCATCTATCACACTAGGGGTAAGTTAATTAAATGTTTACCCAACTATAATCAGCTAATTTTTAAATTGGTAATTTTGTATGGGCCACTAATAATGTTATAAGCTTCAAAGTGGCCTTTGTTTGAAAAAAGATTTCATACCCCCGATGTAAGGGCACAAGACTGGCCAGCTGGCTACTCAGGTAGATAATAAAGAGCGCAGATGGTCGGCGCTCTCAGGAAGTAAAAGATCCATAGGTGCTTCCTGCGCTCTGGCTGTGATGTGGAACTCATGCATGAGAACGGCGGTTTACATTCATCCTAAAGGGACTTGTGCATGAGGACCACCACAAAGACAGCCGGCCAGGAGCCAACCCTCTTCAAGGGCTTTGCATTTCTGTGTTTGACAGTAGGCGTGTGTCCTGCATTGACATTATAAGCTTGGGGAGGACAGATGCATGCTTGGGTCGTCATCTTCCTATCGCCTGTAGTTCCTATTTGGTGGTGATTTTGATAAGGAAAGAACCCCGTGGGAGGGGATGGTGGTGTAAGGTCTCTCTCCTGGACTGGATTTCAGCCTCGGTCCTTGGCTCCCACGAGAAAGATTTCACGCCGAAGCCGGGCTCGTGATCCAAGTGAATTTAATGAAAGTTCAAAGAAGCATCGGGTTTTACGCGGCACCCATAGGATTCCTTTGACCATGCGGCCTGGCAGAGACTGCTCCGGGACACGCAAGGATCTCTCCCTTCCCACGGACACGACCAGACCACCCAAGCAAGACAAGACAAGACCCTCTCCCTCTTGGTTCCTGCCTTCTTAAGGGTTCCGGGGGAGGCGTGGTGAACGACCCCAGGTCGATCCCATTGGCTGAATTGCAGTCACCTGGCCCATGTTGGCTGCTCCAGGTGTAATGCCCATCTCCACCCACTGGCAGGAAAATCCAGCTTTGTCCTTTGCTGGCTCTCCTGGGCATGCGCAAATGGACTTCCCAATTCCCTAGGCTAAGCTACCTAACAGTGGTGGTGGAAGTGGGCTGTGCACCGAGTTGCTCTCCACAAGGTCGGTGGTTTGAACTTAACCTGCTGCTCTGTGGGGAAAAGAAGTGAGGCTGTCTCCTCTCATAAACATTTAAAGTCTTAGAACCCCCCAGGAGCAGTTCTTCCTTGTCCTGTGGGGTCACTATCAGTTGGAACCGACTCAGTGGCAGTGGGGTTTGGATTTGGTGATAAGGAGAATAATGGTAGCTTATATGCATCAGTCACTCTGTGAGAGAAAGGGCTTTCTACTCCCTTGACAAAGAGTGACAGGCTCAGAAACCTACAGGGGAAGTTCTACCCTGCCCTATAGGGTCTCGATGAGCCTGCACTGACTCGATGGCCCTGGGTGTGGTTTTGTATGGATTACTAGCAAACAATTAACACACTTGGTCGATGACTGAAAGGTTTGAGCTTCAAGTCCACCCAGAGACATCTTATAAGAAACACCTGATAATCCACTGCTAACAAACCAGCCACCGAAAACACCGTGGAACACAGTGCTAATCTGACTCATATGGGGCTTGCCAAGGGTCAGAATGAAAACTAAACAAATTGGCGTTGAGGGGCGGGAACTGTATGAATTAGTAGTTCCTCACTATAATAAGCTGGATTTTTATTCTTCCTTTTTTTTCTTTCTCTCTTTCTCCATCCTAGCACTGGAGCATATACCCTGATAACACCAAATGAAACCCGGAGAAGCAAGCTACAAAGGAGTATGTATATATATATATATTCATTTAACATTCAGATGGTCTCACTTTCTTATGGAGTATAATGTGCTTTGGTCTGAATGTTTTTTATTTCTTCATTTATATAGACTTGCCAGATCTTACCAAGGGTTTTCTTTTTCATTTCAACTTTAGTAGTTTCCTTCACTGCCATCGAGTCCGTGCCGACTCACAGCGACCTATAGGACTGTGTAGAACTGCCATGTGGGTTTCTGAGACTCTCTTAACCGGAAGAGAAAGCCTTGTCTTTGCCCTTCAGAGTGGCTGGTGGTTTCAAAGTGCTGACCTTGAGGATCATAGCCCAACTCGTAACCACCACACCACCAGGTCTCCCTCTAGTTATCTCTTTCTTAATGAGTCCATTCAATTCTTTTACATTTGTTCACTATTTTACTCTCTGGAGCTTTGGTAGTACCGTGGGCTAGGCTCTCTGCTGCCAACCAAAAGGGCAGCTGTTTGAATCCACCAGCCGCTCTGGGGGAAAAAGATGTGGCCATTTGCTTCCCTAAAGATTCTAACCTCAGAAACCCATGGGACAGTTTCTCTCTTTCCTTACAGAGGTGTTGGGGGCTGGAATAAACGCCATGGCGATGAGTTTAGGTTTGGGTTGGTTAACAACAGTGCTGCCTTATTACTAACAGAACTCAGCATATGACTAGAAAACTCACATTTCTGGAAGGTTTGTTCTCAAGCCTTTTGCCACAAGACCTATCTTGCCCTTGTCAGGTTGGGCTGACTGCTGATATTTTTCATGAGACCGTGACTATTTTGGAAGAAGACTGGTTTTATTCTCATTCTCATAGTGACTCTATAAGACAGAGGAGAACTGCTCCTTTGGTTTCTGAGATTATAACTCTTTATGGGAGTAGAAAGCCTCTATTCTACATAAAGCGTGAAATAATATGGCGCCCCTTCCTTGATCCTCCTTATTGCTCTTTAGTGGAATTACTACGTGTCCTCTTGTGTTCATGATTTTCAAATGTTAAGAGTCTACCCGCATGTGCTTGGTGTGTGTCAGCCTCCTTTCCCTGGACGATGAGCCCCTGAGTGCCGTGATGACCCATTGGGCTGTGATCGGCAAGGTCCCCACTTCAAAGCCACCAGCTGCTCCCTGGGAGGAAGACAGGGCTTTCTACTCCCGTAAAGAGTCTCAGTCTTGGAAATCCACAGGGGCAGTTCTGCTCTGTGCTATAGGGTGCCTGGGAGTCAGCCTTGAGGGCCGCAGGGCCATGTTTTCTTTTTCCTGCTTGAACTTGGTGCTTAACAGACCCGAGGGCTTGGTGCTAGTCCACTGCAGTAAAGGGGGTGTGGTGCACAAGCATGCTGTGCCTCCCCAGTGCACATAAAAGCCATGCTTGCATGAGCTTGTCGTTTAGTAAGTGTGCAATGGTGGAATTATGAAAATGTCTGAAATAGCGCGAAAATACCCCAATGTGACAAGACACACACAGCGAGTCCATGCCATTAGAAAAACAGCACAGATAGTCTTGCTCTGTGCAGGGCTGCCACAGACCTTGTTTTGTTTTTTTAAAGTGAATCTGTAAAGCACAGTACGGAGAAGAGCCATCAAGAGAGCCTCCAGATAGAAATGGTGCCATGTAAAGACATAGCATGGTAGTATAGAGGTGGAAGGAAACGTGAAGCTTTTTAATTCACGGCGAGATGGCCGCGAGGCTGGTTTAAGCCAGGCACGCAGCAGGGAGGCCAGTCCAAAGCTTGTGTGCTCGGCTTTTTACGAGGTGGTTCCTAGGAGCCTGTGCCTCCCCATGGACCCTGGAGCACAGCAGGAAAGGGTGCTCACCAGACAAAAGGAGCGCGCCTTGAAGGTGTGCCACATTAAACACTTGGCAGGAATCCGGGGCTCAGTGTTCTCTCGTTGGACTTTGAGACCTCACAATGACAAAGAATAACTTCAGGATGAACATTTTGGGCAAGCAGTCAGGTCTAATGTGAAGACGGGTATGCGGGTGGGGAGTCAAGACCAGCATCTCTGGCTCCCCCTGATGCCCCGTGGGGAGGGACTACTTGGGGAATGTAGGAGGACATCAGGCATCAGCACACACAGGAAGATGGATTGACGTGTTGGCTTCAACAAGGAGCTATAGAGCATGGGCACCACTGTGAGGGCGGTAGGAGACCTGGCACTGCTTCCCCTTGTTGTGCACAGAGTTGCTATGGGTGAGATAGACTCGCTGGCACCTAACAACAGTGACATGTGGCCTAGCAGATACGCACTGGGCTGTAACCCTCAAGGTACGCGGTTTGAAACCACCGCATGGTCCCTGGGAGAAAGCTGTGGTGTTCTCCTCTCCACAACAGTTACTCTCTCCGACACCCACACCGGCAGTTCTACTGCCCCGACCTATAGTCACTATGAATTGGAATCCATCCCACCGCAGGGAGGGTTTGTGTTTGCTTGTTTGTGTTTTCTGGCAGTGCTGCAGACAGAAGCCGGCTCTGCCCTGGGGTCATGCTCACAAGTAGTTAGTGACCCTTGAATGGTCTGTCTTCTACTATGAAAGGGGTGAATTAGTTTCCTTTGCAACTTTTAACAGTGGATGCTTTGCTATTTCTCCTCGTCCCTAGTCGCTGAGACGGAGCTGAAAGACCTGGAGACATGGAAGGAGCAGAACAGAGCTAAGCCAGTTAGCCTGGTGCCAACACGGCTGGGTAAGCCGGAGGCCGGGGCCCTCTCTGGGTCCCATTGACACCTTGCACATGTCTGCCACTGAATGCACATATGAAGTGGTTCGATGGCTGTGTTGCTTGGGATGGAATGTATTTAAAGTTGAAGTGTGCAGGTACACGGTTGCTTTTGCTTTTCCTCAAGGAGCGAGCCTACGATGCCACAGTAACCAGGAGTAACATGACGGCTTAATTGCTAAATAATTCAGAGTCCCTGAGATATACTGAGCTCTGAAAAGAGCTTACCTGGGGCGCTGCACACATCCTGTCACTTCGCTTGTCAGGATGGGAGTAAAAAAAAAACGGTCACATGCATATTAATCACGGCAATAAAATGCTAATGCACCGGAGAAAGGAACAGAGAGGTAGTTCCAAAATTGACACCAGGTGAGTAGGGGACCCAGGGGCAGGTGGAAAGGAAGCCGGCATCACCTGTGCTTTCCCATCTAAAGACACAGACCTTTGAACCTCTGAGCGTGCATCAGGGTGGTGAATGGTCCGGGAGGCCTCTGCTGGGTGTTTGAATCATTCCGAGCTGAGGCTGCCGAATGGGAATTATTCACGTAATTTCTCCTGGTCCATCCTGGCAGCAGTTGAGAGATTCCAGGGCTGAACATCTAACGTCCAGAGATTTAGTTTAACTCAAACAGGGCTGGAGGCGGGGGCCACTGGTGGTCCTGGAAGTTTCAGAGAAGCAGTTCGTTACCCCCCACTTCCCACCCCACCAGATTACAATTTTAAAAGAAGCTAATTTGGAAATTTTTTAACAAGTGAAAGTAATAGTTTTATTGTTTAATTTCTTTATGTGAAAGGAATTAAATTTTTTTTCTTTTTAAATCATTGTATTGGGGGCTCATACAACTCTTATCACAATCCATACATACATCCATTGTGTCAAGCACATTTGTACATTTGTTGCCATCATCATTCTCCAAACATTTGTTTTCTACTTGAGCCCTTGGTATCAACTCCTCATTTTCTCCCCTCCTTCTCCACCCCCACTTTCTTACAAACCCTTGATAATTTATACATTATTATTATTTTGTCATGTCTTACAATGTCTGACCTCTCCCTTCACCCACTTTTCTGTTGTCCATCCCCCAGGGAGGGGGTTATATGTAGATCTTGGTGATTGGCTCCCCTTTTCTACCTCACCTTCGCCTGCCCCTCCTGGTATCGTTACTCTAATTATTGGTCCTGAGGGGTTTATCTGTCCTGGATTCCCTGCATTTCCAGTTCTTATTTGTTCTAGTGTACATCCTAAACAGATGGTCTAACTGGATTTGTAAGGTAGAATTGGGATCGGGATAGTGGTGTGAAGGAGGCATTAAAGAACTAGAGGAAAGTTGTGTGTTTCATGTTGCTACACTACACCCTGACTGGCTCGTCTCCTCCCTGTGGCCCTTCTGTAAAGGACTGTCCAGTTGCCTACAGATGGGCTTTGGGTCCCCAATCTGCATTCCCCATCATTCACAATTATATTATTTTTTGTTCTTTGATGCCTGATACCTCATCCCTTCGACACCTCATGATCACACAGGCTGGTGGGCTTCTTTCATGTGGGCTTTGTTGCTTCTCAGCTAGATGGCCACTAGTTTACCTTCAAGCCTTTAAGACCCTAGATGCTATGTCTTTTTTTTTTTTTGAAATTTTAACAATTTATTAGGGGCTCATACAATTCTTATCACAGTTCATACATATACATACATCAATTGTATAAAGCACATCTGTACAGTCCCTGCCCTAATCATTTTTTTCTCCTCTTTTCTTTTTTTACATTTTATTAGGGACCCATACAACTCTTATCACCATCCATACATATACATACATCAATTGTATAAAGCACATCCATACATTCGATGCTATGTCTTTTGACAGCCGGGCACCATCACTTTCTTCACCACATTTGCTTATGCATCCACTTTGTCTTCAGCAATTGTGTTGGGAAGTTGAGCATCATAGAATGCCAGTTTAATAGAACAAAGTATTCTTGCATTGAGGGAGTACTTGAGTGGAGGCCCAATGTCCTTCTGCTACCTTAATACTAAACCTATAAATATATGTACATAAATCTATTTCCCCATCAGCATATATAAATGTATTTACATATGTACATGCCTATATTTAGACCTATAAATGCCCCTTGCCTCCTAGTTCTTTCCTCTTACAAGTAATAGTTTTATTTTTGTTTTGCACTGCACCTTGCAAGAGGGTTGATCTGAAGTTCCCTCTTTATGTCGAATCAGCTGGCTCATCCTGATCAATTTTTTCTTGCTTAACTGTGCTCTTCAAATGGGCTCTATGGGCCTCATTTCTCCTTTGGTCTTAGGGTGACATGAGAGTAGATCCTTCCTTGGTCTCTTTGGTTTTTCTCAGTTAGTAAAGTGGACCGAGGCCATTGGGTATGAATCTGTAATTCAGCAATTATAGCATACATTTCCTACGTACCGATGATAGCTCTGTTAGTAGACTAGTAATGCTTTTCCTGTCGGCGCTCTGGTGGTGCAGTGGGTCCTGTGCTGGGCTGCTCTCAGCAAGGTCAGCAGTTTGAAACCACCAGCTGTAGGAGAAAGACAGGCTTTCTATTTCCACAAAGAATTACCCCTGGGACACCCACAGGGGTGGTCTCATCTTGTCCATAGTGCCCCTGTGAGTCAGAATCAACTTGACACAGTGAGGCTTTTGTTTGAGGCTTCTCCATTGCTCTAGCCCAGGCCCATTTTAAGGTAGGAAGCTGGCAAAGGAAAAGGGGTGGGGCTAATTTTCTCCCTAAGGTCTCCTCTCCCCTCATAGCCAGTTCAGGAAAGGGACATAGGTAAGTGTACCAGTCCTGGCTTTGAAAGGCTGGGAGTATACTTACAGCTTTCTCTCTCTTTCTCTCTCTCTCTCTCTCTCTCTCTCTCTCTCTCTCTCTCTCTCTCTCTCTCTCTCTCTCACTCTCACTCTCACTCTCACTCTCTCTCTGTCTCTAATCTACATTTCCCTTTAGAGAGAAGATATCTTTTTCTTTGGGCTGTTGTTTTTCTTTTCTTTGAAAAGTCAAGCGCTTCCAACAAAACAAAGTTCCTACCTTCATGGAGCTTGCAACTCAGTGGGCGACCTTAGACATGTCAGGGTCAAGCTGTGTTCCACAGAGCTTTCCAGCTTGGGAAACACCCCACTAGGTCTTTCCCCTGTGGCCTCTCTGGGTAGACTTGAACTTCAAACTAGTTATCAGCCAAAATTATTGATTTCACAACTCAGATACTCCTACACTGAGCTTAAATTGTAATAATAATCACTTTTATTTACTGAGTACCTATTACATACAGGATCCAGCACTTTATATACCCCATTAAAAAGACAGGAAAGAAAAGACCAGGTTGGATGTCAGAAGAGACTATGAAAATTGCTCTTGATGTGGAGTAGCTAAAAGCAAAGGGAAGAAATGATGAAGTGAAAGAGTGGAACAAAAGATTTTTAAGAGCAGCTGGGTGAGACAAAGTAAATGCTGTAATAAAACATACAAAGACCTGGAGTTAAGAAATGTAAAGGGAAGAACACTTTCAGCATTTCTCAAGCTTAAAGAACTGAAGAAAAATCCAAGCCCAAGATGAAACCGTGAAGGATTCTCTAGGCAAAATATTGAATGATGCAGGAAGCATCAGAAGGATATTGGAGGGATTCTAAAATTGATTGTGATGATGGTTGAGCAACTCTTTTTCATATATTTGGACCATTGAATTGTATGATACACGAATTATGTAATTATATGTCAATAAAACCGTTAAAAGGACAAAAATGAACAACCTTTTCTAAAATTGATTGTGGTGATGATTGATCCATACTTTGTAGTATATTCAAACCATTGAATTTTATATTTGAGTTATGTGCCAACAAAACTATTTTTTCTTAAAAACTATTTTTTTTAAAAAGAGTATGGATGGGATGGATAACAATCACTGTGCCAAAAGAAAATTGGTTGATATTCAACCATTTCAAGAGGTAGCATGTGATAAAAAATAAGTGGTATAAAGGAAAAAAAAATCCTGAATGTTCTGAAGGCACTGCTGAAAAGCAAGGTGCCAGGCATCGACAGAATGCCACCTGAAATGTTGACGCTGATAGATGCAGCATTGGAGGTGCCCACTATTCTGTGCCAGGACATTTGGAAGACAGCCATCTGACCAGCCAACGTGAAGAGATCCATGTTAAGCCTATTCCAAAGAAAGGTGACCAAACAGAATGTGGAAATCATCCCCTGCAAGTGAAAATTTTCTGAGGATAATTTAAAAAATGGTTGCAGTACTACATCGACAGGGAGCTGCTAGAAATTAAAATCTGATTGAAAAAAGAACATGAGTCAAGGGATTTCATTACTGACACCAGACGACTCTTGGCCGAAAGCAAAGAATATCAGAACGGTGTTTACTTGTGTTTTAATGATTATGCCAAGGCATTTGATTGTGAGGACCATAGCATTGTGAAGAATGGGAATTCCAGAACACTGTAATTGTGCTTTTGTGATACCTATACATAGATTAAGAGGCAGTCCTTCAAATGTAAGGGAATGTTGAATGGTTTACAACCAAGAAAGGTATGCACCGTGGGTATATCGTTCTACCATACTTATTCAATTTATATGCTAAATGAATAATTGGAGAAGCTGCAATAGTGCAGAGAACATGGTATCAAGACTAAAGAAAAGCTTATTATTGAACTATAACATGCAGATGACAAAACCTTACTTGAAGAGGAGGATTTGCAATGTTTGCTGATGAAGATCAAAGGGCATAATCTTTAGGATGGGTGCTAACTCATTGTAAGAAAAGCACATCAAAACGATCACAGTGGACTAATAAAAACATCAAAATGAATGGAGAAAAGATTGATGTTGTCAAGGATTTCATTTTTCCTGGATCCATAATTGGCATTCATGGAAGCATCAGATCATTACAACATTACATTGGCATATCTGCTGCCTAAGATTTCTTTAAAGTATCACTGAGCAAAGATGTACTTTGAAGACTAATGCACACCTGACCCAAGTTGTGGTATTTCCAATGGCCTTATATGCATATCAAAGTAGGACAATGAATAAGGACTACTACACAAGGATTGATGCAGGACTTCCAGCAAATATGGTGGCCCAGGTAGCCTTATATGTGTGGCACTGGCCTTCTGTAACAGAGATGTGAAAAAACAGATACAGATGGAAAACGTGAAGCCCGAATCTGTGAGGAAAGAAAGATAAGCGAGCCAAACACCAACAGAGAACATTAAAGAATGAAACCCACGTTAAAGAGATCAAGTGAGTTCTCTGCTGACCAATTATTAGTTAAAACAGTAACTCTCACCATTCACAGCAATCTCTGGCACCAGACGATGAAGGTCAATCCCTCCCTATCCTCCCCACACCTGCTGTATAAATGGAGGAGTAACCAGACCCCAACCTAGTGCAACCATTGTCTGGTTTCACAAGTTCTTCCATATCCCTGAGTCTGGGCGTCCAGTCTCAAAGACGGGTGGGTCAAATGGGACTGGCACACAGCACAGGAGGCAAACTACGGTGGGGACTGGATCATCCCAAGTTCCTCACAGCTCCCTGCTGCCCAAAGGAAGCATAGGCCATCCATTCATATGTATGGCAGCAGCACTCTGTGATCTACTCAGCCCTGGCCCTCAACTCCAATGGAAGATCTGATTTCCTGGAATGCCAACTGGAAATGCCAGCTGCATAGCTGGAGGCTTGGCTAGGATTTTTGTTTTTCTGTCTTTCTTTTGATACATTACCAGCATATCCACAAGAAGGGTTGAACCTTCTCTAACATCCACACACCTTGACAACTACAGAAGTTAGCTTTTAGGTTGGAGGCTTGATAAAACAGGAGGAGCTATTTCTATCTT
The DNA here is from genome assembly GCF_050624435.1 of Tenrec ecaudatus. Lineage (NCBI taxonomy): Eukaryota > Metazoa > Chordata > Mammalia > Afrosoricida > Tenrecidae > Tenrec > Tenrec ecaudatus. The sequence continues at coordinate 48,494,337 of NC_134540.1, read as the reverse complement.
TGGGTTTTGTTAATTTTCTGCCTCCCCCTCCTACCGCCCCCTTGTTGTTTTGATAAACCTCCAGTGGAGAGGCACAGGACACAGTGGGGGATGGATCCATCCTTAACTCCCACCAATCCTCTGTGTACTAGAAAATCCACCACCTCAAACCCTTATACATCCGTGATTGTACTCCTACTGTGTGCATTCTGGGTGGAACCTGATAAATATGTACTGTGGACTTACTGACTCTGGGGTGTGTGTGTGTGTGTGTTTGTGATATTTCCATTTGTTTATTTGCTCATTTTTTGGTGTGTGTTTTTATTATTCCTTTATTGATTTACCTGATGAAGCCAAATGGCCCTACCTGACCCAACAACTCATATCTCTTAACAGTTTCAACTACTGGGCAAGGGGCACTACACACTCCATTAACAGCTGATCAACAAATATAAAAAAAATTTAATAAAAACAATGTCTCGAAGACAACAAATGACTTCAGTTCATATAAAGAAATAAGACAGAATGGTACAAATGAATGAACAATATACAGAGCCAAAAGACCCTCCTGAGAAATAAAAGGCATTGGAAATACCAGAAAAATAATTCAATAGAATGACTTTTAAGTACTTTCAAGAGATGGAGAAAAAGATTGAGGAAGCTATGGAAAAAAAACAATAACATTAGAAGAACTCAAGAAAACACTGTATGAGCAATATAACAAAAATAAGTAAAAAATTATAAGCCATACAAAAACAGCAAATAGAAGTATAAAAGATTAATATTAAAAAAAGAATTAGATAGCACTTTGAAAGAGCAAAGCAGTAGAAGGTTGAATTAGTGAGCTCGAAGCTTGAAGACAAATCTTTTGATACCAATCTATGACAAGAACAATCTATAAAAAGAGCAAAATAATGCAAGGAAGTCTAATAATTATGTGGGACATTTAAAAGATGAATAACTTATGCCTGATAGGAATTTTAGAAAGTGAAGAAACAAACAAACTACAGAGAAAATAGTTCAAGAACTGCTTGAAGAAAACTTTAGCATCATGGAAGTAGAAAAATAACCATTCAAGAGGCTGAAAACAACCCAAGCTGCATATATCCTCAAAAGAAAACTTTAATTTTTTACCATAATCAAACTTTCAAATAACAAAGACACAGAAAGAACCCTAAGATCACCCAGGAAAAAGATTGTTACCCTCAAAGGGAAGCACTAAAACTAAGCTCTCAGTTTTTCCCCTCCAAGTAGGCAAGACGCATCTAATGACACATATAAAACTCTGCAATAAAAAGTTGCCAACCAAGAATCTTTTACCCAACAAAATTACCCTTCAAATGCAAAGGAAGAAATAAAGGCATGTCCAGATAAGGAGAAATTAAAGGAATTTTTGAAAACTTGACCATCCTTACAAAAAGTACTAAGGAATGATCTTTGGACAGAGAATAAGCAGAAAATGGGTGAATTTTAAATATGGTGTCGACAAATAATTATGAATATATTGTGGACTTCCAGAAGAAGGAACAAATCTGTGTTGGAAGAAGTACAACCGGAATGTTCCTTAGATGCAAAAATAGTGAGATTTTTTCCCTGATGTAGTTTGAACAGTAGTTGTCGTCAGGAGGATCGAGGTCCTGGGAAAAGGACATCTTGCGTGGTAAAGGGTCCAGGAAAAAGAGGAAGACCTGTAGTCAGGTGACACAGTGGCTGAAACAACGAACTCAAGCCTAACAGCATTTGTGAAGCATGACAGAACTGGGCAGTATTTAATTTTGTTTGACATAGGGTCACTATGAGTTAAAACAGATTTGATGACACCTTACAACAGCCTCATGCAAATTGTTGCTAGCCCTATGGTTGTCAAACCCTATGGCAATTAGTTCTATTCATCTAACCAATTAGAACACTGGGACTCAGAAAGGTGACTAACATCCTGTTGTGAGGTCTTGATGTCACCATTGTTTCTTTTGGGTTTACTGAAATCCATTGTTCCTTTAGTGGCCTTCATGCACAAATCCCTATAAGATGACTTGAGAATGACATTTTCTTCCATGTAACTTACCCTAGAATGTAAGAAACACTGACTTATGAGACTTTTATTTTCATTAAACCTGGCATATAGGCCAGTTGCCTGGCAGTACATTTTCCTGATCACCCATCTGAGTAGTCAACTGGTCACAGTCAAGTACTTTTATGTTTTGATTTCCCCCGGCACGGTCCATTGAATCCCTTGATCTCTTGGGGACACAGATGGGACTTTCCAAGTGATTTTCATTAAGCTGCTCATACTCATTTTGAAATGAAGGCTCCTTCTTCTCCACCCAAACATACACACAATGGAATCCATAGGAAGGTGTCCATATTTCTCCCTTGCTTGGAGCTGTTCATACTCTCGTGTGGTTCAAATGTCTAATGCACTCACTGCACTCGCTTGAATGAAGGATGGGAAGTTTGAATCCATCTGGAGTTTCCTCGGAACAACGACCTGATACTCGACTTCCTAAAGAGCAGTCATTTTATAAATCTTATGGAATCCAGTTCTACTCTGACACACATGGGGTTGCCATGAGTCAGAGTTGGCTCTCTGGCAACTATCTCTTGACCTACCCAAACCCCTGTAGAGGCTGAAGTTGGCTTTTTGATTGAAGTTCCCTAATTAGATTTGTTACCTCCTTTGCATATACTGTTTAGGGAGCCAATCACCTCTTTCAGGATTCGGAACTATGTTATGTGGTCAAGTATGTGTGTGAGAGAAGGTGCTAGGAATTAATAAAGATAACCAAGAATGAGTTTCAAATGTTTAGAAATCTGGCTTTCTCCCTGTCTTTTATTATCATCTCTTCCCTACTTCTCCATCTATTATATCTAGGTGACACTGAAAGTGACTGTAATATTTGATGAACACTTCCACAATCCACACTGATTCTCCCATACTCTCCTATTTCTCTGTAACAGAGACTGGAGGGCTAAAACCAAACAGGCCTTATGTAGGCTTTGGAAATCAGAGGAAATCCCCCCTGGTATCTTTACCAGGTCAATTATCAGAACTATAGTGAGTGTAAATTATATTAATGTATCATCTGTGAGAATGAATCTTTCATAGAGCTGACACTTTTAGAGACCAAAACACCAGAGAATTACTTCAGAGGAATCTTTGTAATAGGCACACAAAGATTATATAAACACCGAGAAAAATTCATAAATAGTAATTCTTAGATGATTGTCAAGCTGTGAGGAGTACTGGTCCCAAATTATTTTAGGTTCCAGAGAGAGAGCAAACAATCTAGCATCCATCTTTTTTTCTTGAACACCCAAAGAAAGAACAAATATTATGGTTTTATAGTGAACTACTAACTAGACAATTTTCACTATGCTTTAAAAATTCTAGGCTACAATGATTACACACTTGTCCAATGATAAGATTCCTGAGGGCGTCCTAAGTTTTGCAACTCAAACACAGTAGAGTTAAAGAAGAAGCACAATTTAAGTACCATTGATCATGTTTAACACATTAAGGAATCGTCCTATGCAAGCAGTATAAAGGCTCTACCATCTAGAAGACAGATATATTTCTTATAGATTAGCATGTCCCTTCAAGTATGATTTCAATGTAAGTGAAAACTTTAGTAAGATCATTCTCTTCAATTAGAAGCTTGACCTCATCTTTCCATCAACTCTTCCTCTTTTAACTAATTATAACTTTTAATGTCTTATTAAGAAGACTGGCTATGCTTTTATTTCTAGCAGCATAAATATATTAAAGAAAATCATGTCGTAGACTGATCATGTATTAATTAGTTTCTGATGGCTGACATTTCAGCTTCATTTTCATTTTTCTCCTTCCTGCCTTCCCCCCCCCCAGGTGGAAGCCAATCAGAAGCTGAAGTGAGGCAGAAACAACAACTCCAACTGCTGCAATCTAAATACCAGCAAAAGGTCAGAATCCATCTCTCTGCGTTTAATTCTGGCAAGGAATTTGAGTACTCGTACTTGCAAGAAACTGTGAAATGACATAGCACTTAACTGAAAGCACGAAGCCTTTCAAACAACTGCAGCCCCCCCCATCTCCCCCCAACCCCCCAACCCCCTGAAAAACCAAAGAAACAAAAGGAAGGAAGACGTGACAAGAGGACTACCTACAATTCCCTTAATGTGGTATGGTGCTGCCCTGGTTTGTCAGCAGCGCACCTGACTAAATCAGTGCTTGCTTCTTCTTTCTTGCTAATTGCAGCCATTCCCGACTCAGGACTTAGTATTTTAGTTCCAAGCATGTGTAGTACATTGCTTGCCCCACAACAGTCATGGAAGTATTGAATAAATAATTAAGATGCTCAGTGATTGTTTCTTTGAACAAATCAGGAGCATTTGTAAACATTTTTATAATCAGGGAAAAAAATTATCCACCTCTCACCCCTCTGCTGACTGGGATAAAGGGAGATTGGCAGAGAGAAAGAGATAAAGAGACTGTCGCTCCGAGATAGAGAAAGAAAAGCAGAGAAAATTTTATGGACAAAGAGATCCATATAACCTACTTGTCCTCTATGACCTTAATGTCTTGAAGTAATAACCTGTAATCATGGTGAGGTATAGCACAAACTGCTATCATTTGCCTTTCATCATAATTTTGAATCTCAGAGGTTCCGACTGAAACGTGGTAACTGGTTTTTGTCCTCTGTAATCTCAATGCAATTAGCTAAAAAGAGAAGAATCCGTGAGGCTGAGGAAGGCAGCCGAGGAAGCTGACATCCAAAAAATGAAGGCCATTCAGCGAGAGAAGGTAGGATGACTGAGAAGCAGTTTTGCTAACATGTACTGCCAGCTTACTCTGCGAAGGTCAGGTTCTCCCCTGACACTGTCCGTCCGTCCACTAACTCATTTAACCTTTCACAATACCAAACCAAGCAAAGCAGGTGCCACTGAATTCACTCTGACTCATGGCCAGCCTGTGAGCATCAGAGTAGAACTGTGCTTCGTAAGGCTTTCGGTCGCTGAGTTTTCAGAAGTAGGTCTCAGGTCTTTCTTTTGAGGCACCAGGGGCTGGGCTCTGCCCTTTCTTTTAGGAGCCAAGGGCATACACTGCTACCCTCAGAATAGCCCTGTGGAACTGACACTATTATTCCTTAATTTTACAAGTGACTAAATGGACATTGGGGTAAGTAGCTACTCCAAGTGCACCCAGCCAGGAAGCAGAAGGATAGAGTTCGATCCTAGGCTAACTGGTGTGGGCTGAGAGTTTTCGTTACCAGACTGCCTTATTTTCTCAGGTGAGTGATTACCTGAGAAGGCCACACCATGAGTGATGACCAGTGACACTTTTCCATATTTGGATTCACACATTCCAGAATCAGAGGCACATCTGCTTTCTCTACTGATAACAAAAAGAACAAAAAGTATTAGTGACATGATCGATTCTCAACCTCTCAGTGATGCTTTTAGTTTTGATGGTCTCTCTGGAGCTTGGGAAAATTGTTTTTAGAAATGCTCATCTGACAGAAGAAAAAAGAATGTAATGTTGTTTCATCCCCAGTCTTATTCCAGTTTTCCTCGAAGTCCGATGCTGTGGTAGATTTGAGGTGGTGGAAGTTTGAGAGGGGCGAGCTGATTCATGATGCCGACTACCGTGTGTGATATCTGTTGCAGCTTTAAGACAAGGAAGCGTCATTTTTCTTCCCTTTGTTCTTTTGCTTCCTGCCTTCTTCTCATTTCTCCCTTTTTCTCGAATTCCAGAGGTTCTGTCCATTATTTTCAAGATTCAGGGTAGGCCAGAATATAAACCTGGTTACCAAGCAACCAATGGTTTTACCTGTAAAAGATATTGAAGACAAAGTCAATAGCTTAAGGAATGAATGCCAGTAGGTGAGCCCGCCCCTCGTTTGAGGTGCTCTCTCATTGGCTGGGAGAGCAGATCACTTTGTCCATTGTTTACTTTTGTTAGGGCCATGTGCAAATTTTCTCCTTCAGTCCATGTCAGTTTAGGTAGGTTGTTTCTAGAAATTTGTCCAGGTTTTCAAATTTATTGGAGTACTATTCTTCATAGTATTTTTTTATCCTTTTTATTTCATTTGGATCTGTTGTGATGTCAGCCATTTATTTTCATATCCATGATATGTGTGTCTTGTTTTATAAATTTCTCAGTTGTTTGCTGCTTTTATTAATCTTTTCAAAGAGCCAACTTCTAGCCTTATTGATTCTTTCTGTTGTTTTTCGGTTTCTGATTCATTTATTATTCTGCTCTAATTTTTATTATTTCTTTTCATGGGATAGACACATTTTGCTGCTCTTTTTCTAATTATTGGAGATTTGGGGTTAAGGTATTGATTTTGATTCTTCTGTGATGTGTGTGTTTATTGCGGCAAGGAGCTGTAGAGTTGATAAAGTCAATATTAACAGGTGAGAGAGCAGGCTTCTGGACACGGAGGTGGATGAATTCATGTTTGGCCGGTAAAGTGCAGACTGTTGATGACTCCCAGGATCAGCAGACAAACAGTAGACCGAGGGCTGAAATCCAAAGAACAGGAAAACAGATGCAGGATCGACACCCAGCAAAAATTAAGGAAGCTTTTCTCCAAATCCACTTATATTTGAAGCAGACCACACCCCTGAAGTCCGTTTCTTTCAATAGATCATTTCGTGGAGGTGACTACATTCTGCTAGAGCTCATCACGGGGTTTGTATTGTTGGTAGGTGCTGTGGAGTTGGGTTCAACACATCGTGACCCTATGTGCAATAGAATGAAATACTGCCTGATCCTGCATTAAAATTGTTTTAATGTTCAAGCCCATTGTTGCGGCCATTGTGTCAATCCATCTTGTTGAGGTCTTTTCTTCTGCCCTGTCCCTGAACTTTACCAAGCCTGGTGATTACTATGTCCTAACGGTCGCTGAACATATTGTGACAAACAGTGAATAATAGCATGCCCCACTCCCCCTTTCAAGTTATACCATAACACTAGACATTGGATCGACGAGGCCATGCCTCCAACTTCAGATGGAGCAGAGACTGCACAGAGGGAGCTGTGCCTTGCTGCTGGATAGGTAAGGGTGGTGCTGGCCACACTTCTGACCAGCAGGAGGGTGTGAGGAACAAGGGGAAGATTGTCCCTTCTGGCATGGGCATTTGTATTGTCTTGGTTTAGTGGAGCGGATTCTTGGTTTAGTTGTGTGGATTCTTGGTTTAGTGGAGTGGATTCTTGGTTTAGTGGAGTGGGTTCTTGGTTTAGTGGAGTGGGTTCTTGGTTTAGTGGAGTGGATTATTGGTTTAGTGGAGTGGATTCTTGGTTTAGTGGAGTGGGTTCTTGGTTTAGTAGAGTGGATTATTGGTTTCGTGGAGTGGATTATTGGTTTTGTGGAGTGGATTATTGGTTTTGTGGAGTGGATTCTTGGTTTAGTGGAGTGGATTCTTGGTTTCGTGGAACGGATTCTTGGTTTAGTGGAGCGGATTACAGGCTCCTGTCATAGAATGCTCTCATAAAAGTTCAAAGTGGCTGCCTCGCGGTGTCTATCTCATCACTCACTGCTTTTGTTTTTCTCCTACTTGGTATTCAGTCGACTTCTCTATCCTTTGCTGTGAAGCACAGAGTTCCAGCATCATCCTTGGTACCTGCTTCACTTGACCTTTCCTGTCTTTGTTGTGAAGGGTCTAAGTAGCTCATCTGCCGAGTCCACCATCTTGCTGGAAGTCTCTGCTCTTTGGTCTTTCCTTCTCTCCCCTTTCTGCTTCTCTATTAGCCAGCCTTCTTTTTTCATACAAGTTTACCACTGCCCCCATTTTCTCCTTCAAATGAAGGTTCACACATTGGCCGTGTGCATGTGGAAGACATGCTCTTTTCCCAAAGCCGAGTCTTTCAGCATTTCATTGGAACAGAGAGAGTCATTGCGAGATCACCGGGGACTGAAATCAGAGGCTGGCACACCTTGACAAATGTTTGAGTGGCAATTTCTTACCCTAAAAGTCATTCATTATGGTCAGTTAGTAAGGGGCCCTGGTGGTATAATGGTTTGTATATTTTGCTACTAATTGAAAACTAAGCCGTTTGAACCCAATAAGCTTGCTGCTCTGGTAAAAATTTATAGCTAAAAAAATTTTTTTTTAATTTATAGCTTCAGAAGCCCACAGGGACAGTTCTATTCCATACTATGAGTTGGAATCAACTTGATGGCAGTGAGTTTTTGTTATTGTTGTTGCATTCAGTTCATGCGTGGACATGTTGTCATTAACATTGAGTAATAGCCGCCTCCTACCTCCCTTTTCAAGTTATACCATAAGACTAGACATTAGACACAAAACTCCTGATTGGATGGCCTTCTCTAATGTGGTGATTATAATGATTGTTGGTACAAATACACTGACAAGTGAGAGATGCGGGTGAGAATGGCTATTGTTAAACTGGTTTCCATTGAGTCAATTCCAACTCATGGTGACTCCATGTGTAGCATGGGAGAACTGTCCTCCCTAGGATTTTCAGTGGTGGATTTTTGGAAGTAGATTTCCAGGCCTTTATTCCAAGGTGCCTCTGAGTGGACTCAAACGTCTAACCTTTCAGTTAGCAGTGAAGCACTTAGTCATTTTCACCACTGGGGGGGCGGGGGCTTTGATTGTTAGGTGGTTGTTGTTAGTTGCCATCTTTAAAATAAATTGACTCCTGGTGACACATGCGTGTCAGAGTTGGGTTTTCAATAGTTCATTTCTGGAAGTAGACCACCAGCACTGTACCCTGAGTCACTCCTGGGTGTGTTCAAGCCACTAACTCTTCAGTTAGTCATACATTGTTTAATCATTTGTAGCACTGTAGGGCTTTTAGTTGATAGTTAGACCCTTGCTTTTCAAAAATAATTCTTGGACTGTCAGCATGAACATGCACTGAGAGTTTGCTGGACATTTAGATTTAAACACTTTACAACTTCCGAATTAGAACCTGCATTTTAACAAGGTACCCAGGGGATTCTTGTGCATGGACAAGTTTTAGGAGCACTAATCTACTCTATCTTACCAGAGAAGGTCCACCCTCTTCTCACCTGACCAAAGACTTGGTTTCTCTGGCTGTTTAGCCTGTGCTGCCCCGTGACTTAGCTCTTCCTGGGAGATAGGCATCCTCAGCTTTACTTACTGAATGTGAGCCTGTTTGAGATTTGGTGTCAGATCACAGAAATATGGACATTAAAGCATTTAGAAGTTGTGCGCTTCCCACTGCCAGCATGCCAGTGGGCAAGGGGAGTGGTAATGGCTGTGCTTATGGAGCCTTTATTCCTTCAGATACACAGCACGCACACACATGGGCACCACCCTCCAGGGCAAATGACCCCTGCCCAGGAATTCTTAGCCAAGTAGAATCTGTGAACAGCCTATTGCCACCCTGAGAGCCTCTAGCTTGGCCTTTGTGTAGCCCAGGGCTTCACCTACCATGCCTTACAGTTTTTGTTCTCCCGGGGGGGGGGGGAGGGGGGCATGTCATTGGAGTGGTCAATGAATCCCAAATTGAATGGTCACCATTGGTGGATATGACATTGAGTACAGTATATCCTGAGAGGAGAGGGAACTGGATTTCCTGCCAGGATTTGCAGCTGTTTTTTGGATCCTTAACATGCAGGAGGGAGGTCAGCCCTTTAGCATCTGATTATGCCACTGGCGCCCAGTGGGCAACAGGAAAATTTGGATGCTCTAGTTCCAACCTGAAATCCTATACTAGAGTAAGTTGATGCTTTATGTACTTGTAGTGGTATGGTATGACCTCCTTGTGATGACTTGTGAGAGCAGATTGTTAAATGTTGAGAATTTCTATGGGCGATTTGACTTCATGTTGGTAACTTGACATAAATCATGGTGGGGGAACATATTTACACCATAAAGACGGGTGCATGTGACACATCAACTTCCCTCCCCCTCGTGTTGCCGTCGCTGGTTGTTAAATGTTTATCAGCACACCACTTCTTAGCCATAAATGAAAGAGGCCCTTCCCACCTCACTTCCAATATCCCAAAGCCAAGCTTCAGAGGCTAAGGAGACCATAACTTTTGTGAAGAATCTGACACTTTGTGTATATTACATTTACGGATTGAAAAATAAATGATAACACATACTTTCTCCTTAGAAGATGTCGACAGATGACTTGTGGGATAACGTCAAGAATATAATACACAAAGAAAGCAGAAGCTCATTAGCAAGACAGGAAAGAAAGAAAAGACCGAATTGGATGTCAGAAGAGACATGCTTTAAAGTGCAGAAAAGAAGTGATGAATAAAAGGCCAGAAACCGAAGATATCAAAGAGTGGCTTCCGAAGGCAGATTGAAGTAGAATGAAATGTGCAAAGAAATGGAGTTAGAAAACCAAAAGGGACGAGTACACTCAACATTTCTCAAGTTGAAAGGATTGAAGAAAGCACTCGAGCCTTGGAGTTTCACTATTGAAGGACATTATGATCGCAATCCTGGATGACTCAGGAAGCATTGAAAGAGGACGGAAGGATTACACAAGTCTCGATATCAAAAACACTTGGTTGATGCTCAGCCATTTTAGGAGGCAGCATTTGACTAAGTGCCAATGGTATTGAAGGGAAAAAAAATCCAGGCTTCACTGAAAGCATTGTCCAAAAAACAAAGATTGAGGAATTGACAGACTACCAACTGAAATGTAGTTTCAGCAAGCAGATACAATGTTTCAGCAAGCATATACAATGTTTCAGCAAGCAGATACTGTGCTGGAGGTACACACCCATCTCTATACTAAAAAATTTGGAAGACACATACCTGACCAGCTAATTAAAAGACATCACCTTTTTGCCCATTCCCCCCAAAAGGTGACCCAGTAAATATAGAAATTATTGAACAACATCATTAATATTATACCCATGTTAAACTTTGAAAAGGATAATTAAAACAACAACAAACACAGTTTCAGCAGTACATTCACAGGATATTGACAGAAATTCAAGTCAGATTCAGAAAATAATAAAGAATGCAAGATACCCGGCCCCACTATGAGACATGGCATACCTCACTGACCCATAGCCCTACAGGGACAACACCAGAGACACAGTGTGGGAATTGTGCCTGATCTGATCCCACCACACCGAGGCAAAACACTAAGGGGGCAACAGAACAGCAAGGAAATGGAGCAGTGAGGTCACCAGGGAATGCTGAAGGTGGACTTTGGGGCCAGGGCATGGTGCCCCAACAGACTAGACTGGAAAACACTCCTAAAGGCCAACAAACGATCCTTGAGCTAACTACAAGCTTTTCTTTCTTATTGTGTTTTGTTTTGTTCTTTTGGTTTGTTGTTGTTTTGTTTTGTTTTGTATTGTTGCTTGGTTTTGCTCTGTCTTGTTTTTGTGCATGTTATTATCTCTGCAGGTCTGTCTAAATAAGATAGGCTGGATGAACAATCTGGAGGAGAAAACAACAGGACCGACAGTTCCAGGGATACATGGGAGAGTGGGAAGTGGGGGTGGGGGGGGCGTAGTGGTGTTAATAAACCCAGGGACAAGGGAACAACAAGTGATCCAAATCGGTGGTGAGGAGGGTGTGGGAGGCCTGGTTGGGCATATCAGGGGTAATGTAACCAAGAGGAATTGCTGAAACCCTTGTGGGGACTGAGCATGATAGTGGGACAGGAGGAAAGTCAAGGGAAATAGATGAAAGAGCTGGGAGACAAAGGGCATTTATAGAGGTCTAGATAAAGACATGTACGTATGCAAATATATTTACATATGAGGATGGGGAAATGAATCTATGTGCATATATTTATAGGTTTAGTATTAAGGTAGCAGATGGACATTGGGCCTCCACTCAAGTACTCCCTCAATGCAAGAATACTTTCTTCTATTAAATTGGCATTCTATGATGCTCATCTTCCCGACACAACTGCTGAAGGCAAAGTGGATAAATAAGCAAATGTGGTGAAGAAAGCTGATGATACCCGGCTATCAAAAGATAAAGCGTCTGGGCGCTTAAAGGCTTGAAGGTAAACAAGCGGCCATCTAGCTCAGAAGCAACAAAGCCCTCATGGAAGAAGCACACCAACCTGTGTGACCATGAAGTGCTGAAGGGATCAGTTATCAGGCATCAAAGAACAAAAAAAAAATCATTTCATTGTGTGCTCACCTTCCTGATAAGATCACTGAAGACAAATGGGTGCATAAGCAAATGTGGCGAAGAAAGCTGATAGTGCCCAGCTGTCAAAAGGTATAGTGTCTGGGGTCTTAAAGGCTTGAAGGTAAATAAGCGGCCATCTAGCTCAGAAGCAACAAAGCCCACATTAAAGAAGCACACCAGCCTGTGCGATCACGAGGTGTCAAAGGGATCAGGTATCAGGCATCATCAGAACAAAAAATCTTATCGCAGTGAATTAGGGGGAGAATGTGGAGTGGAGACCCAAAACCCATTTATACATCCCCTTACAGAAGGGACTTTGGGAGGAGACCAGCCAGTCAGGGTGCAATGTAGCAACGATGAAACATACAACTTTCCTCTGGTTCCTAAATTCTCTCCCCACCCCCCCACCCACACACACATACACTATCATGATCCCAATTCTTGCAAGTCTGACTAGACCAGAGGATGTACACTGGTACAGATAGGAACTGGAAACGCAGAGAATCCAGGACAGACGATACCTTCAGGACCAGGGGTGTGAGTGGCAATACTGGGAGGGTAAAGGGAGGGTGGGTTGGAAAGGGGGAACCAGTTACAAGGATCTACATGTGACCTCCTCCCTGGGGGATGAACAACAGAAAAGTGGGTGAAGGGAGACGTTGGACAGGGCAAGATATGACAAAATAATCATTTATAAATTATCAAGGGTTCATGAGGGAGGGGGAAGCAGGGAGGGAGGGGGAAAATGAGGAGCTGATGCCAGGAGTTTAAGTGGAGAGCAAATGTTTTGAGAATGATGAGGGCAATGAACTTCCAAATGTGCTTTACACAATTGATGTATGGATGGATTGTGATAAGAGTTGTATGAGCCTCTAATAATATGTTTTTTTTAAACCTAAAAAAAATAAAATGCAAGATAGTATTGCTGATGGGATGTATCTGGGGTGAAATCAGAGAACCACAGAAAGATGGTTATCGGTGCTCTATTGACTTTGTAAAGACATTCAAGTGTGTGGCTCCGAGGAAAGTATGGATAACATATTGAGAGGAAGGAGAACCCAGCACACTTAGTTGTGCTGTGTACGCAGACCATGGGGCAAAGCAGGTCTTCGGTCAGAACAAGGGGACACTGTGGAGCCTTAAAATCAGGTAAGTGTTGCATTGTTCCATGCTGAGGGAATAATCCAAGAATCAACAGTGAGTCTATGACGAAGAACACGGCTCTGAGATTGGAGCAAGACTTATGAACAGCCTTTCATGCTGAAAGCAAAGAGGTTTCAGGCACTTGATGGTGAAACTTAAAAAAAAAAAACAAACAGCCATAGACTTAGGTGTGGATTCCACATCAACAGAAAGGAAAACAAAGATCCTCATCACTAGATCAATAAACAGCATGATAGAAACTGGAGAAAGGATAGAAGTTGTCAAGAATTTAATCTTACTTAGATCCACAATCGATTCTCATGGACGCCACCATCAAGAAATCAACATATTACATCGGGCAACTATGGTGCAAAATCTTCTTAAAAGTGTTGAAAACCATAAATGTACCTTGAGGCTAAGGTGTGCATAACTCAAGGCGTGGCGTTTTCAATCACCAATCGGGGCAGTGTGTGAGGAAGACTAAAGTCGAACCGATGCTTTTGAATTACAGCATTGATAAAGAATCCTGAATGTGTCAGGGACTGTCAGAAGAATGAACACATCTATCTTGGAAGAAGCACAGCCAGGATAGTCCTTAGAATCAAGGTTAGTGAGGCTATGTCTGACGCGTGTGGGATATTTTAACAGGAGGGACCAATCCCTGGAGAAGAACATCATGCTTGGTAAAGTACAAGGTGAGTGGACAAGAGGATGATCTTCAATGAGATGAGTTGGCACAATGGCTGCAACACTGGACTCCAACAGCAATGGCTGTGGCCACGGTGGGCAGTGTTTCCTTCGGTTGTCAAGGGTGACTGAATCAGGGTTGATGGGAAGGTACCTAGCAACAACGACCCTAATTCCCAGCATCAGTGAATGTTACGTTATACAGCAAAGGAGAATGGCATCTGCTAATCAACGGACCTTCGTATTCTGCATTACCCAGGTGGAGATCGTATCAGAGATCATAGCCTGCATTACCCAGGTGGATCCAATGTACTCACAAGAGTTCTTAAAAGTGGAAAAGTAAGAAAGACAAGAGAGAACAGAGAGATGATAGGATTCAATCTATTATTACTAGCTTTGAAGTTGGAAGACGTGGACATGAGCCAAGGAATATGGGAGACCTCTAAATCTGGAAAGGAAACTTCCTCCTCTCTAGAGTCTGAAGCAGGCACAGCATTGTCAACACTTGCATTTTAGCTCAGCAAGACCCACTTGGACTTCTTCCAGAACTGTCATGGATTTGTATTGCTGAAAGCCACTAAGTTTGTGCTAGTTTATGATAGCAGCAATAAAAAAAATTAATACAACCCACATAGTGTTAAAATGATGCATTAATTTCTCTTTCTAGAAATCTCTAAGGCTGAGAAAATGTCTCTAAAATAAAAGAAAGTTCAGAATAAAAGAAAGTTATTTTAAAAAGACAGCACACTAGACACAGATAGTTCCATCAGGACTGAAGCGGGTGGCATAGGAAGGCATGTTTCCATAAATCCTCCCGGCAAGCTTTCATTCAAATTTAGTGCCAGGGGAGAAAATCTCTACCATACTTTCTCCTGAAATTTATGCAGGTGAATTAAGTAATAATTTGTGTTTACAGACTTTCATAATACAAACTTTGGAAAGGTTACAGTGTTCTCTGTCTCTGTTCACAAATTACTGCTAGTTATTGTCGTCCCCTGGCTGTATATGTTGGAGCATTTGCCACCAGTGCCATTTATCCTTGTCTGTCTCTCATGGGCTTCCCTTGCCTTGGTCACATGGTGCTGCCTGCTCCCAGAGTGTGCATTGCCTTCTCCTTCCCCAGAATGAGCTCTTATTTACTACCTAGTTGTGATCCCCCCCTCTCGCTTTCTAGTCCCTGGTAACCATCAAATACTATTTATTTCTGGGTTCAAGCCTGTTCCCGACTTCTTTAAACAATAGGGATCTCATACAATAGTTGTCCTTTGGGGTGTACTTTATTTCTTTCAGCATGATGTCCTGCAGATTCTTCTGTGTTGAGATGTGTCATGAGTTCATTATTCTTGGTTGTGTGGAGTATTCTATTGTATGTTTGTACATTGTTTGTTTGTCCATTCACCTGTTGATGAACCTTTGGGGTGTTTCCATCTTTCTGCTATTGTGAATAATGCTACAATGATGGGCAGATGTCTATGTGTGTCAGAAAGCTCATCATTTCACCAGGCTGTGTATCTACCTAGCAGTGAGGTTCTTGGATTGAATGGCCTTTCCCCCCCAGCATTTTAATGAAGAATCATTTAATTTTTTGTACTGTGTGTACCAGTTGGCAGTCCATTAGCAGTTCCAGTCTCCACAACAGCATTTGCTGTTTTTCTGTTTTTGTTTTGCTCACTGCCATTAATGCTGAAGTGAGATAGTATCTCCTCATTATTTTGCTCTGTATCTCTCTAATGGCTAATGATCATGCACATATTTATATGCATTTGTTAGATACCTGAATATCTTCTTTGGTGAAATTATCTGTTCACATCCTTTGCCCACTTTCTACTTGATTATTTATCTTTTTGTTGTTAATGTGTTTAAGATTTCTATAAAATTTTTTTCAAGATCATGCCTTTGTTGGATATACCATAGACAAATTCCCATTCCCCCACGTAGGTTCTTTTTAAAAATTCTTTTGACAATGTCTTTTGGTGAACATAAATGTTAATTTTTATGAGATCCTAGTTTTCTAGTTTATCTTTTTTACTTTATGCATTTTAAAGCAAAGTTTAGTATTTTATTTATGCCACGTATTAGAGCTTTAACTGTTGTCACTATATTTTACTTCATAATCTTTATGGTTTTAAGTTTCATATTTAGGTTTTTTATTTGGGGTTAGCTTTTGCGTATTCTGTGAGGTATAGATTTTGTTTCATTTTTCCGAAAATTGTTATCTAATTTTGCCAACATCATTTGTCAAAGAGATCTTTCTTCCCCACTTATTTGGCTTTTAACTTTTTCAAAAATCAACTGTCAATAGGTGATAGATGTACTTCTGGATTCTCAATTCTGTTCCATTGGCCTCTGTGTCTTTCATTGTCTCAGTACCTGGCTGTTTTTGACTATTCTGGTTGTGCAGTAGTAGGGTCTGAGATCAGGGAGTATCAGGTCTTCTACCTTGCTTCTCTTCAGCAGTAATTCTTTGCTTATGCTTATCTGCATCTGATTCCCTTTTAATATAAAGTTGATCTTTTCTTTTTTTAAAAAATTTTCATTTCATTAAAGAATATTGTTGAAATTGTATCAGGATTTAGCAATATATTTATAAACTTTTGGGGGTAATATTGACATTTCACATATTAAGCCTTCCTATCCACGATTATGGCATATTCTTCCGTATATGCAGATCTCATTTATTTACACTTAGAAGATATTTTTCCCCATCACAACCATGCACCTGCTCACTATGAGCACTTTCTCCCAGGGAGAAAGACTTGGTGATCTACTCCAGGACAGGTGGTTGTTTGGTGCTGCCTAGTCAGCTATCCTACAAGAAATTCATTGGAAAATATTACCCCATGAACCCTGTAAAAGTGATTTGCCACTTTAGATTTCCCTTTTGTACCTCAAATTTAAAAAAAAATATTGAAAAAGAACATGATTTGAGTCTCTCAAGGATGCTCAGATTTCCGTTTTGATGTGGTTTAAATCAAAGAGCACAGCATTCTTCAGAGAAATGCTGGAGAGATGGGAGCACTGCCTTCAGAAGTCTATAAGCCTAGGTGGGCTGTAAGTCAAGAAGTCCCAGCTTCAACTCCCACCCCCCACTCCAAGGCATATTTTCATATATATATATATATATATATATATAAAATTAGGTGAGTTTTTAGAGAGCAGATCACCACTTTGCATTTAACAATTTACACACATTTTCTTTCAACTCATCCATTGAAATCCCCTCGATGTACTATCATTATTCCCTGTGTTTCCTGTTTCACCCCCTCCTACTTGTGTATAAGCTGAGTTTTTCAGAACGTTGTTTTATATAAAGTATATGTGAACATTAAGAAAACATCCCAACCCAGTGCTGTCCAAACCCTTAAGTCCAACATTAGCCCATATGTCTGACACCAATCCACAAAGTCCTCCTCCATCTCACAAAACACACATTATGACTCCGACTACATGAGGAAAGCTAAGTCAGTAGCGTGTAAGCATCTCAGCGCTTGCAGTCTCTACATGGCTGCTCCAGCATCCAGGACTGCATCGGGGTAGGCCCATGTGGCTTCTCCTCAGGGATATCTTGCAGGAAGTGAGCCTTGCCAGCTGAAGCAGGGAACTGGCTAAGGCAGCTGCACTCTGGTCGGACCATCACAAAGCAAGAGACCAGAGAAATAGAAAGGCAAGGCTCACCGACCCATTTATCTCTCCACCCTTCAATTAACCCCACATGTGTTTATCGACCAGGTTGACACAATGTACCTTAACCATCTCAGTGAGGGAGTTTTGTTCTATTGTCCATGGAGTCCATGTGAGCAGGGATCGGCTCCAGGTCCCTCGCTACAATAGTGTGCACATAGAAAGGCACCCTCCTGGTGCAAACTGACTTCGACTGCTCGCAGACAGGGTTGGTGGTTCAACCTGCCCAGGAACTCCCAGGGAGAAAGACTTGGTGATCTACTCCAGGACAGGTGGTTGTTGGGTGCTGCCTAGTCAGTTGAGGCCTAGTGATCCGAGGGTGCACAGCCCAGTCCGTGCCATCGTCACAGTTGTTACGTGGAGGCCATTGTTGCAGCCAGAATGCCAAGCCATCTCATTGAGCGGTCTTTCTCTTTTTCACCGACCCTCTGCTTTTATCAAGTCCTTCTCCAGGGACTGGTCTCCCATTTTTATTTTTATCATTTTGTTGGGGGCTCGCTCATCCAGTTCTTAGCACAATCCATGCATCAGCCATTGTGTCAAGCACATTTGGACATATGTTGCCATCATCATTTTCAAAACATTTTCTTTCTATTTGAGCCCTTGGTATCAGCTCCTCGTTTCCCCCCCTCCCCCTCACAAACCCTTGATAATTCATAAATTATTATTTTTTCATGTCTTACACTGACCAATGTCTTCCTGCACCAACCTTTCTGTTGTCTGTCCCCCTGGGAGGGAGTTATATGTCGATCCTTGTGATCAGTTCCCCCTTTCTCCCCACACCTTTCACTTACCCTCCTAGTTTTTCAGAACATTTTAAATGCAGTTTTTTGTGGTAAAATTAGGCACCTCGGCTGATATTTGGGTCAGCTTATACTTGAGTATATACAGTAATCCTCTGACCTTTTGGTTCTTGGGTAAATGGTACCTTTTTATTTTAAATAGTTGAGTATTCTAACACAGAGATGAGCAGAGTTTCAGACCTGATGGATGACTTAGGGCCATAGTCTTGGACTCTATCAGTCTCTATCTAACAGGTAAGCATGGTCTTTCTTAGGTCTTACACATGGTCTCTTTCATGATTTTTAGATTTCCTCTACAGTTTCCCCCCATTATCCAGAACCTCCTGGTGTGGTCTTTTACAGAGAAGTTGGCAATCGTAGCAGGCCCCATCTAGTTCTTCTGGTCTCAAGAGTTGCAGATACTGATGTTTGCATGGCTCGTTAGTCTATGGAACCAATTGCTTCCATATGTCTTTAGATTTTCCTCTGGCTGAGGACATCTCAGTAGTTGAACCTTAGATAGCTGCTCACGTAACTTCAAAATGTGATAGTTGTGTTTAATAAAGGTTTCTGTGATTTTATAGCAGTACTTTTTGACTGATCCTTCTAAGAGAGAGCTTTACAAAATTTGTAGACAATTGGAATGAAAGGACATGGAATTTTCCCATGGAATTTTTAATATAGTCATGAATATGTTAGAGCATTCAAGAGGCAAAGTTATAAATATGTCCTGGCGATAACCTTGAAGAAGTACATGTCTGGGCCTGGGGACTCAGGATCATTGTCTCGAGGGACACCAAGGGCAATTGGCATCGTAGAGTTCACAAACAAAATATTCTAGATCCTACTTTGGTCAATAGTGACTGAAGTCTCAAAAGCTCATGGGCAGCCATCGAAGGTGCAGTTATGGGTCTCTGTCTGGATCAAATAAGAGTGAAGAAAATTACAGGTGTTAAGAAAGTAGTTTATCCCAAGGACTAAAGAAAGCACCACACACATGCATTGCACACACCCTTTGACCTGAGACCAGCAGAACTAGATGGTGCCCGGGACCGCTGTTGCGTAATCTGAAAAGTCTCACAATCAATGGACCTAGACTGAGCGGAAGGAGAATGTGCAGTAAGACTCATAGTAATAAGAAAGAGTAGACTTACTGCCCTCAGAGAGTGGGTGGAACCCTTGAAACCATGGTTGCTCGATACCCTTCAGACTCGGAACAAAGCACATGGGCCCCATTTTTAGCCAAGTGGCACATATTCCTTAGAACAGTGCATCCTAGTCGATTAAAAGGGCAGCACTTTCCCCAGAAGGAAGCCCAGAGGCAGGAAGAGTAGGGAAGAAGAACTAAGGGAAGAGGAGCGGAGGAAGAAGGGAGGAGGTGGAAAGCCTTTCTGTTACGTTGTGGGGATTGCCATCAGTGTCAGGGGACAGGATGTGTGCGGGTCGGTGAACGGAAAATCAATGCACTCTATAAACTCTCACTGAATCACAACAAGTTAAATAAAGACCGAGAGGGATACTGGTAGAACCACAAGAGATTTGACCTTTTGTGGCTTGAGTGAGAAGGAGCCCTAATGGTACAGGAGAAAGACGAGGCTGTCGGCTTCGGTAAAGGTGTATGGCCTTCCCTTGGAAACCCGGGGGGGGGGGTAGTTCCACCTGCGCTACTATAAAGCCTACATAGGGCCACTTTGAATCAGAATGGGTTGCATGGGTAGTGGTAGGTGTGATTTGGTTCTGATCTGGCCTGAAGCATTGGGATGATTTGGAGGAAAACCTAGCTGGTGAGGGCTGAGCGAAGTCTGCAAAGGACTGGGTCCAGCAGTAAAATGCTGTATTCCCAGGAACCATATAGCGTGTGTTTTAATTCTCTCTCTCTCTCTCTCTCTCTCTCTCTCTCTCTCTCTCTCTCTCTCTCTCTCTCTCTCTCTCTCACACACACACACACACACACACACACAACCAAGCCAAACACATCTATTCATTCTGTTGCCAACAGTGATATTTATTCTCTATTCTTTCCCTTATTCTTACACCTTTACACTTTGTATCACATAGTCATGTATTCTTTTATGTCCAGGCATTGAGTGTGTGTGTGTGTGTGTGTGTGTGTGTGTGTGTGTGTGTTTCCATTCTGCCTCTGGTGGCTGGGTTTGGACTCTCCTTAAGGTTGGTTTGGATTATTGGGAGAACCTCCTCCTGGGCTGGTTCACATTTACGGTCTTGCCTTTCCTCCAGTTCATCCTCTGCGTTGCTTGCTTAAAATAGCATCATAACCCTACGTGGCCTTTTATGAAGTTCAAACTCATGGTGACAAGGAAATGCCCTAATTATCAGCTATTTCCACTGTTTCGATCGTTTCTACTACAAATCTCCCTGCAAACACCTTTCCGTTTATCCGTGATCATCTGGGGTTATTGGAACTGGCACAGCCTCTTATGGCTTTGTGCTTTGAAAACACTGTAAGTCCTGGGGATGCCACTAGTCCATCTGTTTACAAATTAAAAACCAATCCTCCCTCCAGGCAGAGCGTTCCGTGGGCACTCAGATAGGAGAGAGATGTGCCATTCTGAGAAATAGAAAAGACATCTCCTCTGAGCTGAAGCAGCCTCCCGGCAGGTTTCATGGTTTGGTGAACAAGCTCTTTTTCAGCCGTTTCTCCCTTCTCTGTTGGGCCCCCTGCACAGAAAACAACCAACCCAGCAGAGTTCAGCAGTCTGCTTTCCATCGTATCCTTTTCTTCCCGGAAAACGCTCATTGGGTTAAAAAAATGGCCTCTATTTAAAATGCTTATTTCTAAGAGTATGTCCTCTTCTGCGATCATCAACCTCTTGAGGAACCTGAAGAAAGCTATGAGTCCTTTCTCCAAACCAGTGACCATAGTTTCAACTTGAAGATCAAAACTACATGCCAAGTGCGATTCAACTGTTTGACTCCAGGGGCCCCGCATATAATTGGGGTAGTGGGTACATGCTGCGTTCTAACCACAGTCAGCAGTGGACAACCAGCAGCTGCTGCAGGAGAGAAAGACAGTGCTTTCTACTTCTGGAAAGACAAATGGGAAGCGACAGAGCATGCACCCTGCTACAGATGAGAGCCCGTGCCACAGGGGCTCCCGGATAGAGGAACCCCTCAGGGCAACAAGGGGAGTAGAGAAACAGGAGGATTAGGGAAGGGTGTGGGGAGAAAGGGGGAATGGATCACAAGGATCAACTAGAACTTCCTCCCAGGGGGATAGATAACGGAAAAGTGGGTGAGGGGTGATGGAGGATGATGTAAGGGATGGAAATAATAATCTATAACTTATCAAGGGTTCATGAGGGAGGGTGGGGAGAGGGAGGGGGAGAAATGGGAGCTGATATCAGGGGCTCAAGTGGGAAGAGAATGCTTTGAAAATGATGATGGTAGCATTTGTGCTTGACACACTGGATGAATGTATGGATTTTGATAAGAGATGTAAGAGCCCCCAATAAAAGTATTAAAAAAATGATACCTTCGGAAACCCACAGGGGCAGTTCTACCTGGTCCTATAAGGTCCTTCTGAGTCCAAATCGACCTGCAGGTGGCAAGTTTTTGTTTGAGGCGACCAAATGAATGCTTGTAGAAAGCCTGAGGTTTTTCTCACCATCCACTTCTTTGCGTTTTCTCTCCATTCTGCAGACTGTAGAAGAGTGGACAGGACTTGGTTGGATGTACTTTTAGCCACCGTGTGACTGTGTTGTGAGAGGTACATGGTGATTATCGGGTAATGGAGAGATTAGGAACCGTCTCCATGGCAGTTCATTTTTGACCTTGCTGAAAGGACCTAGCCATTTTCGGTTGGTGCCTGTATGCCTTTTCCACTTCTGAAGTAGTACTCCTCAGCCCGGCTTAATCGGCTCCTCTGACATTCTGCTGCTGCCTTTTGCCTTCTGTTTGTGCTGTGCTGGGGCAGCGGGAAAGTTCCCACCACTGACCACTTTTGGTTTCATGAATCAGGATTTTAGTAAATTGGAATCATGTTGATTCTATTTCCCAATTCTCTATTACTTTGTTTCCTAGGATTTTGTTTCATGAATAATCCAGTTACATTGCATTATAATCAATTCCCTTTGATTCTGCTATTTTTATATTCAGAGACTGGAATGATAATCCACTTTGCCTTCAAAGTATTGTGGTGGTTACCGAGTCAGTGCCGTCTGACGGGTGCCGTTGAGTCCGTTCTGACTGGCAGCCAGTCTATGTCCAAGAGAACGAAACACCGCCCTGTCCTGTGCCAACCACAACACTGGTATCCTGCTCAAGCCCATTGCTGCAGCCGCCCTGCAGTCCACCGGGCCCAGGGTTCTCCTCTTCTTTGCTGTCCTTTCACTCTACCAGGCACGATGGTCTTTCCTAGGGACCGGTCTATCTCGGTGACATGTCCAAAGGTTGTAGGACAAGGTCTTGCCATCCTTGCCTCATAGAGCATTCTGGTTATACTTTCCTCCAAGACAGATCTGCTTGTTCTTTGGCAGTATTCTTCACCGACACCAGCAAGGAAGCCTCTTTGCTGTTCAGAATGGGTACTAGTAAATAGGTCTACCAGTGAAGGCTTTCATGGATACGAACAACATGAGCAGTTCAGTCCACACCGCCTCTATCTCTGGTTGTCTCCTGCCCCCAAACCCTGAAAGATGGCACCAAGGGGATGTCAGAATTTGGAAATGATGACTTTCACTCTTTTCTCCAGGTCTTCCTGCTGGACAGATCCAGGGCTTTTGTCAAAACCCAGTTGTCTCTCTGGGATTCATTGCAATCACCGTATTTCTTCCATGTTAGGGGACTTATTTCAAGCACGCATTACCTTGGTGGTCTAGGACTTTTACTTGGCTTCGTAGGCAAGTGAAAGCGAAGGACAGCCATGTCTTGGTAGTAAAACAGCAGCAGTTGCGGGTATCGAAGTCAAATTGAAATATGCCAGAGCTGTGGTGATAGTAATATCAAATATGAAATCCTTTGTCTCTATGTGCTCCTCTTAAGTAATTTTCAAAAATGAACTCTTTCCTACTCAAGTGGATGCTTCTTTCTTAAATGACATTTGCTGTTCATTTTTCAACAGCTTTAAGTGTCTGAATCTAGGTCAGAAGGGAGTTGGGCTGGTTCATTGAAAGGCTTTGCCTGAGTGCCTTGGTGGCAAGTGGTGTGTATGTAAGATTTTTAATGAGCAATTTAAAGACTACTTAGAGTTTTAATTTAACTTACTTGGTATGAAGATCTCATGTTTTCACTTGAACACTTTAGAAGTACTGCTTAAAATGTCAATGTTACTACTCTTTGAATTAAAGAATAAAAGTATAACACATTGATGCTTTGATTAGACCCATCAAGTTGGGTGAGGGAAACTATGGAAATAGCCCTGGGGCTCTGAGGGGACCCCCATCCGGAAAACCCCTGGTGGGGACCATATTAGACTGGAGAAGCCATACGGGACCACAGATTTTAGATGGTGGGGGAACTTTCACATCATGATTCCCCTTAAAACTTCCTGACTACTTTGCATTTTGATCTTTTCACTTTCAGAGCAATAAACTAGAAGAGAGAAAGAGTCTTCAAGAAAAACTCAGAAGAGACGCGTTTAGAGAGCATCACCAACAGTAAGTACGTGTTCTCAAAGTCTCATGCCTTCATATTTAGATCACTCACCTTGCTTTTATGTTCTGGGTGATGGTAACTTTTTTTTTTTTCATTTTTTTATGGTAACTTTTAAAAAGTACACCTGGTAGTGGGTTAATTGTGTAACTGAACTCTGTCATTATCTAAGGAAGACTCTGAGGTTAGAAGCGTATACTCACCAAAGTATCCATTAATCGATAGATCAGGGTTACCACCAGTACGTCTGAAGAATCCTCCAACATATGCTAATGACCTAAAGGTCTTGATTCTTTGGCGATCCTGAGTACTTCAGACTATGTTGATTTCCAAAATAGCCCTACAAGGAAACCAATCAGGGTCTAACTAATCAGGCATTAATTTCACGAATTGAGGACTAATATATAGTTGTCATATTTGAAAACACACACACACAACCTTTCATTGTGAAGTGGGTGAAGCTTTACAGAGCAGATCAGCTTTCCATTCAACAATTCATACACATGACTTTTCTCATCTTTCTGGTTGCAGTCCCTGCAATATGGCGTCACTTCACCCTCTCCCTCTCTGTGTTTCCTCTTTTCATTCCCACTTCTTTCCCTCCCAACCCTTCTGAACTGTGCCCTTAGGTAAATGCTGACCTTTTGATCTCAAATGGGAGATTTTTTGCCTTAAAATCAAACCTGGGGGTGAATTTTTGTCCAGACATGAAGGGCCATAGTCCCTTCGGGATCAACTAGTTTCTAGCTGGTCAGTAAGTCTGTTTTTTTTTTTTTCTATGATTTTGAGTTTGGGTCTCTCTCTCTATCCCGGAACTTCTGATGTGATCCATTTAAGAGCACTTGGGAATCATAGCAAGGACACACCACGTTCTTCTGGCTTCAAGGCCATGGAGACTGATGTTCATGGGGTATATTGGACTCATTGATTACATATGTCAAGCAAGACCAAAGTTTCAGCATAAATAGCTTCTCATAATCTTTTAAGACCCCAGTTAGTACTCACCAAACTAGGGTATAGACCATTGACTTTGTGGAATATGCATGTCAATTGACCATGGTATTCCCAGAAACGGTGGTCCTAAGCCCCCAGGTCTATCAAATTATCAAACTTTTCTAGAATGAAAATTGAGAAATCATTACTCATTATTGGCAAAACTCCCAGTTGTGGTCATCAGCCTTGGTAATTTTTTCCAGTGTGACTTGTAAGTAAACATCAGCTAATATGAATAGAACAACTGCTGTGTTAGCTGCTGCCAAGTCTGCCTCCACCTCATGGCATCGCCATGTGGAGCAGCACAAGCTCTTACCTGGTCTTGGGCTCTGATGCCCACAACGAGTTGAGAACTGGAGGCTTGTGCTCCATAGGATTTTCATTGGCTGATTCTACCTTAGTCCGTCCTCACTCCCAGTGACTAGGTTACCTGCATACTGCTTAAAAGCATCTATCTCCTGCATACCGCATCAAAACCAAAGAACCTGGCTCCTGGGTGAATTCCAAATGTGGACTCGCTGAAACGACAGATCTCCATTCGCCAGCTACAACCTTAGAAAAATTATGAACGCTCTTTAGGCCTCAGTATTCACATTAAAAAAATTGGGCTAGTGATTTATATTCCATAGTTTATTTTCAAGGATGAACCGAAATGACTTATATCAATGGCATAAATATCCGTGCACATTACAGGTTTGCAGTGATCCTCCCGCCAGAGGGACAGAGGGTCCAGTTGAATGGGGTGCAGCACCTAGTAATTGGCTTCCCCATTTCATGCGGGTTGTGTGACTGCCTTCTTTTCCCTTTTTCCATTACTGCCCCTCATTTGTGGAATTCACTCAGGAATTGCGGTGAGCATAATATATGTGTGTTCCTCCTTCCCGAAAGAGCATTCTCTGCTTTATTATGCCACTGGAATGATCCGGCCTCTGTCATACCCAACTTCTTGCTTTAAGACTCAGGGGCAGGAAAGGAAAATATCATTTTTTGAGACATTTATTTTGCCCTTTCGTTCAGTAGGTGGTCTTTGGCTAGTTAGTCTAGAAAACCAACGGAAGACGGCACGGTGCGGATGGTAACAAGTGATGCTACCTCTTAAAATGGACACAAATCCCATTTTAGCCTCCAAGTCTACTTTCAAAGCCACAGCTTCTTACACTCTTGTACAGGGACACATGGGGACAAGGGGGTTGGTGGGCAGCTTCAGACCAGACCATAGACTGTCATGAGGAGAGAGGTAGCAGCAGTGTGTTAGTCTGGGTTGACTAGAGAAACAAATTCATGGAGACTCATATGTGTATAAGAAAGAGTGTTATATACAAGAACAGTTGAATATTGAGAAAACCGCTTATCCCAGTCACATCAAGCCTATAAGTACGATACCAGTCTATAAAGTTCTCTTCAGACTCATGAAACACATGCAGTGATGCTGGATGAAGGAAGATCACAGGCCAGTGAGTTGGAAGTCTTGTGGGTCCAGTGGCAATGTAAGCATCTCAGTGCTGGCAGAAGTCTCCACATGGCTTCTCTGGCTCCAGAGATATGGCTTCATCACAGGGACATCTCACAGGGAGTGGAGAGTTTCCTGCTGTCAGCGAGCTATTTATCTCATTAGCACCTCCAAATGAGGCCATCGAGCTGCGATCTGATTTGACAGGCTAAACTCCACTTCATTCACACTTAATCCTCAAATTGACACCACATTAGGTAACAAGCATAAGCAGGAAGGCAGTAGATCAATGGGATCACTATTATTATTTCCTTCCTCATGCGTCAACACCACGACTGTCAGTTTGTTATATTATGAGGGCTTGTGTGTTGTTGGAAGTCATGCCGCTAGTATTTCAAACACCAGTAGATGCCCATATTGTGGGCAGTTTACAGCAGAGCTGTAAAATAGGTGACTAGGATAGGCTAGTAAGAAAGGTCGGGTGTTCTACTTTCGAAAGCACTCTCTTAAGCCAATCAACCCCATATGAACCACAAGAACGTGATGAGACCAGGACATCAAGTCTGATGAGGTAGAGACCCAGGGAGGAGATGGGAGAACCTCGGCCAAATAGAGTGACATTTTCGCTGCAGCGGTGGCCTGAGTGTGCTGATGGCGAGGCTGACACAGGGCTGGGCAATGCTTTGCTCTTTTGTACATGGAGTCACAACAAGTTGAGTTTGGCTGGATGACAACTCATAACAACCCCCATCAGTGGTTAGCGATTGGATGAGAGTTTATTTCTAGATCTACTTGGAAGGGTTAAAGGAGGTCAGAGGATGAGATGAAGTCCTAAGCCTGGAGTCACAAAGAGGAATAAATGAGTCTTGGCTTTAGCACACTCATTTCATATTACACAAGGGAAGAGCTGCTTCCCAGTGATGTGTATTATGTCCACAAGTTGGAAATTGTGGGAGTCCACTGCAGGGTTTTAAGAGTTGTGAAGGATGAGAGATACTTGGGGCTTTGAAGGGCTGTGGAGAGTGTGTCTCCCAGCCTCCTTTCTCTCCGAATCGTCAGGGTCTTAAATTCGTGTTTCACTAAATGCTAGAGATCAATCACCCGCTTGATTTTTCCCTGTAAGGAGAAAAAGAGTTCACCCCTAGACACTGCGCACACTATCAGTGAAGCTGAATTCAATTACACGCCCATTTTCCTCTTGCTCTTTCTTTTGCTTATCACGGAGGTCCCAGTTAACCAATAAAAAGAGAAGATGCTTAAAAATGAGAGGTATCTCAAATTGATTTTTAAAGCTATTGAGGAATACAAGAAGAAGGATATGCAGGTCCTTTTAAAAGTATTTTGTTTTGAATTACTTTTGAAATTAAAAAAGCAATAGCTCATGAAATGAATGGCCATTGTAGAGCTGTGAATTGGAAAGGGATTTCTGGAGAAGATGGGCCCTTTGAATAAGACGTCTTTAGCTCACTTTCTTCCAATGAGTTTATAATAGAAAAAAAAAGTCTAGGAAAACTGTTAGAATGTTAAGAGCCGAGATTGTACTAGACCAACCAGGCTGCTCATGTAAGAAGAAAAATAACCCCCAAAGGTTGATTATTCTGAAATCACCACACTTAAAAGACACCAATAAGAATCCTTTCAAACAAGCCCATGCCCCCATGTCCTTACAACTGGCCAGCGTCAGGGTACTTTGATAGGTGGCTCAAATCGCAGGGCAAGATGCTCTTTTTCTTCTTGTTGTGCTTCTGAGCAGGGCAGCTTCAGGCGTGCACAGCCCGCAGCTCCAGACAAAGCTGGAGACAAAGCTCATGCTAACAACCTGGGCCACACTACCACGTGCATCTTAACACACTCTTTCACACCTTGTTCGTGACTCTGTTCCTCTGTCTCTGATTAGTTTTTGGTGCTGTCAATTATTTGGCTAATAGGCAGAAAACTAGGCTTTTATTGACATCCAAAGGGCCTCTCCTGAGTGTGATAATGAAGGCAGTTTATTGAATGCCTGTGAGGTTGCTTTCTAATTGTGCGCATTAATCTGCCTGTGCAAGCTGGCTGGAAACACACAAGCAGATTGCACACGCAGATGGAACACGCAGGATGGCTTTTATGAAGAGACCTCTGGAATGTACTTTGGCAGTACAGTCTTTTCCTTAAAAATCGGATGATGTGACTATTTCAATTGGAAGCTGAGAGCAGACCAGATTAATGGAGCATTAAGTCTGCTATTCCGATGGGGATTTGACTCCAATTTCACAATTCAGAATTGGTTGTAGAATTCTTAAGCATGAAACTTGGAGAGTAAAATCAAGCCCACTGCCATCAAGTCGATCTCGATTTGCAGGGACCTCCTAGAGCAGGATTGTGTCTCCAGGCTTCCTAGGCTGTCAATCTTTGCAGGAACAGACTGCCTGCCTCTTCTCGCTCCTGCAGAGCTGCTGAGGGGCTTGAGCCACCGACCTTGTGGCTGGCAGTCCAATGTGGGTCGTATCGGACCAGAGAGGACAATTTAAAAGTTATTTGCTTTGTTGGTGTTATATTCCATCCTGACTGGCTCATCAATTCTTTGTGACCCTTCTGTGAGGGATGGCCAATTGTCTACAGATGGGCTTTGGGTCTCCACTCCACCCTCCCCCTCGTTCACATTGTATGATTCTTTTGTTTTGGGCCTTTGATGCCTGATTCCTGATTCCATCGATACCTCATGATCACACAGGCTGGTTTGCTTCTTCCTTGTGGGCTTTGTTGCTTCTTAGTTAGATGGCCATTTGTTTATCTTCAAGACTTTAAGACCCTAGACACTAAATCTTTTGACAGCTGGGAACCATCAGCTTTCTTCACCACATTTGCTTAAGCACCCATTTTGTCCAACAATTGTGTCAGGGAAGATAAGCATTTCAGAATGCCTGATCATTATAACAAAGTATTCTTGCACTGAGAGAGTATTTGAATAGAGGCCCAATGTCCATCTGCTGTCTTAATACTTAACCTATAAATATATGTATATAGATATATTTCCCTATCATTATATAAAAATATATTTACATATGTACATGCCTGTATTTAGACCTCAATAAATGCCCTTTGCCTCCTAGTTCTTTCCTTTATTTCCTTTACTTAACTCTTGTCCCACTGTCATGTGTGACTTCATTGGGGTTTTGGTAATTCCCTTGATCAAGCCCACCAGGCATCCTATGCTCTTCTCGTCATTTATATTAAATTACTTGTTCTCTTGTCCCTTGGCTTGTTGACACCCCACCCCCTTTATTTCCCTGACTGCTCCTCTCCTGTGTCCCCCCAGAACCATCGGATTTCTCCTACGGATTGTTTATCTCACCAATGTTATCTAGATAGACATGCAGAGACAAAGTTGGCACAGAAATAATACAAAACAAAACAACAAAACATTAAAAGAAAGCAAAAACAAATCAAAACAATAACAACAACAACAAAATAAAATCCTATAAATAGTTGCAGGTCTATTTGTTGACCTTTGGGAGTGTTTTCTGGTTGAGTCTGAGGGGTGCCACGCTCTGGCCCCAAAGTCTGTTTTTGGTATTCCTTGGGGACTTCATTGCTTTGCTCCCCTTTCTGCTCTGTTGCACACCCTTAGTATGTCGCCCAGGTGTGTGGGGTCAGATGGGCACCATTCTCACCTGTGTCTCCAAGGTTGTCCCCGTAGCACTGTGTGTCAGTGAGGGACATCATGTCTCATGGTGGGGTCAGCCCTATGGTCCTCCCTGTGCATTGGCTGCTCTAAGTAGGCATATCATCCTTGGAATTGGGTGGGCCTGGATGTGTTCGACTCTCTCCTTCCCTCTTTATTTGCTCCTGTGTGCTCTGATCAGATACACCCCTCTCTGAAGTGCATTCTTCTGGGGTATAGTGGGGATTGGGCCTCCCCTGAAGAACAATTAGCATCTTATAATATATTTATTGTGAATTGGCCGCATCCACCCATGTGTCAGTTATGGTCTCAGAAGATGGCCCAGAGAAAGCAGGCTGCCTAGGTCATGGAGGTGATAATTTCTCAGAAGATAACATCCAAGCAGGAGCAGGGCCTCAGGGTCTACCAGTTACAGAAGGGGAGTCACCAGGAATACACCATACTCTTGGAATGTACCATACTCTTAAAGTACAGCTTCTGGTCAGACCCTGGATTTTCTGCTTTTGGAAGCTGGCTGCACATGGATAATTTTCCAAAATAATCCAATGACTAAGGCAAGTGTCTATTACGCTGACTAAACTATTGTTTGATTTAAGGGGATACCAGGGAATTAGTTCTTTCAAGGTGGCCTGGATAGGTTAGCCTAATTCCATGAACCCAGGAATCTGAACCAAAGCTATTTGCCACTAATAAGCATTTATTATGATGGATTAAACATACATATATAATACAAGTGCTTGACTTTTAGACCAAATAAATAAAGTCATAATAAATTTCTCTATCAATAAGAACCTGTAGAGTAAAAGCAAAGTATGAACCACATCTTAGATACACATTTCCCCCATTTAATGTTCAGATTCACTGTACCAATCCCCGGGCAGTTGCAATTACTGAGTCAACGCGTTTCACCCCCATGTGAGTCAGTGGAACAGGCTGTAGGTGACTGGTGTTTCAGAAGTACATCACAAGGCCTTTCTGCCAAGGGGCCTCTGGGTGAAATGGAACTCCTGCCTCTTGGTTCTCAGACAGGTGCATTAGCCATGTTCATATTGAGGGGTTCCAAATCAGGGGTGTGTTATAGCCATTTGACAGAAGGAGGCGTAGGTCGCTTGAAACGCCCAGAGTAATTGAGATAGTAAGTGACACACCTCAGTCTAGAGCTCATGATTTGGATGCTAAGAGAAAATAGGTATATTTTAAATCTTTTTTTTTTCAAGAGGAAGTTTAATTACTTTTTTTTTTAACTGAGTAGGGTTGGAAATGGTTTTAGTTTAAAGTCCCTATGGGAATTAATGCACAGCAAAGCTTTTGTTCAAAAGATACATTTCAGGAACAAATTCAAAGCCCTACTATGCAAAAAAATGTGCTTATTTTCCAGTCTGCTTTTATTTTTCTTTTAAAAATCATTTTATTGGGGGCTCGTACAGCTCGTATCACAATCCATACATACATCCATTGCATCAAGCACTTTTGTACATTTGTTGCCATCATCATTCTCAAAACGTTTGCTTTCTACTTGAGCCCTTGGTATCAGCTTATTTCCCCTTACCTTCCCTCCCTCCCTCCCTCCCTCCCTCCCTCCCTCGCAAATGCTTGATAATTTATAAATTATTATTTTTTTAATGTCTTACACCGACTGCTATCTACTTTCACCCACTTTTCTGTTGTCTATCCCCCTGGGAGGGGTTTGTATGTAGATCATTGTGATCAATTCCCCCTTTCTCCCCACCACCTTTCCTTCCCCTCCTGGTATCGCTTCTCTTAATTTTGGTCCTGAGGGGTTTATCAATCCTGATCCCCTGTGTTGGGTGCTCTTATCTGTATCTGTGTACATGCTCTGTTCTAGCCAGATTTGTAATGTAGAATTGGGGTCATGATAGTGGAAAAGAGGGAGGGGGAAGCATGAAAGAACTGGAGGAAAGTTTTATGTTTTATTGGTGCTATGCTGCACCCCGACTGGCTTGTCTCTTCCTTGTGACCCTTTTGTAAAGGGATGTCCAAATGTCTACAGATGGGCTTTGGGTCCCCACTCTGTACTCCCCCCTCATTCACATCAATATGATTTTTTGTTCTTGATCTTTGATGCCTGATACCTCATCCCACTGACACCTCATGAGCATATAGGCTGGTTGATGTGCTTCTTCCATGTTGGTTTTGTTGCTTCTCAGCTAAATGGCTGCTTGTTTATGTTCAAACCTTTAAGACCCCAGATGCGATATCTTTTTATAGCCGCCATGCAACATTAGCTTTCTTCACATTTGCTACGCAGCCAGAAAATATGTAATTTAAGGGCATGGTGTCCCTTGGAAGTCAGGGTGTTTGGATCAAAGCGGGGGTAATGAGTTTGATAGTAATATGGTGCTGCTATGGAGGGAAAAATCGAGTCAGCTCAGAGAGAAAGGCCTATGGCAAAATTGACTTCTATTTCTTTCCAACAAAATGTACATCTGACTTAAATTTTAGGCAGAAGAAGCTCTGAGGAAATTCAAGGGCGCTTCATTTGTGGGAAAATGCTATCATCTTTTAATTCCATTTTTATGGACTTTTAAAATTCCTTCCTCTCTCCCTAACATATCTGCTTCACTTTTTATCATATATGATTGGTGTGTTAGATCGGGTTGACTAGAGAAACAATTCCAGGGACACTCATACATGTGTAAGAGAGAGCAAATGTTGATCAGAACTGTTGATCAGATAAATGTTGATCAAAGAGCACCCTAGCCTAGTCCAGATCAAGTCCACAAGTCTGATATTAGCCAATATATCTGATACTAGTTCATAAAGTCCTCTTCAGGCTCATGGAGCTCCTTAAAATCATGCTGAATGAAGGAAGATCACAGACCGGTGGGTGAAAAATCTTGTGTATCCAATGGCAGTGGAAGCATCTCAGTGCTGACAAGGGTCTCCATGTGACTCCTCAACAGGAAGGTGAAACAGAGAGAGAGGGTGGCCCTCCTCTAGGGAGAAAGAGAGGAACTTCCCAGAATGCTCATGAGAAGGTCATTTCCCCCAAGTAGGCAGCATCAGGCTCTTACCTGATTGACAGGCTAGACTCCCCCCCTTCACTCTTACTATCCTCACGTTGGCATGAGATTCTGTAACTCTCACAGTTGGCGTTCTTCTCCCAGGCCCACACATGATGGCTCTGTAATTTGGCTCACTGTGGGGGAGGTGGGCTTTTTGTCCTCTCAGCTGGTTGTACTGTACTCCTAGGCAGAGTTCTCTACACTGCCTGTAAGGGGAAAGGGACCGTTGGAAATGCTCTTGGAACCAATCATATTGAATACCAAGTATTACCTCTGGCTCCACCTGTTGATTATATGGTTGAGAAGTCTCCTTCATTTCTGCCGTATGAACCATGCCTCCGTTTTGCTTCATTTGAATAACAGTGTGATTAGTTCCTAGGAGGCCCATCTTCTCATTTCTCTTACTGTTTTTTGTCTCCGAAACTGAACATCTAGGCAGGTCTGCTGACTATGCACACTTAAGCCCCCAAGTTTGCTTTCTAATATGCTCACAAAACTTTTAATGCCCTTCCTGGGATCTTCTGGAGGATACTTAAGGGCTAAATTGATCCCTTATCCATATGGTAGGCTTAAATCCAACCTCATGTTTTATAATTCAGGAAAGGTGAATCAAAAGTCAGCCTATTTATAGCTTTCTATCTTATGCTAATGAACCTGAACACATAGGTCGTTATCCTATGGCTACCTTCAGAAGGAGACTGCAGACCTGATTAGAAATCTGCTCGGAGAGAAGCCCGGCCTATTGAACATTAAATCATGTTAATGATTAAGACCGAATCACAATTTCCACACACTTTGAGTTCTTCCTGCAGATGCCCTAGTGCATATGAACTGATTTTCATTCCTCTTGCCACCGCCCGGCTACAGGCGTTTGCCATACTCCGCTTGAATGGTGGCCGGTACCTTCTGTGTGTCCTTCTAGTCCCAGGACTTCAGCAATGACTCCATCGAGGGCTTTGCCACCATCTTCTTCTCTCCATTGTCCAACAGGCTTTTATCAGATTTCATTTTCTTAAGTACATCTTTGGTCCCATGTACCCCTATCTAAATGCTTCAATAATTTGCAAATGCTTATTCAATGCACTCTGATCTCCTTATCCCCTCCACGGGGCAAGGGTGTGCCATGTCTGCACAAGCGATGCTGTTGTGAGTTGCTGTGGAATGGGCACCTGCTCATGACGACCCTCTGCCCAAAGAGCGGCGCGCCGTCAAGTCCCGCACTGTCTCCATGGTTGCTGATATTTACCCATTATCAGTGCTCACTGTGGGTTTTAAGTTTGCTCTGACCTAAGAGGATCATTTCCCAGCATGTTATCAGACAATATTAGGCTGGGATCCATCAGTTTTTAATTAATCAAATTTTAGAAGTAAATCATGAGGCTTTTGGGGAAGTAGATAATTGAGCCTTTCTTCCTAATCTGTCTTAGTCTAGAAGTTCTGCTGAAACCTGCTCACCATGGATGATCTTGCCTCTGGCATGGCGTCTAGCATAACTACATGCAAGCTACCATCGTAGGACAAACAGATGTTAGAGGGGGATTTATTACAGAATTTTAGCCTATGCTGGGTGATTGAAGGGGGAGGGGTTAGGAAGCAAAGCTTTACTTTGGGTTGATTATTAGGAAGCGAGGGTCTTATAGAACTGGTTGTCTAGGAGAAGACTAAAGCTATAATTGGAAAGGTAGCAGCTGTCAATAGTATTGGTTGTTATTCTTTGGTTTGGACAAAGTTTTTATATTTTTCCAGGCTCTGACATGTTAGGGAGTGGTCTTATTTTTGTCTTGATCCATCAGTCCCAGGTTGACATTGTTTGATGTTGGCAATATATGAAACTCTTTATTCTCAATAGGTAAACGCCAAGGCTCAGCTGTCTGCTAAGTCACCTCCTGGATGGCAGGGCAGTATGATCTTTCTCAGTAGGTAATTCATTGACAAAAGATAAATGTTGATCAGAGCCGTATTTATGAGATAGCTTCACTTCCTATATCATCACTGGAGATAGGGGGATGGTGGTGTCAGTGCCACTAGTGGGACCTGACTGGACTACTGGATCCCAACTCTAACTGCTCTCCGCATTAATTTTAGGTTATGTTACCTCTTGGAGCCGCAGTCTCCTCGTGTTTGGCATGGGGCAGGGATTAGTTACAACAGACACTCATGAAAAGAACTGATAAAATCAACATAAGAGGTGTAGCTTAGTTTTCAGAAAGAGAAGCCAAACAAAACATGGAGTATCTCCAAAAAAAGACAGAGAGGAAGAAGTAAGAGAAAGGAAATAGCTAAGTCTTCCTTCAATACCTGTTTCTTTTTGTTTAAGTTTTTTTAAAAAAACTCATTTTATTGGGAGCTCTTGTAGATATTATAACAATCCACAGTTCAATTAGATCAAGCATAATTATATAATTGTTGTGTAATTGCTGCCACCCTCAGTTTTAAAACATTTTCTTTATTCTTGAACTCTTTGATATCAGCTCCCCTTTATCCCTTCCCTCCCCCATCCAGCCCCAGGAACTCTTCTTATTATATTATATATTATTTGGGGGTGTGGATATCTTACACCATTCAATGTATCTGCTCACCTACAATTCTGTCATTTGTTCCCTGTAAGTGTGGTCAGTCATCATTGCTGTCAGTTCCCCCTTCCCCCTTCCCCTCACCTCTCTTTCCGTACCCTCATGAAATCATTACTACTGTTACTGTTCTGAAGGGTTTAACCTATCTTGGATTTCATGCATCAAACAATTTTAATTATACAAATGAACATATGCAGGTCTAACAAGATTAATGAAGTAAAATTAAGACCATAATAGTAAGGGGAGGAAATATTAAAGGACTAGAGATTAGTTATACTTTTCTTCAATGCTATACTGCACCCTGGATATATCATCCCTTCTATGTGGCCCTTCTGTGAGGGATTTCCCTATTATCTTACAGGTGGGTTTTGGTTCTACACTTTGTCCATGCTCCTTCACATCCATTCGATTGCTTGTTTTTGAACTTCTGATACCTATCGCGGTCAACACTTTATGATCACACAGGCTAGTGTGCTTCTTACATGTGGGTTTTGTCGCTTCCCTGCTAGATGGCTGTTTGTTTAACTTCAAGCTTTTAAGACCCCAGATGTCATATCTTTTATTAGTCAGGCACCATCAGCTTTCTTCACCATATTTGCTTATGCACCCATTTTGTCTTCACAATCATGCCGGGAAAGTGAGTATCATGCATTGCCACATTAGTAGAACAAACCATTCTAGTACTGAGGGAAGATTTAAGTAGAGGCCCAAAGTCCATCTGCTCCCTTGTTGTAACACACACACACACACACACACACACACAGACACACACACTCACCTATCTTTATATATTCACATGTATACATATCTATATTTATACTTACATATAATGTTTACTTTTTTGCTCTTTCCTCTTTTTTCTTTCTTTTCCATCACCTTGTTTACCCACAGTTCACCTCTCAGAAATTCCTCTTGGATACATATCAATTGATCAAACACAACCAGGAATGCTACACCCTCCTCACCATCAATTTTAGACTCCTTGCTATTTCCCTGTCCCTGTTGTTATTGGCTCTCCCCTCCCCCACCTCCTCCTCTCCCATGCCCCACCAGAACCATCGGCCCCACTGCTGTCTCCTTGGGATTGCTTGTCCTGCCTACCTTATATAGAGACCAAGAGAAAGGGGAAAAGGAGGACCATACAAACAGTTCCAAGTTGAACTGTTGTCCCGACCAGAGTAGATGAGTATCTGTTAAATAGTGAGCAGACCATGTTATAACCCATCATTCCAATCCCCCTTCCTTCCAGGAACCCATATCCCATGACCTGCTTACCTAACAGCACTCAACCCCTTTTAGTTCTCTGCATTCATGACGTAGGGCATGCCTTCCACAAGACCCCATTGTTCTTCCTGCAGTCAAGGATGGAGCGGTCTAGTGCCCTCCCCCCACCCCATTACAACTTTAGACTTTCAGTGTGTCCCCCTTGTGAACATCTCCTAGTCAGTTCAGATGAGGGAGCAAACGCTGCCCCCGAGTCAGAAGTCTACGCTCAGGATTCCTCAGGAACTTCAAGGCTTTGCTTCACCTGCTGGTCTCTTGTACTCACTTCTTGGTTTGCCCCCAAGTGGGTGGGACAGACCAGTGGCACTCCCTGAACTGTCTCTTCAGTGCTGTCCGCTGTAGCACTGTCATTTAGGGAGGGGATGTCATGTCTCAAGCTGAGGTTGGCCCTGCAGTCTTCCCTGTGAACAAGCTGATACAAGCAGGAACGTCACCCTCAAAGCTTGGCACACCAGAAGGAGGCTGACACACACTCTCACCCTTTCCTCTGGAGACATAAACAATACCCTCCACTAGGGTGGATGAGTGACCTGTTTCCCCATTGCCATCTTTTTTTTCCCCCACCCCTCTGTGGGCTGCAAATGTATAAGGTAGGTGCTTGCCATTTCTTTCAACACAGGTGCTATGTGCATTTTTTTCTTGTGTTTTTTTTTTTTCATGACATATGCATCATTGGGTTTGGTCTGGCTCTTGCCAGAGTATCTGGTCCTCAGGAACTGTGCAGTACATACATTTTCCCTTATGTCCATTCTGCTGTTTGAACTTACCTCAGTGGGCTCATATTGTACTTGTCCTTTAGTGCTTGGCTAACTTCACTCAGGATAGTATCTTACAACTCTTTCCACGAGATGAGGTGTTTCATCTTTTCATGGCTGGGTTCTAGGAACGCATAGTACTCCATTGTGTGTATATACCAGAGGTTTTTAATCCATTTTCTGTTGATGGAAATTTAGGATGTTTCCGGTTCTTTGCTATTGTGAACTGTACAGTGATCAACATTGGAGTACAGATGTCCCTTTTTCAGTTGGAATGTTTTCATCTTTTCTCCATTGATTGTAACGCTGGCTGTTGGATTTTCATATATAGCTTTAATTATATTGAGGTAATTTCCTTCCAGTCCTATCTTCTTGAGTGTCTTAATTAATGGGTGTTGAATGTTGCCAAATGCTTTTCTACATCTATTGATATCATCATGTGGTTCTTTTCTTTTTTCTTCTCATTGTGGTAGATAATGTTGACGGATTTTTGGATGTAGAACCATCCCTGCATCCGTGGCATAAATTTCACTTGGTCGTGATGAATTATTCTTTTTATGTACTTTTGTATTCTATTGGCCAAGATTTTAAGTATTTTTTCATCTATGTTCATTAGAGATGTAGGCTTATAGTTCCCCATTCTTTTCAGATTCTTGCCTGGTTTTGTTATCAGTCTTATTTATACTAGCTTCATAGAAAGTGTTTGGGAGTTTACTGTCTTTTTCTGTTTTCTGGAAGAGCTTGTGTAGAACTGGTGTCAGTTCTTCCCTGAATGCTTGGTAGGATTCTCCTGTGAAGCCAACGGGGCCAGCCTTTCTTTAGTTGGTAGTTCCATGATAACCTTATCTATTTCTTCTTTTGTTGTGGTCTTGTTCAAGTTCTTGACAGCTATAACATCTATATAGCATAATCCAAGGAGGGTTTGTTTATCCAGGTATTTGTCCATGTCTTTCAAGTCCTTGTGTTCGCTGGAGTACAGTCCTTCGTAGTACTGGGTAATTAGTCTTTTAATTTCATTAGGGTCCGTTGTAATTTCCCCTGTTATTTCCCTCAACCTGGATAGTGATGTCTGCTCCTTCCCATCTTTTGTTAGTTTGGCCAACAGTTTGTCGATTCTGTTACTCCTTTAGAAGAGCCAACTTTTTACTGAGTGATTTTCTCCCTTGTTTTTGTTTTACCACTCATTTATCTCTGCCCTGAATTTTAGAATTTCTTCTCTTTTGCTATTAGGATTATTCTGTTGGCTCTGGTCCAACTGCTAAAGGTTTTGTGAGAGGGTATCCACCATAAGTCTCTCTTTTTTCTTCATAAGTGCATTTATCACCATCAAGCATCCTCTGATAAGTGCCTTGGCTGTACCCCATAGCTTTTGATATGTTGTTTTCTCATTCTCATTGGTTTCTAAAAACTTCCTAATTTTGTCTCTAACTTGGGCCAGTACCCACTCCTTTTGAAGAAGCAAGTTATTCATCCTCTAAGTATTTGCCCTTGTTTTTTTTTTTAAACCTTTCTTTTGCTGATTTCCAGCATTATGGCAGAGTAATGCCACTGGTTCTTAATCTTCTACTACCTCTTAAATGTTTGATTACTGACCAGTTCTTCCTGGTGCAGTGACTGTATTCTTTTCATCTTTTCATGCTTCCTGTATCATTCACTATCTTGCTCCTAGAACCCTTCAATATTATAATCCGAGGCTTGATTTTCCCCTCAATTCTTTCAGCTTGAAATACACTGAGATGTCTTTCCTCCGGGCTTTCAGATTTGGGGTCTCTGCACAGTTTGTTATAGTGCCTCCACTGTGTCTTCTTGAGCTGCCCTTTGAAATTCTCTTTTAGGCTCTCTTTGTAATTGCGTCTGTTTGCTTAACTACTCTATGTTCATCAGCAAGTTTCAGCACCTCTTCTGACTTCTATTTTGGTCTGCCCCCACCACCACCACCACCCAACACACACACATACGCACACACTCTTATCTCTTTTAAATGATCTTTTGCTTTCTTCATGTATGGTGTTTCTGATATCCCACAGCTTGTCTGTTCTTCTGTCCTTAGTGTTCAGTGTGTGATCTCTGTTGTTGAGATGTTCTGCGCAGGTAGGAGGGATATAGTCGGGGCTGTATTTAGGCCTTGGATTTAGGACTGGTTTTAATTTTCTTCAACTTCAACCTAAGTTTGTATATGAGCAGCTGATGATGTATTCCACAGTCAGCCTCTGACCTTGTTTTGGCTGATGATATTAAGCTTCTCCATCATCTCTTCCCACAAACACAGTCAATTTAATTCCTATATATTCCATCTGGTTACATCCATGTTTATAGGCAATATCTATTTTGCTGGAAAAATATATTTTTAATGAAGAAACTGTTCTCGAAAAATTCTGTCTTGCTGCAATATCTTGTTTTGTTCCTTTAAAAAAATCATTTTATTGGTGGCTCATACCGCTATTATCACAGTCCATGCATCCATCCTTTGTGTCAGGCACATTTGTGCATTTGTTGCCCTCATCACTCAGAACATTTTCTTTCTACTTAAACCTTTTGTATCAGCTCCTCATTTTCCCCCTTCCTCCCCCACACTCCTTCCCTCACGAACCCTTGATAATTTATAAATTATCATTATTTTTTCATGTCTTACACTGACCGATGTCTCCCTTCACCCACTTTTCTGTTGCTTGTACCCCTGGGAGGGGATTATATGTAAATCATTGTGATTGGCTTCCCCCTTCTTCCCCCACCTTCCCCTTACCTTCCTGGTATCACTAGTCTCCTTGTTTGTCCGGGGTGGGGGGAGGGTTATCAGTTCTGGATTCCCTGTGTTTCAAGCTCTGATCTGTACTCGTGTACATGCTCTAGTCTAGCCGGATTTGTAAGGTAGAATTGGGGTCCTGATAGTGGGGGGGGGGAGAGGAAACATTAAAGAACTAAAGCTAAGTTGTATGTTTCATCAGTGCTATACTGCACCCTGACTGGCTTCTTTCTTGCTGTGACCCTTCTGTAAGGGCATGTCCAATTGTGTACAGCAAGGTCATGTTCTATTAGCAAGGTCATGTTTTCTAGCCACTGTTCCTTCTCCTTAGTGATGCCCTAATCCTATGCCATCTTTATAATTGTTGCTTTGTTTGAGCCCATTGTAGCTGCTGTCTGAGTTCACTTCATTGAGGGTCGTACTGGCTCTTGATGACCCTCTGCTTTACTAAACATGATGTCCTTCTCCAGGCATGAGTCCTTCCTAATGATGTGCCCTAAGTTTATGAGATAGACTTTCACCATTCTTACTTCAAAGGAGCATTCGGGCTTTTCTTCATCCAATACTATTTTCTTTTGTTCTTTTGGGTTGGATAAGGATGACTTTTGTCCACAAAGTGATGGCTTTCTTTCTTATTTTTTTTCCCCTATGAAACGCTTCACAAATTTGCATGTCATCCTTGCACAGGGGCCATGCTAATCTTCTCTCTATCCTTTCAATTTTAGTATATGCGGTGCTGAAGCAAGCACGCGATGACTTTCTTTTTTACATTTTAAAGTCACTTTTGGCAGATTTGCCAAATGCATCATTTGATTTCCTGACCTCTGCTTCTATAGGAATTTATTAGAGGTCCAAGTAAAATAAAATTTGTCATCACTTCAATCTTTGCTCTTTTTTTTTTAAACCATGATTTAGTTTTAGCTGGTCCAGTTGTGAGGATTTTGGTCTTTGCATTGAGTTGTGATCCATAGTGAAGGCTGCCATCCCTGATTTTCATCTGTAAGTGTTTCATGTTCTTCTCATTTTCAGCAAGCAAGGTTTTTCTTCTGGATACTGCAGGTGAACAAACCATCTTCCAGTCTGATGGGACATTCTTCCTCCTGTAATTCAGCTTCTCGGATTCTTTGCTCACTGTAGAGAGTGCGTAAGCATGGTAAAAGGATACAGCCCTGGCACACATCTTTCTGGGCTTTGAAGTGTGCAGCACCCCCTTGCCCTGTTTCAACAACGGCTTCCTGTTCCATGAGCACCGCTAGCTGTTCCGTTCTTCACAATGGTCACTATAATTTGTTACTGCCCACAAGGTCAGAAAGCCTTGGCACAGTCAATGACATGCCAAATAAACATCTTTCCAGTAGTCTCTGTTTTCAGCCAGGACTCATTTGGGATTAACGGTGGTGTTCTG
Organism: Tenrec ecaudatus; assembly: GCF_050624435.1. Classification (NCBI taxonomy): domain Eukaryota; kingdom Metazoa; phylum Chordata; class Mammalia; order Afrosoricida; family Tenrecidae; genus Tenrec; species Tenrec ecaudatus. The sequence continues at coordinate 48,452,472 of NC_134540.1, read as the reverse complement.
TGTCCCACATCCTCTTCTGAGTCCTGCTTGAATTTTGGGCAGTTCTCTGTTGATGTTCTGCAACAGCTTAAAAATGATCTTCAGCAAGGTTTTGCTTGTATGTGATATTAATGATATTGTTTGATAATTGCTATACTCTATTGTGTTACTTTTATTTGGAACGGGCATAAATATGGACTTCTTTCTGCCAGTTGGCCAGGTAGCTGTTTCCAAATGTGTTTTCTTAGATGAGTGAACATTTCCAATGCGCCATCTATTTGTTTCTGCATTTTAATTACTATTCCATCAATTCTCAGGGCCTTTAAAAGCTCAGTTTTATTGGCACATATTTCATACATCATACAATGTAGTAGTTCAATCATATTAGAAAAGAGTGTTGCAATCATCTCCACAATCAATTTTAGAGTGTTTATTGCTTTCTTGTACTCATTGCCGTTCTCCAATACTTCCCTCCAGCCCCTCCTACTGTGCCCCCCAAAAAACCGCCAATGCAGTCACTGTTTCTATAGCTCCACCCACTCTGGATTCCACATACAGAAAAACAGGAAAAAATACAGAAAAACAAAACAACAACAAAAAAACGCACTGCAGTCTACATTATACCAAGGGTATTGACACCCCTGGTCAATGGTCAGAGGGGCATTCATCAGAGGTCTAATTCATTTGTGGACAATGCCAATGACTTTTGGGTCCCACTGTTATCCATGGCCTTGGGTAAACTGGGAGTTCACAATTTAAGCTCTGATACCATTCCCTCCTTTGTGTTTGGATTTTATCATTCACAATCCTTGGATCACTCAGGCTGGTATGCTTCTTCTGTGTGAGCCCAGTTGACACCTCACTCAGATGGGCCTTGTTTTTAATTTTTTAAAAAACATTTTATTAGGGGCTCATGAAACTCTTATCACAATCCATACATATACACACATCAATTGTATAAAGCACATCGGTACATTCTTTGCCCTAATCATTTTCAAAGCATTTGCTCTCCTTTTAGCCCTTTGCATCAGGTCCTCTATTTCATCCTCCCGCCCCGCTCCCCACTCCCTCATGAGCCCTTGATAATTTATAGATTATTATTTTGTCATATCTTTCCCTATCCGGAGTCTCCCTTCCCCCTCTTCTCTACCATCCATCTCTCAGGGAGGAGGTCACATGTAGGTCCTTGTAATCAGTTCCCCCTTTCCAAACCACTCACCCTCTACTCTCCCAGTATCGCCCCTCACCCCCTGGTTCTGAAGGGATCATCCACCCTGGATTCCCTGTGTCTCCAGCTCCTATCTGCACCAGTGTACAACCTCTACTCTCTCCAGACTTGCAAGGTAGAATTCGGATCATGGTAGTTGGGGGGGGAGGAAGCATCCAGGATCTGGGGGAAAGCTGTATTCTTCATCGGTGCTACATCTCACCCTGACTGACTCATCTCTTCTCCTAGACCCCTCTGTGAGGGGGTCTCCAGTGGCCGACAAATGAGCTTTGGGTCTCCACTCTGCACTTCCCCCTTCATTCACTATGTAAGATTTTTTTTTGATGATGCCTTATCCCTGATCCCTTTGGCACCTCGTGATCGCACAGGCTTGTGTGCTTCTTCCATGTGGGCTTTGTTGCTTCTGAGCAAGATGGCCATTTGTTCACCTTCAAGCCTTTAAGACCCCAGACACTATCTCTTTTGATAACCGGGCACCATCAGCTTTCTTCGCCACAATTGCTTATGCACCCATTTGTCCTTGGTGATCTTATCATGGAGGTGTGCAGCCAATGATATGATCTTTTGTTCTTTGATGCCTGATAACTGATCCCTTTGGCACCTCGTGATCACACAGGCTGGTGTGTTCTTCCACGTGGGCTTTGTTGCTTCTGAGCTAGATGGCCGCTTGTTTATCTTCAAGCCTTTAAGACCCCAGACACTATCTCTTTTGATAGCCGGGCACCATCAGCTTTCTTCACCATATTTACTTGTTTACCCGTTTTGGCTTCAGCAATTGTGTCGGGAGGGTGAGCCTCATAGAATGCCAATTTAATAGAAGAAAATATTCATGCGTTGAGGGAGTGTTTGAGCAGAGGCCCAAGGTCCTTCCGCCACCTTAATACTAAACCTATAACTATAGACACATAGATCTATTTCCCCATCCTCATAAATATATTTGCATGTACATGTCTTTGTCTAGACCTCTATAAATGCCATTTGTCTCCTAGCTCTTTCCTCTATTTCCCTTGACTTTCCTCCTGCCCCACTCTCATGCTCCATCCCCACCTGGGTTACAGTTATACCTCTTCTTTATGTAATCTTACCCTTGATCATTCCCTACCAGGCCTGCCACTCCCCCTTCACCACCAATTTGGTTCCCATGTTGTTCCCTTATCCCTGTGTTTGTTAACACCACTTCCTTACCACCACCACCCCACCTCACCTATCCCAAGTCCCCCGAAACTGTCGGTCCCGTTGTTTTTCCTCCAGATAGTTCATCCAGCCTGTCTTATTTAGACAGACCTGTGGAGACAATAACATGCATGAAAACAAGACAGAGGAAAACAAAGCAACAGTATACAACCAGACAACAAAACAGCAACAACAAACCACTGACAAAGAACAAAACAAAACACATCAAGAAAGAAAAGCTTGTAGTTAGTTCAAGGATCGTTTGTTGGCCTTTAGGAGTGTTTCCAGTCCAGTCTGTTGGGACACCATGCCCTCGCCCAAAGTCCACTTTCAGCATTCCCTGGGGACCTTGCCGCTCCATTCCCTTACTGTTCTGCTGCACTCCCCCAGTGCTTTGCCTCGGTCTGGTGGGATCAGGTCAGGTGCACTTCCCACACTGTGTCTCTGGTGCTGTCCCCTGTAGCACCATGGCTCAGTGAGGGGCATCATGTCTCATAGTGGGGCCTGCCATGTTGTCCCCTCTGTGGACTGGCTGCTCTAATCAGGAACATCATCCTCACTGCCTGGTCGGCCAGGCTGTGCTCCACTCTCTCCTCCTGCCCCTTCATCTGCTCCCGTGTGCTCTGATCAGATATGTCCATCTCCCGGAGCTGCAGAATCAATGTCGTCCTTTGAAACAAATTCTTTTTAGGGGAAAGGCAGGAATCCACTTAATTTTTGGTGCTGGGCCCAGCCTCCCAGACCTCTCCACTAGTTCCCTACTCCATGCCTGGATGTTGCATTCACACCTTGTGACACTGGGTTGAAGTCTGGTCCCACTTTCCCTGTGGAGATATAAACAATACCCTCCCCTTGGGTGAGTTAGTGCCCCATGCCCCCACTACCCATTTCTTCCTTATATTCATCCTTTTGTTTTCCTTTTCCCACCTCCTCCCCAGTTGTCTACCATGTGCATCCCGGTTTTGATCTGGTCTCTGTATGCTTCTTCTGAGCCCAGTTGACACCTCACTCAGATGGGCCTTGTTTTTAATTTTTGACAATGCTTGGAATACTGCTTTTAGTTCTTTATTCAATACCATCTGTTCATTTTACTTCATAAAATGTTTAGTGGGTTCTTTTTAAAAAAAATAAGTGACTGTGTAGTCCTTCCATTTATCTTAACTGTTCCATATGTAAGAGTAAGTTTTAGAATCTCTTCTGACATCCATATTGGTCTCTCTTAAAATATATATATAGTTTTGCTTTATTTGCATATGATTTTCTTGATGTCATCCTACAACTTGTTAGTCTTCCATGATTAGTGCTGTTTGTCAGACCTGTTCTTGAGTTTGTCTCTAAATGTAAGTGAAATCATCGTTTGGATTTTGTAGACTTGTTTTAGTTTTCTTCAGCCTCAACTTGAACTCTGCATGAGGTTTTCAGCAGCTTCTTCCTCTGAAGTGGGAGCTAAGGCCTTCGTTGTCGTCTGTTGTTGGTCTGGAAGCGCTGCTGACACCTGTCCACTTTGGGTGACCCTGCTGGCATTTGAACTACCAGTGACATAGCTTCCAGCCTCACAGCAACACACAAACACCACACTACAACAAACTGACAGGCTCACTTTGAACTTGTATTGGAGCAATTGTTGTTCTATCTTAAATTCAGCCCCTGACCTTGTGTTTGCTGACAATATTGAGTAAATCTACTGTCTCTTTCCCCAGATGTAATCAGTTTGAACCTATGTATTTCATCTGATGATGTCCACATATAAAATTTAAACCCACTGTGATATATAGTCATCATTTATATTTTTTGAAAAAAGGTATTTGTAATGAATTAGCCAGTGGTCTTCCAAATTCTATCATGAAATCTCCAGCTTCATTTCTATCACCAAGGCCATTTTTTACCAACTGTTGTTATTTTTTTTGTTTCAAACTTTTCCATTTTTAAAAATAGTTATACTGTGGTAACTATTCACATGTATCATAGTAATATTAATAAAAAAGAATCAACAGCATCAAAGTAAAATCATGGAGGATTTTAGCACTGGAAGAATAGCAGGATAATGGGATATGAATTACAAGTGTTTTATTTCTTTGTTAAGTGAGTGAATGCTTCCAAATTCTGAATAGTGATATAAAAATAGTTGTATTTACTTTCTGTATACAATTATATAAATGTAGCAATATATACAAGTAGTCAGTATAACAAAAAATTAGGAGAAAAATTTTTTATCATTACAAGCAAAGGAAGAAAAAGTGGCAGGATTCCTATAAGAAATATCATCATTAGAAAATAAAATATAGCAACGAATGTATAAGGGTACTTTACTCAATTGATGTATGTATGGATTGTGATAAGAGTTGTATGAGCCCCAATAAAATGATTTATAAAAGAAAAAGAAAAGAAAATATAAATCCAATATGTCAAAAATAACAAAAATGCACAGAGGTAAATTCCACGAGGAATAGAAAAGCCCATGGATCACATATGAATGGAAACCCTAGCTCTGTGCGAGTCACAGTCTATGAGTCAAAACGGAAAACAACGGCACTGAAAGCATGTCTACAATGCTAATGAAAATAAGGGAGATACGTGCAATATTAATGTCGGAGAAAATTGAATCAAGGTGAAAAGTAGTCCATGGGACAAAGAAGATACTGTATGCACACAGCACACACACTCCAAGAGAAAATGAACAGGGCACATTAATCAACATATTTTTGGAATCTATAAGTCAAAAGTAAAACATATTAGTGAAGTATCTATCTATTATAATATTCTATAATCTATCCCTAAGTTCCTATACCTATAGTATTCTAGATTCTGGATTTGTCAAATTTCCCATTATATAATGATTCCTTATAGAAATTATGAGATCAAGTGACCAAAGGAACAGATACGGAATAGAGGATTTTAGTAACAACTAAGCAGATAAACTATGTTTATGCATACATATAAACAGTTACGCCATACCTTTAAAAAGACATATTCTTAAAAATGCTAATTCAGCTACCACAAAATGGACAATAACCATGGCCTCAATGACACTCGTAATTCAACAACAGAAAAATTCTAGGAGCCAGGGTACCCGGCCAAAATGCAGTAAAGTTACAAGTGAGCAGTAAGACAGATCCTAGAAATGTATTCACTTAAAGAGGTTTTTTTAAATTACCTTTTTAACTGACTATTAAAACAACCTTAAAGTGAACAATTCCTTCAGAATAAAGACATTAAAAAATGAAAGCCAAACGAATAGAAACTCACTGCCACGGAGTCAGTTCTCCCTCAGAGTGACCCTAAAGACAATGTCCAAAGGTATAAACATCACGGACCCCCCAAGGCTCATCTTTCCCCTGAAGAGCGACTAGTGAGTTTGAACAGTCTGCTTTATAGTACAGCTTACTATCCAGTGCTTAGCCAACAGCACTATCAGGGCGCTTAGAAATGAAAGCCTATATATTACAGTGGAAAAAGATCTTTCAAAGATGTAGTCTCAAAAGTATTAATACAAACAAATAGAAAGAAAAGAACTAACTATTTTTACTAAGCAAGCTGGAATTATAACCATAAAATAAACGCCAATAAATAGAAGGAAGTGATTAACAGCAAAAAAATTCAAAGAATAATTAAATATATTTAATCAAAAGTTAGTTGCTTTAAAATTCAAAGAGATAAGCTTTTGACTTAGCTCCATTGATTATGGTGTCGTCCATCGATGCAGTGAAGTTTTGAGTGACCTGGAGGAGAATTACCGGGCATTGCTGGAATTAGTGGTCTCGTGAGGCCACACTTCGCCTCTCCTACACCCTCTGCATATTTCCCACCTCCAACACATTTATTTCTCCTAGGTTTGCTTTACCTCTGCTGGTACAGATTCAGAAAAGGCAGATGGTTGATTTTATTTGGAGTTGGAGTTTTCCCAGGTAAATATGGACACACGCACAGAGCGAGAGCAAGAGAGAGCGAGAGAGAGCAAGAGAGAGCGAGAGAGAGCGAGAGAGAGAGAGAGCGAGAGAGAGCAAGAGAGCGAGAGAGAGCGAGAGAGAGAGAGAGAGAGAGAGAGAGAGAGAGCGAGAGAGAGCGAGAGCAAGAGAGAGCGAGAGAGAGAGCGAGAGAGAGGGAGAGAGAGCGAGAGAGAGAGAGAGAGAGAGAGAGAGAGAGAGAGCGAGAGAGAGAACGAGAGAGAGTGAGCGAGAGAGAGCGAGAGAGAGAGAGAGAAAGGAAATGGAACTGTATAAAAAGAAGACTTCTAATAATGCACTATTGCATTTAGCTGTATATGAAATAAAGGTAGACAGGAGTTGACATAAGAGAGTTCTGAAGAGACTGGAAAATTGCCTTTAGTGGGAGACTCTTCTTAAGGAGCCCTGCTGGCATAGTGGGGTACCCACTGAGCTGATAACCAAGGGCCTGTGATTCAAACACACCAGCCCCTCTGCAGGAGAAGCATGAGGCTGTCTACACCTGTAATTACAGATTAAAAAACTCAGAAACCCAAAGGTTCAGTTGCGGACAGTTCTACCCTGCTCTGTGAGTTCGAATCAACTCAATAGCACTGGGTCTTTGTTTTGTTGGTAACAGAAACTACAAATGGGTGGCTGTAAAGAAAGAAACTGTGTTTTCTGACAGTTCAGGAGACTGGAGTTCAAATTTGGCATGTGGCTCTAGAGGGAGGCGCTTTCTTTGTATTTTCAGCTTCTTGTAAGAGAAGTTCCTGGGTTTCTAGGTTCATCCAAGAGAGAGCTTGTCTCCTCTTACCTGGGCTGCCTTGCCTCTGTCTCTTTTTATCACTCCACCATGATTAAGTTTATGATGTACTCTATACTGATACAGTCTTCTTAACATATCAAAGAAAACCCTCTCCCCACACGCTTGAGGTGACACCGTTCAATCCATAGCAGAAGTGCTTGAGCAGAGATGATGCGATCACAGAGAATTGTGTCCAAGTTTGGGAAACTGTGATTTGATATTTTGGAAGGAGGCCATGGATCACCGACAATATCTAGGGGGTATCCCTAAGAGGGTGGCTCAGGCCAAGAGGAAGAGAGTTAGTGGAGATGAGGAAGACAAGAAAAGGAGTGCTTTTACTTCTTCCAGGGACCCTGTGTAGAGGTTTTCAAGATGATGAAGTGTCTGAACTACGGGCATAGGCTGCCTTGTATTGTAGGCTATCCTACACAAACACAACTAGGTTGTTTTGAGATCCCAATAATAGAATTGTTTACCTTTACATGAAGAAGCTTGGTAAAGCACCCCAAGTCTGCATATGGTTTGTGCTCAGGCAACTTCGAGAGGTCTATGCTGTGAGCCCTAAATTCTCATGAGTTTGTCCAAAACAACAACAAAATGGCAGCAGGACCTCTGCTGGTTCCATGTGTGCTAAATGTCTTTAGGACATGCTCAGGCATGCTCTCCTTATTGAGCAGCAAAAAATTCCTCTGAAACCACTGAAGGCATATGCACAGTCAGAGAGCTAAACAAATCCAAATGAAGCTTTTTTGCATGATGGACAAATCAAATGACCCGAATAAGAAGGAAATGAGAGCTTTAGAGGGTATAGAAAGTCTATGCTGCTGACAGTCGGTAAGGGAGAGAGGGAGGCTGAAGTCTTTAGTAAATCAGAAGTGGTTGACCAGAGAGAGGAGAAAGAAGGCGGTTTGTTCTGATGCATGCACGTGACATGGGAGCAGGTAGTTCCACGGGAGAGAAGAGGTGTTCGTAATGACCTGGCAAGCAGCCAGGAAACAGAGAGACCGTGTGTTCCACTCCACAGCCCCGAGGGAGATGAAGCCTGAGAAATTAAAGAAGCTTCATTTAGGGGACTTGGGAAGAAGCACTGTTTCCAGGGGATAGTCGGGTCTCAGGAAATGCATAAAAGCGAGGAAGACATTTTCTCTTTAAAGGTTTCATTTTGAAATTATTTTTAACTCAGAAAGTGGCTGCATAAAGAACACAGGATGTTCTGCAAAACTCTTCACCTAATTTCCCGTCAGGTCGTCTCTTACGTAACCACGAACCCATTAGCAAAACCAGGAAATGAACATTGGTACTGACCACAGACTTATTCAAATTGCACCTGCTTCTCACTCATGTCCTGGCTTCTGTTCTAGAGTGGGATTAGTACTGTGGCTTGGGATTGCCACCTTCATATGATGAATTTTTGGTGAAAATGTACACTGAGATAGGTCAGGGGTGGCAAGCTTTTGGGTGAAAGAGCCAATCCTTTCCTTCACAATTTAAGAATTGAGAGCCGTAGATATATGTGTAGACACACAAATAAATCACCATTATATATATCCTTTAAATATAATGAAATATTATATCAGTACATATTTGATTCGATACTATATATTCAATTAAAGATAATTGAATAATCTCCTTAAAAGTTCTGCAACTTTACTTCAGGCCACATGCACATACCAAAAGAGCCTCACATGGCTCAATTGTGGCAGTTTGCCAAACCCTGGTATAGATTAGCTTGGTACAATCAAGCACGGATTAAACATGTATGTCTGTTTATAAGCATAACCCCCTGCCCACTGTTAATTGTGACTCATAGCGACCCCATAGGACAGAACAGAACAGAATTGTCCCATGGGGTTCACAAGACTGTAACTTTTTATTGTGATTTGGGTGAAAGTGTACAGGGCATGCTGGTTTTCCTGTTTAATACTTCATACACATGGCGTTTTGTGACATTGGTGGCAAACCCTATAATGCAATAGCATTCTCCCTACTTCCTCCAAGTCCCCTGTTTTCATCTGTCCGTCTTTCCTGCCGTTGAGCTCTGTCCTGGGCGAACGTGGCACTTTGGTTTCCTGAGTTTGCTGGTTGCTGGGAGTGTGCTTCTCCTTGGCGATCTCGTTCACCTACCTCGTGGGCCTCTGGGTTGCTCTGATAAAAAAGGTGCTCAGTTCTAGGCTTGAAGAGGGACCAGAGGCCAGTGTTGGGGGTTCTGCTGGCTCTGTGAAACTGGTCTGATGAGGCTGTAAGTCGTCATGAAAGCAGATTACCACATCTTTCTCCCGTCAGCCCAGATGGACTGCGGGGTTTGAATTACTGACCTTTTACTTAGTAGTTGAGTGCTTTCACCACTGTACCACCAGAGCCTATTTATAATATTTAAAAAAGTGTAAGAATCCTAGAAAAGAATTTGATTCTTAGGTATATATCCTAGAAAAATACTTATGCATATACACAAAGATGGAAATACCAGGATGTTCACCAGAAAAAAATGTAAATATCCATTGATAGGAATGGTTAATATTTTTGACATTTATATTATGAAATGCTACCCTGTTCCCCCAAAGATGTGTTATCTAGAGAAGCAAAACCATTGACACTTATATGTACAAGAAAGAACTTTAAAAAAAATTTAAAAAAAAAGAAAGAACTTTAAATCAAGGGAATGGCCCACACAGACACAGAATGAGCAAGGCCAATCTGGCTCAAAGCCATGGATCCCATACTAAGCTTGTGGCCCTTTCCAACTCACTTAGCTGTTGTGGCGAGGGAACCAGGAAGCAGGACAACAAAGGAGGAAGACCAGAAGAGGTGAATGCAGAAGCATTACTGCAGGTCAGATGTTAGGCCCTGATGGCTCCCAGGATCAGTGGGCAATATGGTAGGTGCTGATAGCTCTCAGGGTGGGCAGGCAATATGATAGTCCTTGGGCTCAAGATCAAAGAGTTGGAGGGAGATGGCAACAGATGCAGGATCCTCATCAGCAAGGGGAGAAGCGGGTGGGTTTTTAGAGGGTCTATTGATAGACATATGTATAGGCTATACCCCCAGAAGACATCATTAGGCTATGACCTGAGTAAGGTTTTGCCTTGCTACAAAGAGCAGCCTGGATTTGTTTACATTAACTCCAAACAGCTGGGGATCCTAGCCCAGCCAAGTTGACAAGGAACTATTACAAGATGCATATATTACAAGTATATATATACACACACTCATATGAAAGAATCTTAAGGAAATAAAGCAATTTGAAGAACAAAATATTATAGTCTCCACTTACAGAAAAACAAAATAAAATATTAGGGAAAGCTACCCTAAAATGGACCCCACATCTTATTGGCTGAAGGAGCAGTTTATCGCGTTCTCACAGAATGATCCCAGGGCTGGTGTTTGAGTCTGCAGATTGACGCTTCTCACAGGCATTAAGAGACTTGGGGAAATGTTGATTCTATGATCTTTAAGCTCACATTGGGTGCTGCCAGCAGAGAAGGTGGAATGTGCGTTAGGAACCATGTCGTAAGCTGCTCAGGCAGCCATTTCAGGGCTAGCATATCACTTTGCTCACATTGCCTTGACCAGAAATCGGATTTAAGGCCGTACCTCATTGCCAGAGCAGCTGGGCTAGGTCGTCCAGCGGTGTGGTCAGGAATAGAGAAACACTTTTCAGAGAACAGCTAGAAGTTTCTGCCATCCCCGAAAAACTCTTCTACAAACAAATAAAAGCAAACCAGTTGCTGCCCGGTTGACTGAGACGTAAGGTGACCGCATGTGTGACAGGCAGAACTCTGCCCCACAGGGTTTTCAATGGCTGGCTTTTGGGGACCTCTGGGCAGACTTGAATCTCCGACCTTTCAGTTCACAGTGAGTGTAGTGTGTTAACTGTTGGCACCCTCCAGGTACTCCACTCTAGACTCATTCCTCTGTCTTCTGAGATACATCTTCGTACAGGAATAGAAGCCAGTGCCAAAGGACAAAGACCACATACCTGACAGTGCAGGGCGTTTTCTTTCAGGGAAGGAAGGGGGGAGAGGAATATAAAGCAAGACTTTCACTTTTTATTCTTTACACCCTTCTATTTTTTATATTCAGAATTGCATTAACGTATTGCTTTTCTAATTAAAAACGAAAGCATTGAAGACTAGTGAAAATGAGAGGGAAGAATCATTTACACTACAGTGAGTTCATTTGATTATAATGATTAAGTGCAAAATGAAGCTCCCCCCAATATTACTATTTCACATGTGTGTGTCCCCCACCTCCACACTGCTCGTTCTTAGGATGCTCGACTATGGGATTTGCATTTTCATCCCAGTACATTTTCTCTCTCTGTTACTAACGTAGGCTCTTTCAACGCTTAAGCTGTATGAATGCCTTTTCTTCACACCCAGTTGTATGAGCAGGCTCAGGAAAAATAAATACCTGCTAGATTTTCCTATATCCCGAAGCACATTGCAGAGACGCTGGAATATTTGTTGCCCGAATGAATGCGCTCGCGAGTGTTAGAATGGTTATTTGCTCACCATCTCAACTGCGTGGTGGTGGAATTCAGGGTAGGGAAGCTGAGGTGGAATGCACTGTAAGATAGTGTGTGTACAGATGGTCCCAAAGACACACAGAGGTTGTGTTTCCAAATGTGCCGTATGCCATGAATTATTCACCAGTTTGAATTGCATGAACCTACGATAATTATGCATATTAAATATGCCTCTGGAGTATTGTAGTAGTTCTCAAGATCACCAGGGATGCTTTCTAAGGAACACAGGTTCTGTGGTTCTGCTCCAGTTGAGTCGGATTAGAAGAAATGCTAAAGCCTGAGCCCAGTGGTTTTTCACAAATATCACTGATGATCCCATTGCTCTATAGACCTCAGAATGGCATCTGCAAAGCCTCTTCCTGGTAAAGAGCACCAGCGTGTGCTTTTTTCTCTTTGTATTGGAGAAACGTTTCCAGTGCACTGAAACAATGCATCAGCCACCAAGCTATCTGGTTAAAATTTTGCTGAAACTGATGGTCATCCTTAGTCCATTCTGAGTCCTGGTGACCTCTTGTGTTACTACGTGAATTGCTGTGGAGGAACTTCTTGGCTGTAATCAGTGTGGAAGCAGTTCAACAGCCTTTCTTCCATGGAGACACTGGGTGCGATTGAACTACCAACCTTTGGATTAGCAGCTGCTCACAAACCATTAGCATAAGATCAGGGATGTGACCTAATCCCACGGAATACTCTTAGAACTGATGGACTTATCACATGATAGTGGATGACTGCATAATTATATAACTGCCAAATTACATCCTTATAAAATGGCTAAACCTTGAGACACATGGCCCAGTCAAGTTTCCCCCTATTTTGGGGTCAGAATTCAGTCCATGCCACATGTATAGATCTCACTGACAGTAACTCCCTTGACTATGGTGTGTAACCCTCCCCAATGTCCAAATATCCCCTCAACATATGCACAAACTCAAGTGTTTCTTAAGCAATAATTCCCTTTCCTCTGTCCCTCCCATCATTGGTAGCTGCCATTAAACGCTGATCTCTCTATTTGCCAATTCTAAGTGTTTCGTATAACTTGCTCTTAATGCCCTTGCCCCCACTGGGCATTGTGCTTGAGATTTAACCACCCAAGATTCATGATGTAGATCTAATTCTTTCCTTCCTCCCATCCCACTTTCTCTTCCGCCCACTTGCTTCTTTCTCTCTCAGAGATGCTTACCCACAGTGCTAGATTGATAATCCTTGCTCAGGTCTCCTTAGGTGCTTAGGCCAAAAAAATCCCCTAGATGTTAAGCACATATTCAGCTCAAACTGTTACCTAAATTCAGAAGACCGTTTGACCTGCTCATCAGCAATTTCTAGGAGGACTAGTTCTACTAGACGCCCCCCTAGCATATGGCAAGGTTAATACTTATTACTTAAAACATTCTTTTGGTTGCCATTTTGACAGGTGTGAAATGGTATCTTGTTCTAATTTACATGTCCCCAATTACTAGGGAGAATAAACATCTTTTCAAAGGGATAGTGCTCATGAGAGGCAGCCAGTGTAGAAGCTAGAACTTGGAAGAATCGGGCTGCCCACAGCCCAGCCCTGGTTTTGACCTTTATTAGATGTGTGACCTTGAACAAGTGGCTTCCATAAATTGTAGATGATAATAGTACCCTACGGAGGTTCTAGTGAAGTTAATATATGCAACAGCCTGACAAATAATAAACACTATGTAAGTCTTAGCTATTTTTAACAATGTTGTGGTTGTTCTTTTGATTCTTGCTGTTAGTTGGGTTTCTCCTCTATGAAGTTTATGTTTCTACTGTTTGCCTGTGTTTTTTCTCCCCCTATTGTGTTGATTGGTGTGTTTTTTTAAAAAAAAACTTAATTTGTTAGAGTTCTTTATATGCCCATCATACAAATCCCGTTTTTCTTTTCTTTTAAAATTTTTAAATAAATAAGATGTTCTATTTTAAGCTGATATATTTGACAGTATTCAAGGAATCAAACAGTTTTGAATAGAATAATAATTTAAAATATTAACTTAAGACAGGAGACACAGAAGTTTGCTGCATAGTTAAAGTGAAAAATATGCAAGGGGACTAAACAAATTCTGAACAGTATTCACTTCCCACTAATAGAATAGAAAGAAGCTCTCTGGTACTGTACTTTACATTCACACCGAATGCTACCGTGAATTGCATTTGTAATTTTAACTACATAGGTTTGTGTCCATGTATGAAAAGCAATGATGAGACACAATGAGTAAGATGAAATGAGAGCCCAGGAAACATTTACATGTTCACAAAAGAAAAAAAACCAACAGTGACCCTCGTTTTCTATGTATCTGAAAATTCTCAGATAACAGATAAATAGATAAATGTTCACATAGCAACAGTGGTCTGAAGCACAGAACAGAATGCTGTATGTCGTTGTTTTCAGGGCAATGGCTATGACTGAATCCCGCCTCTTCCACACTAGAGCCGGATTAGACTTCTTTTTCCCTTTTCTCTGCATATAAAGGGCAGATCATTAAAAACAGCACCAACCTCAACAGGCAGAAACAATGCCAGCTGGTTGCACTCTGGTGGACCTCTGGGACACAGTGACCTGCAGAGATGTTTGTTGGCTGGCACAGCGTTGGCCCACAGTGTGTCCAACTAATTTGAATGGGCACTGAACAATTTCACATTTAAAATGTTCAGCATGGTGCCGCTACCTTTAAAAACCAGGACATCGGGCTGTGCTAGGACAGTGTTGGCCAGGAGCTGATACGCTGCAGCAGGTCACTCCTTGGTCCCCACAGTGACCCCAAGGGCAGTGGGCACTTAACCCCGATCTGAACCCCTGTGGCTCTCAGTCTCATGGATTTCCATGGGGAACCCGTGAGAGGAGGTCAGCCTGCCGTGCGCGCTCCCGGCTAAGCACACAGGGCCCAGGGGAGGTTGGTGATCGAGTGAGGGCACTGAGAAATCGCTTGAAAACCAGTATGAGAGATAGATTGAATTGTGCCCGCCTCCCACCACCAAATATGTCGTAAATTCTAACTTCTGTGCCTGTGGTTTGGATATTGAATAAGGAAGACCAAAGAAGAATTGAGGCATTTGAATTATGGGGCTGGCAGAGCCTATTGAAAGTCCCATAAACTGCCAAAAGAATAAACATCTGTTGCAGCTGAAGTATGGCAGGAATGCAGAGGCAATGATAGTAAGACTTCGTCTCACATACTTTGGACATGTTGTCAGGAGAGACCAGTCCCTGAAGAAGGACATCATGCTTGCTAAACTAGCAGGGCGATGGCAAAGAGGAAGATCTTCAACAAGATGGATTGACACAGTGGTTGGAATGATGGGCTTAAACACACGGGCAAGTGTAAGAATGGCATCGCACTGGGCAGTGTTTCAGTCTATCGTATGTAGGGTCACTATGAGTCAGGTCGGACTAAACAGCACCTAACAACAATAGCTTGCCCCTGGTTATTATGTCAGTTGTGAATGGGTCAATGTCATTACTCGTTTAATTAGACAGGATTAGTGTAGTCCTCCGTCCACCCCCCCCTTCAGCTAAGACAGCAGAAGAGATGATTTACTGTGCACCTTACATTGAGCCACAACTGAGAACTATTCCAGAACCAAGGATCACCGTTGGACTGGTTAAGTAGGAGCCCGGTAGGCCTCCTGGGTGCGCTTGGTGACTGAATGGCGATGGAAGTTGCAGACCCATAGACGTTCTGGCCAGTACATGCAGTCAACAGCTTGCACCAGTGTCCCGGTCTCAGGCATTCCACAGTCCCGCAGCTGTGGTTTCGGAGGAGACACACGCTGGTTTACTTGGACCTCTGCCTCGTCTTGCTTCTCTTGCTCTTCGGTGTGCACCGGTGTGCACATTTTCCTTTCCTCCACGTGGCTTTCGTGGTTCAGGTTTCTAACAAGATGGTGTTAAAGCCGAGAGACAGTTCCTTTCTCTCTTTTTTTATTTTTAATTTCAAAATCTATTTTATTTAACCCAATGTACCTGAAACATGATCATCTTGACATGTAATCGATATAAAATGATGAAGACATTCAGTCTGTCTGAGTCTTTGCACTGTGATGTGTCACGTCTCCATCACCTGCAGCACATCACCATTCGGACGAGCCACCATGGCAAGTGCACGCGGCCAGGTGTGGTTGGTGGAGATCACCGGTTATTCTTTGTCTTTCTCAAGTGGTGCCTGGTGTGGGTCTCAGGAGGAGACATAGATTGCCCGGGGTAGATTCTAAGAAAGAATCATCGGTGATTACCAAAGACCCTCGTTGACCAACACCCCAGCATTGGGCGCACCTGTCTGATCTGCCCCGTATTGCTTCCTGGTCTCAGCTTCACTTACTTCTCTCGTTCTCTGGGCTGCTCCGCAGATGCACCAGGTGTGAGCCTGCTCCACGTCAGGCCTTGGAGCCAGCTGTTTGGTCCTCTGAGTGTCCTCCCGCTCAGGAGGCGTCATCTTCACCATGGGCCGCAGGTCTTTACTCAGAACGGTTCCTCTCTTTTGAGCTATGAAAAGAGATTAAACAAGGGAGCAGAGAAATATGGGGGGAAGAGAGGCCAAGCTATGTAGAGATGGCCTAGGAGCTGAATGTTAGGAGATACAGATCCTCTTCCCAAGCCGACACAGAGACAGCCTTCCTCTACATCAGGGGTAGGGAAACTTTTTCTGCCAGGGGCCATTTGGCTCTTTATAGCAGCATTCTCAGGCCACACAAAATTAGCGACTTAAAAAATTAGCTTGCTATATTTAGCCAAACATTTCATAAACTGACTCCTCACGTGATGGCTGACAGGGCTTCTCTTCAGGGAGGCATGTGCTGTTAGCTGGTGTTGATGACCCTTGAGGGTTCCATGCAGCCTTCAAGCCAGACATTTCCCACCCCTACTCTAGAGCCAGCACCTTGAACTCAGATTTCTAGCTTCCTGAACTGTGAAAAAATAAAATTATTTTGGTTAAAGCCACCCAATTTGTGACATTTCTGTTACATCAGCACCAGATACCTAAGATAAGAGAACCAAATTCACGACCATCAAGTGCACTCTGACTCCTAGAAGACACGGTAGAACTGAGACTGTAAGTCTTTATGCAAGTAGAAAGCTTCATCGTCCTCTGAAGGAGCGGATGGTGATGTTGAACTGCTGAACTTCTGGTTTGCAGCCCATCTTATAACCTACTATGCCACCAGACCACCTCTAAAAAACTAAGAGTGTAGTGGTAATTAAGATAGCAGTTGTCATATTACCATTACATTTCCTTTTGTGTTGTCATGGCTCCACAGTGGAGGCTGTGGCTCACGAGTTAGAAAGGTGCTCAGCATCTGACGACCCTCCTGTGATGAGTTCCATGCACCTGACTAGCTCTCAAACTCCTACAATTGATAAGTTTTCAGTTCTTTTATATATTTTTTAATGTTTTAAAAAATGTTACAAAAATTTAGCCTCTGCAATTCTGGGTTACTGAACTAAACTGACAGATACACCCTGTTCACTATCTCTGGTTTTTCCAATCTTTTTTGTTCTTCCAAAAGAGTCATTTTCAGTTTTGAGGATCTCCATTAAACAGAGTTTAAAATACCATCCTATTTCAGTAGAATGAGTCATATCTTTTTTTTCCCTCTTCCTGATTTCTTACAATGCAATTTATCCTGAAGACCTCCCACCCTACCTCTTGACCAGATTTGCGTGGTCTTGGGAGAGGTTCGTGCACATCTGTATGCTCTTGGCCTTCACAGGAGACATCAAGCATGCATTGGTTCTCCCTGTCTTCTAAGTTTTCTCCAACGTCCAAGGTTTGAAAATGGCTAAGATCCTAACTTCATCTTTGATAGTCTGTTTGCTCATTTTTTCTCATCTCTTAATGGCTTCTTCTAATATACTTTAGGAATTGATCACCTAGATTGAGAAATATTTCTCTCGTATAGATCATGTTGTTATTATTTGTTGTTGTTTTCTACCTTTGTGACCGTGACTTCTTCCTTCCACATCTTTTTGCTGTTATTGTCATTAGGTGCCATTAAGTCATGACTCATAATGACCCTATGTACACACAAAGACCAACTCTAATGACTGTGTGTACAGCAGGGCAAAACACTGCCTGGTCCTGCCCCATCCTCACCATGATTCTTATGTCTGGGCCCAATGTTGCAGCCGTATTATTTAGAATGGTCCAAAGGCTGTAATAAGGCACCACGGTGGTGTGGTTGGTTACACATGGGACTGCTAACCTCATTGTGTCAGCATTTTGAATCCACCACTGCTTTATTGGAGAAAGAGGAGACTTCCTGCTTCTGTAAAGATTTAAGCCTTAGAAAACCTATATGGGTTTCCATGAGTTGGAATCAACTTAATGGCACTAGGTTTAATTTGCTGTAATATATAGATCCAAAAATGTATACTAGCTTATGCACCATGCACCCGCCCCTCCCCCCTGCCTTACTCGTATAGCTCCAGCTCACTGCCACTGAGTCATGTAAGTCACAGGTCAATGGGTTGAGTGGAGACTCTCTTCTACTCAACTATTCAAGGATCAAAACTGATCTCAGCTTTACCACCTTCAGTACCTGGCTTCCAAGCTTGCCCTGGGACCTGTCTCCATTCCACTCAATTAGAGGAGAGAAAGCTATAGGAGTGCATGCTTGGGAGTTTATAAGTTAGTCCTAGAAGGGTGTGCGTCTTACGTTCTCTCACATTTCATTGGCTAAGACCCAATCACATGACCACTACAAGGGAAATGTAGTCAAATTGTATGACCAGGAAGAAGAGGATAATGTGAATGTTGATGAACATATATTTATCAACCTCTGCCACTATTTTGCTAAGTTGAAGGGAGGTTATATTGAAGAAATCTTTTAGGATAAACCAGTAGGAACTCAGCCATAAGATCAATCATGAGGGACCCTTCAGATCATAAGATGAACATGTGTAAACTCTTATCAGTCTAAGTGATTGGTGGCTCATCATTAACTTTATAGAGACTAAAGGGAGGAGTCCTTTATTTGTCCCTGGGCCAGAATGACAAAGTGGAAGAGCCCCCATGCCCACCCCAATAAGTAGCAAGACACTGTGGTGATAAACAGCAAGACAATCTAAGGGAAAACGTCACTCATAGTGCTAGAGTCTAGGGTGCTTTGTCTAGTTGACCTTCCCCCAGAGGAAACTCTTGTTTTGCCCTCAAAGGGAGCCTGTGTTTTATAAGTAATCACCATAATTACTTACAGTGATACCAATTGAGTTCTGCCAGTGCATGAAATTTATGTTTCATACCAGAGGCTGGGTTAATAATAGGGGAAAAAAATAGAAAATACAGGCAGGTAACTTGGGCCTTGGCTTATTTTTGAATTTGTGAGTTACATAGGACTGTGATAATAACAATCATAAAATGCCATATATCAGTGGCTTTAAAGAACAGAAATTTACATCCTGATAGTTCAGGAAGCTGAAGTCCAAATTCGAAGTATGGCTTTAAGAGAAGGCCCCTAGTTCCAATTTCATCTTCTGGTAGCTGTCAACCCCTGGTGTTACTGGGCTTGTCGCGTGATCTGCCATGTGTGCATCTTCCTACGGTATCTTTCTCTTACGTTTGTGTTGTGACTCTTGTGGTCTTTTTTTTAACTCAGAACTGCTGAGTTAGAACCCAGCCTGCACTGCATGGCATCATCAGCAGAGCAAAAGAAGGGCCCTCTTTCCAGGCAGGCTCACACTGACAGGTCCCACATCCAAAGTCATTGTCATGGGGCTACTCACGTGACCCGGTGTGCTACAGTATAGAGTGCTCCAGAGGGTTTTTGCAGCTGTGTTCCTTACAGAAACCGGTCCCAGGAGCTCCAGTGGTGCAATCGGCTAGCACGCGGTACTTATACAGAAACAGGTCGCCAGGCCTTTCTTCCACAGAACTGCCGGATGGTTTTGAGTCACCTCATTAATAGCCAAGTATAAACTCTTTATACCCCCAAGGGACCTAGTCATTGATATAGGGGTTAGGAGTTTAACGTAGACGTTAGGACATAGGCTTCCCAAACGTATTTGGCTTGTCAGCCCCTTTTCAGGGGCAATATAGTTCCTCAGCACCTATTGGCAATTAAAACCTTGTATGTATATGTATGGATTGTGATAAGAGTTGTATGAGCCCCTAATAAAATGTAAAAAAAAGAAAAACAATCTTGTAACGTGCAGAGTTCTTAGGCTAGTTGAGCTAAGTAGTCGATATTCCATGATAAAGTATAGGTATCTGCTTGTGCTCATTAGTAGCAAGGGTAGAGAGACTTCATCTCCTGTGTTTTGGACACATGATCAGACCAGTTCTTAGAAAAGGACACCCTGCTTGGTAAAGTAGAGGGGCAGCAAAAATGAAGAATCTATTCTACCAGATGGACGGACAGAGTGACTGCCACAATGGGCTTACGACACACAGGAATAACTGCAGATGGTGTAGGACTGGGAAGCGCTTACTTCTGTTGTACAAAGGGTCGCTATAGGTCAGGACTGAGTCAAGGGTACCGAACAATAGCAACATTTGCTTTTGCAGCCCCCCTGGACCATTTGAGGGCCCCAAGGGGCAGTTTCACCCACTTTGGGAAACCTTGCTTTAGGGGAAATACAGTTCCACTTACACCCATAGAACTCTCCATTCCCATCAGGGCCCTGCTGGCATCCCTCTGGCAGTCTTGTGGCTCAGCCACCAGGCTTCAATCTCGTGGCATGGGCAGGGAGTGGTGATTGACACGAAGGTCACGCTGGTGGCTAGCTGCCCAGCCATGTTTGCGTATGGCACAGCAGTAGCGGTCATGATGCACCATGGGAGTGCCTTCAGGTTCGTGGCCTGAGGTTCCTTCTGGGCTTATCACACGGTGTTTCTTTCTCATTGCTTTCCCCCCAGACCTGGGCTCAGCTGAGGATATTAAGCAATCTCACCCAAACTTCCAGCAATCCTCTTTCTTTCACACTTCTGACGGATGACTTCATAAAGACCCCGGCAGTGGGGCAGCTTCCAGGCTCTGCGACTTCATTAGTCTCCTTGTCTACTCCGGGCAAGATAAGCAAGCCTAGACAAATGGACTTGCTGCCTGTCTCAACCGCCGGTCTTCTCCTTTCTGGCTTAGATGCATCCGCTCAGCTTTAGCCCTTCCCTTCACAGCTCAAGCTCCTGACCTTGTTCAAGAACCGTGCTCTGTCTTCTCCCTAAGTAGTCATTTGAAGTGATGCCGGCATTCGCTGTTTAATTTCTACTTCTTTGATTTTATGCTGTTTGTTTGTTTACTGGATGCCATTTATTTTTTTCCAGAACTTTTGGTGGTGGTGTTGTTTCTTTGGATGATTATGTCCTACAGTCTAGCTACATTGAATCTGATCGTTAGGCTGAAAAGAGGAGAGTGGAGAGACAGGAGGAGGCAGGAGGCAGATGGGGTGCGGGCTGCAGAAGGTGGTGGTTCGGCGCCTCCTCATAGTGACCATCTGGACAACAGAACCAGCACTGCTGGTCGGCTGCCATCCTCCCACTGGTTGTTATGTTTAAGCCCGTGGTTGCAGCCACTGTCAATCCTGGGTCCATCCACCGATGCCAACTGACTCAGGCCTTGGCGAGGAAAGGTCTGGGGATCTGTCTGAAAAGATTACAGCCCAGGAGACGCCCTGCGGCAGTGTGGTGAGTCGAAGTGGATTCACACAACACTGACAGCGTGCTTGGCGTAGATGAGAGGGGAAAGGGGGTTGATGGCTTGACATTTTAAGGGGGAAATGAGCTTCTTTTTAAAACTGAGGTCAGCTCTAGACCTGCCTTTCAAAGCTCAAAGGACATGTCAGAAATGCAGACCAAGCCAGCAGTTTCTTGTTCCTCATGGAAGGAAGCCCATGCCGTCCCTTAAGGCAAATGCAAATGTGTGGGTGTGTCTGAAGAGAGAGACTCCAATTCTGCTGTTAGAATCCCAAGAGCACGGAGCCGCGAATGATGCTGAGCTGCTGGACCAGAGGGTTGATGAGGCAAAACCATGTGGGCAATGAGGTCACCGGGAGAAAGCAGTCATGCTCCTAGAGGTGTGGGTGGAGGTGCCACAGCTTCACGCGCCGTCCGAGTGTCGAGCTGCAAATGTCCAGACAGGATGAGGACCCTGGACTGTGGAATCGAACGCAGTATTTATCTCCATATCAGTAACCCGGAGTGGAAATCACAGGTTCGCGCATCACAAACACAGTGTCCTGTTTCTCAAACTTAATCTTCCTCAATAATGCGTCCTGGTAATAATAGCCTTACGTCCGATTTCCTATGAGATGATGTTCTTAACCTAATACCCTTATGTTCTAAGTCGGACGCTTTAAGTCATCCCTCAAGAAAGGTCTAGGCTATTGTCCACAGGCATGATAACAATGACGGGTATCTTTTTAAGGAAAGCACTAACACCTGTTTGTGTTCCTGGTAGCAAAACTGCTGAATTCTTGAGCCAACTGGACACAGAGTTCCCCAACAGAAGCGCCTGTCCAACCTCTCCTCGGGACCCGCAACCCTCAACATGGGTAAGTGGAACGCCGTGCAGGGTGCTCTCTGGAAGTTTCTTTTTAAACACGGTAAAAACAGAGCTATTGGCCAGTTCTACATTGTTTAATATATGAAATTCAGTAACATTGATTCGGCTAGTCATGTTGGGCAGCCATTCCCCCTGTCCTTTTTGAAACTGTCCCACCACGGTGAACAGAGAGTGAACCTGGCCCTTGTCACTCGTAGCTCGGGGGAAGGCAGATGTGGCCTTAGAGTGGCCTGTGAGAGTATGGCGTGTGACTGAGAGGCAGACGACCTGTGAGGGAACTTTGATCTCAAATATTAGCTTAGCTACAAAACAATGACTATGTATCTTATTTCATTGTGGGCACCTTGCCCAGCCATCACCTTCTGAAACTCTCCTTGATCCCACACAAACATCCATCCTTCCCTTACATTTTCCTATCTATGTAAGTTGTACTGAGTTTCATATACCATTTCTGCCCTGAAAGCCCTCAGTTGGGCGAAGGAGAAGCTCAACATCATAACGAAGGGCGGCGCACATCGGATATATCCAAATCAGAAAGCACGATGGCCTTAAACTCCTCCTCCACCCCTGACCAAATGAAACAAACAAAACTACTGCCACGGAGTTGACTGTGACCCACAGTGAGCCCTGCACCGAGGGTCGGAGGCTGTGCTCCCTACAGGCGCCGAAACCACGTCTTTCTCCCACGGAGCAGCCGAGGGTCACTGATCCTGCGCTTGGCAGGCCACCAATGGCCCCGGAACGCCACTAGAGCTCCTTATGGGAAAGAAATACATCACCAGAGAGAAAACGTAACCATTAAAAGACACCAATCGGGTTCTGTTTCTATATGTGAAAACACTTCTTGGCTGAGGTAACACCTGAGCAGACACATATTTTTTTAAAACATGCTTTATTGTGAATTAAGTTTGCAGTGTAGACCCTCGATTTTACATTCAACCATTAGTACACATGTCTGCTCACCCCTTCTCATCCCCTCAATGGGCCCTCAGTGGAAGCACTTCCTTCTGTGTTTCCTGCCTCCATTCCTCTTTCTTTCCTAACCCTCTGAACTCTGTTCTTGGGTAACTGCTGCCTTTTCAAAATTATTATTATAGATGGTTGATTATTGTAACAGAAGAGTAAATTCAGTCCCAGACCTGCAGGGTAGC
The DNA here is from genome assembly GCF_050624435.1 of Tenrec ecaudatus. Lineage (NCBI taxonomy): Eukaryota > Metazoa > Chordata > Mammalia > Afrosoricida > Tenrecidae > Tenrec > Tenrec ecaudatus. The sequence continues at coordinate 48,429,191 of NC_134540.1, read as the reverse complement.
CAAGGGGAATCATCATGGTAGGGTCCGCTTATTTCCATCTGGCCGGTAAGCCTGGTCTCTTTTATGATCTTGAATTTGTTTCCACGTTTTTCTGTGCCAGAAGGCAGAACAGTTGGTAGGATAATGTGGTAGTTACATCCATTTATGTCAACTTGATATGTAAAGGTGGTAAGCGTGGCAGTCAACCTGTCAGTCAGGTGCCTCCTTGTGGGCATGGCCTCCCTCTCTCTCTGCCTTGACCTTCCTGCTTGCTGACCCTGATCGCTGCAGGAGTCCTGGGATGCTTCTCCTGACATTGAATCCACATGACTGCACCCATGGGCTTGTGGCATTCCTGCATTCTCCATCACTGCACAGTGACTGTATGAGTCTGCAGAGGGAATGAAGCTTCTGGACTGCAGTTGGATTGGGCTGGGATGTTGTGTTGAGAGAGAATTACCTCTCGATATAAAGCTCTCTCTTACACATACGTGCGTATCATTGGGTTTGTTTCTCTAGTCCACCTGGCCTACCCCAGATGTGGAGCAACATCTAGTTCTTCTGGTTTGGGAAAATAGTGTTTGCATGGTCCATTAGGTCCATTGGACCATTTGTCTGCAAGTCTTTTATCCCTTTGCCTCTTCATCTGCATAGAGGAGGCCAATGGTTGCACTCACAAACTTTTAAGACCCCAGTTGCTGAGTTAAATCTTTTTTTTTAAATCATTTTGTTGGGGGATTGTACATTTCTTATCACAATCCATACATTCATCCATTGTATCAAGCACAATTGTACATTTGTTGCCATCATCATTCTCAAAACATTTTCTTTCTACTTGAGCCCTTGGTACCAGCTCCTCATTTTCCCCCTCCCTCCCTGCTCTCCCCTCCCTCATGAACCCTTCATAATTCATCAGTTATTATTATTTTGTCATGTCTTACACTGTCTGACGTCTCCCTTTACCCAATTTTCTGTTGTCCGTCCCCCCGGGGATGGGATTATATGTAGATCCTTGTAATCGGTTCCCCCTTTCCCCCCCACCTTTCCTTTACCCTCCTGGTATTGCTACTTTCACTATTGGTCCTGAGGGATTTGTCTGTCCTGGATTCCCTGTGTTTCCAGGCTGAAATAAATCTTAAAAGATGCATCACTAAGGTGAAGACATCCATTCCAGTTATCAGAAAAAAATCAAGACACAAAATCAAGATTTAGGATAAAAAGGCAAGAGAAACCCTGTGCTGGAGAGCAGGAATTTTGTGGCACTATAGTTCGTTTGGTGGCATGAGCTGGAAGGCGGGAGAAATGAGCTGGAAGGCGGGAGAAATAGGCAGAACCCATTCCGAGCATTTTCTCCATGGTGAGACAGCTTTTCGAGGGGCCGTTTGGTAAGACGGTGCTTCCTTGTATGGCTGTCGTTGGTACTGCGGGGCGTTTAGTATCTCCACCTCCTGACCACTAAATGCTAGTAGCACTGCCTAGACGTTGGGACCTACAGAAATACCACACACACCACACGTTCTTCAGGAAGCGAGCTGATGGTACCCTGGCAGAAAACCAGGGCTCCGGAAGAAATTCCTATACCACATCGAAGCACTTGCACATCTTTCTGTAAGTGCTGGGAAGGGCTGAAAGAGTTTAAACAGGGAGAGTTCAAGGTCATCTTTAAAGTCCAGCTCAAGTCCTCTAGCCACCATGTGAAAGATAGATCTAAAAGGGCCAGAGACCTCCCACAGGCTTGTGCATGAGTCTAGGCGAGGGACCATGAAGTGTTGACCTGGAAGGATGTTTGGGAGGATGGAGATGAGAATGAAAGTCCGACTCATGCTAAGAAAGTCAAATGGGCTGGGCTTGGTGGTGGTGGTTAGCAGCAATCAAGTCAACTCCGATTCACAGCTGCCTCGTGCACGATGGGATGGAACAGCATGCTGCCTGCTCCTGTGATTAGCTGGCATCCCACCACTGTGAGCCAGAGGGTTCTCTTTGACTGATTTGGGGGAGCACATCACTAGGCATTTCTTCCCTTTTGGGAAGCCCCAGTGATATCTCTACCCCATAACTGTGGGGGAGGCTAGGCCACCGCTACTAATCACGGGTTCAGGAAGCACAATTGTACGGTTAAGATATATACAGATTGAAATAAAGTCATGGAGAATAATACGAGAGAGTAAAATAAAGGAGTTGGACACATTTCATGGTATCAAGCTCACCTCAGCCCTACTTGGTGATCCATGTGATGCTGTGGATGGTAGTAATTGCAGGGGCGAGAGAGAGCGATTTATTGCTAACCAGGGCTTATATCTCTTATTGGGTGTCCATGCCTCCTAATTACAGGTAAAGACTCACGCCACAGGAAGGGGTTGTAGCATAGGCAATACAAGCAATAGGAGGGGGCTAGACAATGGGCATAAGCGTAACAAGAGGGGGTGAGCTAAGGATGTAATAGGAAGGGGAGGGACTAGGGGTAGACATGTGACAAGAAGGGCGGACCCTAGGTTCATGATGGCAGCCTAACCTTTCCCCCCCCCCAGTGGGTTTGACCTCCCTGGGCTCTTATCAGAAGGGGGTGGGCCCTCCTTAGGGCGGGACCGACTATATAGTCTGATTGCTCTAGATGACTGATAACCTTGAGGGAGAATAACCTCTGACCTACTCTCATTGACCTTCAAGCCTATTCATTTTCCATGTGTAGCAAGCAGCTAGGTTGGCATATATTTAGGGGAGACAATGTGGGAGAAATCTTTCTGTATCCCACACATAATAGCAACATGTAAGCCTCCATTTAGAGATGAGCGATGGCTGTGCATGAGCGCACTGTCCAGGACTTGAACCTGGCTTTGCTTCATGGCAGGCAAGAATTATACCACTGAATGACCACTGCTCTTGAATGGATGGCTCCTTGGGGGCAAGAAAATAAAAGTCATTAAAGATTATTTCAGGAATGGAGAGTAGAAAAGAAAGGATAGGTTTAATATTTTAAAAGCTTAATCCTTTCAGGGTTTGGGCAGGTAGTAAATATTAAGTTTACTCACTCGTTGACTGGCCTTGAGCCAATTCTGACTCATTCTGTTAGTTGTTAGAAAAACCTGATCTTTGCCTCCAGTCCTCCTGGTTTTTGTTTTTTTTTAAACCAGAAAGAAACCTTCCTTAGGGAAAGGTCATTATACTTCATTTACAAACATTTTTGTATTCTTGGTTTGTAACTCCCTTGCCTGCTTCTAATGTAGTCAGCCAACATTGAAGTTGAACATGTGGCCTCCACCAGTTGAACGCTATCATCTTTCCCCACTCAGAGCAGCCTCTGGGGAAAGGTGCAGACAGTGGAGGGGAGTCCTTTGCAAGTGACAGGCCTTCTCCCTGTCTCCATGTCTTCTCCACGGGACAAGAGGACACAAGTTGGACAGGCAGGTTGACCAATGGGGAAATTGGCCAGGATGGTCTGGCTTTCCTTTTGGGGGCTTCCTGACTCCTTAGGATTAGAAACAACTGGCAGTACTGTGTGTGTTTGCTCAAGTTATTTTGGCTCATTCCTTCAATTTAACAAGATCATCCTGAATTCTAATATTGTTGTCCAAAGTATAAGCAACATCTCCTGGAGCTGTGCGCTCCGTGGATTGATTAGTGCATTAGTCACACACTCCTCAGAGCTATTAATAGACTCTGGGGAGCAGGATTGGACCCTCATGAGCTGCAAGCAATAGATGTTCCCATTTTGACACCAAACTATAAATAATTTGTTCATGCTCATTATCTTTAACTGACTTTAAAAAAATCCATATTAAACTCTTCTCCTTCTGCCTAATCCATATGCATAGAGCTCCTTAGAGAGTGCTCTGGGTAACCACTTCTGCGGTCGTACAAACAAGCGTGCATACTGCCCTTTTGTGCAGGACACCATTTCTTTGTGGAAAGAAGGCACCTGAAGTTTGCCTCTGGCTGTGATAAATGCATAAGACATGGACATTGTATGAAACCATCTGTATGGGGTGTAATGAGCTCTACAAGGGTCTGATATTCATAATTTAAATTTTTTAATACATAATAAAACATTGCCAAGAAAATCGGTCTTGCCGTTTTCTTATTTAGTGGGGATTTGCCATGGTCAGCTGGGAATTTAATAAATACTCTCCACCTATCAGTCTCAAATAAGATGAGACTTTCTCCTCCCATAAGCATGTGTAGTCTTGGAGACACACAGGGCCAGGTCTACCCTGCCCTGTCGGGTGGCCAGAAGTCAGAATTGACTTGATGGAAGTAAGTTTTCTAAGGAGCTTTTATCCACCCATAAGTAAGACAACAAAATTATTCCAGGTGAGTGTAGACAAAGAGTACATCTAGTGTGCTTACACATGAACTAATAGTGTTCTTTCTGCGGTGCGTGCACACGCATGCGCGTGCATGCGTACAGGTGGAGATACTAGCATCATTATACGGTCCTCAGCCATCATCAATGAGTAGTGTCATTATCAAAACTTGTAAACAGAATGGTTTCCAAGTTTCTGGTTTGTCTACCCCAGCCCTATTCAAACTATTATCTACTAGCAATTATATGTATACATACACATATACATACATATATATGTCTTTATCTACGTACATATATATATGCCTGTATCTATAGCTATATATCTCAGCAGTCTGAAATCACCATGGGAGACAGATGCAATCCTGGCACGCTGATGGAGCAGTCTTACTCGTCCTTAAGGATCTCTCTGAATCCAAACCGAGTGCATGGCCAGCAGGAGGCATGGAGAGAAGTAGGGATACACAGTCACTGCACCAGAAGAGCGGATCAAGCAATGCTCCACCATTGCAGGAGGTAGCATGTGAACCAGAGGGATTTCAAGGTAAATTTCAGCTTGGACTGAATGCGTTGGCAATAAACACAGTTCCAGGAATTGACAGAATGCCACAGAGCTGTCTCCACACACATACCATGCTAGATGCCCTCATTTATCTGTGTCAAGAAATTTGGAAGATAACTAGTTAGCCAACTGAGCGGAAGATATCCATATTTGTGCCTACCCCAAAACAAGGTGAACCACTGGAATATGGAAATTATCAAACAATGTTATTACTATCAAACCCTAGTAAAATTCTGCTGAAGATAATTTAAAAATGGCTGCAGCAGGATGTTCACAGGAAACTGCTGGAAATCCAGGGAAATTTAAAAGAGGCTGTCGAACAACAGACACCATTTCTTACGTTAGATGGAATTTGGCTGAAGGCAGAGGATACCTGTGTTTATCTGTGTTTACAAGTACTGATTTTGCAAAGGCATTTGTGTGGATGATAACACATTATGGATAATATTAATAAAAATGGGAATTCCAGAACATTTAATTTTACTCATTAGAACTTTTACATATACCGAGAGACAAAACAGAACAAGGGGACACTCTGTCCTTTCTAATTCTTGTGTTCAAAATTATTCAATCTCTATACTGAAAAATAATCCCCCCAAAACAGGGTTCTATTGAAAAGAACATGGCATCAAGATGGAAAGAAAGCTCATTTAACAACCTTTAATACTCAGCTGACACAACTTTGTTTAGTGAAATTGGAGAGCAATTGATGCACTTGCTGCAGAAGCTCCAAGACTTCAGCCTTCAGTGTGGATTATACCTCCCCATAAAGAAAGCCCAACGCACCACCGCTGGACCAAGAAGCAACATCATGATAAGTGGGAAACGATTGAAGTGGTCAAGAACTTCCTGTTGCTTGGATGCCTGGAAGCAGCGTGAAGAAATCAAAGGCCGCACTGCATGGGACAGTCTGCTTCAAAGAGCTCTCTAAACTCTTAACAAGCAGAGATGCCACTGAGGACTAATGTGCGCCTGCTCCAAGCCAGGGTATTTTAGGGTGTTTTCAGTCACCTCGTGTGAATGTGAAAGGTGAACAGGAATACAGAAGATTGGGGGGGAAAGTGATGCCTTTGGTCTAGGGTTTGGTGAAGAGCATCCACTGTGCCACAGGCTGCTGGCCGAACCAGCGAGAGGCTCCTTGGAAATAAGGCTGGTGAGAATTCGTCCCACATACTTTGGGGGTGTTGTCAAGGAAGACCAGTGCCTGGGGAAGGACCTCCTGATTGGTCAAGTAGAGGGTCCTTGAAGAAGGGAAAACAATCAATGAAAGAGATGGCTAGAGCAGCCCCAACAGAGCAGTGGGTGTGAGCATAATGGTGCACAATGACCCAGCATGGTTTGGTTCTGTTGTCAATAAGATGGCTGTGGATTGGAACTGACTAAGTGAGGCCCAGCACAAACAGCAACAGTGGGGTATGTGGATTTCCATTTCCATCCCATTGATTCTGGAAAACAGTGACCTTTTAGTGGGATGGAGCTTCCCCACAAGGCTTCCGAGTAGGCTACCCTTTGTGCCTTCACAGGGCTGCTGTGAGCCAGAACTGACTCAACGGCACCAAACAGCAGCACCTTGTGGACGGAGCCTGCCTCACAGTCCAGTTGTTGAGCTCAAATAGTCAAACCTTCGGTTTGCGGCCATGCTCTGCACCGCCAGAGCTCCTGCATGTATGGGTCATTTCTGTGTACTTATGCATATAGAATATGGTCAATATCTGTGTCACAAAGCATTTGGGGTGTCATCATTCCTCACACGTGCAGTTCAGTGGCATTAATTATGTTTAGCATATTGTTCAACCATCTCCATTCTCCATTCAAAAGTTTTTTCAACATCCTCGACAGAAACTTGGGGTATCCCAAATAAAGACTCCCTCTCTCCCCAAGAATAATACTTAAATGAATACACGATCCGGGTGCGCCACTGCCCCAACCCCTTTAGTACTTCCCTGGAACCTCTTCAGGGACAAAGTCAAAAGCCCTTTGCTTAAGCACAACGTCCTTTCTGACCTCTGCCCCTGTCTTTCTGGCCTCAGCTCGCAACGGTCTCCTAGGGTCTGCAGACTGACCAGCGGCTCAGCGTCCTAGCTTATACAAGTGTGGAAGACTCTGAGAACCTGCGCCGTAATGCTCACTGAGCATCGAGCGATGGCTCACGCTTCTCTCTAGCTGTATCTTCCCGTTTGCATCACCCCGGATGCTTAATTGTTTTCATTTTTAGCACGTGTAAAATGGCCGCTCTTCCCATGTCAACCAAATGATACTGAAAGGCGCTTGTCCCTGGCATCTCTCAGCTCAACTCCCGCCCCAGTACTTAAAATCCCTGTGTTAGTTTCCTACTGCTGCTGTAACAAGTGACCATCGAGTTAAAGTCCCAACACGACACGCGTCTGTCCGGCAGTCCTGGCTCTGGCAAGACCACAGTGAGTCTTAAGGGGCTCATCTCAAGGTGCCAACAGAGCGGTTTTATTCCACCCCCCACCCCCACCACCCCAGTCTTGGAAACTCCTGAAGAGGGGCATCATGTTCCCAGTCTTTTCCAGATTGTGGACGCAGCTCACCCTCCTTGGTTCCTGGGCAATGACTGCCTCACACCCATCTCTACTCCTGTCTTCAGCTCACCGGCTTGAATTAGGAGGACTCTTTTGTGACTGTTGTATAAACTGTCATGATGCAAATGACCACACGGTTTTCTTTCTTGTGCCTCTTAGGTAATTTTCTGATTCCTAGTCTACTCCTTCCCCCTCGCCCCCTGCTCTTCTGCAGAAACATCCCTCCTAGGCTCCTCTTAAACCTTGCTTTAACCTGGATTGGCTGGACTGGTCGTCTTGGGCTTGCTATATAGCTGTTGTTCTGGAACTTCTCTCGGACACAGTCGTTCTCAACTTGGTCTGCACGTTGGAGTCACTGCACTCGCTGCCAGTGAGTCTGGTCTGACTCACCGTAACCCCGCAGGACAGGGTAGAACTGCCCCTGTGGGTGTCTGGGACTGTCCCTCTTCACGGGAGTAGGAAGCCTCGTGCTTCTCAGCTGGAATCGCCTAGGGAGCTTTACAATACACTGGCCTCTGGGTCTCTCCCCCAGAGATCCTGATGCATTGTGGCCTGGACACCAGCGTTTTTAAAAAGCTCCCCAGGAAATTCTAATGTGCAGCCAAGGACGAGTACCACTGCTTCAGTGTCATCTTGGGAATGGCTTTGATTGCTTTTTGTCTTGGGTCCTCCGTTTTCTGGATATCATGTCTTCTATTTTTTTTTTCATTTTATTTCTGTATTTTGCTGCAGCACATTATGGATTCGCTTTCCCAGAGGAGATATGTGGGTCTTAAACATGCCTGAGTTCTGACACATCACGGATGCCCTACACGGAGCCCTTGCACTTAGCTGGCAGTTGCACTGAATTGTATCAGAAATAAAAAAATAATTATTATTTCCCTTCAGAATTTTGCAAGCATCGTTCTTCTGACTTTGTGTATTCGTTCCTGACAAATTCAAGACCATCTGTGTCTCTGTCCTTGTATGGGGCTTTCCTCATTTCCTACATGGAATATCTTCATAACTTATTTTAAAGTAAAATAAAAAGTTTATAGTAATTATGTGCCTTAATGCACTGGTCCTTTTTATTCATTTTCAATTGGGAAAATCAAATCTACTTTTAGAATATTTTCTGGCCCTATTTTTTATTTGATTCATTCCACTTTATTTTCTCTCAATGGGATTCCTATTAACCAGATCCTTGACCTTGCAGCTGGGTTTATAGTTTAAGTTCTCTCTCTCTTTGTTTTTTCTTCTCTAATTTATCTTTGGAATTCTTGAGTGGCCCAAATTGCTAACACACTTGGCTGCTAACTGAAATGTTGCAGGCTCAAGTCCACTCAGAGGAACTTAAAAAGAAAGGCTTAGAGATGGACTCCGGGGTCTGAGCCGCTACCAGCCCTCTGGATCAGTTGTCTTCTGAGATACAGGAAGTGGCAGTAGTCTGAGTCGACTTGGTAGCAACTGGCTTGTGTTCAATTTAGCTTTGATTACTTTAAAAAAAACCTTTTTAGGAATATATGTTTGACTGTCTTCTAAATTGTATGCTTAATTTTGGTTGGGAAAGAATGATTTTCTTAATGTCTGAGAGATCTTCTCTTTTCTTTATTACTTTGTAAACATAGCGACCTGTTCTTATTTCCTGGATAAAATATTACCTCTAGAGAGATGCCAAGGAAGCAGCGCAGGGAATAGAAGAGAGTTTCAAAGCGGGGCTTAGAGGTAAATTCTTCTCAGGATGCAGGAGTTTACACAGCCTTTCATTCCCTTCCTGGCACTTCACACTGCTGCCAGGGCCCTGTTCGTTTAGCTCATCCAGAGATTTTCATGGTATTGGGGGTAGCGATAGCGATAATCTCTTCCATTGGAAATTTTAACGGAACAATTCTTTTCTTTCCATCCTCTATCTGGGCCATTTCTGGGTGGGCACGTGGTTAACACACTTGACTCCAAATCGAAAGGCTGGAAGCTGGAGTCCACCCAGTAGTGCCTGGGAAGAAAGGCCAGTGATTATCTCCAAACAGCCGCTGCACACCCTGGGGAGCACCAGTACTCCGAGGCACACCCGGTCTTCAAGAGAAAGAATGAAGTCAATGTTGCTCACAAAACAAAACCACCCAAACCGTCCCTCTGGCGTCTCCAGTGGCTGATGCCTTTATGTGTGGACCCTTCGGAAAAAGTCATCATCTTATGGGGTCCTCTGTCACCTCCCCAAGTCCTCAGTTGAGATCAGGCACATTCAAGGTAGTACACCACGGACTCCCCAAGAATCTTCAGACTGACCTTTTTTCGTCTAAGTCATTTACCTTCCTCACCCCTCACCCCCATCTTCTTTGTCGTTATATAATTTGGTCTGGGGTACTTTGGACATGGTGTCAGGAGAGGCCAGGCCCTGGAGAAGGTCATCCTGCTTGGGAAAGCAGCAGGGCGGTGAAAACGAGTAAGGCCCTCTGGCGAGATGGAGGGGCACAGTGGCTGTGGCAATAGGCGCAAACGTCAGAACCATTGTGAGGGCGGCCCCAGACAGGCAGTGTTTTGTTCTGTTGTGCAGAGCATTGCTGTGCGTAGGGACGGACTCAGTAGCACCTCACAATGACAATATAGCTGATAGAGTTTGAGGTTTCTTGTTTAGTGATGGTGCTTTATAAGAGGTGGGTGGAATCGATGCATCTTTACTATGCCATCTTACGTTAGGACTTAGTACTATTTAAGCCTTCTTCCCCCCCCTGCTGAGCATGAGTCCTATTATTTCAAACACAACTTAGTGCCACACACTTTAGGAAGGTGCCCTTGATTCTCTTGGTTTAATTAAAGGCCTTCCTCACTCGCAAAGCTGCCATGCGGTTCTGTGATTACTAATCTTCTTGTCTGACGACCACGCTCAGTTATACGCACTGAAGGCCTCGGATCATGTCTTAACACAGTGCTGACACACAGAAGGCTTACAGATTTTTATTGAGTGAATTCATTACAAGGGTAACTTTGGGCGGTGGGGAATGGATAAAAATAACTTTGTAGTCCAATGTCAAAAACCTTTGTATTAATATTAACTTAATATTTAATCATAGAAAAAATATTTGAATACAGTAGCTTAGGAACAGATGAGATTTGTAACAAGAAACATAGTGGTAAAAAGTTTTCTTTTCCTTATTTTTTTTAACAGAGACTTCCAGTCCTGATGAGGGATAGCTCCTGGGTGAGCAAATATTAGGGTGCAAGTAACTTTGAAGTCCTCATATTGAAGGTGCCATAGGACTTGAAACATCACATGGTTCTATTACAGCAACACGTTGACCATTTCAACTGTCTGCACTTGGGCAGGTCGGTCAGGGACATCAGGTACCTTCATCATGCTGCTCCACCATGATGCTCCCATCACCTTTCAGAGCAGCAGCTCAGTACCCCCTAAGCAGTGGGTCCCTGTGTCCTCCCTGCCCCCGACTCCATCCCTGGAAACCGCTCAGGAGCTCCCTCTGCAAAAGTTATGCTTACATGACTTCATTTACTCGGTAAACACCCGTACACCTTCTCTCCTCTCTGTGTGTAAGCACTGGGTTAAGATGCGATTCCAAGCCTTCTGTGCTGCTGACTGACCATGAAAGACACGTCTCTCTACATCTTCCTAGTCTATCTAGTCCATGCCAAGGAGGTGTAGCTCTTGCCCTTTTGTGTCATGTAACATGGCACACCTCACTCACCCTCATATTTTCAGTGTATCCATTTCCCAGTTTCTGTGTCCATTTTCACAGCAAACTTACATGCCCAATGCCCATTTCTTTTCCGAGTCCAAAGCTAGGAGTCTGCGAAAACATTGTGTTGTGCTCCAAGCGAACATTTACATAGCAAAATTGTTTCCCCAATCCCTAATTCCGACACAAGTTGGACTGTGGCTGTGGTTGCAATCCCTCAGCTGTCAGCGCACTTTGCTGTATTTCTCCCCTGGGTGTTCTGTTTCCATACATCCAGTTGCACTGCCCCCCGCTCTTCCCACCATCGTCTCCTTTGGTTTGGGGCAGATGGTGCCCTTTGGGTCTTATCTTGTTGACTGTTCTGGCAGTGCATTCTTCACGGGTCCTGGTGCTGGTTTTATCATGCAGCTCGATTTGCCTGGAAGGAACTGTTTGCTTGCAGGGTGGAAGGCTTTCTCAGGGCAACAGTTTTGGGGCTTGAGGTAGTCAGTTTATGGTGCCACCCTGGCCAATAAGCACACGTGGGATTAATTGAAGGGCAAAGAGATAAATGGCTTGATGAGCCTCGCCTTTAGAGTTCTCGGGTCTCTTGCTTTGTGATGGTGGGACCAGGGTGCAGCTTCCTTAGCCAGTTCCCTGCTTTAGCTGGCAAGGCTCACTTCCTGCAAGACATCCCTGAAAATAAGCCACATAGACCTACCCCAATGCAGCCTTGAGTGCTGGAGCACCCATGTGGAGACCCCTGCCAGCACTGAGATTTTTACACATTCACTGACTCAGCTTTCTCCCTGCAATTGGCATCATTGCATCTGCTTTGCGAGATGGAGGAAGACTTTGCGGATTGGTGTCAGACATATGGGTTAATGTGTTAAGATGGGACTTGTGGGCTTGGGCAGCACTGGGTTGGGATGTTTTCTTGATGCTAACTTAACCTTTATATAAAATTCTCTCTTATACATGAGTTGCTGTGGATTTGTTTCTCTAAAGTACCCAGACTAAAACAGGGCTCTTCTTGTCTCTTACCAGTCTAGTAAGGATGATCTTTTCTTTTTTAATTTTCATTTTTTTACACTCTATCCAAGGCCTTCTGTTATGTCCCTAGGTAGTGACCGTCCGCCACTCTGTCTGGTCTCAGGTAGGCCGTGATTCACGGGGGCAATTAGAGACAGAAAGTTGCCTCCCAGAAGGCTGCTCACAAGTTCTTAAGACCCCATATGCTATTCAGCAAACAGGGATGTTGAACATTGTCTTTCTTACCTGTATTTACCCATTGATGTAGTGGAGATGTGTCCTGACCCATCTTCTGATAAAAGAATAAGAGAGTCATACATTTAAATGGTGAGTACAGGCAGTATCTGAGTCGTGAATGAGATTCATTCCTTAAGGGGAATTTGTAAGTGAATGGAACAGGTATATATGTTCTTACTTAGCCTTACCTCAGTGCAAAAAAGATTTGAAGACTTCAGTCATTTGAAAGTTGTATCAAGTGAAGGCAATTGTGATGAATCATTTGTGGGAATAAGATTTTGTTCAATCATTTCAGAAACTCAAAGCAGAATACACTGTCATTCAGTCAATTCCAACTCATAGTCACCTTTCAAGACCTTGTAGAACGGCTCCGTAGGGATTCTGAGACTTTAAAAGCAGATAGCATCATCTTTCCATCAGAGCAACTAGTAGGTTTCAACTTCTGCCAGTGCCAAATCCACTATGCTCCCAGGGATCCATAATCACTTCAAAATGCTTGATACTTAAGGTTAAGTATTGATTATGAAGATATGGATGATATAGCAATGTGTGGTGAAGAAATGGTGCCTGGCTATCAGAACGAATAGAATCTGGGGTTTTAAAAGTTTTTCTTAAAACAAGCAGCCATCAAAGTGAGACCTCAGGTAAGTCTACCTGGAAGAAGCACACCAGCCTGTATGATCCAAAGATTGTAAATAATAAAATCCAAGACCAGAGGAGGGAATTGTATTAAAGTTTAAATACTGAGCACCCTGTTTGCAGGAAGCTATGAATGACAATGTAAGCCTCCAATCCATTTTCAGAATCCCCATGGGAATTCAGCTGCTGGTGAATCATCATCTCTGACCACTGACCAGGGATGTGAATAATCTTGCTATCAGATGAAGTGCATTGAAAAGTGGATTTATGTACATAATAGTTAGGATCAAATTTAATACCCTATTGTTTCTCTCCCTTTTGGCTCATTTTAAATTTGTTCTTCTTTTTTTATTTTCTGTGTTCTTTTAGATGGAAAATTTCTGTGTTGTTGATAAGGTGTTTTGTGGGGGTAGGGACTTTCTTTATCTAAAACAGGAGAGTTCATCTATAAAGACAGCAACTAGGTTAATAGTTTCGTAGGGTTAGGTTAGCAGAGGTTGGAGGGGAATGAGGAGCTAGTGATAATGAGTACAAGAATGAAGAAAATGTTCTAAAATTGATTGTGGTGATGCTTAAACCATTGACTTCTATGATATGTGAATTGTATGTAAAAATGTTCATATGAAAGTAATATAATCTCAAAAAACCCACAATAAGGGCCATTTTACATAACATTACAGGCCAAGTGCAAGTTGTCTATATGTGGATTCACAACCCAGGGCTGCTTGTATTCAATGCCATTCAGGTTCTTCAGTCAGGCAGTATATATGCTCTGAGTAATTATTTTAGTCCACTCTATGATCTCTTAGATAGAAGCTGTCTCCATTCTTTCTTCTGGGATATTATATGGAATATTTATGATGAAGGCTAGCCTTCTCTAATATAAAAAGAGAGGCCCCTAAGAGAGCGCCTTCCCCTCTTTACTGACGGTGGTTCGACATGTTCAGGGTATACTTGCTGCAGTTACTATCTTACTGTAGTCCTGCATGTTCAGGGTATAGTGTATGTTGGAGAAAGTCCTGAATGTCTGTATCCTTGCTTGCTGAACAGAATAGGATTTGGATGTATGAGGGTTTTCTAGGCACATCTGGAGCTCCACTATTCTAATTAGTGGTGTTGTCGATGATAGAATTCTGAAACAACCTCCTTTTACTCTCTGGAAATTGGCTCTTATTATTTGAAATGGTTGTTATAGAGACAGAAAAGGGGGCATGAATTGAAGTGCTTGAGAAACATTAATAGTGAAGGACTAGGTAGAAGAAGCCTACGCATTCCCTGACGGATGATTAGTCTAAAGAACTAGGCTGGAAATAGCGCACATCCTGCTGCTATAGGGCTCTTGATAATTTTCTGAGGAGACTTCAAGAAGTTCATGCAAAGACAGAGTTCAAAGAAAATGGAATTTTCCCATGAGTCTTAGGAAGCCCCTTTGTATGAGCTCTATGGAATTTCCTAAGCATTAGCTTACCAGGCTGTTTTCTGCCATAGAGAGGCTGGGGCTAAAAATCAGTGTGAGGATAGGGAGAGTGTATAACAAATAAACAGACAAAATACCTAAAACCCTATAAATTTGGAGGTATGCTGTCACTTGTGAGTCTCTAATGTGGTGGGCCAGAGAGCAAGAAGGGCATCATCTTCATGAACTGCATCTTGTAAGGCTCTTCCTTGAAGGTATAACGTAACAAGGAATGATGGTCCCTATGTTCCTGAGCTCATTTCTGTGGTTACAACCACAGTTCATATACTCTTGTTGCCAACGGAAAGGCTGCAGGGTTGAGTCCACCCAGAGGTGCCTCAGAAGAATCCTGACAATCTACGTCCCCCAACCAACCACTGTAAAAACCTTGTAAAACATGACTCAACTCTGACACACATGAAGTTGTCATGAATCAGAATTTGCTTGCTGCAAGGGGATTTGATGTTTCTTAATACACACATATACGTTCTTCCTCAGAAACGTAAGTAAGCGTCAGGTACAGGTTGCTGTTGTTTTGGGGTATAGATGCGTTGTTTCTAACTCATAAGGACCCATACTCAGTAGAACAAAAGACTGACAAGCCCTGCACCAGCTTCACAAGCGTGGTTATGCTTGAGCCCATTCGTGGAGCTACAATGTCAATGCATTTCATTGAAGAGCTGCCGCTTTTCTGCTGCCCCTGTACTTCCCAAGCATGATGTCCTTCTCCAGGGACTGGTCTCTCCTGATAACATGCCAAAGTAGATGAGATGAAGTCTCTTTATCCTCACTTACAAGAAACATTCTGGCTGTATTTCCTTCAAGACAGATTTGTTTGATTTTCTGGCAGCCCATGGTACTTTTAATATTTGTCACCAGCACCATAATTCAAATCCATAAATCCTTCTTTGATCTTTCTTATTTATTATCCAGCTTTCATATGCATATGAAGTCATTGGAAAATAGGATGGATTCGGTCAGGCCTACCTTTGTCCTCAAAGTAACACCTTTGCACTTACACATTTCTTTTTCTTTTCTTTTTCAAATCATTTTTGGGAGCTTTTACAGATAACAGTCCGTAATTCAATTAGATCAAGCATAATTGTACAATTGCTGCTGCCATCAGTTTCAAAACATTTTCTTTCTTCTTGGGCTCTTTGCTATCAACATTTTAATGGGTTGTGTGGATCAGATTTGATTTCTTGACTGCTGTTTCTGTGGGTATTGATTGTGGATCCAAGTTAAAAAACAAAAGCTAAAACCTTGTCAGCTTCCTTTTTGTTTATTTGTTTATCAGGATATTGTCTATTGATCCCAGTTGTAAGGATGTTTATTTTCTTTATATTGAGTTAGAGTTCATCCTGAAAGCTGTAGTCTTTGATCTTCATTAATAAGTGCTTCCCGACATGATTGCTGAAGACAAATGTGTGCATAAGCAAATGTGGTGAAAAAAGCTGATGGTGACAGGCCATCAAAAGATATAGCATCTGGGGTCTTAAAGGTTTGAAGATAAACAAGCAGCCATCTAGCTCAGAAGCAGAAAAGCCCACATGGAAGAAGCACACCAGTCTGTGTGATCACGAGGTGTCAAAGGGATCAAGTTTCAGGCATCAAAGAACAAAAAAACATATCATTGTGTGCCCACCTTCCTGATAAGATCACTGAAGACAAATTTGTACATAAGCAAATGTGGTGAAGAAAGCTGATGGTGGCCGGCCATCAAAAGATATAGCATCTGGGGTCGTAAAGGTTTGAAAGTAAACAAATAGTCATCTAGCTCAGAAGCAGCAAAGCCCATATGGAAGAAGCACACCAGCCTGTGTGATCACGAGGTGTCAAAGGGATCAGGTATCAGGCATTATCAGAACAAAAAAATCCTATCATTGTAAATGAGGGGAATGCAGAGTGGAGACCAAAACCCAGCTGTAGGTAACGGGACACCCCCTTACAGAAGGGTCACGGGGAGGAGACGAGCCAGTCAGTGTGCAGTGTAGCAACGATGAAACATACACCTTTCCTCTATTTCTTTAATGCTTCCTTCACCCCACTATCATGATCCCAATTCTACCTTACAAATCTGGCTAGACCAGCAGATTTACACTGGTACAGATAGGAACTGGAAACAGAGAATCCAGGAGAGATGATCCATTTGGGACCAGTGGTGATAGTGGCGATACTGGAGGGTGGAGGGAAGGTGTGGTAAAAAGGGGGAACCAATTCTAAGGATCTACATATAGCCTCCTTCCTGGGGGATGGACAACAGAAAAGTGGGTGAAGAGAGACGGACAGTGTAAGACATGACAAAATAATAATAATTTATTATCAAGGCTTCATGAGGGAGGAGGAAGCAGAGAGGGAGGGGGAAAATGAGGAGCTGATGCCAAGGGTTTAAGTGGAGAGCAAATATTTTGAGAATGATGAGGGCAACGAGTGCACAAATGGGCTTGACACAATTGATGTATGTATAGATTGTGATAAGAGTTGTATCAGTCCCCAATAAAATGATTTTAAAAAGTGTTTCAAGTCCTGTTAGCTGCCAGCAAGCACGGCTATGCCATACCATCCAGGTTGTTCGTTAGTCTCTCTCCAATCCCGATGCCACCTTCTCCATAGAGACCTGCTTCTCACATGATTTGCTCACATGCAGATTGAAGACATATGGTGAAAGGATGCAACCATGACTCACACCTTTCCTGATTCTGCCCTGTGGAGTATCCTGTTTTCTGTTCCAGTGACCAGCTCTTGGTCTGTGTAGAGGTTCCACATGAGCACAATGAAGTGATCAGGAATTCCAAGTCCTCTCAGTGTTATACAAAACCTGGCATAACCCACATGGTCTTCCCAGAGTTAATAAAGCACACGGAAACATCCTTCTAGGAATCCTCTGCTTTTAGCCAAAATCCACATGACATCAGCAATGGTACTGTCATGCCATATGCTATTTTGAAACCAGCTTGATTTTTTCTGGAAGTTCCATGTTGGATATACTGCTGGACCTGTTTTTGAACTATGTTCAGCAAAATTTTACTTGTATGTACTAGTAATGATTCATTAATTACTACATTCTGTTTGGTCACCTTGCTTTGGGAATGGGCAAAAATATGAATCTTTCCTGTCAATTTTCCAGGTAGCTGTTTCCCAAATTTCTTGAGATGGACAAGTGCATGCTTCCAGAATTGCAATGATTTTTTGGAAACGTTTAAATGGGTATTCCTGGACCCTTGTTTTTCTCTAATACTTTTAGTGTAGTTTGGGGTTATTCCTTTAGTGCCATAGATTCGTGATCACATGCTACTTCTTGAAATGGCCGAAAACCAGTTTATTTTTTTGTACAGTGATTTTGTGTATTTCTCCCATCTCTTTTGATTTTTCTGTACCACTTAATATTTTTTATTTATTTTATCTATAGAATTCAACAGTATAATTTAAAGGTTTAGACGTTTTGAGCATGTCCTTCCCTTTTGTCCATTCCTGTATTTTATACATTTCATTGTAAACTTTCTTTCTCAAGCTGTCTTTTGAAATTTTCTATTCAACTCTATTCTTCCATTTACTTTAGTGAGTCTACATTCAAAAGCAAGGTGCGGGGTCTCTTCTGACATCCACTTTGACCTTTTCTTTCTTTCTGGATTTTAAAATGATCTTTTCCTCCCTCCACGTAGGATGTCCTTGATGTCATCCCACAATGCATCTGGTCTTTCATTTGTGTTCAGTGTGTCAAGTCTGTTCTTGAAATGTCTTTTAATTCAAGAGTGCTGTACTCACGATTATAGTTTGTCTGTCATGGTACTGTTTACATCTTCTTCAGCTTCAACAGGCCTGTGCATGAAGCAATGATGATCTGCTCCACGGTTGGACCCTAGCTATATTTTGGTTGATCATGTTGAGTGTCTCCATGGTCTTTTCCCCTAGACGTTATCAATTTGATTCCTGTGTATTCCAACTGGTGAATTCCACATGTCTATTAGCCATTGCTGTTGTTGAAAAGTAGTGTTTGCGACGAAGAAGTCAGTTGCTTCACACAATTCTATCATGTTTCTGTTGCTATCATATCACCAAGGCCATTTTCCCCACATATTGATCTTTCCTTGTTGTTTCCACCTTCTGCCTTCCAGTCACCATCCAATATCAATGCATCTTGATGGCACGTTTAACTAATTTCAGAAGGAAAAAGGTTGGTAGAATCCTTCAATTCCTAGCTTTAGTGGTTGGTGTATAAGTTTGAATAACAGTTTCAGACATACAGATATTCTATCACACACAGCATTATACATTAAGATAGATCTTGAAATGTTCTTTTTGACCCCGAGTATCATGCCCTTCCTCTTGAATTTGTCATTCCAGCATAGTAAATCATATGATTGCATGCCTCAAAATGACCAATTCCCATTCATTTCAGTTCATCCTAATGTATTCCATTTAATTTTTGATGGCTTCTAGTTTTCTTAGGCTCGGGCTTCATGCATTTCACATTCTGATTCTCACGGGAGATTTGTAGCTGTTTCTTCTTGTCTTAGTCCAGCCCCCTCAGCAGGGTGGTGCCGTCCACATCATTAAGTCTACTCTGCTTTGAGGAGGCGACGCTTTCCCATGCATATTTTGAGTGCCTTCCACCCTGAGGGGCTTACTTTCTGACACAGTGTCAGTGTCCCCCTGTTGTTCATAAGGTGTCAGTGGCTAATCCCTCAGAAGTTGGGCCTCTTATGCCTTCTTTCTGGACTCTTCTTAGTCTGGGAATGCTAATGAAGCCCGTTTATAGGTTATCCTGCTGGTATTTGAAATGCCCGTGTCAGAGCTTCCAGCATCTCAGCCACACACATCACCACAGTCCAACAAACTGACAGATGACTGGTGGCAGGTATAGGTGAAGCATGGAAAATTTAGAAATAAATTGGAATTATATGGCATCACCAGTCGACAAGCTGTTAATAGGATACCATTAGTGAGCAGAAGACATGGCAGTGCTCCTAAAGTCAATGTCACTCTTGCTTATCTCTGACATTGACTGAGCAGCTAGTTGGGACGTTCTTGAAAAGTACACTAAACTTTCCTGTGTTTCCACACCTCCTCACCAGGAAATGATAAGCTCTGTTGATTATCTGTTAGGGGATATTTGAAAAGCTTAATTAGGCTAACATTTAAATCATCCCTTTAAAATGTGCTTACACTAGCTGTCTTTTTTACATATCCCAAGGGACCTCTTCAGACACGTACATCAATCAGTCCATAAGCAAGTGAGTCTGGAGAGTTCACGGCATGCTCACTACAAACATTGTGTTCTAGCAACAGCCTCACAGCGGGCAGATTGGTGTGTGGTGGTGAAGCTTTTACCTATGATGCTTCCTTTCCCCTCCCCCTCCCTGTACCATCACAGGCCAGAAGCCAGGCTTATAAAGATTTCCTGAAGGAAGAAGAAAGCCGGAAGTTGCAAAAAATGAAGGCTGAACAACGCCGGAAGGTATTCACGCGCCTTGACCAGTCATTGCCAATGATTTGCTTGTGGTACAACATCATTGTGTTCTTCCGTGATCAAAATCTCAATGAACTGGGCAACATTTGCTCTGTGAGGTTATTGTGATTGGAAACTATCTTGCCAGCAACAAACAGCATTAGCAAGTATATGCAACAAAATACTTGACCTTCAACATTTTTCCTTTGCTTCAAAAATTTTTTTTATGAGTTAGATGAAAAGTTACAGAGCAAAGAAGGTTTCCATTCAGGAATTCATGCTCATTGTTTTGTGACCTTGATTGCAATATAACAGCACCCTTCCCTCGGCACCCTTCCATGACACCCTTCCCATGGCACCCTTCCCATGGCACCCTTCCACGACACCCTTCCCACGGCACCCTTCCCTCGGCACCCTTCCCATGGCACCTTTCCATGACACCCTTTCCACGGCACCCTTCCACGACACCCTTCCCATGGCACCCTTCCCTCGGCACCCTTCCATGACACCCTTCCATGACACCCTTCCCATGGCACCCTTCCATGACACCCTTCCCACGGCACCCTTCCCTCGGCACCCTTCCCATGGCACCTTTCCATGACACCCTTTCCACGGCACCCTTCCATGACACCCTTCCCATGGCACCCTTCCCTTGGCACCCTTCCATGACACCCTTCCATGACACCCTTCCCATGGCACCCTTCCATGACACCCTTCCCACGGCACCCTTCCCTCGGCACCCTTCCCATGGCACCTTTCCATGACACCCTTTCCACGGCACCCTTCCATGACACCCTTCCCACGGCACCCTTCCCTCGGCACCCTTCCATGACACCCTTCCATGACACCCTTCCCATGGCACCCTTCCATGACACCCTTCCCACGGCACCCTTCCATGACACCCTTCCCATGGCACCCTTCCCACAGCACCCTTCCATGACACCCTTCCCATGGCACCCTTCCATGACACCCTTCCCATGGCACCCTTCCATGACACCCTTCCCATGGCACCCTTCCATGACACCCTTCCCACGGCACCCTTCCCACGGCACCCTTCCATGACACCCTTCCCACGGCACCCTTCCATGACACCCTTCCCATGGCATCCTTCCATGACACCCTTCCCACGGCACCCTTCCCACGGCACCCTTCCATGACACCCTTCCCATGGCACCCTTCCATGACACCCTTCCCATGGCACCCTTCCATGACACCCTTCCCACGGCACCCTTCCATGACACCCTTCCCACGGCACCCTTCCCACGGCACCCTTCCATGACACCCTTCCCACGGCACCCTTCCCACGGCACCCTTCCATGACACCCTTCCCACGGCACCCTTCCATGACACCCTTCCCACAGCACCCTTCCCTCGGCGTCCTTCCCACGGCATCCCTGGGCTTATTGTTTGCATTTATCCTTCCTCCTGAATCCCATTCTGCTTTCTGAACTTATCCCTAAGGCTGCCCTTTGGGTCCTGAGTGTAAATTGTTCTAGAAAGTACATTCTCCCCTGGCATTCTTGTTCACCTCAGAGGCCTGCATATAACGTTGCCCAAAATTGAGACACAAAGGTAAGAAGTTCCGTTCCTGGCTTGAAGGGTTTCTAAGAGACATGATGTCTGGGGTCCCTCGTGTCTCTGTGAAGCCAGTAAGCCTTGTGGATTTTACAGATTTCTGATCTGCAAAATCAACCGCAACCCACCCCACTGTCGTGTCTGGAGGAGAAGTATATAACATTGCAGAGAATGCCCTAAACAGAGAGGGCATAAGCATCAGATCAGGTGCACAATGCTGTGACGCTGGCTCAGCTGGTCACCTGACAGTGATGTATGTATCGGGGCTGTAGGTATGGTGGTGTGGGTTATGCGTCGAGTTGCTAACCAAAAGGTTAGTGTTTCCAACCCACCAGCTGCTCCACAGGAGGAAGATGAGGGTCTACTGTTAAGGAGATTTAAAGTCTTGGAAACTCAGAGGCAATTCTATTCTGTCCTATAGGGACACGAGTCAGAATCACATGATGGCAGTGAATTACGTATGTATAGTGAACATGTATAATAATATACCATATGTGTATGCACATAGGTGAGATGTTCCAAATATCTTGAGCAATGGATTTCAGACAAATGAATGCAGGATTTCCTATGTGGCACTCCTCATTAGAATACTAAATTTTTGGTGTCAAAACTGATAGCATTGATTGCTGTAACTTGATGGTCAGGCCTAGCCTTGATCAGGTATCAGGCACCATCAGAACAAAAAAGTCTTACCATAGTGAATGAGGGTGGGGGTGCAGAGTGGAGACCCAAAGCCCATTTGTCAGTCACTGGAGATCCCCTTGCAGAAGGATCTAGGGGAGGAGACGAGCCAGTCAGGGTGCAATGTAGCACTGATGAAAAATGCAACTTTCCTCTAGTTTCTAAATGCTTCCTCCCCTTCCCCCCAACTATCATGATCCCAATTCTACCTTGCAAGTCTGGTTAGACCACGGGATGTACACTTGTACAGATGGGAACTGGAAACACAGGGAATCCAGGGCAGATGATCCCTTCAGGGCCAGCGTTATGAGTGGCAATACTGGGAGGGTAGAGGGAGAGTGGGTTGGAAAGAGGGAACTGATTACAAGGATCTACATGTTACCTCCTCCCTGGGGTACGTACAACAGAAAAGTAGGTGAATGGAGACATCAGACAGGGAAAGATATGACAAAATAATAATTTATAAATTATCAAGGCTCATGAGGGCGAGGGGAGCAGGGAGGGAGGGGAAGAAATGAGGACCTGATGCCAGGGGCTTAAGTGGAGAGAAAATATTTTTTGAGAATGATGAGGGCAATGAATGTACGTATGTGCTTTACACAATTGATGTATGTATGGATTGTGATAGGAGTTGTATGAGCCACTAAGAAAACGATTTAAAAAAAATAGAAATATAGACTTGGAACTCGGAAGATGACCAGTGATGAGTTCCCAGGTTCCGTTTCATTTAAGATCCTCTGTGTAAGCAAAGTAAGTTCTTAAGCTAGTGGCTGTTGTTGCTAGGTGCCCAGTCTGTTCTGACTCATAGCGAACCTCCCACGGAACAGAATGAACCCCCAGATGGTCTTGCTTCATCCTCACGGTCCTTGTCGTGTTCAAGTGCATTGTTGCAACCACCGTGTCAACCATTTAGTCAAGGGTCTTCCTCTTTCTTTCTGTTTGGTCATTTTACTAGGCAGGGTTTTCTTTTCTAGGGAATAGTCTCTCTTGGTAACATGTCCAAAGTACATGAGACAAAGTCTAGGCATCTTTGCTTCTAAGGGTCCTTCTGGTTGTACTTCTTCCAAGACCGATGTCTTTGTTCTTTCGTCAGTTCATGGTACTTTCAATATTCATCAGCGCTATAAGCCAAATGCATCCATTCTTCTTCTCTTTCCTTTTCCAATATCCAACTTCCACAAGCAATGAGGCAATTGAGAATAAAACCCTGGCTTAGGGACGCCTCCGTCCTCAAAGTAGCCCTCGTGCTTTTCAACCCTGTAACGCTGCCTTGCCGCGCAGATGTACAACTAGTTGGAAGCCAAGGTCTTTTCAACATCTCCCCCATTGTTTCCTCTTGCCGTATTGGTGGTTGATAAATCTTGTCAATACTTCTTCCAGAAGGCTTCTCAAACCTTGATTACACAATTAACTGGAATTCTCATTCTCATTCCAATATTCCTTTATTTGATTTAACTTATTACATTTTTATATCTTTACACCAGAAAGATGCATTGAGGGCAATTATTAGAAAAATCCCATTTT
Organism: Tenrec ecaudatus; assembly: GCF_050624435.1. Classification (NCBI taxonomy): domain Eukaryota; kingdom Metazoa; phylum Chordata; class Mammalia; order Afrosoricida; family Tenrecidae; genus Tenrec; species Tenrec ecaudatus. Next base: position 48,405,561 of record NC_134540.1, on the reverse strand, counting down.
GAGGTGGCTCATAGATGTATACCAATTGTTGCTACTGCAAAATTGCCCCTTTAGTGCTCCCCTCCTCCCAGTAGTGGCTAATTCTTTCTTGATCAAAATTTCACCCCGCATACAATGTGAATAGCTTTGTAGTTGAGCAAACTCTATTTATTTCTTGCATTGTAGGTTGTCATTAAATCATTGAAAGAAATTATGAGGTATAAATGTCCTTCTTTAAAAGATACAATGTAAAGAACAGAGAAACCATAGGGTATCCTTATTGTTTGATGATTTTTCTGAAGTAAATAATTTATGTTTTGATAAAGGCCTTGTATTGAAACCCATACTTAAATACTCCCTCATGTACTGCCAGCAAGTCTAAACAGGCTCGTAGTGACTCCCGTGGGTTTTCTGAGATGGTAACTGTTGATAGGAGTAGAAAGCCCAGTCTTTGTTCAGTTTCGAACTGCCGACCATACAGAACACAGCCCAACTCGTAGATTTTAGTAATTAGAGGTAGAAGATGTATAGTTATGATGTGCTTTCAGAAATGACTCATAAGTAGCATGAAAGAGTTGATTTATTTCTAAGAGCTTTTGGTTAATAACAAGTTCTAAAGATTTTGATACTGAGGAAAACTGTTGTGAACTCTATTGACGGTATGATTTATCTGAATTCTCACATAATTTTTAGTGCATCTTGAAGCATGTTTTATAAAGTTTTGAGCATATATATTTGGAATGTGAAACACATTCTCTTTGTGAAATGTTTCATTTTTCTCTGTGTTTTCCATTCCAAGTATATACACAGAGCAGTCTACTTCCTGTTTGACTCCTTTACTTCTGTTCAATCCGGAAGAAATCCACTGACAGTATTCCCCATTGGGCGTAGGGTCTGCAATGGCTTATAACTTTATAGATTTACCTTAAGAAAACGGGAAAGCTTTTGATTATGATATGGAGCCATAATAAAAAAATAAAACATTTCCCCCTACTTATTTTGAAGTTCTTCATATATTTTTATTTTATGTATTCAAAATATTTTTGTTAAATTCTTACTCTCTGCTAGCCATTGCCCAAAGCATTGGCTTCCTTCCAAGGTAGCCCCTCTTGGTCATGTTTTCATGATGGCTCATTTATTCTGATCTATGGCCTCTGACTTCCGCAGCCTTCCACTTCTTTGGTCTCTGAAGACAGTGGTTTCTTCCTTAGCAAGGTTAACCTCTCAGTATTTCATTTGTGATTCAGTTCCATCTTGCTTCTTCCAGAAATGTATTTATAGTTCATTTTGTTACTCTTCAATACATTCTCTATTGGCTACTTCATTTTTTCCCTGTTCAACAAACATGTTCATTCTTATCAGTCTAAAAATCAACACATGGACCCTTTCCTTGATTCTGGTATCTTCAGAGATGCTGCCTTTTTCTGCCTCTATCAAAATTTTAAATAAGGGAGGGGGAGAGAGAGAGAGATGAGAAGAGGAGAGGAGAGGAGAGGAGAAGAGAAGATAATCTTATATAACCACTTTTTTATTATGCACTCCATCACTCATGCCTTACGGTCTGGTTTATTTACACATGTGTTCTTATGGAAACTTCTCTGTAAGGGCACTGTCCCTGATAGACATTCCGTTCTATGGTGGTTTATAACCCACATCTCCTTGTGGCTCTATAGTACTACTAGACACCACATAGAGCTTTCCTTGTTCAACTTTCATTTATTATCTTATTCTGGTGGCTCTTCCTTAGAGGAGTATCCACCAACATTCATTCATCTGTTAATTCATTTGCCCATTCGATCAACAACCATATACTGACTACCTGTTATGTGCTGTACCCTGCACACGGTGCTAGAGACACAGTTAAGAGCAGGATAGGCAGGTCCCTACCCTTCTATTTTTCTGCCGGAGCACTAAAAAAGTAGAATGAGCGAAAAGAGACAATGAAATAGAATATTGCGTTTTTACTTCTTGTTGTTGTTGGGTGACATCAAGTCAGCTATGACTCCGAGTGGCCCTATGTATGACAGAACAATATGCCTTCCAGGCCCGCAACATCCCCACAATGTTCACATCCATCGTGGAAGCCAGGTGTTCCCTTGTATTGCCTTCCCCCCACGTTACCAAGCACGATGTCCTTTTCCATAGACTGGTCTCTGCTAATAACATGTCCAAAGTATGTGCGATGAAGTCTCACCACCCTTGCTTCTAAGGAGTGTCCGGCTGTCATCCCAGATGTTTGCTTGCTCGTTGGGCACTTTCAGTATTCTCCCTCGGCACCACAATTCAAATGCATGGGTTCTTCTTCTGTCTTCTCTCTTTAGTGGCCAGACATCACATGCACATGCATATGAAAGTACCCTGGCTTGGGTCGGTGCACCTTAGTCCTCAAAGCAACATCCTTGGTTTTCAACACTTTAAAGACTTTAAAACCTTTAAGTGTTGAACCCGTGCAGCAGATTTACCCAGTGCAATGTGTCATTGGTTTCCCCGACTGCTGATTCCATGAGTTTTGACTATGAGTCCAAGCAAGATAAAAATCCTTGACAACGTCAATCTTTTTGCCCCTTCTCATGATGTTAGTTTCTATTGGTCCGTGAGTTGTGATCCATACGGAAGGCTGCAATCTTGATCTTCATCAGCAAGTACTTCAAGTCCTCCCCATTTTCAGCAAGCAATTTTGTGTCACCTGCATTTTATAGGTTATCAGTAAGCCTTTCTCCAATCATGATGCCACACTCTTCTTTAATTAGTCCAACTTCACTGATGATTTGCTCAGCATACAGATTGAATGAGTCTGGTGAGAGGCCACATCCCTGACACACACCTTTCCTGATTCTAAACCATGCGGCATTCCCTTCTTATGTTTGCAGAACTGCCTCTTGATCCTGGTACAGAGTCCACATGAGCCCAATTAAGTGTTCTGGAATTCCCATTCTTTGTCTATAGCTTGTTATGATCCACACAGTCAAAGTCTTTGCAGCATTTTAATTTAGTAGTGATTAATACAAATAACAAATAAGCTGTGTTATGCTGTTAACTCAAGAGTGGTGTATAAAATACTATTGACTGCTAATTTTGTCCAGGAATTCTAGAGTAACAGAACTAGTTATATTTGAGAGAAAGAGTTCAGCATTAAGGTCTGCTAAAATATCTATTTATAGTTTACAGGCAAGCAATACACACCCTAAGAAATGTCCTTTTCAACTGATGGATTAATTGTTACTTTAATCTTTAATCCAGTATGCAATAGATTATATTATAGAAGTTAATTATATTAGAATGTAGTATGGAACAATAACTAGATTAGTGATTGGCCAAACAACTGGAATCATTGTCTAGCCAAGTTGACACATAAAATTAACTGCCACACCTGCCCAACATCCATTACTCTGTATTCAACTCCGAGCTTTCCTCCTATGTCTTCATTATTATTAAGTATTGATTAGTGTTGCTATGATAGACATACTCAGGTAGATGAGTTTAGCAAATAGAAATTTATTCCCTGACAGTTAAGAGGCTGGATGTCTGGAGTCAAGGCATGAACTCTAGGAGAGAGTTGCTATCTCAGTGCTGGTTCTTGGGGAAGATCTTGGTCATCAATCTTCCCTTGGACCTTGGGGTTTCTGTCACAGGGACTTCAGGCCAAAGAACATGCTCAGCTTCCAGCTCTTGCTTCTTGTTGGTGGAAGATCCCTCTCTCTCCTTTCATGTTTTGTAAAACAAAATGTCACTCAGGACACATTGCAAGCAAACTCCCATTCAAAGTGATTGGCTTATTGCATCAGATGACATCATGGAGATCATTGCATAACTGTCAAATCACTGAGAATCATGCCCCGTTGAAACAGAGATTGGGGTCACAATGACATCAGGCGGGCTTCCCCTTTGCAAGTCGTGTGTTTGAAAGGAGATAAACACCACTTCCAGACCCAGGGTTTCAATCACAAATGGATTGACTGTTCATGAGTGTTACCTTGTCCTTGACTAGTGTTGGTTCAGCTTTGGACATATGATGTAATTCCAACCAATGAGATTAACAAAAGTCTGCCTGTTAGTACGCTTTTATTAATATGAACTATATGAGCCATTCCATTTTGTAGTATTCCACTTGATTTCTTTTCCCGTCTGATCTGAATACTTTCCTTACTGGCCTTTTTATATGACCATTTCTTTTTTCCACCACGGATTTTAACTTCTCTGTGTCGTTTGGTTTAAAGCAGATTTTTAGTGACAAAAATGTCTGGGATTTCTTTTAGCAAGTTTCATAATTTCTTTAATAGGTAGATTTAATAGTCTTATTTATTGGGATACCTCATGCATGGGCAGGTACTCTGGCCATCTAGGTTACTGTTTATCTTTTCTTTCTTGTTTTCTCTTCTTCATTTTTCAGGTTCTTTGATTGCCTTTTCTCTGCTCCATCGACTTACTACTCTATTTGAACTATTTTAGTGTTTATCATAAAGTTTCTTAATATGTGCATGAACTTACATTTTCTTAAACTTCTAGAATTTTGCTGCTCAGTGTGGCAGCCACAAGCTAGCTACAGCTGTCTCTTTAAATTTAAATTACTTAAAAATCTGAAAATGTATTTCTGCAGTCATACTAACCACATTTCAAGTTCTCAGTAGCCATTGTATTGGGCAGCACAGAACATCATCAGCATTAAAGAACATTTTATTGGATAGTAAACATCCATTTTTAAAAATTATTAAAGGAAGACACATCTTACCATTCTACTTTATTTTTTTAATATGTGGGTGGTGTATATGACTCTTATATACCTAAATTATTTAGACATATTATAGCTTTTGTGTTAATCTGTCCTAACAGTTTCTTAATTCTCTAGTTTTCTTAGACTGATTGTTATATTGCCCGGATCATTCTTTGAGAGAAAGTCTGTGGGGTTGTAGATATGCTGAACCGCTGTATGACAGTCAGTTTGCCTTCAATTTGAATACTGTTTTGCTTAGAGGAGACTGCAGTTTCCCACCCCCAAATTTGATTCATTGTATTTTAATATCCAGTGTTATTCTCGAGTATGCGGTGCCAGCTTGGGTTCCTTGCATCGATCGCTAGTGTGTCTCTCACTGGGATTTTTTTCTTTGTTGCCTCTTTCCCATTTACCTCCCTTCTTCTCCTCCCTCTCTTCCACCCTCCTTCTGCTCCTTCTTTTAAATACCACACTGTTTCTGTTGTTGTGTTGCCTGCCCTACCCCCTGCTGTGGAGTCCTTTCTGACTGGCAGTGAGCCTGCTGGACAGAGCAGACGTGCTCCCTAGGGTGTCTGAGGTTCCATGGGAGTAGACCTCCTCGCATTTGTTCCTCCGAGTGGTTGATGGGTTTAAATCGCTGACCTCGCAATTAGGAGCCCTTTCATTGCCTCGTGGTTTTAGGTGCCCTCACATAGTTTCTGTCTCATCGCAGCCCTGTGTATGAAAGAGAACAGAACACCACGCAGCCTTGCTCCAGCCTCACACTTGTTCTTACATTGCAGACCACTGTTGCAGCCACTGTGTACATCCATCTTGCCGCCGAGCTTCCTCTTTCTTTCCGCCCCTCTACTTGACCATGCCGTCTTTGTCCAGAGACTGGTCCTTCCTGATAACGTGTTCTAAGTTTGTGAGACAGAATCTCACCATCCTTGCCTCTTACTATACTTCTTCCAAGACATTTGTTTCATTTCGTTGGCTGTCCATGGTGCCTTCAATATTCGTTGCCGGTATTGCCTTGGGTTACTCTTTAGACGATCAAAACACATGTCTCTCTTCAGTTTAGGGCAATTTCTGTTTTACTTTTGAGTTCCTTCTCCTTTGTAGTCTCTGTTCTCCATTTCTGAGACAACTATCAAATAGATATTAAAAACTTTCTATCTCCTCTCTTTGGCTCTGAATTGCTTACTTAACTTCCTATATTTTTGGGCCATTTTCATTGCATTCTGAGAGTTGCCTGTAGCAAGATCTTGCTCACTGAGTTATTTTATAACTTGTCATTCTGCCGTTTGGTACCTAGATTGAATTTATTTATTTACCAAGTCTGCTGGTCTACTTTTTCATAACTGTTCTGGCATACAAATGCAATGTTGTTTTAGAGCTTCCCATGGATGGTACTTATGCAGCCACAGAAAAACTTAGGGAGCACAACTCTACTTGATCACATGGGGTCGCCAGGAGTCAGAGTTGATTTACTTGTGTGATAGTCTGGGTCCTTTAGAGAAACAAATCCACAGAGACTTATATGTATAAGAGAGAGTTTTATATAAAGGGTAAGTGCACATCAAGAAAACATCCCAACCCAGTGCTGCCCAAGCCCACAAGTGCAACATTAACCCATATGTCTGACACCAATACACAAAGTCCTCCTCCATCTCACAAAACACACACTATAACACTGACTGCAGGAGGAAAGCTGAGTCAGTGAGCGTGTAAGCATCTCAGCGCTGGCAGTGGTCTCCACACAGCTGCTCCAGCACCCAGGGCTGCTTTGGGGTAGGTTCATGCGTCTTCTCCTCAGGGACATCTTGCAGGAAGTGAGCCTTGCCAGCTAAAGCAGGGAACTGGCTAAGGCAGCTGCACCCTGGTCTGACCATCACAAAGCAAGAGACCCAAGAACTAGAAAGGCTAGGCTCACGGAGCCATTTATCCCTCCGCCCTTCAATTAACCCCCACATATGTTTATCAGCCAGGTTGGCTTAATAAACTAACTAACTAACTCAACTCGTAACTGGTTGTTTATTAACTATGGTTTTACTTTTCCATTAAGTTTCATCTCCTGTGCATTGCTTTCTCCAATGTTTGGTGATTCCTGTTATTCTCTTATGTCTATTTGGGCATGCTTCCAAATGAGGTATGTTAAGGTCTGGTGTTTCCGGTGTGGTAGCTTCTAGTTCTTCTTCTTTTGTTAGAAAATCAATAATTTTATTGGGGGCTCTTACAGCTCTTATAACAATCCATACATCCATTGTTTCAAGCATATTTGTGCATATGTTGCCACCATCCTTTTCACAATATTTTCTTTCTACTTGAGTTTTTGGTAACAGCTCCTCTTTTTTCTCCCTTCCTCCCCCATCCTCTCACCTTGTGAACCCTAGATAAATGATAAATTATTGTTATTTTCATTTCCTACACCATCCACCCATGTTTCTGTTGTTTGTCCCCCTGGGGGTGGAGGTGGGGTAGTTATACATTGATCATTGATATCGGTTTCCCCTTTCTCCCCCCACCTTCCCCTCCCTCATGGTAGTGCCACTCCCGTTACTGTTCCCGAGGGGTTTCTCTTCTGTGTCCTGGATTCGTGTGTAAAGAGCTCTTACCAGTGCACATGCTCTGGTTTAGTTGGATTTGTAAGATAGAACTGGGGTCATGATAGTCAGGGGACAGGGGAGGGCGCATTAAAGAACTAGAGGAATGTTGTATGTTTCATTGGTGCTATACTGCACCCTGACTGGCTCATCCCTTCCTTGTGACCCTTCTGTGAGGAGATGTCCAATTGCCTACAGATGGGTTTTGGGTGTCTACTTTAGACCCCCTTCTTTGCATCAATATGATTGGTTTTTTTTTTGGTTTTTTTTTGGGTCTTCTGATGCCTGATACCTGATCCTATTGACACCTCATGATCACATTGACACCTCATGATCACACAGGCTGGTTTGCATTTTCCATGTGGACTTTGTTGCATCCCTGCTAGATGGCTGTTTGTTTAACTTCAATCCTTTAAGATTCTAGATACTATATCTTTTGATGGCTGGACACTATGAGCTTTTTTCCGCACATTTGCTTATGCACCCATTTTATCTTCAGCAATCTTGTCGTGAAAGTGAGCATCACAGAATGTCAGGTTATTAGGACAAAGTGTTCTTGAATTGAGGGAGGACTTGAGTGGAGGCCCAATGTCCATCTGTCTGCTTTCTTAATACTTATCCTATAAATATATGTACATCGACCTACATCTCTATCATTATATATACATATATTTACATATGGACATGCCTGTATTTAAAACTCTATACATGTCTTTTGCCTCCTAGCTCTTTCCTCTATTCCTTTCCTCCCGTCCCACTATCCTGTTTGACTTCATTTGGCTCTCAGTAATTCCCTTGACTACATTGCTGTTGATCAAACCCCACCAGGCATTCTATTTCCTCCCTCCCCTTCCTTCCCCCCATCGATTTTAGGTCATTTGTGTTCCCTTGTCCTTGGGTTTGTTTGCTCTTGCTTCTAGTTCTTCTTATCACCTGAGCAGGACCAGGAACATGAACCTCTTTCTCTACCCACCACTTTACACATTTGGTGGAGTCCTGATGATGCATCAGGTAAACTTTAGACTGTTTAACACGTGGTCCAAAGTTCAAACCCCCAGCTGCTCCACCAGAAAAAGATGAAGCTCTCAGCTCCAGTAACAATTTACCATCTCAGAGAGCCTGTAGAGTGTCACTGAGAGCTGGAATTGACTTGGGGGCCATGAGTTTGGATCTACACCCTTGATCATGCCAGGACTTCCCACACAAAACAGAAATATGGAAAGGGCATATTAAGCCATTGAGACATTAAGATGACCCATTGGAGAACTGCATTGTATAACATAGTAATTCATGCCACCATATCACACATGTGTTCAACAGTACATCTTGTACTACAAGAATAAAAATAAACTTTTGGGATAGAGAGAAAATTATCACAAAGTACATTTTTAAAGTATAGGAAGAATAATTTATAAGGCACGTTGGAAAGTTGTATGTAAGATCACATCATAGCTTTTAAATCTTGTATTAAACAGTGAAAATACACCATGTTTAATTAATGAATTTAGAATAAGAACAAAAGAAAATAAAGTAATTAAGATAAAAACAAATATTAGTCATAAAACTTGAAGAAACAGATGTTATAAAAAAAATCCAACAGCTTGTTCTCTGATAAGGTCAACAAAATAATCAAATCCCTAGCAAGCCTAATCAAGAAGAGATTAGTCAAAATGCCGATACACAACACTAGAAATCAGCAGCTATCACCACAGATTTGTGGAAGATTAAATTTATATTACTATAGGTAATGCTATGCTAATACATCAAAATTTGGATTAAATGAGGGATTCTCTAGGAAAATATTAAACACCCCCAAACGAATCAAAGAATGAAATACATAAAAATGAATGAAAAGGCAAGTGATTTAAAGTTTTCTGAGAATCACTTTCTCATAAAAAGCCATAAATGGGTGATTTTTCATTTAAAGTTACTTTACATCTTCAAGGGAAAAACATTTTCCCCCAGGATTTTACACATTGTTTCAGAGCAAGAAAAAAAACGAAACACATTAGAAATAATTTTTTAAAATTCCTCTCCTATGATGTCACAATCTGTTAATAGTCGCAAACACAAACAACTAAACTAATTTACAGGTCGAACAGTCTCACAAATATGAATGGAAATCTGAAAGAAATGTCTAGTTAGTGGACTTCACCTCCTAAATAAAGATTTACCCAGGCAAAGTAGATTTATCCGCCAGGAACTCCAAGATGGTGAGCTGTCTATGAGGATACGTTTTATATCTCACCCTATAATGGGATGGGGGATGAAGAAAAAAAATCATCTCCAGTTGCCAAAAAGTATTTGGTAATTTTAACCCTGCTATAAATTAAAAATGTAATTCTAAAAACCTTACATAAACTGTGGATAAAAAGATATTCTTGAAATAAATACGTATATTCTCTTAAACAAATGAACAACATTATGCTTGGTGCAGGAATTTGAGAAAAGGGAACAACAGAATGATGCCTGTTATTTCTACCATTAATCAGCATCACTCTGGAAATGAGTGTTTCCCCAAATTCCTTGTCGAAAACTATTTTAAATTTAAAAAATTAATTATTGATATTGCATGGATCAATGCTTGGAAATTGTTTTGGGCTAACCTGTCAAAACAAAGCAAAAAATGACCATAAAAGAGACACTTTGCTTATTATTAGAACTAAGAAATAGAATTATCATCACTTATGGATAAAAGTAATTTGCTTGTATGACCCTAGAGAATCAACTAGACACTGATGAGAACGACCATGAATGGAACATGACTAGATGGAGTTCAATAAGGGTTGTTTACTTTGTAGGCAAATGAGGTTCAATAAGAAAGATCTGTTAAAATAAGTATGGACAGATTTCAACAACATTGCAAATACCAGCAGACATTGATTAGACATCGAAGTGGGAGACAAGATCTCATATAAAACCCCTCAGCCCCTGGGGAAGAAAAATACACTTCCCTAGGATACCAAAAAGTCAATCCGAAAAAAAACGTAGCGATAGATGGTATTCCTGAGTGGTAAATTCAATATTGCAATAACTACAATTCCTTCCAAGTTGATTTGTGATATTAATGCAATTCCAATAAAAATTTCAGTAGAGTTTGGTTGAGGTAATTTGAAACATGATTTCCAAATTTCAACTGGGAGAATAATCATGAGATTAAATAATAAACTTTAGAAAAACACGAATGAGAAGTTCTGGGTGTGCACTATTCTCTAGGGAGAGGTGTTGTGGAGTCTCACGTGCTGCTGCTGGTAGGGAGAAAAAAGGAGGGGGTTCCTATTTGACCACATTTGGTTATTTGACAAAAATGCGAAAGTTTTCTGAGTGTTAAAGGACACGCTCTACTTGCTCCTGAGTTTAACACCTTTATGCTGAGGAAGTCAGCAGGCATGCCCCCTAGGTGTGTGTGTATTGATTTAAAACATGACATTGATGTGAGTTTTGAAACATTTTGTTCAGTCACAGAGGACTTGAAGGCTTGGAAGTCTGGGCTACGTGAGCCGTTAAAGCCAGGTTTAAATGGCGCAAGGCTGTGCTCACATGCCTGGAGACAAGCAAAAGGCAGGTTATGAAACGGAGTCTGGAAGGGCTTTAACTCCCCTCCTCCTCTTCACGTTTGCTGTGTGTTGCTTTTTCTCTGGCATCATGTGCCAAGCACAGGGGGTGACGTTTATTTACCTCAGGCCAACATCTCTAGGATTAAGTGGAAAACAGCAACATTAAGATGTGACCTGAAGTGACCATAAATTATAATCTGTACATATAAGTCAAGACACAGAAAAAGCCATCCTGAAATATTAAAAGAGGTTATCCCTGGGTGAGGACTTTTATAAGCAATTATTATGTTTTCCTTTATCGTCTCTGAATTTTATATTGTTACACAGCCAATAAGCAAATAATTGGTGGGGGAGGGGGAAGGGACATGTGTTGTTAGTTTAAGTTAGATGCTGGTTGATAGGAAACATTTTTTCATAGAAAAGATAGAGCTTTGGTTTAGTATTATTGTATTCAGAAATCTGCTCCTCTTTATATTAAAATGGCAGAACTAAAAAGAACTAGGCAGGAGAGACTTTACCCCATCCTTTTTTTTTTTTTGCTTGTTTGTTTAACTTCCCTACTTGACCCGTCAGTATGGCCTTCCTTAGATTTGGGTTTGGCTGGTCTCCCCTTAAATTTTGGGTTGTCCCCATCCAGTCGTGGCTGAGAAAGTGAAACCCAGCAGATTCCATTAAGAAAAGAGTGAGTTGGACTGGAGCAATCACCAGAATGGGGGAAATTGCAGGTGACAGCGCTGCTAGAAACTTAACCTAGCTCTTAGGAAACAAGGCCATTAGCTACCTGTGCAGCAACCCAATCTCTTGCCCTGTCCATGCTGGGCAGAGTCAGAGACAGCAGCTTTCCACTCAAAGGTGAGAATTAACCATGCCACTTTGAATGGCCTCATCAGTCCTGCCCATAATCCAGTCTCATCCACCAGGCTCCGGAAGAGCCCACCAGGCTTCTTCTGAGTCTCCTGTTCCTGGGTTTTTAGTCTTCCTTGTTTGCATTCTGGACATCGCCCCGTACCACCTAAATGTAAAATAGTCAATTCTGTTCCAGTTTTGCTTCCTCAGCCATGACTGAACTGTTTGGCACTGGTTCGTTAGAAGCCCTGCTGTTTGCCTTTCTTCCAGTTCTTTATAGACAAAGTTCCCTTTGTTGTCTAGGGGTGGGGGGAGCAACACTACTCAGAAAGTCATAGAACCAGGACTTGTCTAAACTCCCCCTGACCTCCAAAGCCATTGACCTTCTGTGTGTGCAACTCTTTCCCTGCCTCCATTTCCATCTTCGTACTCACTCCCCTGGTTGACTTGAGAGGATGCCGTCCCCTGGGACATGTTTGTCCTGCCTGGGCATGGGTACTTTGATGTTTACATAAAGCAGTCATGCTGAACCGTTTCAGAACATACCCCACTGGGATTCAGGCATGATTTGGAAATGACCAGCTCAGAGTCTTCAAGTGCAACATCGAAGCTTACACTTTCACCCGGGGCTCACCGAGCTCTCACGCAGACTTCTGCAACCTGTGTGTAGTGTGCATGCCCTTCCATAAAAGAGCCCTGATTGGACCGAGACAGAGCGATGCTCACACCCACTGGCAGGAAACAGTGAGCTTGGGCTTCTGTCTTACTTTCCTAGGGCTGCCTTACCAAAACATCACCGAGTGGGTCGTTTGAAAGGACAGGAATTTATCTCGGAGAAGGAGCCCTGGTGTTCCTCGGGGCAAGATGGGGCTGTCTGCTCACTATGGGTCAAAGTCAACTCCATGGTGATGGGTGTGTGGAGGCTAGAAACCCAAATTTGGGGACTCAGCAGGCTTACATTCTCTCTGTTAGGTCTACAAGACATGTTTCACGTCTTTTTCAGATTCCTGACAATCCTGAATAATTGTGAGCATTCCTTGGCTTATAGGCAGATCCTTACCCCATGTGTGCTCCTCCTTTGGGGGACTCTGTTTTGGTGTCTGTTCTTCCCTTTTGGAAGATGCCACTCAGAAGAGATGAGAATTAGGGCCTGTGGGAGTCACCTAATCTGGTGTCAATTTAAGGATTAAGAGTGTAGGGGTGGAGTCTAGGCTGTCAATCTGGAGATAGCCAATGAGACTTCTGTGTGGGCATGGCCTTCTCCTGAGAATTCTGGGAACCTGGTACTTCCTCCTTGGAGGCAGAAGATACCTGTCTCCACCTGCTACACCCTGGGAGACATTGCAAAAGACAAGCCACATGGACGTAACCAGACTTCAGAAGCCAGAGAAGCCATAGAGAGACCCCTGCCAGCGCTGAGATGCTTACAATACCACTGGATCCAAAGACTTTCTACCCACTGGCTTGTGATCATCCTGAATTTGGCTTCATTGCATGTGTTTCATGAGTTTGAAGAGGACTTGATGGATTGATATTGGACCTATGGACTAGTATAAGATTTATGGCCTTGGACTGGACTGGGTTGGGATGTTTTCTCAATGTTCAATTCCTCTTATAAAACTTTTCAATATAAAACTCTTTCCTGCACACGTGTGAGTTTCACACATGGATTTGTTTCTCTAGTCTACCCGAACTAACACAGGGCCCACCCTAGCCCTTTAAAAGAATGAAGGGTGCAGTATTGGAAGAAGTACAGCCGGAGTGCTCCTTGGAGTGTGATGGCGAGACCTCATCTCACATACTGTGCACATGTCAGGAGGGACCAGTCTCTAGGGAAGGCCATCATGCTTGCTAGAGTGGAGGGCCAGGGAAGAAGACGAAGACCTTCAACAAGATGGATGGACACGTTCAAACCTAGGAGTAATTGTGAGGCTGGGGCAGGACTGTGTGACGCTTCGTTCAGTTGTACAGAGGGTCACCGTAGTTGGAACCAACTTGATGGCACAATGACAACAACAACTGCCTCTTTCTAACTTCAAAGGAAAATCTTACTTCTCCAAACCAGGCCACCTTCACCAGGGCAGGAGTTCAGGCTTCAACAAGGCAATCCACATCAGGTTCTAGAGAGGCACCACTCTCTGGGATTCGCCCGAGGCCCTCAAGCCAAGCCACCCCTCTCCTGACAAGAACAGCACCAAGAGGACAAGCATAGGGACAGGCACTGCGGGTTTGTGTTTATCATAAACCGCTTGGCCAGTGTTTACAGGAAACTGACCCTCATCTCCCTAAGATGATGTTTCTTTTATAATATCAAGTAACCCTTCCTGTATCGAACTCAGTCTCAACTGTTGCAAGCTATGTGGATCAACAAGTGATAAGGCAAACACTCTTCTGTTGGTGTTTCATGGGCATGTTGAACAACCCAGCTGAAAGCCAAATTCCTGGCCTTTCATCGCTTCATAATGTCAGGGGAGGTGTGTCAGGGGAGGACTGCACCCCCTACGTTTATCCAGGGTGGAAATCTTACAGACGTGGATTTCCATGGCACCACTAGGTAGAAGCAAACCACCAACCTTTCAGTTAGTGGTCGTGCCTAAACTGTTGGTGCCATCCAGGCAGCCAGGCCTATTTGCCCCTGATTTCTCTCATTTGCATTCCTTCCCTCATAGTCTCACACGATGTCTCTTGAATCGGTGTTCAGCCACACATTTCGTTCTGTTTTGCATCTAGGCTGTTTCTGGATCGCTTTCCCTCAATATACTGTGACTGGCTTGGGGGTGCAGCCCCGTGTGATTTTTGTCTTCATCTCTAGCATGAATCCATGTGTCTGAGGAATGATTAGTGCTTAATAGATGTATGTTGAGTGGAGGAAGATTTGACGGTGTCTCAAATGCTGTGTGTAATCCTCCCTCCTGTATAATGTGATTTGATTCTCTTCATGCGCAAAGCTCAGTCCTTGGACCAGAGCACCTTATTTTGTATCTTTCCAACTAGATATTGCACTTCTGCATGAGAACACTGCAGATGAACCAAGATGATGCTCGGAAGGCAGTCAGCCACATCTGCAGTGACTGTCAGCTTGGCAGAATAAATTAATTAGCTTAAATGATCCATGTTGGTACCAAGGAACAGCCAGCCTTCCTTTAGTGAATATGGCACGTTGGGTACAGGGTCATAGAAATCCTGACTGTGGCGGTGCCAGAACCCACGGCCACCACCTGCAGCAGCCTTCCTGCGGGAGCGTGTCTCAGCAGCCACACCCCCTCTCCCTCACCTTCTCTGTTTTCTCCTCGCTCTTGCCCTAGCCTCTGTATTCAGATGATGCAAGCTGATTTCTTCTCTTCCTCATTTCTCCTGCCCCCAGCAGTTGTCAGCTTCATGAAAGACAACACAGACCCAAGCGAAAACAACAAACAGTGGCCGTCAAGTTGACGCTGCCTCATGGCAGCCCCTGTCAGAGCAGAACGCTGCTCCGTAGCCTGATACTTGGCTGGCTTTTGGGGGCTAGAGTTCCAGGCCTTTCTTTCAAGGCACCAATGGCTGGACATGAACCCTTAACCTTTCATTTCACTGTCAAGCTCGTAATAGACATGAAAGTATTTTTAAGTGAATTATTTAAAGAATTGTTGAATTGGCCCAAATATCATAAATAGTTAAATCTTTGATAATACTATAAACATAGTCAAATATGTCTGGAAGCTAAGTTACCTCTTCCTAAAAGTCAATCAGGATGTCAGAAGTGGACGATTTAATAGTTTCATCTTTAATGTGAAGCAAATAACCTCCTTGACGTAATCCACAAATTCGGTTAGCACCAGAAGTAGCTAGTCAGCAATCGGTGGGCACCTCTTCTCAAAGAAAGAGAATGTTTCAGAAGCAGAATTGCAGTCTAGAATCGAGTCGAGTGTTTGTACGTCCCTGTGAATTTATCAGGTGTAAGATGCTAGAGAAATATCAGGAAGTGGTGTGTGGGACAGTCCTTAGGAACCAGATGACACTGGCTTTCTGTATCAGACATAGTTGTGTCTGCCCGGAACTTTATTTTCTCTGTGTCTGTTCTTCCCAGTGACCTAAGATCCTGACTGTGCATGTGGGCTTTTTAATCTCACAATTTTACACTCGCAGAGAAAATTTGTTTGATGAAGCGCTACCCAGTTATGTGGGAAAATAATTTCATGTGGAAATGGTATATAAGTGAAAGTTTAAAAAGAGAAATATTGCACCAGCTAAAGTGAACTGTGTCATTGATGTCGGGGGTCTTTTTAGGTAATCGTGCTAATTGAAAACCCTGTTTGTAAACTTGTATTCTTCCCAGAGTGAATTATTGGACTTCAAACGACAACAAGAAGAAGAAGAAAGAGCCCAAAGCCAACACACTGAACATAGGAGGTATAATGTAATATAAAATATGTCCTGTTCTTTAATATACCACCTGTAAAGATTTTGAAGTGTTTTAGGGAAACATGGTATATTGAAATGCCTTTATAATCCATATTACTTTTTAAATCTTTATTAATTGGGATTTGGGGTATCTGAGTGAGATACCAATTGCTATGTATTACACACATGCACACAATAATCAGTTTCTCTAGCTAGGTGACATTGTAAACTCACATTAGAAAACAGAATCACGCCCTTCAGTTGTACATTTCTGTAGGTTATATGACTGTGCCAGGACAAAGCATTCTAATCCTTTGAGAGGATGCCTCACCACCATTAATGTCTAACAATAATTGCATTTGTATTCAATTATGAGTCTGTTTATTCAGTAATGTAATTCATGTAGATGGTGACATGCTCATATTTTAATATAAAAACTCAGAGAAAAGGTACCATTAAAATTGCTCCACATTGACTAATACATGGGTGTATGTGTGGGTGAAAATCTTAAAATGGGATAATTAAAAAACGTTACAGTGTCTTCTTCCTAATATCAGACAGAATTCCTCAATGCTGCCTAGGAAACACCTTTATTGCGCTGATGTTAGGACAGTGCCGGTACCCACAAGATTGGCTCTCATTATTGTTCTAGGCTTTTCTTAGAGTGCACTGTGTGTCTTAGGAGAATTTAATATAAAGGCCTTTTGTGATTGAAGGGAGGAAATTCTTCTTTGGAAAATGAATAGGCTCTCCCAGGTAGGTGTCATTTCCAGTCGTTGGTGCATATTTTATAATGCGGTAGTTTCCTTTTATGAATGAAAGTTTTGCACGGAAGTTCCAAGGGTCCCATGTAAGGGCTGTCACTCAGAATGTGTGCTCCGGTTCCTTTGAATGGACCACTCAGCTTCCAGATCTTGTCAAAATGGTCTGAAAATGTCAAAAATGAATTTACATATTCTTCTGTGATGACAAGGAGTATTAGAACTCTGGTATGTAAGTTAACGTATTTTGCGGGGTAAAGTTGGGTCATTACTACTACCTATTTCTTTTGTATGTTCAGGATAAAGCTAAGGGCAATGAAAAGTCCACAGGAGTCAAAATACCCCCTTGAGTCTCTCCCACCCAAATTTGGAGACCATCTCTAGAACGGATATGTGGAATTGAACGCCAATGACAGAATACCTGATGAGCTGTGGGAAGACCTCAAGGCCATCATTCAGGAAGAAAGTAAAAGTCATTAAAAAGACAGAAAATACGTAAAAGTTCAAAATGGATGTCAGAAGAGATGCTGAAACGTGCTATCAATCATAGAGTAGCTAAAGCGGGTAGAAGAAAGGATGAAATCAAGTGGCGGAATAGAAACTGTCGAGGGGCAGCTTGAGAAGACAAAGCCAACTATTTTAATGAAATGTGCAGGGACTTAGAAAAGTGAAAGGGAAGAACATAACTGAGATGTATAGAACTCAAGAAGAAATTCAAGCCTTGAATTAATATTTTGAAAGATTCTATAGGCAAAACATTGAATGATGCCAGAGGCATCAGAGAAGATTGAAATGATGCTCACAGGCTTGTACCAAAAGGAACTAGTCGGCAGTCCACCATTTCTGGAGGTAGCATGTGAGCAAGAACCAATGATGCTGAAGGATGAACTCCCAGCAGCACTGAATGCACTAGCCAAAAGTAAGGCTCCAGGAATTGACAGAATGTCCATTGAAATGTTTCAGAAAGCTGAAGAAGCTCTGGAAGCACTCCCTCATCTATGCCAAGAAACTTGTAAGACCGCTTCCTGGCCAGTTGGGTAGAAGAGACTCATATTTGTGCCATTACAAAGAAAGTGAGCCAAGAGAAAGCTCAAACTATAGAATGATGTCATTGATATCTTACTCAAGTAAAATGTTGCTTAAGATCATCCAACAACGGTTATAACAGGACATTGAAAGGGAGTAACCAGAAATCAGGTCAGATTCAGAAGAGGACGTGGACCAAGGGGTATCATAGCTGGCGTCAGATGGATCTTGCCTCAAAGGAGAGAATACCAGAAAGATGTTTACTTGTGCCTCATGGAGTGCGCGAAGGCATTTGCCTGTGTGGACCGTCATAAACTATGGATGGTCTTAAGAAGAATATAAAGTCCAGAACATCTCATTTTGCTCATTCAGAACTTGTCCACGGACCAAGAAGCAGTTGTGAGAACAGAACAAGGGGATATACTGCATGGTTTAAATCAGGGAAGGTGCGCGTCGGGGTTGTATCCTCTCACTATACTTTTTCAATCCATATGCGGCAGAACTCATTAGAGAAGCTAGATGATATGAAGATGAATGCGGCATCAGGATTGGAGGAAGACTTATGAACGACCTGGGATATGCAGATGACACAACCTTGCTTGCTGAAAGCAAGGAGGACTTGAAGCACTTGCTGATGAAGATCAAGGATTGTAGCCTTCAGTGTGGATTACAACTCAGTGTAAGGAAGACCCAAATCCTCACAACTGGACCAAAAGGCAACATCGTGAAAAAATGGAGAAAAGGTTGAAGTTGTCAAGGACTCTGTCTTACTTGGATCTACGTCAGTGCCCATGGCGGCAGCAGTCAGGAGATCAAAAGACATGTTGCACAAGACCTCTTAAGAGTGTGGAGATGTTATCAGGAGAGATCCGTTTCTAGAAAACGACATTGTGCTTGGTAGAAAGTAGGGGCAGCCAGAAAGAGGAACACCTTGCACAAGATGCATTGACCCAGTGCTCAAACACCACAATGAGTGTGAGGATGCTGTAGAACCAGGTGGTGTTTCCTTCGGCTGTACCTGGGGTCACTGCGAGTTGGAACTGATTCTATGGCACTTAGCTACAACAACCGTCAAGTTGATTGAAAATCATAGTGTCCCTATAGAGTGATTCTCAATCTTCCTAACTCTGTGACTCTCTAATACCGTTACTCATGTGGTGGTGAGCCCCAACCAGAAAATTATTTTCATTGCTACTTCATCACTGTAATTTTGCTACTGTTTACTACTGTTATGAATCCTAATGTAAATATCTGATATGCAGGATGTATTTCATTGTTATAAATTGAACATAATTAAACATAATTAAGGCTTAGTTATTAATCACAAAACAAGATATATAGTGAAATATTTATGTGTTTTCGATGGTCTTGGGCTACCCTTGTGAAAGGATCGTTCAACCCCAAAAGGGGGTCGCGGCCCACAGGTTGAGAATCACTGTCCTATAGGGTTTCCAAGAGCCTTTATGAAAGCACAGAACCCTCACCTTTCTCTTGAAGAATGACTGATGGAATTGAACCTTGGACCTTGTAGTTTTATCCGACAGTGTCCCCAGTGCCCTATTTGGTATAAGCCTTTACCATGGAGTTAATTTGACTCATAGTGACCTTATACAGGGTTTCAGAGGCTTTTAAAAATCTTTAAAATCCTTATCATATTCTCTCAATGTGACTGGTAAGTCTGAACCATCAACCTTTTGGTTACTAGTCTAACTCTTTCCAAGTGTTGCAACTTGGCTCAATCTTTCTCTCCTTAAAAGACATTCCATTCTGTTGAAGGGATCAGGTATCATCAGAAAAAAAAATCATATCATAGTGAATGAGGGGGCAGTACGGAGTGGAGACCCAAAGCCCATTTGTAGGCCACTGGACATCCCCTTACAGAAGGGTGTCAGGGAGGAGACCAACCAGTCAGGGTGACATGTAGCAAAAACGAAGCATACAACTTTCCTCTAGCTCCTAAATGCTTCCTCCTCCCCCACTATCATGATCCCAATTCTACCTTACAAATCTGGCTAGACCAACGGATGTACACTGGTACAGATAGGAACTGGAAGCACAGGGAATCCAGGGTGGATGATCCCTTCAGGACCAGTGGTGTGAGTGGCGATACTGGGAGGGTGGTGGGAGAGTGGATTGGAAAGGGGGAACTGATTACAAGGATCTACATGTGACCTCCTCCCTGGGGGACGGACAACAGAAAAGTGGGTGAAGGGAGACGTCAGACAGTGCAAGATATGACAAAATAACAGTAATTTATAAATTATCAAGGGTTCACGAGGAAGGGGGGAGAGGGGAGAGGGGAAAATGAGGAGCTGATGGCAGGGGCTTAGGTAGAGAGCAAATGCTTTGAGACTGATGAGGGCAATGAATGTACTGATGTGCTTTACACAATTGATGTGTGTATGGACTGTGATAAGAGTTGTATGAGCCCCTAATAAAATGATTAAAAAAAGACATTCCATTCAAAAACCTGTTGTTATGTTTTTTTAACACTGGTTGCTTTTAGTTTCCAGTTATGTCTCTGGCTTCTTGGGGCTTAATCAAGCCTCCAGCTTCTTGAAGAAATCTTGAGGATTTCCAGCTTCTTGAAGAAAGCGCTGGACCAGGAAAGGAATCTTCAATGTGGGCACCCAAGAGGGACGCGGGTCTCTTGAGTAGAGATAGAAAGAGAATGCTTTGTTATCGGACCTTCATCCTTGGAGGGTTTTTTTTCTTCATACTATTAAATATCTAAGTTTTGGTGGGGCTGTTGAGTTCTCTTACCTCATTTTCACTTAATATTGGTTCTCATTAAGTGAAGGCCCAATTTTAATCCCTGAGAACACTTCTCTGGATAATAAACTCAGCCATGAGTTTTGAAATAACTGATTGAGTGTTTGAATGAATATGATTTTACTCCATTTTTAAAAAAAGAGCCAGTGTTTGTATTGTCCTCTGGGGCCTGCAATTAGCTCTCCCATATTATCATGAGGACAATGCTGTCCTTATGGGTCCATGATAATAGGAGTCCTTTCTACTCCAAGTGATGCAGTCTCTATCTGGGAGACTGACATTAGGTTTTCTCCAGGAGCTTAACCCATTGCCATCAAAAGAGCAGCGTGCTCTCTTCTATTTAGAAGTCCACATAGCGGAACCCTTATTTCCCTGAGTTTTATAATAGAGAGCTTATGGTATCCCTTATAAACTTTCACTGAATCCTATAACAAGATGAGAGTATACCTGAACTTGACCTACTGTACATTTCTGAGAGAGAGAAGACAAATAGGAATTCCAAAGAGAAGAAGACAAAGCAAGGATGGAACCTGAGTGGCACAGTGGGCTACTAGCTGGGATGCTAACTTCAAGGTCGGCAGTTTGAAACCACCAGATGCTCTGTGGGAGAAAGACGAGGCTTTCTCCTCCTGCAAAGACAAAGCAAGGAGTCAAGGACTCAACACGACCTAGGCCATGAGCTAAAATTGGAATTAACTGAATTGATTTATTGAAATTTGGGCCACTTGGCCATAGTATCATATATATATAATATAGGATGTTTGATCTATAATACACATACTTTGTAAAAGTGCTGCTGATTCAATTCCAACTCAGACTCACCCTTTACAAATCTAACTGCTCCTTAAGGTTTCAGAAGCTGTGAATCTTTATAGGAATAGGCAGCCTCTTCTTTCTCTTGTGGAACAGCTGGTGGATTTGAACCACTAATCTTATGATTGGCTGGGCCCACACTCTCTACACTTTGAGTTCTCAATAGGAATTGAAATATACAGTCTCTTTTTACCCATATGTTTGATTAACTCTATTGCAGTGGACAGAGACCAGATGTGGGCACTTTCTCTAAGTATCAGAGGAACTTCACCACTCTTGATTTCCTTTCAATAACTGATGCTCAGAGGTCACATCTCTCACCTTGTGCGACGTGCTGTCAGTCTGAGAAGACCTGTGACTGGGAGCGGTGGACAGCGACTGGTTTTGTGGACTGCACTCACTGCCAGTGGTGGCCTCCCAATGCAGCGTTGGGGACCATGTGTTTGGACAGTTCATTCAACAGCTCTGTCCTGGAGCTCTGGAACAACCCCAAAGCAGTCCCAGGCCTCCATGAAACTATAATCTGGAGGGAAGCAAACAGAACACCGGCAGTTGAGGAACAAGAGTATTTCAGACAGTCAAACCGATGACACAGGATGATGGTGAGGGACAGAGTGCAGACAGTGGGTGTCCCAGGAAGGTCTCACCGGAGCCATGACATCCAAATGATAAGGAACCTTGAGCCACATAGAGCTGTGGGTGAGAAGCATACATGTGGATGCCACCTTACCACCTGCCCCCCATCTCAGTGAACACCCATGTACCCAGGCCAAGAAATAGAATATAGTCACCATCTTCTAGGCAGCTCTTTCCTGACCTGTAAGATACCACTTTCTTACCTTTCTCTCTGGCTTTTCCTCCTCTGTGTTGAGCATTGCTTCTGAAATTGGTGACTGCAAGTAAGATAGGGCACCAGGGCCAGGGTGCTCAAGCTTCTGCTGGCAGGCCGCTCTGGGGGCTTTGCTCTTCGGACAGTTCCCTTTAGCTATGCTTCCACCCTGTCTCCCTTCTCCGCTTCACTCAGGCACTTGCTTCAGTGAGACTGACAGTGGTCCTGCAGAGCCAGGTGTAGTTCCGCTTCATGCTTGTGTTCTTGCTGAAGCTCGTGCCTTTTGCACAGCGTGGGGTTCATTGCTGTCAAGGCCAATTAGGGTGCTGTTGCCTGCACTGCGTGGTTCTGAGTGCTCGTGCTCTTGGTGACGTAGAAGATGGGTAGAAGGTGGCAGGAGATGAGTGCGTAAAACACAGAAGCTAAGCTTCTGTGCCCCCGTCCTTACACACATGCAAAGACAAGGAGCTTAGGACCCAGCGCTCTCTCCTGGGCATGCACCCGAAGAAATGGAGGCTACAACACAGACACAGGCATGCCTGTGTTTACTGCAGCAACTTCCATAACAGCAATAACAAGGAAACAACCCAAATATCTGCCCATAGAAGAATGGATAAACAAACTGGCACATTCATACAATTGACTCTCAATAAAAAAACAACGGCAGTTCTTTTAATCACTGAAAGACATGGACAAAACAGGAGAACATGATGCTTAGCAAACTTAGTCACTTGTGCAAAGGGAAATATTTAATGACACCACTATTGCAAAGAAAAACAAAGATGAAGCAATGTCGTTTTTACATCAAAAGAAGACTACCCCAAAAGATATGACCACGAGGAGGCCAGGAACTGGGGCAGGAGCAGAGAGAGAGGAGGGTTAGGATACTGAGGGGAAATTTTGCTGCAAATAAAAATGTACTGTTGGATGAGAAATAAAGGAAAAAAGGAGACCTTGTGTCTGATTGGGCCTATATTCCGGAGTTCTGGCAGCCCTGTTGGTAAGTGTCGGGGTGTTAACCCACCAGCTGCTCCTTGGGAGAAAGATGAGGCCATCTGCTCCCTGAAGGACTCAGAGCTTCGGAAACCTTGTCCTGGGCCACTGTGAGCTGGAAAGGGCTTGAGGGCAGTGGGTTTTCTGGGTTGGCTGAATCCAGAGGAGCTGCAGTTCCAATAACGGGCCAGGAGCTGCGTGCCATGTGGTAAATGTAAGACGAATTTCCCCCAGACTTCTAAGTTGAAGGGGAAGGCAGTCCCCACAGTCAGTTCATACAGCACATTAGGTTCTTACAAATCTCTCCGCCCTGCAGCCAGCTTTCCACTCACACACATTTTTCATTGTTTTAAAGGGTAAATAATGCTTTCCTGGACCGACTCCAAGGCGCAAGTCGACCAGGTGGCCTCGAGCAGTCTGGAGGCTATTGGAATATGAATCGTGGCAACAGCTGGGTGAGTTTTTTCTTTCCTTTTTTTAAAAAGAAGTCATCTTTCAAAGTTCAAGAATAAAAACAGTGAGAAGTTTAAAATTATGTCTAGGCTTTCTCCCCAGATGCCAGATGTGCTTGGGTGTGCTGCGGGGCTGGGAGACGGGCAACCAGCCGGTGATTACTGTGAATTCTACACGGCTTCTGAGTGAGGGAGCCTTGAAATCAGGCTCACAGTTAACAATGATCCCTGCTCCTTGGGTCAGCTTGATTGCCTTGACCCTAAAGGCCTGTGTTCACCCTTGCCTGGACCTACAATGAAAGCAAAGGAACGTGGCTTTTTCCTGGAAGGTTTTAAGTGAAATATGGTCACAAAATAGTAATCCTTCTCTAGTAATATATTCTCTCTGTGAATAGCAAAACAAAGAAATAGGTATGTAATTTTTCACTACAAGATGACTTTCTTTAAAAAAAACAAAACAAAAAAACACCCTATAGTAAAAGACACTCTTTGAAACTGAAATGCCCTTACTGTTTTCAGCAAAGAAAACCCCACAGCTGTATTGTAATAGGTGTTTAATGTCCTTCCCACGCACAGCATATTGAGCCAGCACCGAGACTTAGGGATGTATGATTGGGCGATGCATAAAAAAAAAATCAAAACTGACCATAGCAGGTTGTACAATTTAATTAGAGCCCAAGCATAAACATAACTTACTGTGTTAGAGTTCTCTGGGGAAGTAAAGCCAGCAAAATAGCTATGCAAATTTCTATCCAGAAAATGGCTCACACAGCTGTGGCAGTCAGGCAGAGTTGACGTCTATGGGACGGATGTTAGACTGGAGGCGTATTTTGACTCCTGTGGCTTCAGGGGCTGATGAGCCCAGGATCAGCAAGGCCGCAGGGTGGTGGTTATAGCAGCATATGAACTCAAGGTCAGCAGAGCAGATGACGGGCCTTCGATGACTTTCGGGATTGGCAGACAACATGGTAGGTCACTGGCTCAAGTCCAAAGAACCAAAGGTTGATGAGTCAGATGATCCACTCCCACCCCACCCCCACACACAAAAACCCCCAAACATCACGCCAAGCTTTTTCTACAGCTTCTACCTATACTGGAAGTCCGCCACTCCCTCATGGCAATGTGCTTTAGTTGTATCAGGGCTGCGGCCTGAGTAAGGAGGTTGCATCCCACCCTTCTCTTCTTGCAACTGATTGGGTGCTCATAGCACGCCCATGAGTAAGTTGGTTGCATTGTGCTAATCCTCTCATGGAGGATCACTGGGTCTTAACTGCCAAACCACTGAGAATCCTGGCCCAACCAGGTCAACCCCAAACCTAGCGCGCAAGCCAACACAAAAGAAAACAAACCTGAGTGACGCAATAACAGAACATAACAAAAGTCAAAAACTAAGTTCGGGGAAATCTTGAGATAACTCTTTAATAAATCTTTGGGGACAAACGATTATTTTTGAGAAGGCTGTCTTTTAGGAATGAAAGGAGTGTTATGAGGAATGAAGTAGTGAAAATTGATGGATGGGTTGCACAAATGTACATATGTTTAGGGCAACTGAATGCAGGCACATTTGCAGATAATACAGCCTGCATGTCTATGTAGTTAGGTTTGTTTAAAATGGCAAACAAACCAATGTCAAAACAACCAATTTCTGTGGAGTCACTTCTGACGCAGAGCAATCTGATGTGTGTCCCAGCAGAGCTGTGGGCCTTTGATGGCTGGCACCTTTGAGTGAACTCAAACTCCCCATCTTTGTGTGATAAGCAAGTTCACTAGTCGTTTGCATTATGCAGGGCCTAATCTAAACCATCAAGTTGATTCTGACTCATAATGACCATATAGGACAAAGTAGAACTGTTTCACAGGGTTTCTGCGAATGTAAATCTTTACAGGAGCAGACAGCCTCATCTTTCTCCTGATGAGTGGCTGGTGACATTGAACTACCGAACTTAGAGTTAGCAGCCCAGCACTGGACTTATGCCACTTCCGTAATGATCTACAATGTATGCTTCTTTATATTGCTATGATCATGTAGAGGAGACAAAAAATAAAACATAACATGTACATCCTGTATTACACTTTCCAAATTATTGCCTTAGAAGAATTATGTGAATGGGATTCATGCAGAAATTAGGGGGTTTGTGAATTTAAATCATTGACTAAGTTTATATCATTTTCCAGTTGTGGAACATGACTGGAACTCTGATTTTGGTTAGGACTTGGAAATTTACAGTGTATGTCCTACCTCAGCTAACCTGGCTCTTAAAATATATAACTCACCTGGAAGAACACATGGGGATGCGGAGCCATGCTGGGTGGGATGCATGCAAATCACTGTAAGTTTCTGAAGAAGACAGGAGGACCAGGGGCTGGCACTTGCCCAGCCTTCAACATGACACGTAGCTTTCCTTAGATCCCTCATCGACTAAATGGAGAATGGACGTTCTTAATGATGCAGTTGGGAGCATGACTGAGCTGAGGGTGCTTTGTAGGCCAGGCATTTCCCAAGTCCGAGGTGCTTCCCCATGCTGCCATCACTTGGAAGAAGGCGTGATGAAAAGGCCAGGCCTTCCTCTGGCTGCCATGGACTTCCCGTCCCCCGTGGTGCCTTCCTTGGGCCTCCTGAGCCTCCTAGGGAATGTGTTCCAACAACACCTGCCCCCTGGTCTCCTGAGATGTTTAATCGTCTCTGGCAACCTGAAAGAGTCCATGAACATGGAATATCAGGGGATCTCAATTCTTTCTTTTGCTAATGACCTGTTTCTTTCCTTTCCTTAACACATGACCCTCGGGGTATCTATGCACGCTCTCTTTATTTTCTAGCATTTTCTCCTCCGCCCACATGGTAAGTAGCCCAGCAAAACTGCTGGTGTCAGGGCTACTGGCAGCCTCCACCTTGTAAAGTCCTAGGGCTATTTTCCTTTCTTTTGTTTATTAATCATTTTATTGGGGGGGGGGTGCTCACAAATCTGATAATAAACCATCATTCAGTTGTATTAAGCACACTTGCACATAGGTTGCCAGCAACATGTCCAAAACACTTCTTTTTACTTGAGCCCTTTGTGCCATCTCCTCTTTGGTCCTCTCCCTTCCCCACACCCCTACTCTCATGAATCCTTGCTCAATTACATATTGTTATTGTTCTTCCATATCTTACACTGTATGCTGTCTCCCTTCACCCACATTTCTGTTATTCGTCCCTCTCAGGAGGAGGGGGGGGGCTATATATCCAACTTTGTGATCGGTTCCCCCTTTTTCCCCCTCCCCACTCTCCACAGTCCCCCTCCCCACATGATATCACTACTCCCACTACTGTTCCTGAGGGTTTTATCTTTCCTGAACTCCATGTGTGGAGAGCTCTTATCTTTACCAATGTATGTAGTCCGGTCTAGCCAGATTTGTAGGGTAGAACTGGGTCATGGTAGTCGGGGGGAGGAAGCACTCAGGAACTAGAGGAATGATGTGTATTTTTGTCGATGCCATTCTACACCCTGGTTGAATTGTCCCTTCCTAGTAACCCTTCTCTGGGGGGGATATCCAATTGTCTACAGATGGGCTCTGGGTCTCTACTCCAACTCCCCCCATTTGCATCGATATAATTGTTTGTTTTGGATATTTTGATACCTGATCCCGTGGACACCTCATGGTCTAACAGGCAGGTGTGTTTCTTCTATGTGGGCTTAGTTGTTTCCCTGCTAGATGGCCATATGGCTATTTTTTTTCCCAGTTGTCATTTTGACCTACCAGCATCATTTGGCATGGTGAACCACTTTCTTCACGTTGAAGATAGAAAACGTTACTAGGCTTCCAGAACACTGTTTTTCCTTAGGCTTCCAATGATCTTCCTTCAAAAGGTAGGGCCCCCTTCCTTTTCTTCCCCTTTGTTGAATTTCTACATCTCCCTGTCCTTTCAACAGTGGAGTGCCCCAGAGATACATCTCAGACCATCCGCTCTAGCTGTGTATACGTGCAACCTTGGTGGATCTATGCATTCTCATAACATCAAATCTCATCCATATGCTTATGATTCTGAAATTTCTATTGCTAGTTTGAGCATCTTCCTCCAAAGTCAAACCTTATGTATTCAACTGCCTACCAGTTGTCTCTCTTGTATCCTGCTGTTCAGTGATATATGCAGCTGTTTCTGCTTGATGTGTGATAGACCATTTCAGCTTTATCATTGGCCCGCCTCACTAAGGCAGTATGGGCATTTCCCCTGATTTCCCCTCACGGCACACCTCTCTCACACATCCCTCACACTCCTGACTCTGCCTTCAACATACATCCGATCCAACACCTTCTCACCACGGGCACCACTATTCCTTCACTAGTATGATTGCGGTAACCTTTTAAGTGGTTTTCCGTTTTCTGTGCTTACCCACCTGGAATCTATTCTCCACACAATAGTGACAGACATCAGCTCTTACCAGTTCCCTGCGTAAAACCTTCCCTGGCCCCCAAGTTCACTTGGAGTAAAAGCCAGAGCCCTTGCAGTAACCTTCCCGGCACTACGTGACCCGGACCCCCGCTTGACCTTTCTGGCCTCTCCTGTGCTCTGGCCCATGCTGCTGTACCACACTGTTTCCTGGTATTTGCTGAGACTCCAGGGCACTTGTTACCAGCACCTGTGTCCCTTGTCCTGGCTGCTGTCCTGCAGCTTCTCCAGAAGAGCTGCACAGCTTGTTCTCCTGCATTCTTTTTTATTTTTTCCTTCAGTATTTTCTTAGAACCCATTACCTCGATGAGTTTCCCTTGGACACTCTATTCAAACTTGACACCACCTTCTTCCCTTTCAACTTCATAGTCTCCTTTTTAGGCCCCACTTCTTTCTTCCAAAGCACTCTTCAGCGTCTCATAGACATAACGTACTTTCCAAATAAATCCATTTGTACTGCATTTAGTTCACACCCGCCAGGTGTTACTCCACACGGCGCATGCTTCACCAGGTCTCTGTGATGCGGAGGCAGAGGAGCCAGGTTATCTCAAGGATACCCCCTGGCTTAGACTCTTTAGCGTGCATTCAAAAAGATGGTCCATTGAAAACAGTGGCTTTTCAGGGGATCTGCTGGGCCAGTTACGTTCAATGTAGAGACTTCAGCTCAATGGCTTTGGTGACTTTGGGGGGAAGTTATAAGGGTGATATGAATAGGTTTTCTTGAAGGATGTGGGCTACCATGAGGGCTTATTATGAAGAAGATTAAGGGAGTGCAGAACGATTGTTGAGAAAGGGCCAGGGAAGTTGCACAGAGGAGATTGTTTTCTCACAACTGCATACCTTCCTTTGACGATAATAAGGGCTTCCTAGGAGAATCTGGTTGGTGTGCCCTGCCACATCTACCCTGCGGTCTTGATCTTGCCCTGTTTTGTGTTCCGCAGACTCAGCAGCAACCATTGAAAAGGAAGATGGCTTGAGGCCTAAACGATGCGCCAACAACTGCTGGATGATGTGTAGTATAAATCACAGAGCGCTGAATTATTTGGGGGAAGAGTTAGATAGAAGCAGTGTCTTCCGAAGTATGTGGACTGGAGGTGTATGTCAAAAAGTACTAGCTTCACATTTTGATATTGTTGTCTAGGGAAGGTTTTTACCATATTATAGCAATATTCTTTGACTCACCTTTGTATATTCTGCTGACTGCGGACTTAAGGATGGATCCCTGGTGATATAATGGCTTGTGCATTGAGCTGCTAAGCACAAGGTCAGCAGTTTGAAACCACAGGTGCTCCCGGGAGAAAGATGAGGCTTTCTACTCCCATAAAGATTTCTAATCTGGGGAACCGTGGGGCAGTTCTATTCCGCGCTATAGCATCACTATGAATTAGAATTGACTTGATGGCAGAGAGTTTGTTTTGTTATGGTTTTCTTTTGTTGGCTTACTTACGGAATCTCTGGTGGTGAATTGGTTAAGTGCTAGGCAGCTAGTGAAGAGGTGGATAGTGTGAACCCACCTTGTGGTTCAGCAGGATAAATAACTTGTGTTCTCCTTCCATAAGAATGGCAGTCAAGGGAACACCATGGGGAAGTTCTACTTCGTCACACACAAGGACACAGCTTACTTTGTCTCCCCCTACACTAACACATGTTCTCAAAGAGCAAGCTTCTTTGATTGCTTTGTTCACTGATATATGTTACGCATTACATAGTAATTGGAACTTACTGCATGCATATGTAAGTAAGTAGCTATAATTGAAGATCATCAAAACAACAAAGAGTTTATTACCAACATAATTTATCACACTAACGTGATCTGATTCCAAACTTAAAACAACAATGTGTAAGTCAAGGTGCCCTGTTGGCGCAGAGGTTCAAGTGCTCAGCTGCAGTCCACACCTGCCGGTCAGAGAGTAGGTTGTGACATTCTGCTTCTGTAAAGATCTGCAATCGTGGGAACCAGATGGAGGGTTGTCTTCTGTCCTTTGGGTTTGCTGTGAATTAGAGTCAACCCCATGGCAGTGGGCTTGGTTTTAGGGTGTTTGTATAAGAATTGGATGAAATAAAAAGTGGAAGTGCAACAATTACTGACAGTGTAAGATATGACAAAATAATAATGACTTGTAAATTATCAAGGGTTCCTGAGGGACAGGGGAAAGGGGAGGGAGGGGAAAATGAGGGGCTGATGCCAGGGGCTCAAGTAGAAAGCAGATTTTTGAGAATAATGATGGCAACAAATGTACAAATGTGCTTGACACAATGGATGTAT
Source organism: Tenrec ecaudatus (assembly GCF_050624435.1). Taxonomy (NCBI): domain Eukaryota; kingdom Metazoa; phylum Chordata; class Mammalia; order Afrosoricida; family Tenrecidae; genus Tenrec; species Tenrec ecaudatus. The sequence continues at coordinate 48,375,162 of NC_134540.1, read as the reverse complement.
GTGTGGATTGTGATAAGCATTGTATGATCCCCCAATAAAATGATTAAGAAAACAAACAACCCCCCCCCAGAAAAACAAACAACCAAACAGAGTTGAAAAGGGACATAACTTTCCAGAAGCAAAATTATAATCTTTGAAATGAAGAAATCAGCAAATTTATTATACCAAAACAAATGCTAATTCAAGACATGCCAAAACACAATGTCTTATATATTGTTTGGCAGATACTAAAAAAGATGACACTCTATGAGGGAATCTTCAAAAAGTACCTGGAAAACTGAATTAAAAGATCATGAAAATTTTCCGGGAACTTTCGAAGCTCCTTCATACAAGCCTATGGGGAAAGCAGTGTCGTTTCACATATTGCTGATAAGGATGCCAAATGACAAAGGCACTATTTAGGTTCATCTCTTACCATGTTCCCATCACCTCAAATGTCTAGAGAGTTTTCTCAGTAGGGATAAGGAGGAAGGATCCCCTAAATTACTCAGCAGGTAACCTTGAATGAAAATCCAGGATTGGACAGAGAAAGAAAATCATAACCCGGTCTTGCCCGTAGGCATAGATTCAAACCATCACAAAGATAAGTTTCCACCCACAAGTTTGACAATGAATTAAATAAGAAAGTATAACATTCGTTGGGTTTATACCAGACATGCTGGCCTGGCTTACACCCACACTAAGTCTACACACATTATAGGAGAAACATGATACTATTTCCACCTCAATACATACAGAGACACCATTGATAAACTTTCCGTCAGATTAGTATACAATCTGTTAGCCAACTAGTTGTTGTTAGGTGTTGTCAAGTCAGTCATCGCAGTACGCAGCAGAACCAACCACCGCTGGGCCCCGCACCATCCTCACAAATGTTGCTATGTTTGAGCCCATTGTTGCTGCTACGGTGTCAATCCATGTAGCCAATGGTCTTCCTCATTGTGGATTGCCACGGTAGCGGCACCTGGTCTCTCCTGGCAACACGTCCAAAGTATAGGAGACACAGTCTTGCCTCTCAGGAGCATTCTAGCTGTACTTCTCAAACAGACTTGTTTGTCCCAGTGGCAGCCCATTGTGCTTTGAGCAGCACCATTAAAATCATTAAAATGCATCGATTCTTCTTCAGTTTTTCTTCTTCAATGTCTAACTTTCACATGCGTAAGAGGCGATTGAAAATACCATGGCCTGGGTCAAGTTTGGGTCATGGCTTAGTCCTCAAAGGAACTTTGTCCTCAAAGAACACCCTTGGGTTTCAACCCTTTAAGGAGGTCAAGTGCAGCAGATTTGCCCAATGCAATGTGTCGTTTGATCTCTTGGCTTCTACTTTCATGTGCATTGCTTGTGAGTCCAAGCAAGATGGAATCCTTGACAGCTTCAATCTCTTCTTAGCTTGTTAAAGGATTACCTCCTGGACGCCAATGTGTTGGAATTGACTGGATGCTAGTGAGTGTTTTGAGTGAAATAGAAGGGAAATATCTTTACTTATTAAGGGGATCCAAATTGTATCACAATAAAATATTTTTTTCTAAATAAAACTATTTTCTTTAAAGATGATCTACAGCAATGGGTACAAGCATAGCAATAATTGTGAAGGTGGCACAGCACCGGGCAGTGTTTCATTCTATGTTACATGGGTTGCTCTGAGTCTGAACAGATTCAACAGTGGCACCCGACAGCAACAATGAGAACTGAGAAGGAGAAGGCATTCATACGTCCCAATTGATAACAGCTCTCCTCATTGAAAACCCAAAATGGCTTATACTCCAATGAGTAGAATTATTAGGGGATCAGCAGTGTTGGGATATAAGAGCAATATCTTAAAACTAACTGCATTTCTATGCATTCAGAGTAAACAAAACAAAACAAAAAAAATCTCAGAAAAAGACCTAACCAAAGAGGTGCATAGTCTTTGAGAGCAAATCATAACACTGTAGAAAGACATCAAGCGATAAGTAAGTAAATAAATAATTACATCTTGTTATTAGATTGGAATGAGTACTAAAAATAACCTGTAGGTTGAACTAAAGTCTAATCAAAGCAAAGGGCCAAGAAGAGTCATTTATTTGAGATAGTCTGGTTTTGGCCTAGGCAGACCAAACCCCATCTGGGATGTTGAGCTGTAACTGGGGACATGCCACAGATCACTGGTGGTGTGTGCTCTTCAGTAAGTGTTACTGTGACTATGGATTTCCAGTGAGACGTTAGATCCCTTCATGACACATTCATCTCAAATTCCTGTGATACATAAAAGTTAAGTCCAAGTGGATTAAGGCTCATAAATAAAAATGAAGACGTCATACATTTTAGACGAAAATAAAAGAAACATTTTTGAAAAGTGAGTTAGGGAAGGTTTTTGTAAAACCCAAAGTATAAGCCATAAAGGGGGAAAATATAGATACGTCTATACTAAAAGTTTAAATACCTGTTCATCACAGGATACCATACAAAAGTAAGAAGAGAAGCCACGAACTAAGCTTCCATCCATGCTATGTTTTACAAAACACAAATAGCAAAAGGTTAGACTCTAGAACTTGCAGAGAATGCTGGCAAGCTAGTTGGGAAGGAAACACGGCTTTACTTTCAGATTGTTGCATGGTTAGGTGCATTGCATCGACCCTAACCAAGTTGAACTGCCCGCAGGGTTGTCTAGACAGATCTTTCCAGAAGCAGATTTCTCCTTGTGGAGGCACTGGTGTGTTTGAACCACCAGCCATTGCCCCACCAGACGTCCCCTAGAATAGATTGATTAAGGAGTGAAGCGTAAAATGAAGGGATGGAAAAGCAAAGTAAATCTGGTAAAGAGTTTCTGACCTTGGGATGGGGCAGGATTCTTAAAACTTACAAACAGACAAGTCAAAAGAAGGTGGTTGAAGTGTGCACATTCCAACTCCCTCTCCCTGCCCACTACATCCACCTGTTCAGGGCTCCCGGCTGTCAGGTGAGCAGTTGGGACCTGGAGTGGTTGGAGGGTACCACTCCTTAGAGGCTTCAGGTCTGAGGGCTCCCGAGACGTTGTTCACACAGTAGACATTCCATGTTGAAAGCCAATGTTGGAAAGCTCTGCCATTAAGATGGTGATGTGTCCCCTGGCCTGGAGGTGCACATTGGTCTGAGCGCTTGGGTTGAGTGCCAAGCTAATTTGCTCTTTTCTGGATGGTGGGGCAGGAGGAGACTGAGGATGGAAGATGTTGGCTGTGTTTTGTTGCCTTTCTTCATCTTCCCCACTATGGGTTTGTTGCTAGTTGAGGTACTCCAGTGGTTGGATGTGAACCCAATAATTAGACGACAGAAAATCACACATGGAAGGGACTCTAGATGGCAGTCATAGCTCTGACCCCTCAGGAAACAGCTATTGCAGGACAATGGCAACCAGGGGAATGAAACAATTTGGGAAATTTGAGAACTTCCCAGATTTCCCCTCCATTCTCCCTGAACAGAAACTCGGCGTCCCCTCAGCAATGACTCCCTCTCCCCCTTTTAACATCGTGCTTTCTATCCTCCTATCTTCTTCTTCATTGTAACTGCAGTAGGCATTAACCTGGAAGGGTAGGGATAGTGGCGCGTGTGTTTTCTTGGAATGCTACAGCAGACTCATAGGTCCCTAAGAGTGTACTTTGACTAGATATACTGGGTTGACTTTTTTGGAAAAAACAAAATAACAACAACAAAACATTTTCTTGAATTTGAATGAGATTCTTTGCATATTGTTTAATATATGTCCGTCTAGAATTTGAAAAGTTTACATTTTAAAAATACACTCTGGATTTCTAGCATTCTCTATCAGCTTTCACGATGCCCCTGGGCTGGGGTCTTCACACCATCGGGTTGAATGACCTTGTCTCTGACACCAGGAAGAGACCCGTTAGGATGCTGTGGGCACTCTTAAATCCTGCATCTTCAAGGGCAGTTAGGTGTTGGCCATGACCTCTGGGACAATCTGAGGTTTTCATTGCCTGGATTTTCAGCAAGAACAGCGCTCGCTTGGCCTAGCATTGTGGGAGGCTTGCTGGGATTACTTGACCCCTCTCATGTGGAAGGTGGACTCATTTAGTCTAGCTCCCCACTGCAGGGTGCCCTTTAGAAGTCACCTGCTTGCAGAATGACACAGCGCAAGGCCGCCTGGTACATTTCCATTTAAATTGCTCTGCTCCCCATTGTGTCTATGCCTGCTCCAGCTGGAAGTATGGAGGTGCGTGACAATATTCATGAATGCTATTATTTGTGACCCATGTCAGCCTATCTCCAAGAACACAGCTGACGGGACGTCACTCAACAAGCCATTACATGGTTGACGGAGACTATTTAGTGACTCCAATGCACCAGAGCTGGAAAATGCAATCGTTTCACGGGGGCTTTAAATCATTAAAAATGGACACTGAAGCCTGATGTCGTTCAGGGTGTCCTCTGAAGGAACTTCTCTTGGGGCGACAGAGGCTTTGGAGTTTGTTTTGCTGTGTGTGGTAATTTTTTGCTTCCCTTTTCTTTCCAGGGGATGTGAGGAACATTGACTTGCGCCTGGCCTTCATCAAGTGCCCTCAACAAACCTCCAAGAGAGGCCTTTCCTGTGTGTGGTTTTGGTTCTGCCTTCTGGTGTTTGCTCTGTCTCCGGCTGCCCCAAGTCGACTCTCCGCGTCCTCGGTGCATGCATCTCTGCGAAAGCTGCTTCCTGCAGTCACATCGACTCTCTAAAGCCAGCGGAATGTCACACTGGTTTCTAATCATTTCGATCAGTTTCTGCAAGTAGCATCACAACCACCGTGGGTGTGGTAGAGAAGGAGAAAGAGACCCCTTTGGTCCCGCAGGGCAGCGAGACTGGGGTGCCCCAAAGATTGTCTACTCCTCAGGTCAGGTGTGGGGAAGTGTGAAGGTCTACAGATTTTTAATTTTTTGTCTTCTTAACCCTTTCCATGCATAAGCAAAGGAAAATTGAATCTTTTATATGTACTCTTTTAATCAGATGGATCAATAAATTTGGAGGTTAGTCCCGTAGAAGTGGTTTTGTTTTGTTTGCGTTTCTTGCTCAGAAAAGAGTTGCTGTCAAATCAGCTCTTCCCTCCAATGACCTCATGTATGTCCGAGGAGAACTGTGCTCTCTCGCATGGTCCAGACCTGTTTGCAGAGGTGGATTGCCAGGCCTTTCTTCCAAGGCACTTCTGAGTGAACTTGAACCTCACCTTTTGGTTACCATGGAGTTTGCTAGTCGTCTACAACACCCCCATCCCCCCCCTCAGAGATTCCTTTCATGAGCTGTCTTTTGTTTTAATATTTCCAGTCCATATTGATTCACTGTAGTCTCTATTAGATCTTGATTTGGTCCTGATTTACTCATTAATCATCTTTCTTCCGATACCCAGAGTAGGACAATTTATTTCACAAAAGGGCCATGTCCCCATAAACCCCACCCGACCCAGATGTGCCCAGCACATGTGTTTTGTCAGAGTTTGGGACACTTCCCTTCCCTGCTGGCCCAGTGGTGAAAGTACTCTTTGCTCACGGGCAGGCTGCTGATTTGAACCCCTCAGGACGCTGGGTGAGAAGTGACCTGGTGATCTCTCTGGGAGAGATTTCTGGCTGGAGCCTCCCACCCCCAAGAGGCTGCCCTGCTTCGCCCTGTGGAAGCTGTGAGTCGGCATGGACTCGATGGCACGCAGCTGCCAAGCAATGTGCTCATGCAGTAATCGTCCCTGCTGAACTCTTCTGTGTCACTTTAGACACCCGCGTTTATGTTCACGTTAGTGGGGGCTCATGCAACTCATCACAATCCACATCCATCCACTGTGTCAAGCACACTTGTGCATTTGTTGCCATCACCATTCTCAAAACATTTGCTTTCTGCTTGATACCTTGGTATCAGCTCCTCATTTCCCCCCCTTGTTCTCTGCCTCACTCCCTCACAAACCCTTGATAATGTATAAATTATTATTATTTTGTCATGTCTTACACTGTCCGACATCTCCCTTCACCCACTTTTCTATTAGCCATCCCCCAGTGAGAGGGTTATATGTAGATCCTTGTAATCGGTTCTCCCTTTCTATCCCACCTTCCCTCCACCCTCCCGATATCACCACTCTTACTACTGGTCTTCAAAGGATCATCTGTCCTGGATTCCCTGTGTTTCCAGTTCCTATCTGTACCAGTGTACATCCTCTGGTCAAGCTGGATTTTTAAGGTAGAATTGGCCACCCGAGTTTATAACAGAGCTTCAAAGGGCTTCATCCTGGTTTGTCACTCTGCTGAGAACATGCATTTCCAGCCCAGTTGTACCGAATCAGAACCTCCATTTTCACACAACTACTCCTACCATTCGTGGGATTCTTAAAGGCTACCACCATCAAGTCATTTCCAATGCATGGCGACCCTCTAAAGGGTTTCTGAGGCCTCACATATTTATGGGAGCAGCTAGCCTCATTTCCTTGGAGTGGTTGGTGAGTTTGAACCACTGACCTTTTGGTAGTAAGTCCACAGCTTAACTGATAGCATTCCCAAAGCTTCTTCGGGAGATTCTCCAAGAGGTGTAAATGCAGATTCTCAGCAGGAGGGTTGTACATGAATGACTCAATCTCAAAGTCTTGGTGGATACACCCTAGTGTACTAGGGCCCTGGTGGCACTGTAGGTTAGGCCTTGTACTACTAACTGTAAGTTTGTTGGTTCAATCCCACCAGCCAGTCCAGGGGAGAAAGATGAGGCTGTCCTCTCTCGTAGAGATTTACAATCTTGGAAATCTGATCTAGAGTGGCTATGAGTTAGAATTGTTCTATGACAGTGGGTTTGACTTACGAACAAGACTATCGGTTGTCTGCGCTGATTAACCCTGCCCCCGCCATGCTATTTAGGGGAAGTAGCATGTCCAGAGTGAGAATGGAGTTTGGCAAGGTGACTTGTTTTTGCTGACGGACAAGCAATGATAACCTTGCAGTATTAAGAAATGTTCTGTGCTACCAATTGCTCTGTTGAAATTAATTTTCTCTCCCCACTGGACTCAAGGGAACAGCAGGGCTTTAGGATCTTGGGCCAAGGCTCGTGACTGGGGGTGCTCAGAGACGGGGGTGGGGGGTGCCACGCGGGAAGGGCTTGCTGACAACAGATGGTGTGCAGGCAGCTTCTCGGGAGTAAATAATGTAGGTACTCTGGGCCGCACTAGCCTCTGCCCGCTGAAGCTGGCTCATGCTGTCAACACTAATATAAAATGCTTGGTCCATTTAAATCCTTGTCATTGCCTTATTTGGGGAAAACGAAATCCCTCGGCCTGTGTTGGAAGCACCGCCAAACTGATTGTAAAAGTGTGGTTGGCTGGCTGCGGGCATTTTACTGCCTTGGCAGCGTGCGGCCATTCGGGCAGACACCTGCCAGCCTGGCTGTCTCATGGCCCTTCTGCTCTGCTCTCTGGTCCAGGCAGGGATTTCATCACTCGCTGCTCTTTCCTGCCGGAACCAGGGCCACCCCCAGCACAGGGGGAAGAGGGTTCCGTGTTCTTTGGTGGCTTCTAAGAAAGTTGGGGTCCATTTCTGTGCTGCGGCTGTCTGCTGTACGCCTGCCCTCCTGAAGGAAGAACGACTCTGTTCTGGTTTTGTTAAGGAATAAATTGTGCCGGTATGGGACAATGACGTCATGACAGATGCGATCTGGACTGGCTTTGGGGTTGTCGACGTGTGGCCAGAGGAGAGGCAGAAGGAGCTGGTGAGAGCCCCGGCCCTCAGGCTTCCAACATTGCACCCGCCCTAGTCAGTCGATGGGAGCGGATCTGGCCTGGTTCGCTCTGGAGGGTGGGAAATCACTAAGTGCATGTTTACCATTTCGATGCGGTTGAAGGCCTGCCCCTGAGTGCTTTTCTCTAAAAAAAGAAAAGAAAGACGAGAAGAAACAAAGGCTTATCAAGGCAATCGACGTTCATTGTCGAGAAGGTATGCGATACAGGAGACTCTTTGGAAGGTGCACACGGTGTGTGCTCAGCTTCTAACTGGAAAGCGGGTCTGTGGAACCTACCTAGCAGCACTGCAGAAGGAAGGCCTGGCTATCCCCGTCTGTAAAGACTGCAGTCAAAGAAGCCCCCAGGACAATTCTATCCAGCAACACAGGAATCTCCAGAAGTCGATTGCAATGACAGTGGGGGTTGTTGGTTTGTTTGTTTAAGACAGGACAGATGAATAATAATAAGAAAAATATTTTCAGATTATAGCCACAGTCAATCTCAGTAATGTTTTGGTGTGGTTGTTTTTTTTCTATCTGTGTGCATATTAAAATCCTGGCATTGAAAACGTCTAATGATTCAGTGAGGGCACCCGCCTAGAAAGGGGAACCAATGACTTAAAGGAATGCACATTTAGGGGAGTTTTGAGATGTAATGAATTCCTTTCCCCAAAGGTGGCACCAATAGTCTCTGATTACCACCGGTCCAGCCCCTTTCCCTACGCCCTCCCCAGTGCATGTCAACTCCAAACACAAACTGCCGGTGATTTGATTCTGACTCACAGCCACCCTATAGCTAGGACAGGAGGGAACGTGCCCTGTGGGTTTCTGAGCCTAGAACTTTACAGCAGTAACTGGTTTCTAAGCTTTGGCTTATGTGCCGAGTAGGTAATATGTCAGAGGGTTCAAAACAAGCAAACAACCCAGTGCCACCAAGTCAATTCTGTCTTAGTGTAACACACACTCGCTACATGCACACTCACGAAGGCACATCACTCACTCACTCACTCACTCACTCCCATGGATTCTATTCTGATTCATATGGACCCTACAGGACAAGGGAGAACTGGCCCCTGGATTCAGACTTGGACTCTTTTAAAAAAAAAAATTTTTTTTAATCATTTTATTAGGGGCTCTTACAGCTCTTATAACATTCCATACATCAGTTGTATTAAACATATTTGTACATATGGTGCCGTCATCATTTCCAAGACATTTTCTACTTGAGCTTTTGGTATACGCTCTTCTTTTTGCCCCTCCCTCCCTCCCCCATCCTCCCACTCTCATGTATAGTTGATCAATTATATATTGTTATTCCGTATCTTACACTGTCCACTGTCTCCCTTCACCCACATTTATGGAGCTAGAATTCTTTAGGGGAGTAAAAAGCCTTGTCTTTCCCTACACAGCAGTTAGTGATTTTGAACCACTGACCTGTGGTTAGCCATCCCAGGTGTTCCCACTACAGGGCAGAATATAATGATTGCTTAAGTTTTCCGAAGTTGTAAATCTTTTCAGGAACAGATAGCCCCAGCTTTCTCCCTCAGAGTGGCTGGTGGCTCTGACACTTGACCACCACATCACCAGGTCTTCATAGGGTTAATCCTTGCAATTTACTTTCTTCTCTTGAAAATGTTCTTTTCATATTCCTGGCTGATTTCTTTTAGGCAGAGGGATGTGAGTGTGTGGTTGATTTGTCAAAGCTCTGTCTCTGATAAAGGTATTATGTTGCAAAGATTCTTTCAATGTACATAGTCTTTTGACCTAGTGCTACTTAATTGCCATTCTCTTCTATGTATCTGACTCTGTCTATATGTTTCTTTTGGGGTGTCTGCTCAGGATGATGTGGATGGAGCAGCAATATCGGATGAACACAATGAAAGTCTTGCCCAACAGCTGGGCATAGTTATGGGCAAGGCATAGCAGAGGACCACCATTTACTTTTAAAAGGAGCTTGTGCACTCACCTCTATTTTCTGTGTTTCTCTACTACAGGGATATTTTCTGTTGTTCGTAATACGTTCTTTCACTTTAAAGAGATTGTTGGATTTTTTTTTTCTTTACAGTGCTTTTGTTTACAAAAAAATTATGAAGAGCCCCAAACCTAATTTTCAATTTGTAGATTAAGGGTTTTGTTGTTTAGAAAGTTCCTTTGGGAAATTAGCCATAGTTCCCATGAAGGTGGATTCATGCCTACGTGTGCCCTTAAAGTAGTTGGCAGTTAATAACAGGGCAACGTGAAGTTAAAGTTCAGTTTGGGGAGCTGAGTCTCCATATATGGAAAACCAAGTTTTGGTGGTGCGAGTGGTCATCAAGCCGAGGGCGACCCGTGGAGACGCACATGATGGAGTGGACCTGCCCTGTGTGGTCACCTTAGAGCCACCTGCACGCTTACTCGTGACTCCAGAACGTGACGCAGCAGCAGCGTGATGAGGTGGACCTGCTGCCCCGAAAGAATGCATTGTGGGGCCACGGGGCAGCAGGGATTGTGCTAGAGCTGGGGCGAGGTGACAGCGCGTGGACTAGCACACATTTACACGAGGGAGACTAACCTGTGCCCTTCACCGTACTCCCAGAGCTGTCGGGAGAACGAGTGCATTCGGGCCTGCCTCCCAGGAAGAGGCTCTGGGGCAGGACATTTTCCTTTGGGCTGTTCCACTGTTGAACACGGGTTTTAAATGGATCATAGAAAGCTTCCCCTCCCTCCCCCCTTACAGAATTATATGCCAAACAATGAAAAATTTGAAAGGCACATAAAGGTAAATGGAGGGAAACTTTCATTACATTGATGGCTATGTTGTCAGGCCATCTGTGGAGGAAGCAGACTGCTGACTGCCCTCGGCCTGGCCGCGCAGAGCCATGGCCCTGTGCTGGAGCCCAGTGCTCTGTCGCTGTGCCTCGCTGGCTGCAGCTGGGCTGTTGGATTGTTCTGTCTCCAGAGGCTGCACCTTGATTCTCTGCTCCAGACTATTATGTGAGAGATCAATTCCTGGGCTGAACTGGCTCGGAATCTTAATTTCCATTGTGGGCCAAACTGCACCAGAAATTGTGTTTTAGTACTGAGAGAGCAGACCAGAGAAGGGGCTGTGTGTGGGGGGTGGGGGGATGGGGGGCGGGGGGTGGCGGGGGAGATCAGAAATTTAAAACAAAACATTTCTAGTCCCTTTGGGTTATGATGTCCAGGAGATACAAAGAAGTGCTGTCCAATTCCTCTCCACGAGGAACAGCACGCTCATGAAGGCCCATGTTACACCAGCAAATAAACAGTCCCCACATCGCGGGAGCTAGTGAAATCTAGTGACAGGCTGCATGAGGCTTCCTGGTGCTGCTGTGGGTGATGCATCGGGCGGTACCCAGGGAAAGGGCAGCAGCTTGAAAGCAAGAGCCACGCTGAGGGAGAAAGGTGAGACTTCCCCTCCCATCAAGAGTTCCAGTCTCAGAAACCCACGGAGACAGTTCAGGTCCACCCCGTCCTTCCAGGCTTGCTAGGAGCCAGAGTTGACTCCATGGCAGGGAGAGTGCTGCTTTTAGTTTTTGTTTGTTTGCTTGAGTGGCTCACACACTGAGCTGCTAACTGCAAGGTCAGTGGTTTGAACTCCCCGGCTGTTCTGGGGGAGAAAGAGGAGGCTTCCTGCTCCTATAAAGATGGATCGCCTCCGACTCCCAAAGGGGCAGCTTTACTCTGGCTGGTAGGGTTGCTATGAGTCAGAATGCTCTCAGCTGCAGTGAGATTTGTTGTTTGTTTTTCTTGGGGGGTGAAAGGCTCGCTCGCTCGTGCTATACTTCAAGCACAGGTCGGCAAGGAAAAGACGTGAAGGCAATGCCTTGCGCTGTTTACCTAATGTTTCCCCAGAAACTGCTGCCTGCTCTTCCCGCTCACATTTCCTGTCCAGGACACGTCACGTGATCCTCCCTAACTGAAAGGGTGTTGAGGTGGGTGTGCATCTGAGTTGATTCTGGCTCACAGCGACTCGTATTGTGGAATAGCGTAGAATTTTCAAGGTCATAATATTTTTATGAGCAGTCAAATGAACAAACCAATCTGTCTTGGAGAAGTACAGCTAGAATGTTCCTTAGAAGCAAGAATGGCAAGACTTCATCTCACATGCTTTGGACATGTTGTCAGGAGAGACCAGCCATTGGAGAGGGACATCGTGCTTGGTAAACAGAGGAGCAGCAAAAACTAAAAAAGAGGAAGGCCCTCAACAAGAGAACCACTGTGAGGCTGGCACACAGGGCTGGGTGGTGGTTCATTCTCTCGGACATATAGGCTGACCGAGAGCCATGGGCGTGCCGGCACCTGACAACAGCCCCTAAAGTCGCCATCAGTTGGAACGGACTTGATGGCGTCCAACAACAACAGCATTTGCAGAGGAGCTCACCTCCATCGCTGCTGTCATTCTCACACAAAGCGCAGTCTTCACTACCATCCACAGCATTACTAATGCTACATTTCTGGAAGGCACGTCGCACCATGTCTTCTGGAATGTCTTCCCATGCATCTTGAACCCACTTTGCTATTAACTCTATGTCAGGCTTCATGAGATCTCCTCCTTTTGTTAGCCGGGCTGCACCAGATGACATCCATTCACGCCACTGACCCGTGTATAAGCCGAACTCCAGTTTTTCAGCATATTTTTGTGCTGAAAAACATGGCTTATACACGGTACTTAAAGTGGTCACTAGGTGTGTTAGGCTAGGTGGACTAGAGAAACAAATCCAGAGACACTCATATATGTGTAAGATGACGTTCCCTCCCTGACTCATAGTGCTACGGGACAGCACTGGAGACACTGCAGAAAGTGTGCCCCATCTGCCTCATGCACAGTGGGGTGAAACACAAAGTGCAGCAAGAGCAAAGGAACCAAGTCCCCAGGAATCCTGAAAATAAACTTATGACTCGGGGGACAGGGCTTGGCATCTCATTAGACTTGATTGGAAAACATACACAAGGGTCATCAGACAGACCTGGAACTACCTATTGTTTTTTCCTTCTTGTTTTGTTTTTCTTTTGCTGTATTTCTATCTATATAAGATAGGCAGGATGAATAATCCCAAGGAAAAAGCAATGGGACCGGTGGTTCTTGGGGTGCATGGGAGAGGAAGGGGTGGGGAGCCGACAAACTGAAGGATAAGGGAACAACAAGAGATCTAAAATTGATGGTGAGGAGGACGTGTAATGCCTGGTGGGGTTTAATCAAGTGCAGTGAATCTGAGAGGAATTACTGAGAGCCAAATGGAGGATGAGCATGACAGTGGGACAGGAGGAAGATGAATGGAAATAGAGGAAAGAAATAGGCAAAAGCTATTTATAGAGGTATACCTATAGGCATTTATATATGTAAATATACTAAATTATAATAAAAGGGTAGAGACCAATGTACATATATTTATGTTAAGTATTAAGATAGCAGACAGACTCCAGGCCTCCCTTAACCCAAGAACACTTTGTTCTAATAACCTGGCACTCTTTGATACGCACCTTCTGACATGATCACTAAAGACAAAAATGGGTGCACAAGCAAATGTGGTGAAGAGAGCGGATGTTGCCCAGCTATCCAAAGGTATAGCATCTGGGGTCTTAAAGGCTTGAAGTTAAGCAAGCAGCCATCCAGCAGGGAAGTAAATAAGCCCACATGGAAGAATCACACAAGACTGTGTGATCAGGAGGTGTCCATAGGATCAGGTATCAAAAGATCCCAAATAAACAACTATATTTATGTAAACGCGGGGATTTCGAGTGGAGATCTAAAGACAATTGGATAGCCCCCCACAAAAGGGTTATAAGAAAGGGATGAGTCAACCAAAATGCAGTATAGCACCAAGGAAATACACATCATTCTAGTTCCTGAATGCTTCCTCCCTCTCCCCAACCCCCACTACCATGACCCAATTCTACCTCAAAGATCTGGCTAGACCGGAGAATGCACATTGGTACAGATAAAAGCTCTTGACACATGGAATTCAGGACAGACAAACCTGTCAGGAACAGTAGTGGGAGTGGCTATATCATGAGGGTAGGGGGATGGCCAGGTAGGGGGAAGGGGGCTAGAGAAGGAACCCATCACAAGGTTGGATGTATATCCCCATCCCCCATCCCCCAAAGGGGACAAATAACAGAAATGTGGGTGAAGGGAGCCAATGACCAGTGTAAGCTATGAATTGATAACAATATATAATTGATCAAGGATTCATGAGGGTGGGAGGTTGGGGGAGGAAGGGGAAAAAAGAGGAGCTAATACCAAGGGCTCAAGTCTAAATGTTTTGGAAATGATGATGGCAACATATGTACAAATATGCTTGATACAATTGATAAATGGAATGTTCTAAAAGCTGTAAGAGCCTCCAATAAAATGATTAAAAATTTTGGAGCTGGAGAAGAATATTAAACATGCCACGGACTGCTAAAAGGACAAACTGATCTGTGTTAGATGTAGTAATGCCACGGTACTCCTAAAGGGCAAAGATGGCCAGACCTCGTCTCACATATTTTTGGATGTGTTGTCAGGAGAGACTGGTCTCTGGAGAAGGACATCACGTTTCATAAAGTGGAAGGACAGTGAAAAAACCACAAAAACAAAGGCCCTCAAGCAGGTGGATTGAACGGTTGCTGCAACAACGGCTCAGGTGTAGGAACAAGGGTGAGGACGGGGCAGGATCATGCAGCGTTTCCTTCTGTTGTGCCTGGGCGCTATGGGTGGGGCCTGACTGGGTAGCACCTAGCAACAACAACCAGGGGGAAAAGACTGGATTCCATCTCTTGTTTTAATTCATCCCAGGCCATCCTTCATTCTGTTAGAAGGATGGAGATTGCAGTAGTCCAAGAAGCCCAAATGGAGGCCGGGTGGAGAGAGCAAGGGAGGGAAATGCCAAGGTGAGTGCTAAGTCCCTGATCATCTTCATTAAAATGCTGTACTCTTTTACCTCATTCCCCCCATCTCTTCAACAACCTTCACTCTCTCCTCCCCGCATGATTGACTGGCAGGCCAGAAACCGACTCCCACAATATCGCTAGCAATGTCCCCTGATTTCCAAATCCACTGCCACCCACACTATTTGAGCCCTCGGCTGATCTGAAGCCTCTCTGGAGACACACCCGTAGGCCCACTCCCATAAGGAGCATAGCAGGAAAGAATCGTGGAGGCAGCGCTACTCCATCACAGGGGTCCTCTGAGTCGAAGGCAGCAGCACCCGGGAGACGTGCAGGCCTTAGGGAGGCCGTTGTCAGAGATCACGAACTAGCCTTCCTAACCAAGTTCACGGTCTCAAGGAAGTGATGACCATCAAGGGAGGCGGTGACTCTGTTGTTTTAGGATATCAGCTAGCCAAGGAAGCAGGAGACTCGTGAAGGGAAGAACATCACTTTACACTTGAAGAAGGCAGACTTTAAGGAAAACCAGACATGATAGTTCTAATTCTCTCCCTGGAGAGGGAACAGGATCGACAGACTTCCACAGTTGTAATTCTGTCTTTGTCGCCACAAACGCTGCTCATGCTGATGACAAAAAGAGGACCCGCGGAGCACGGTGGCCACACACGCTCTTTGTGAAATGCAGACCTCTAAATGCCATGGGCAGAGGTGGGCTTTGGCTTATGAAGCAGACCAAAAAAAGAATAACAGAACGCTTTTAAGTTGGAGCGAACCAAAAAAAAGAGACTTGCTGTTTGAGGCTGATGGTTCGGTGTTGATCGATGACACCAGGAACCAGAACTCCTTTCCTACCGTTCACCCCAGGGTCTCTCTGGGCACGAACTTTGTGACTGAGCAATCAACTGCTAACTACCCTGTTTCCCTGAAAATAAGACAGTATCTTATATTAATTTTTGCTCCCAAAGATGCGCTAGGTCTTATTTTCAGAGGATGTCTTATTTTTCCATGAATAAGAATACGGTACACATTTATCGTTTTATTAAAAGAGATCTCGTACTTCCTGTCTGCTCCAGCTGCACTGTGGACACCAGTGAGCTGCAAGGCGGCACCCACCGCTACGGTTCAGAGTCCAGAATTATAGTATTCGGGGGGGCTTATTTTTGGGGAGGTCTTACTTTTGGGGGATGCCTTATATTTCAGCAAGAGGCAAAACTGTAAGTAGGTATTATTTGGGGGGATGTCTTACTTTCAGGGAAACAGGGTAGTGTCCGTGGCTCAAACCCACCCGCCTTCAACAGGGAACAGATGCAGCAGTTCTACTCTGTCCTGGAGGGTCACTGGAGTTGGAATGGATTAGTCAGAAGTGGGCTTGTTTTTTAATCTGTCGTTGTCAGAGAGAGTGCTCTTTACACTCAATGGGATGGAATGAATCTTGTTTACTCTTCCATAGCCTGTGGGACATACAGTATCCATCTGCATTTCCACCTCAGGGCTTTCCTAGAAACTCTCATGTACATGCATGCTGCCATCTGCTGCCTGTATAACTATGTTAATTTGAGGACTGTCCTCAGTCCCCAACACCAGCACCAGAGACTCCCGGGACAGATGTGTCCCACTAATTGTGTCAAAATCTGTATTACTTTAAAAAAATGATTAACTTTTCACCTGCGATGCCTCCCATTGCTAACAATACATCGTTTCAACAAAAATTTCAAAGCACAATATAATCGGGTCTTGCAAAGGCTAAGCGAAAACCTGTGCAAAATGGTGATGTGATTATGCAGGAGCTCAAAGCTGCTGTAAGTGAGCTGCATTTCCAGTGCTACATGAATTGTGTTTCAGGGCTCTGAGGGAAAGTGTGAGTTTACCCACCTAAGTGGGGAGAGCAGAGATGGGAGAAAACCAGCCCCCCTGGGGTTAGCAACTGCCCCTGCCTGCGAATCATAGAATCCAGATTTGGAAAGGGCCCCCAATAGCTACTTCACCTCTTACCTGAAGCACATCTAAATGCACACCGAGCAGTGTGTCTCTGGCTATTCCAAGACCCATATGATGAGCTTATCTGTCTAGTATTTGATCCTTTTCCTTGATGTATTATTGTTGTTAGCCACTGTCATAGTGGACCCCCACTCAGGATGGCTCCTGCACAGCAGACGGGTCTGCTACCCAGTCCTGGGCCATCTCCATGATGGATTGGAGAGCAAGCCATGGTGATCCATTAGGTTTTCTTTGACTGATATTTTTGAAGATTGCCAGACCTTTCGTTCTCATCTGCCTTAGTCTGAAAGGTCCCGCGAACCCTGTTCAGTACCATAGAAGCACATAAGCTTCCAAGCACAGATCGGAAGTGGCTGTGCATGAGGGCTGCATTAACTGGGAATCGAGCATGTGTCTTCTGTGTGGGAGGCGAGAATTCTACCACCTGCCTCATGGTATAGTGGTTATGTATTGGGCTGCTAACTGCAAAGGTCAGCAGTTTGAAACCACTAAGCTATTCCTCGGGAGAAAGACCCAGTTTTCTCTAGTCTCAGAAACCCACAGGGGCAGTTCTACCCTGTCCTAAAGGGTCACGATAAGTCTGCATCGACGGGATGGCAGTGAGTTTGTCTCCCTAAGTAGTTAATGTGGAGATCGTTTTTAGGGTTCCCTTCCTTTTCATGTTCACAGGCATGTGGTGAGAGCGCCCTCTTTTGTTGGTGTTTAAGAAGGCCCCCAGGACCCCCAGGTGCTTATAGACCAGCGGTTCTCAACCTATGGGTAACGTCCCCTTTGGGGGTCGAACGATCCATTCACAGGGGTTGCCTAAGACCATCGGAAAACACATAAATATTTCACAATATATAATTACATATTGATTTGTGATGAATCACTATGCTTTGATTATGTTCAATTTGTAACAATGAAAATACATCCCGCATATCAGATATTTACATTAGGATTCATCACAGTAGCAAAATTACAGTGATGAAGTAGCAAGGAAAATCATGTTATGGTTGGGAGGGGGCCACCACAGCATGGGGAACAACTGTATCAAAGGGTCGCGGCATTAGGAAGGTTGAGAAGCACTGTTCGAGACGGGGAACCCGTATGGATTCAGTTCTTGGTTTGCTCAAAATGTCATGGTGGACTAGGGCCCAGGATGTTCTAGAAACTCTCCCAAGCACTGGGACTGCGACTTAAATAAGACAGTCTGTCCTCATGCAGTGCATGTTCCAGGAGAGACAGACAACACCTAAGGAACGTAATGCCTAAGTCAAGGACCTAGCAGGTGTCCTCAAACTATGGCCCGCGGGCCACATGAGGCCTGCTGAGGACATTTATCTGGCCTGCCGGGTGTTTTTGCCCCATTTTTTTTACTTCAAGATAAGATATGTGCAATGTGCACAAGAATTTGTTCATAATTTTTTAAAACTATAGTCCAGCCCGCCAATGGTCTGAGGGACAGTGAACTGGCCCTGTTTAAACAGTTTGAGGACCCCTGGAGGATTGGAAGAGCAAGTGCAGTAAGAGACGCATAAATACATGAGTGGTCTAAGGCTTCTGGAGACAGTGAATCCACCAAGGAAAAAGCAAATTCCCCGGAGTCTGTTAGGAAAGAAACTATATCTTAAAAAAGGATTTTGGAAATGGGGGGTTACTCTGGGGGACTCAGAGAGCTGGTGCTCCAGGAAGTGGGGGGCATTTATTATGGGGGCACAGAGGGGAGAGACCACAGTGTGCTCTGGGAGAAGGCTGCACAATCAGTATCTTCCCAGTTGCTGCCAGCAACCAACAAAGACATTTTTCTTGCTCACACTCTTCCCTCCTCCTCTCTTTGTCCTCCTGTTCTTCCTTGTCAGAATTAACTCTGTTGATTCATCCTGAGATTACTGTGTTCCAGGTGAAACGGGGAGAGGGGGAGACTCCAAGTCCACCCCTATTCTCTCTCTCGAGACTTGTATTAAGCCTTCAGCAGGTCAAGGACAAGACCCAGCCGGTCATTTGAATGAGAGGAAGCAGAAGTGCGGGACCAAGATGGAGTCCCGTCATGCATCGCTACGGGACTACTCACCGAGGGAGGAACGCAGCGGCAATCATCGTGAACTCATGATTGGCAACAGATGGATCTGCTGTAGCAGGCAGGACTAAGGAAGCTGGGAAAGGGCCATGATGGAGATACACATACCATGGTAGATCAGAAAACTTTTAGAGTTGGTTCTGGGGCCTAGGACACCTGGCTGGTGTGGGTATGACTCACCACCACAGAGCCCAGAGATAGGATCAATCTCCAGGACCCCAACTTTTAGATTACACATGGGTGTTTTCAGTAAATCATTGAAGACACGCCCAGACAAGTTCACTGCTTCCCTGCGCCAACCTGAGGGCAAAGCTGCTGCCTGGTCCCTGGGCTGGGCTGGCCAGGAGTTGTAAGCTACTCTCAAGCACTCTCATGCTGAAGGGAAAACTGCTACAATGCTTATTTAAAGGCCAGAGAGAACTCTACCAGAGGCTGAACTTTTGCCACTGTAAAATACAGCCTTCTGCAAACCAAGTAGCTTCCAGTTTAAGATCCAATACAACCATCAGCTAAAATCGTAAATCTTTTCCACAAATGTTATTCCTATGCACTATCACCCTAATTTTTATTTGTGGGGCTATATTTATTCACGGTGATCTTATTGGAGTTTATGTTGGCATGAATGGTTTGTGTATTGAAGAAGGGTTGAAATAACGGACGGAGAGGGGCTTCATGAGTATTCAAGGACTCCCTGATAGACCAAGCTTATCTTTTTAGAATGACTGGATGGGCAGGAGAATTATTGCCTTCTAGTTAGGAGGCCCGGTTTCCACAGCTCATCACTGCACCTCGTCTGGTGCCATTGCAAGGGCAAACTCTTGAACCTGAGCCCTATTCACAAGCAAAGCTTCTGCTCTCCTGTCAACAACCCATTCACAGATCAGGTCTTCCAGCTTGGGAAATAACGGTTGCCGACCTGATCCACACTTGCGCTCTTTAGCATTTCCCTTGTCCACTTGTTCAATGAGGTTACCATACTCTGCTGGCCATTTTCGGACCAATCAGAGACTCAACATCTTCTCTTTGCAGAAAGCAGTCACATTTTGGCCCCAAGAGTCTTCCACGACTCCTCTCTTGGCCTCCATGGAGTAGTTTTTTCTTTTTGAGCTCATGTCTAGGTGTTAAAAAAAAAAAGACACTGGGGTATCAGGGTGGGGGGAGAGGGGGTCACTTAAAATGTGACACAAGAGGATCAGATGGGGGAATCAAAATGACACAGAAGAATCAGAGGGGGGGGGGGGGGTTTACCATTTTGTAACCTCTTCTGATCCTCCTGTGTCACTTTAAGTGATACCTAGTGCCATTTTAGGCGATCCCCTCCCCCCACCCCTGTGCCAGTGGACACCGTCACCAGACATCCCCCCACCCCTTTATCAGACATTTCCCCCCCACCTCAGTCACCCCTGTGTGTCCACCCAATGTGCCCGACTCCTACCCCGCGTGACTCACTGTCTAATTGTGAGTCAGCCAGACTCCATGAGGGCAGAGCGAGCAGCAGGTGGCAACTTGTCCTGGTGGCTGCGTAGACTCTCTGATTAAAAGAGACCTCACACTTTCTGTCTGCTCCGGCTGCGCTGTGGCCAACAATGTGAACTGTGCGGTGGCGCCTGCCGCTACGGTCCAGAGTCCAGAATTACGGTAGCTTCGGGGGGGCCTTATTATCAGGGAGGTCTTATTTTTGGGGAGGTCTTATTTTCAGGAGTATGTCATATATTTCAGTGCAATGCAAAACTAAGTAGGTCTTATTTTCGGGGGATGTCTTAATTTCAGGGCAACACAGTACATGACCCCAGTTCTACCTCACAAGTCCTATGAGACCAGAGTATGTACATTGGTAGAGAGCAGAGCTGTCAACACATGGAATCCAGGACAGATACACCCCTCAAAAACGGTAATTGGAGTATCGATACCAAGAAGGTACGGGGCGGGGATGGGGAAAGGGAGTAAAGGGGAACTGATAGCAATGATAGATGTATTACCCCCCTTAAGGGGGACAAATAATAGAAATGTGGGTGAAAGGATATAACAGTCAGTGTAAGATATGAAAAATATAATTTATTAAGGGTTCACGAGGATGTTGGGGGAGGGAGGGAAAAAAGAGGAGCCAATATTGAAGGACTCAAGTAGAAAGATAATGTAATGACAATGGCAACATCTGTCCAAGTTCTATTGATATAACTGATTTATGGATGGTTATAATATTCACAAGAGCCCCCAATAAAATGATTTAATATTTTAAAAATTACTAGTGAATGGAACTCCAGGGCTCTTTTTTTTTTGAGTTCTATGCCAAGAAAAGTTTCCATCACTTGATACAGGAATTGGCCAGGCGAGTGTCTCGAAGTGTGTTTTGGATATCCTGGGATTTTTTTTCTAGGAAAAGGGGATAATAAAAATAGAGATACGTGGGGTCTCTCTGGGGCCTGTATCAAGCACAGATATAGTGAACAAGGACCAGGACTGTGCCCCATCCCTGGCTCTCAAGGAAATTCTTATGGAAACTCCCAGGAAGAGGGTACTACGATTTTGCTTTGTGATCCCTTCCAGCCT
Organism: Tenrec ecaudatus; assembly: GCF_050624435.1. Taxonomy (NCBI): domain Eukaryota; kingdom Metazoa; phylum Chordata; class Mammalia; order Afrosoricida; family Tenrecidae; genus Tenrec; species Tenrec ecaudatus. Next base: position 48,353,998 of record NC_134540.1, on the reverse strand, counting down.
TGGGAGGCTTGGGCCCTCTAGAAGGACTTGGAAGGAGACCTGGAGACCATCGCTGCTTTTTAGAAGTGTGGGCATCTGCTGACCTTCTAGTTAGAGTGACCATAGCACTTTCTGAGAATGAATGGAAAGTATCCCAAATATCTGTATAATTCAGTGAAATATTTTATTGAATGATTGAAAATTTTGTTCTATTATCATAATGAATCATCAGAACAGTCATATTAAAATGATTTCAAAGTAAGCATTTCTCTTCTAAAGAGGAAATGCCATCCGTGTACCTCGAGGTAAGAGTTTCATGTTTCTTTATAGTGATAAGCTGAACATTTAAAATGATGCAATCAGAAAATTAATTCCCTTTAATTGGGTTTTTAACACTTGCTGTTTCCAATGGTACGCCACTATGTTTTTTCTAAATATGGGGATTTGGGTGGTGGGTGTCAGTACATTATATTTTTAACGTGAAATTGCTTGAACTTTTTCTAAAACTTTCCTTTATAACTAATACAATTGAAATCTTCAGCGGAGCCATCTCTATAGCCCATGGTATGTCTGAAATTACTCTCTGTCCAATATAGCAAAGGGGCCTGGTGGCACAGTGTTTATACGTTGGGTTGATAACTCCAAAATCTGCAGTTTAAAACCACCAGCCCCACCCTGGGGGAAAAGATAAGACTTTCTCTTTTCATAAAGAGTCACAGTCTTAGAAAATCACCGTGGCAATCCTACCCAGTCCTATAGGGTCACTATGAGTCAGATTCAATCCATCAGCAGTGAGCTTGGTTTTAAGATGGTAAAGGGGGCCTGGGGGTATAGTGTTGTGTGCTGGGCTGTAAACAGCATGATCAGCAGTTTGAAACCACCAGCTGCACCATTGGAAAAAGACAAGGCTTTTTACTCCTATAAAAAGTTACAGTCTCTGATACCCACAGCGACAGTTCTACCCTGTCCCTGTCCTATAAGGTCACTGTGATTTGGAATTGACTCAATTACAATGCGTTTTGTTTGCATTTTACTCATATACTAAATGAGATCTGACCAAATTCTAAATAACTGATGGTATTCTTGATTATAACATATATTTTTATGAGACGGTTTTCCCCTCTAATCAGAGTACGTTCCTTGAAAGTTATCTTTACAAGGCAAAACTTATCAAGTACGTTTTCTTTATTTGTTTTTCTTTTGCCAATTCATATTTTGGAAAAAAACATGTGTTAGTCCGAGTAGACTAGAGAATCAAATTCATGGAGACTCATGTGTGTGTAACAGAGAGTTTTATATCAAAGAGCAATTGTACATTAAGAAAACATCCCAGCCCAGTCCAGATCAAGTCCATTAATCTGATATTAGCCCATATGTCCGACACCAATTTATAAAGTCCCCTTCAGACTCATAAAACACATGCAATGATGCAGAATGCAGGAAGATCACAGGCCAGTAGGTGGGAAGTCTTGTGGATCCAGTGGCATTGTAAGCATCTCAGAACTGGCAGGAGTCTCCATGGGACTTCTCCGGCTCCAGAGGTCACAGGCTACATCAGCATAGCTCCATATGTCTTGTCAGTAGGGTGTCTCTCAGGGACAGAGTGTTTTCTGCCTCCAAGGAGGAATTGCAGGAATTCCCAGAATCCTCAGGGTAAGGTCATGCCCACACAGAGGCCTCATTGATTGTACAATGATTGACAGGCTAGACTCCACCCCTTCACTTGTAATCCTCTCAAATTGACAACAGATTATATAACTACCACACCGTGGTTCCCAATTTCATTTTAGCTGGTATAGAATATATATATATATGTATATGTATATATGTATATATATATATACACACACACACACATATACACACACACACAATTAAGAATAGGAACTCTATGAAAGGTTATATAGGTAGAGATAGTCCAAATGCAATAATTTCAGAATCAAATCTTGCACATCATTTAAGCTCTCCTTACTTTAGTTGCTTCAGTTCTTTTCTTACTTTTGCAGACATACATTTTAGTATCTTCTTGTTTGTAAGCTTTATGACTAAGCTTTGGATAGTTGAAGTCGTCTGGGGCCTCTACAGGGCAATGCATTATTTAACGTGACTCTGGGAGCTGTGGCCTCTGTCACTCCCACCAAATGACTTGGGTCCGGGTAAGAGAGACGGTGTGGGAAGATACCGATAGGATTCAGTTGTGAGTACTTGCTTACAGGACTCATTGTGACTGCCATTCTATTGCATATAAAATGAGCCCTTTAAGACTTAGACAAAGGATGTAAGAGCCAGGAGTGGAGCACATAGTGGAGCATGGATTCCCTAGCAACTGAAACCACAATAGATCCTGCTGCATCTGCTGGCACAAGGGGTTTAAAATTGGCTGTTCACCTAGAAGTTGGCTGCTTGAACTCACCCAGCAGCTCTGCAGAAGAACCCCTACACCAACCCCCTGCCTGAGTCTATTCTGTCCCACAACAATCCTTAGCGCAGGGCGAACTGCCCCCTATGTTCTCATCAGCTACCAGATCGGGGTCTTTTGTTATGGTTGCCCTAGGAGACTAAAACTAGGGCATTTCTGGCAGTGCACAAGCATCCAGGAGCTTCTGCCCATTATGCTGGATTGAAAAACGTTCGCTCTCACTAACTGTCGGCTGCCTCGCACACTGTGTTTGCTATGGGAGCGCTCCATAAGCAACCCTGACAGGTTGTCCTGGAAAGAGAGTTGTTAGCTTGGGTGGCAGATTTAATTCTCCAAAAGCAGATGCTGACAAGATGTTTGGGGTCCAAGATGTTTGTTTGGGGTCTATGTCCATGGAAAGAAGAGTGGAGAGCGGATGTCAAGGGGCATGCAGGGCTGACAGAGCACTGGCTAACCTGGCAGGGATATCTGGAACGTAAGTGACTTGTCAGAAGTATCCAGAGCATATACTTTACACAGCTAGTTCACCCCATTACCAGATGTGCCCTGGACAAGGTGTGGCTTTGGTGATGCAGGACTCTGTGTCATGGAGGTGGGCCCTCAAGCTGCTGACCACTGGAGACCGTTGGTCATATTTCCCCTAGCTGGGCAGTAAGTCTTTCTTGGCAAGGCAACTTGCCATCACATCTAATCCGTGTTGTGACTCCACATGATCGGGAAAAGTGAAACGGGTTACCTCTGAATGTCCTTTTGATCTAACCAGGTGGCAACCCGGGAGACTCCCATCCACTGTGCACATGTCTTATCTACCACTAGATACATTTGTGCCAGGAAAGTACCAAATGATGCTTGTCCCAGGTGTGGCCTGCTCAGGAAGTCAACTCTGAGATGGAAGGAGGTGAATGGAAGGAGCGAAGGGTCGGACGGAAGAACAAGTGGGACTGTGGTGCGGTTGTAACAATGGCGGATGCCTTGTCCCCAAGTGAGCCAGGAAAGTGTATTATCACTGACACTGAAGCTGTCTGAGGGGACCAGACATTTGTGTCCCACACAGTCTAGTCATGGGTGTGAGATTCCTGGGGTGAGGACATGACTATGGTTAAGCATGTCCCTTCATCTTAAGTAACTCTGATCAGAGCCCTCTGCTGGGGATTTTTCGCCAGAAGCCCACCAGCAAATGGGCCATAGATCCTTCCATCCCGAGGGGCCTTTGGGACACACATCCCAGGAACCTCTCCAGAAGTCTTCCAAACCCACCTGGGCTGAATGTGATACAACCGTGGGAGAAGGCAGGGCTTTCCATGTCCGTAAAGAGATGGGAAGGAACTGGTTCCCAAACAGAGTGCGCTGAAGAGTATTAAAAAAAAAAGATAAACCTGACTTGAATGGTTAAAGCCTTGCCAGTTGATTCCCACCTCTGATACACATTGGGCTTAATCTGGTTTTCAACATTTTTCTGTATTTATTTTTGTTTGTTTTTCATTTGTTCATATTGGGGTTTATCTCAGATGTACTTGGTCATTGGAGATGACCCTCTTAAATTTTTCTTATATGTTTTTTCCTGTTTTCCAGTATACGAAATCTAGGGTTGATGAACCTACAGAGATAGCAAGTAGTATAAGTTTTGGGGGGGTCCAGGGGTGAAGGGGGAAATGGGAGTTGATGTCAAGGAGTTCAAGAAGTAAAGAAATGTTTTAAAACTGATGGTGGTAGCAGTTGTACAATACTGCTTGATGTGATTGAACTATAGAATGATAGGATATCTGTATTAGCATCTTATAAAATGGTTTTGAAAAATTAAAAAAAAGAGGTACCGTCTCAGTAACCCACAAAAGTAGTTCTGCACTGTCCTATCGGGTGGCTGTGAGTTGGGATTGCCTTGCTAAGTACGGGATTGCTAACCACAAAGGCAGTGCTTCAAACACACCAGTCACTCCATGGGAGAAAGATGAGACTGTCTGCTCCTAAAAATGTTTACCCCCTTGGAAACCCTATGCGGGGTCACTCTGAGTTGGAATAGACTCAGTGGAAGTGAGTGTCAGTGATAATACACTTTCCTGGCTCACTGGTTAAGCACTCTGCTGACCCCTGAAAGGCTGTCGGTTTGAGCCACTGGCTGTTCTGCAGGAGGAAAGCCCTGGTGGTCTGCTCTCACACAGAGGACCCTCTCTGGGACCATCCCAGTCTGTCGCCTGGGTCGGAATCAACTTGACAGCACCCAACAGAACATTAATAAGGAGATCTTTAAAATTCCAGGACAGACGGGAAAGCAGATACGACACTGCCACAACCCTACAAACTGAGTTCGTCCCTGAGCAAATCAGGAAAAAGCCTCCCTCTCTGTGAAGGACCCCGCTGCGTGATTTTGTGGGAGAAAGAACAGCTTCTGTCTAATCGCCTTCAAGGTAAGCTGCTGATCCAGACATCTTAGAGGCCGATTTACTGGCATATCTCCACGTGGGATTTATTCAAATGCAAAAGGATTTAGGTAGATTACTTGATCCGATTTCTGCACCATGCCACGTGACGGAGCTGTTGTAGTGTGCAGGGTCCCTCTGGGAGGTCGGCAGCCCCTCCTCCTGCCCGCTTCCTGCTTGTGTCTGCTGCCCTGCCCTGAGCAGAGCAGAGCTCACTGCCACCAGGGACGACTGGTCGACTGGTCGCAGGTTCCCATGCCTTTGGCTCCCCCTCTGCAAACACAGAAACACATGGCTACCGATCCCTGCAGAGAGCCCAGGAAGGCCCGGGCTGTTCCAGATGACAGGCTCTGCCCAAAAGCTTGGCCAGCGCCGCTCTGGCTACCGAGGCAGGCTGATGTTTTCCACTCCATAATGAGCTCAAACCAGGGTCAAGAGGATGTTAAAACCCCTTACTACCTCTCGGGGCCTGTCAGGTCTGTTGTGCAGGGTTGCCCAGTCAATGGCGGCAGTAGGGGTGGTGGCTCCAGCCCATGTGGTAACTCACAGTGTCAACCCACCACTACTACCACCATAGCCTTCCTCCCGTACCAAACCACACAGACTCTTTCTCAAACATTTCCAAACCCCCTGCCATCAAGTCAATTCTGGTTCATCAAATCCTAGAAGACAGAGTAGACTGCTGCTACCACCACCGTGGCCCTCCGTCCACACCCGACGACCAGAATCCTTACGATGTTTACTATCAGCTTTAATCATATAAGTATGCTGTAAGTATAGTTTATCATTTGTTACACGGTGAGTGCAATTTTTATCACATCTAGTATAGGATATCATTTTTCATATATTTTTGGCTTCCATAGCATATTTCTTGGATCATGTGAACAGTGATAGAATTATTTTGTAAGATCTTTTAACTTTGAATCTCATTATTAGACACGGAGCAGATGCTTTCTTTGGTGGCTTTCTTTCTTTTACTTTAATGACTACTTCATTCTCAAAAATGTTATTGATATAAGTAACTGGTACTGGCAGAAAAGAAACCAAAGCAAAACCACAGCCTTTGAGTCGACTACAACTTGGGAAAGAACCCCTAATTGTAGGTGGGCAGTGGGTGTGCCCCCTGCTTCTCATCACCCTGTGAGACAGACGTTGAGTGGGGAGTGGGTGTGCCCCCTGCTTCTCATCGCCCTGTGAGACAGACGTTGAACGTTTCTACTCTTCACGTTTCTTAGTCCGGCTCAGATTGTATGTTTTTTCCTATCTGAGTGTGCTGGGTGTTACGTAATATCCTCAGACAGACCTTCCAGTGTACGAATTCTCTTTGAGCTGTTTGCACTAGCAATCTAACCTTCTCATTGATGAATTTTCTCTTGAGAGCTGTTTTTCAACTGCTATTTGACTTATTGATTACATTAAAAATTCAATGCCTAGCGGTGTCAGTGCTTCTTCAGTGATATCACTCAGATTGTTCTATCAACCACTCTGGAACCTGGGGCTAAGTCTGCTGGTGGTTGTGTCTCTTGATTCTCTGTCAGGTGATGTCATTGCTTGCATGGCTGTCAGTCATTTATCTTAACCACCTGTTTAACTGGGGTGCTTTTGTCTATGTAAACCCTTCATTCCCTGATAGTACAATTTTGCATTCCATTTTGGTAGGATTTCAGGGGTCCATGTGTATTGTGCTAGTTCTGATAACACTGCCGTGGTTTGACTCGATATTATATTGTGTGGGCATTGTAACATCTGGGGTCTCAATTTCAGAGGGTATTTCCACTCAGATGCTCAGTAATCTCCAAGCTTTGTTTTCCCTTCCTTGCATGCATCAGTCAGTGGAATTTTTCTAGTTTTCTTTATCCTGAGAGGGAATCCTTTGAGATCCTTGTTCTATGCAGTCTTCTTTACTGCTTCACACTGTGAACTTGGTGGTATAGTGAGCTGTATGTTAGGCTATTAACCACAAGGTCAGAAGTTCAAAACTGCCAGCCTCTCCGAAGGAGAAAGATGAGGCTCTCTGCTCCTGTAAAGATGTACACTAACTGCAGCCTGGGAAACCCAGTGGAGCATTTCTGTCCTGTCCTATAGTGTTGTTATACGTTGGAATTGACCTGATGGTAGTGCATTTTTGAGTCTAAGTGCCTCACACTGACTCAGGACCATCTCTCTTTTCCTACATGCAAGGTAAAGCTTCTGTCCTTCATTTCTATGGACTGATATCTGAATCCAAAGCCCTTTGGGCGTTTGTCTAATTAGTCGTCAAGCACCTCACTGTACTTTTAAGTTGATTTGCTTTTATAGCCCTAGTTTCTCAAGATTTTCCTGCCTCTCTGTGTACCTCTTCCACTTTCCCTCCATCTCCTTCTTTCCCTTGAGCTTGGCTAGGCATTATATATTACTAGGATATGCTTTTTCTCTGCATGGCTATGTGTTTACGACCAGAATATTTGTGTACAGTGTGCATGAGGAGTATTGGTAATGCAAGAATAAAAATCAATTCCCTTCCTGTTGCCCAGTGGTCTTGATGGACCATTAAAAAATGAATTAGATCACATCACTCCCCAGGTTGAAACTTGCCAATGATTTTCTATTGCTGTTAGCGTAATATATAACCAACCAATCGACCCTCTGCCCTCAAACTGACTCTGGCTCCTGGCCACGCGGTGTGTATGAAAACGACCTGTGCTATACAGCCTTTTCCATGGCTGCAGCCCTTGGAAGCAGATCCCAGGGCCTTCTTCTGAGAAGTCGCTGCTGAGATTTGAACCGCTGTCTCTCTGCTGAGCGCTTCACCGCTTGCATTACCCACGGGCCCCTCAAATAATATATCCACCCTGTCTTTTGGCTTACGTAACTTATGTAATTTGATCTGGTTTTCCTCTCCGACCAAAGCTCGGGCTACTTTCCCTCTCATTCACACTGGCCTTCTTTCTCCTGAGAGCCCTAGTTTTGTTGTTGCCCCCTTTCCAGAGAAGCCTGTCACTAGAATAAAATGTCACAACATAGAGGACTCAGAAGAACACAGATTCATTTTTTTTACAGCTCTGGATGCTAGGCCTCCAAAGTAGGGTGTCACCAAGGCCACCTTCCCTTCACAGTCTCGAAAGGGAGATCCTTTCTGACCTCGCCTGGTTTCTGGTAGCCCCAGATAATCCTGGACTTGCAGCCGGTAGGACCCATTTGTCATGTGGCCAGTGTTCTCTGGTGTCTCTTCTCTTTTTTATGGGACATCACTCAGAATGGACTAGGTCCCAACTTCTTCAGGTGTGCCCTCATGTTACCTGATAACCTCATTAAAGACCCTACTTTGAAAGAAGATCATGTTAGGACTTTAACATGCATTTCAGAGAACACAGTGCAATTCATGACAGAAGACTGCATTCTGCATGGATCACCCACGTGGCATGTGGAGAAATGTAGGCTGATACTACCGACTTCCTGCAGAATGAGGGAGTTATCAAACATTTATTTTAAATACTTATTTAATTGGCTAATTTTGTTACTGCCAACCCCAGGCTTGCTGCAGGGATGGGCCCTGGATTCTCAGAGGAGAAATAAACCTCCTGACTCTGTCACCAACCTGACTCGACCTCCTCCAGCCATTGTCTAGAATGGTTGCGTAAATATGGGTTCTTTCCTCACTGTCTAGGCGTGCTGGGTTGTGATGTAGACGGCATATAGGGATTATCCAATAACAATAATAGGACGTGGACCTCCAAGTAGCCTTCTTTTCAGGAGCTCTGATGGTACAGTGGTCACTCACCCAACTGCTAACCCAAAGGTTACCCATTTGAACCACCAAGAGACTCTGCTTCTGTAAAGATTACCCCCAGACCAGGGTTCTCCACCTTCCTCAGGCCACGACCCTTTCAGTTTCTCATGTGGTGGGGACCCCCAATCATAGCATGATTTTCATTGCTGCTTCATCACTGTAGTTTTGCTACTGTTATGAACTGTCATGTAAATATCTGATACGTAGGATGTATTTTCATTGTTACAACTTGAACATCATTAAAGCATAGTGATTAATAACAAAACTATGTAATTATATATTGTGAAATATTTATTTCTAATGACAGATAAATGAAATTTTGAAGCATGGTGTACTATGGGTAACAGTCTTCACCCCGGTCCTAGTCTGTGGGCATATCTGCCTGTGGGCAGACCCGCCTGGAGACGGATAGAGGAGCAGTGTCTCGGTTCCTAAGACCATTGGAAAGATGTGTTTTCTGATGGTCTTAGATGACGCCTGCAAAAGGGTCGTTCGACCTCCAAAGGGTTGCAACCCACAGGTTGAAAACCACTGGCCTAGAAAATCCCGCGGAGCAGTTTTACTGTGTCACCTGGGCTCACAGTGAGTTGAAACTGCCCGAGAGTGCACAGCAAGCATAACACGGCAGTTTCTCTTGGCAGTCTCTCAAAGGTGATGGAGAATGGGCCAGAAACAAGAGTTTTCTCCTCCTCATTTTGATAGAGACTAGGTGATAGCAGTGGGCAAACCGTAGTTGTATTTTGCAGGCACAGGCAACACTGTTAACTTTCTGGAGATGATTTAGTCTAAGGTGGGGCTTATGGTCTGATGCTTGGAGGTGTGTGATAAGGTTGAAAAATAGCCAATGGTGGTCCTGGAACTAGAAAGAGCAATCTCTAGTCTCTCTCTCTCTCTCTCTCTCTCTCTCTCTCTCTCTCTCTCTCTCTCTCTCTCTCTCTCTCTCTCTCTCTCTCTCCCCTCCAGCTTCCCGGGCTACACATCACCATCTCATGTTTAAATCTCACTTCCTTACGGCTGGCTCTCATTGTCTTCTAGACTTATTTAGGCCATAAAAGGGTTGCCTAGACATAATGGATTGTTTATGCAGATGGAGTGGCTGCAACGGTGCCAAAGACCTTGCTTTTGGTTTATTATTTCAGTCAAAACAAAATTAAGGGCCCATAATCACCCTTGTTTAGGAAGCAATGAAGAATCCTTTCAAGTTCACATTTTCATCGATCTTTCATCAGGACCAGGATTAAAATTCCAAATGAGAAGCCTTTTCTATAATGCATGTGGCGCCCCGTTCTGAAAGAGCTGCCGTCTTTGTCATTCTGACTTGCTGGGCAGGCAGCTGGAAATTAAACAATAAAGAATATGCTTCTGTACACGACATTTCATTTTGGGGAAGCCAGCAACCCCTACTCCCAGGCATTGGGATTGGAATATTCATCTCCACAGGTGTCCAGAAATGAAATGCACCGCCTTAAACCTAAAACACAGACACACTTCACTGCGATTATCCCCGAAACTTCCTGCCAGCAAAATATTTCATTAAAATTACACGGAGAGCCAGAACGCTGCGTGATGGTAGCTCAAGCCATTTTAATGGACTTTAGGACGGAGTGAGCCCCTGACAATTCTTGGGTGGATATTTTGCTATGCACAGGACCGCTGTTCGAAGAATATTACATTAATCATTCCTCATCTTCTTTGGCTCTGAGGTGAAGCAATTAAATGGCAACTAATAACATGCTGCTTCCTATCACAGGGAAAAGAGCTTATGTTTTTCCTTATGTGGGTGTACACCTGGACGTGTTTTCCTTCTGGAATGCGAGTCGAAAAGTCCTTGATAGTGCACAATTTCTATATCAACTAGTCGCTCATTTAGCAAAAATTCACTTCTTTGCCAGATGCTGTGTCCATTTTTAGGGTGGCAGTGCATGTAAGCTCACCCAGTGAGGATTCTTGCGTAGTGCACCCAGGTTGTGCAATCAGCCACTAACCTAAAGGTTGGCAGTTCAAACTCACCCCGCAGCTCTGTGGTAGGAAACCCTGGCCACCTGCTTCTATAAAGAGTACAGCCAAGAAAACCCAATGGGACACTTCCAGTCTAACGCACGGGGCTGCCGTGAGTCGGAATGGCCTGGTCCACAAGGAGTCTACACCCTTCTGTGGTTTATAGTTTAGCCAGGTAGACAGATGGTAACAAAAACAGCAGCAACAACAATGGCTCCCCACACAGATTCAGGGCTTATAATTTGCCAGACATTAGTCTAGGTGTTTTTCTACATTAAATGGCCTAGTCATTACAACAAGGGATGGAAAGGTACTATAAGATAGAGTTTATTATTCTCCCTATATGGAAAAGCAAGCTGAAGCATACAGCAGTGTTAAAACACCTGCTCAGGTCGCACAACTGGGAAGTGTCAATGACAGTACAAGGTGTATGATATCAATGCTCTGGGTTTTGGTTAAGGAGTAGTAGGTTACAAATGGGCTGCTAATCACAAGGTCAGCGGTTAGAACCCACCAGCCACTCGGTGGGAGAGCCAGGGGCACCGTAGAAAACAGTTCTACCCTGTCCCACAGACACTTGACTTGATGGCCATTGATTTTGGGGTCTGTTAAGGGTAATAGAAAAATCTGGATCCGGATAGTGTATTATGATTGTGCAACATGAGGAATGTAATCAATCTCACTGAAATGTACCTGTGAAGAATGTTGAAATGGCAAAAGTTGTGATATGTGTATTTCACGTGTATTTGATGTATTCATTACACTCACAAGCATGCACACAGACACAAGCACACACACAGCTCAAGGTGTCTTGAGAACACAAAATAGAAGGTCCTAACCCAGTCTTATAAATTCTTGCAGCAGGGATTACAAACCCTTCTTTAGGGGTCATATTTAACAGGTATGTCATTGTTAACATGCCCCCCTTTTTAGATTCTAATATTGGAGTGCTAGGTGGCCATTACCTTCTGTTTGGAGTTCCTAGGTGATGATAATGGTTAACACACCCTACTGCAGACAAACAGGTGGGGAATTCCAGCTTGCACAGAGTCCACATAGAGGAGCCTTGGAAGAAAGTCCTGGAAATCCACTTCTGAACAAAATAATCACTAGATTTAGTCTAATTTTAAATATTTTCTGCTTTCGCTTTGATTGAAGTTTTTTTAAAATTTTGTTATTGTTGTTAGCATTTCTTTTCTTTTAAAATTTTTTTCTGTACATGATATCCAGGATAGGCAAACTGATAGAGACAGTAATTGTCTTAGTTTATGGCAGGGATTTCTTGGGGGTATGGCAGGGGAAGGTGGGGGGAAATGGGAGCTAATAATGATAATTGCAAGAATGAAGAAAATGTCCTAAAATTTATTATGGTGCTGATTGTACACCTCTTAATATGATTGAGCTATTGAATTGTATACTCTGTGAATTAAATGCCAATAAACTGTTTATTAAAAAATTCCCTATGGAGCTAAATGATGAAGACCCTAGGGGGCAAAATTATGCAAACTTCTTAGATTTAATCAAACGCCTTAAAGCTATGAACAGTTAGATCTGGGGGCTTGCAACTATAGTCTCAGGGGATACCAGGGTCCACGCTGTTCTACATCCTGTTTCGGTGAGCTAGTGAGTATTGACTGGGGTCTTTAAAGCTCACAGTGGCCATATAAGGTGCAACTTGTGGTCTCTCCCTGTCCAGAAGGCAGAAAAGCAAAGCAAAGACGCATGGAGACAATGAGTCCAATAGACTGCACTTAGTTCAATGAGCATCCGTCTCCACAGCCCATGTCCAGCTACCACCTGTTCTAAAAGGGACCATGTTAGAAGGCCCTGGATAGAATTGAACCAAACCTAAGACCTGGCTGACTGGTCAGATCCAGATAGTTAGAACTCCTTCGACTGCAGCCCTTAAAATCTGGAAGTGAATTCATCCCTATCATTTTCATAATCTTCAGCCAAGTAATAGGTCTAGGTTGTTGGTGTTAGGTACCATCAAATTGGAACTGACTCATATGTACAATCAAAAGAAACACTGCCCAGTCCTGGGCCATCTTCATAAATATTATGCTTGAGCCCATTAATCTAGTCACGCTGTCAACCCATTTCCATGCAAGCCTTCCTCGTTTTTGCTGCCCCTCCACTTTAACAAGCAGGATGTTTTTCTCCGGCGACTGGCCTCTCCTGATACCATGCCCTAGTAGTGAGACGAAGTCTCACCAGCCCTGTCTCCAAGGAGCACTCTGGTTGTACTTCTTCCAAGACAGATCTGTCTGTCCTTTTGGCAGTCTGTAGGACTTTCAATCTTCTTCGCCAACGATTAAAATTACCAGGGTTTGTTTCAGGCACACTTTAGTCCTCAAAGTAAGCTTTTCAAGACATTAAAGGGGTGTTGTTGAGCAGATTTACCTAAGGCAATGGGTCACTAGATATTTTGACTGCTGCGTCCATGAGCATGATTGTGGATCCAGGCAAGATGAAATCCTTGACAACTTCATTCTTTACAGGTCTGGGGGGGGGGAGCAATAACCCTAGTGAAGGATGCACATCAGCCACTTGAGATCAAAAGGCCGGCATTTACCCAAGGTCAACGTTCAGAAGGGTTAGAAAGAAGGAAGACTGGAAACAGGAAACGCAGGGAGGAAGTGGGATAAGCGATGTTAGATTGTAGAATCTCACCGCAGGAAATGAAACAAAATGTACATGAATGTCAAACTAGAGATCTGTTGGTGTAAACTTTCACACAATTCCTATGAAAACATTGGAAAAAGCACACGTATGTACAGAGCATAGTTCTACTCTGACACACAAAAGGTCAGCATGAGTCAGGGCACTGATCTTTCATAAATATTAAATTGCTACTAGCTTCTTAACGATGTTGCTAAACAAACAAAATAAAAAAATCTCTCTGCCATTGACTCTACTCCAACTCACAGCGACCCTGAAGGACAGGGTAGAACTGCCTCTGTGGATTTCAGAGACTGAAACAGGGGAGGAGGAAGTCAAACATCAAACTCGCTGGCATTGAGCTGATGCCGACTCATAATGACCCTTTGAGGGCAAGGTCAAACTGCCCCATGGATTTCTGAGAGGCTACCTGTTTACTAGTCGAAAGCCCTGTCTTTGGCCTACCAGTGGCTGTTGGTTTTGAGTTACTGACCTTGCAGTTAGCACCCCAAGGCGTAGTCACTATGCCACTAGAGCTCCCCGTTTAAGGGCGTGGAGCGTCTCTAAATTGGGGAGAAGAGCGACGCTGCCGGCGTATACCACAGGTGCAGCAGTTCTGCGGTTGCGTGCCTCGTCCATCTCCCTGTGAGGAGCACTTTTTATTTGCCTCTTTGTAAGACAAGTGTTACCAGGTCCTCTGGGAGGAAGACAAGGTTTTCTACTGTCGTATAAAGTGAGAGTTTCGTGAGCCCACAGGGGCAGTTCTACCATGTCCTGTAGGGTCACAAAGAATCTACTCTATGGCAGTGAGTGAGATCATCTCATCCTAGGCAAAGTTGCCGTTCTTATTCCTATTTGTGTTCACAGGGATTATCAAGTTACATTTTCTAAGCCCTGGCCATTGGAATGTGCTGAGTGGAGACTGGGCGCAGACCCCAGTCCTCAGCCTCCTGGGTCAGAGCTGCCCACCCACACTTGGCTGCCAGACGCCTGGCCTCCTGTCTTGCGGGTATTTCAACTCTGAAAAAAAGATCTTGCTCTCTGCTGACATTTCATTGTGTCTTCTTTCTGTTCACGGCGATGCCACACTGGTGAGTACTTTAGGGTGCTGTTGAAGGATGGATTCCCAGTCAGTCCATCTCAAAGGCCTCCCCTCTCACCTCTTCCCATTTGCCTCACTTTAGCTCGCCAGGTGCTGCTGCTCCTGGAAAGTTCTTGGGGGTTCTCACACCACCCCCATGCAGCCTGACAGTGACCAGGTCTCCAAGACCCAGAAACCAGCTGGGTTTGAGAAATATGGGCAGAGTTTTTCCTTTCCCCCCCAGATTTGAAACACTTTTCCCTCTCTACATACATGTAGAAATCCAGTTGAGTGCCTCACATGGAAGGCATCTGGTAACCAGTAAATGTATAGAACATTTGCCATTTCAACACTTCTTACCTGTACAATGTAGTGACATCAGTGATGACAACAAATATGTAAAAACGCCATCCTCTCCCCTCTTTCCAAATACCTTCTCCAAGATGCAATCGCCTCTTTTTCCTTCTTTATTTGTTCCTGCCTCCTCTTCTCCCCTCGAACCGGCGGCACTTGTCAGTTGGACATTGGATGCTGACTGCAAGGTCAGCGGCTCAAAGACACCAGTAGCTCTGAGGGAGAAAGATGAGACTGTCTACGCCTGTCAGGATCTATCATCTCAGAAGCCCATGCAAGCCGTTCAGCTCTGCCCCACAGGATCGCTGTGAGTCAGGATGGACAGCAGTGGGCGGGTTCGGCTCACTCTTCCGCCAGGTTTATCCATGCTCCCTCGGAGCAGCCCGATAGGACCAGGGAGAACTGTCCTCTGGGCGTCCCAGACGGTCACTCTTTATGGTAGTAGAAATCCCGTCTCTGTCCCGAGGAGCGACTGCGGGTTTCAAACCGCCGACCTTGCAGTTAGCAGCCCAGAGTGTAACTACGAGGCCACCCGGGCTCATTTTACAGTCCCAGAGTCGAATTGACTCAATGGCAATGATGCGCTCAGTGTTTAGAGACCAGAAGCTTGGCTCTTAGGGTTAATTTGTTTTCAACGGCTCTATGATAAGCCATGACATAGCAGCATAAAGTTCACGTTTCCCTGCTGCTGGCAGATCTCGCCTTACGATTGCCGTCTCTGGGTGAATGCCAAGATGTTTGCTCAAAACGCCTGCTACGGCCCTCACAGCCTTAGCAGAAATGTCAAGATTTGAAAACCAGTAATAATGTCATTGAAATTCTTAGTAGGCCTTCTAGTAGCACAATAGATTTTGGGGCAGTCTAAAATAAATAAATACCGGTTACTCTTTCTCCTGGATTGGGCATGTCTTCTGTTTCCTAGAACTGGTTTCTAACAAAATGAGTCGTTGCTAGCACCTCTTTCCTCTCTTGGTTGGAGAAGCTTCTTCCTTCCCTTCGAGGGCATCGTGGAAACGTATTTTCTGTGAGCTTTCTCCTAACGGTGCTTTGGGCCCGGGAAGCACGCCGGCTCTCCAAGTCCCCGAGCAGCTTGGACCCTCATCAGTTCCATGCTGTGGATGGGCACGCAGCTGTGCACCGTATTGGCAGAACATTTTATTCTTGCAGAGGGCATTCTGGCTTTCTTGAGTCTCTACTTTGTTTCTCTGCCAATCGTCATACAGGGTGCAACGAAGGAAACAAAATTTATTGAGAGTTTTCAGCTCCATAACTTGTAATAACCATTCCTGGCTGGTTACAAACTTCCCCAGCTGTCCCCTGCTATATAGTCCTGATTTTCTAGTTTATTGTACATTCACAGCACCACACGGACCCCAACTGTCTTTCTTTTCAGCGGCATTTGCTCTGCATTAAAACACATACACACAATCCTTCTGTGCCACCCATTACAGCCTTGGATAATGCTTATGGCAGTGGGTTTTTTAAATGGACTTTTATTGGAATATTATATACATTGTAGAAAAAAAAATATATATATATATCTACACATGGGTATAGGTTGCTGGATTTCCACAAGCTGAGCACATGCATGTAACTAGCACTGGATCAATAAATAAAACTTTCCAAGCAAACTTTCCTTTCAATAACATCTCTTCCACCTGCAAAGACAAGCAGGTGAATTTTTCCTGACTTTGCACTTATATAAGTGGGTTTATACAGTAGTTCTGTTTTGGCTTCTGGCTGATTGCTCCCAACAATGTGAGAATCAACCATCTGAATGTGTACAGTTCTAGATGGTTCCTTGTACTTCCTGTATCGTGTGCTCTCGTGTCTTCACTCCATTGATTACTTATTCTCCACTGAGCACTCAGGTAGTTTCCATTTGGGGGCTATTGAGAATCATGCGGCCTCAAGCATTCTATAGTACATGCCTTTGGTAAACACAAACATGCATTTCCGTTAAGCGTGCACCCGGAAGAGGAATTCCAGGTCATAGTGTACGCGGTATGTTCTGCTTCATTAGGAAACAGCTATCAATTGTCCAAAGTGGTTGTGCCAAAGCAAAGCCTGACCAGACCTTAAGGTGCTACACACTTGCCAACACTGGCATTTTCTATCCTATTCAGTTACGTATACACACAAATGGGCTTCCAAATGGCCATATAAAATGGAATGGAAAGATAATGGAATTCTTCCATGAACTTTTAAAGCCCTCGTGTGATTGATTGATTTTTTTTAAATCATGTTTTGTTGCGTTTCTGGTGAAGGCTTGTTCAACGGTCTAGGTTCCATGCAACCATGCCTACACCACGTATCCAGTGGCTGTGGTCATTCCTTATAGTGCATGGACATGCTTAGTATTTCTCTCCTGCTCTGTTCTGTGTCCATGCATCTAGATTCCCTGCCCCCTTACATGTTCACCTTTGCTTTAAAGTAATGGTTGACTCTCTCATCTTATACGAGTGTTTTTGTTTGTAAAAGGAACATGGTACTTTAAGTAATTTTCTTTTTAGCTAATTTGCTATTTAGCATCAGGGTGAGGTCGGGGGTTTGTGTCAACTCAAGGCTTGAGGAGTATCTCAGGGCAATTATTTCTGGTAGTCCCACAATCTCCAACAGTTCATGAGATTTTCCTTAGGTTTTTGTTTGAGGAATTTGAGGTGCCTTTGCACATTTTCTGTTCTATCAGGTGCATCTACTGTGGCAGTGGAGATGCTTTACATTGAGCAGGGATTCCCAACATACTGAAAAGTATGCATGGGGTATGTTAGATTGGGCCTCTGACAACATCTTTATTTATTCACTGGTGATGATAATGAATCAAAGCGACCTGCAGAACTTTAATATCATCCAGGAGAGGGAGAATATGAGTTTATTGAACTTTAGAGCAGTCAACTGTTTCCTCCTGGTTGTTACCATGGCATTAATCTTATTATAACAAAAACAGACTCAAAAGAAAAGTCATCGTTTACAAGTGCATGACTATACCACACTAATTTTTTTCTGAGTTTCTTCCTAGTCATTATCCACAGAAATGTCTAAATTTCATATAGTTTAAGCAGCCTTTTAAGTGAGGCAACCTAAGTCCACATGGAAGAAGCATATCAGCCTATGTGATCCAAGGATCATAAATAATATGATCCAAATCCAAAGGAGGGAATGGTATCAGATCTTAAATTGTGAACACTGGTTTTCAGAAAGCTACAGATGACCATGGAATGCCCAAATCCATTTGCAGTGTCCACGCATAGATGAAGCCTCAGGTGAATTCCCTCTGACCGTAGTTGAGGGATTCGAACAGCCCTGTTACCAGAGAGAGAGAGAGAGCATTGTAAAGCCAGTCGATAATGGCAGATATATAAAGTTATTTGAGCTACCTTTCAGCCCAAGTAAAAGTTGTTTCAGCTTTAACAAACTAAGTGAAGGGGAAGTACTCATGGCTTAAGCCTCTTGTGAATCCCGACTGACCACAGACCAGGGATGCGAATAACTTTGCTATCTTGCAGAGTGCATTGGAAAGTAGATTATCAAAATTAGGTTAATATTTTCTACTTTCCTTTTGATGGAGGGTTTTCTCTGTTTTACTTTGTTATTATAGTTGGTTTGGGAGCATGCTTTTCTGTATAAGAAATCCAGAGTAGGTAGATCTATAGAGACAGTAACTGGGTTAATGGTATCTTGAGGCTATGGAAAGGGAGGATTGGAAGAAATGGAGAGTTAATAAATATCAGGACAAGAAAGAAGAGAATGTTCTGAAATTGAGAGTGGGAATGACTATACAACACTTTTTGGTATGATTGAGCTATTGAATTGTATGATATGTGGATTATATGACAATAAAACTGCTTAAAAAACTGACACCATAAAAAATTATTTAGAGCCTTGGAAACTGTGGGGAAGCTCCACTTTGTCCTCCAAGGTCGCAGGGAGAGAGAATCAAGTTCACGGCAGTGTTTTGTTTATTTTTTGGGGGGGGAGGAGTAAACGCTTAAATGCAGGGAAGACAGAGGACATCATAGGAAATGACCTGAGGACACAGAGCTTAAAGTCCCCGATTTGGCTTTCGAAACCAGACATCAGCATGCCCACCCTACTCACTCCCCGCTCTTTCAGCTAAGTGACAGGTGCTTCATGCATCCCCTCCTCCGTGCAGTGAGAGTCGGTGGTGCAAAAGACAGAAATGTCAGGTGGAAAAACTAGCAAGTCAGACATTAGGCAGCCACTTAATTTTTATTTTGTAATTTTCACAATGTGAGCAACCAAGTAGAAGACATAAAGACAGTGCTCTGACGCCGCATACTAAAATTCATTTGGCCAGCAAAAGGGGCGTCTGTGTTTTGGTCCCCTGTTCAGCTTTGGTTCATCTTCTAATGTCAACTGTGCTCTGGGTCCAGCCTTCGCTTTGGCAAAGGGTACATTTTAATTGCAGACTTAGCCGTGGTGCACAGCTCCTAGGATTAAGGAATTGGGAATCCTGTCCCACATGAGGCCCTGAGAGCCAAAATAATGCGAGGGAATGGCACACCACCCCATTACTGCGCCCAGAGAAAGGTCTGAACTAAATAGGCACTGCCTTGCCTCAGATTTGCATCCTGTCCTCTATCGCGCGTTGCCCCCATTTGTGAGTCGACACTGGATTCGGCAGCATGATGGGTTTCTGCCCAGGATGAGGCTTATCAGCATGGACTGGGTCAGTGTTTGCAGCTCAGCTGGTTGGCGCCTGAGTGGAGAGCTCATCTAATTTGATTCCACCCCAGGCACTGAAGGATTTTCAAGATTTTCCTCTTAATATTTGCCTTTACTTGACAATCCTAGAGCATGCTGGGAAATCTCAGCAAGAGGAAAATGTAGAAACCACAGGGAGGCCAGCTCTGAGTCTAAGAATGAGAACTCACAAGCGTGACTACTAATGATTCGTTTTACACACACACACACACACACACACACACACACACACACACACAGAATCTATCAGTTTGGGAGCGTAGAGGAATTTTGGAAAACTCAGACATCCCCAGAAAGACAACTGCAGGATTAAGTCATTCCCCTGGAGAGGAGCCACTAGTCAGGAAGGTGTATTGAACCAGATGGTTCTGCTCGCAGTGCAGAATTTCAAAAGCTGGGCTTGGCAGGATCTAAGCTCACGTTTTTATCATCATTTTTCTTTCTTCTGCGTGGCGTCTGACAGCAGCGCCTTTGGCACCCACAGGGTGGAAGACAAGCTATCTGCCTCTGATCAGCGTCGGGAGAAGTGCTCTCCTCCACGCAGAAACAGGCTCTGCAGCCGACACGGTGTCAGAATACGAAAAGCTACAGTTGTTTCCTGGAGCAACTGATTTCTCATACGCTTTCAGTCTTCTTCCACGTTTGTTTCTTTTGTTGTTGAGAGCATGCACAGCCAGACGGGCACTGATCCCACAGTTTCTTCCACCGACAATTCAGCAGCATTGATTTCATTCTTCAACTCTCCTTTTGACTCTTCGCTTTTCTGTTGACATTATTGCTGAGAGGTGAAGGAGGGGTGAACATGATAGTGGGGCAGGAGCAAAGTAAAAAGAGCTAGAGGAAAGAACTAGGAAGTAAAAACTATATAGAGAGATATAAATGTAGACACGTATATATGTAAATACATTAATATATAAAGATAGGGTATTGGTCTATGTACATATATTGATGTTAATAAGGTAGCAGATGGACTTTGGGTCTCTACTCAAGCCTTCCCTCAACACAAGAACACTTTGTGGTACCTTGTGATGCTCACCTTTACAACACAATTGCTGAAGACAAAATGGGTGCATAAGCAAATGTGGTGAAGAAAATGGATGGTACCTGGCTATTAAAAAATATGGTGTCTGGGGTCTTAAATGCTTGAAGTCAAATGAGCGGCCATCTAGCAGGGGAACAACTAAGTCAACTTGGAAGAACTGCTCCAGCCTGTGGGATTATGAGGTGTTGATGGGAACAGGTATCAGAAGTTCAAAAACAAACAATCATGTTGATGTGAAGGAGAGGGGTCGAGAGTAGAGACCCAAAGCCCATCTCTTGATAAGTGGACATTCCATAACATGGAAGGGACAATACAGTCAGGGTGCAGTATAGCACCAATGAAACATAATCATTCCTCTAGTTTTTAAAAAAATATTTTCTCCCCACACTATTAGGGTCTCAGTTCTGCCTCACAAATCCTGATAGACTGGCAGATATACATAGGTACAGATAAGAGCTTAGGATACATGGAATCCAGGACAGACAAACCCTTCTGAAACAGTAATGTGAGTATTGATTCCATGAGGGTGTGGAAGGGGGGGAGAAAAGGGGGAAGGAGGAACTGGTAGCACTGATGGTTGCATCACCTCCCTCGAGCGGGACAAATAGCAGAATTGTAGGTGAAGGAATACATTGGAGTGTGTGAGATATGAAATTGTAATAATATATTAAAGGTTTGCAAGGGTAGTAGGGGAGGGGGGAGGGAATAAAGAGGAGCTGACTGTGTGATCACGAGGTGTCGAAGGGATCAGGTATAAGGCATCATCAAAAAAAAATCTTACCATAGTGAATGAAGGGGTGAGTGCAGAGTGGAGACCCAAAACCCATTTGTCGGCCACTGGAGATCCCCTTACAGAGGGGTCTAGAGGAGGAGATGAGTCAGTAAGGGTGCGATGTAGCACCGATGAAGAATACAGCTTTCCTCCAGTTCCTAAATGCTCCCCCCCCCCACTACCATGATCCGAATTCTACCTTACCAGTCTGGATAGAGCAGAGGATGTACACTGGTGCAGATAGGAGCTGGAGGCACAGGGAATCCAGGGTGGATGATACCTTCAGGACCAGGGATGTGAGGGGTGATACTGGGAGGGTAGAGGGTGAGTAGGTTGGAAAGGGGGACCAATTATAAGGGTCTACATGTGACCTCCTCCCTGGGGGACGTACGGCAGAAAAGGGGGTGGAGGGAGACGCTGGATAGGGCAGGATAAGACAAAATAATAATCTATAAATTATCAAGGGCTCATGAGGGAGGGGGAGTGGGAGGCAGGGGAAAAAGAGGACTTGATGCAAAGGGCTTAAGTGGAGAGCAAATGCTTTGAAAATGATTTGGGCAAAGAATGTACAGATGTGCTTTATACAATTGATGTATGTATGGATTGTGATAAGAGTTGTATGAGTCCCTAATAAAATGTTTTTAAAAAAGGACATAGAAAAAAAAGAGGAGCTGAGATAATGTTTTGAAAATGACAATGGCAATATCTGCACAGTTTGCTTGATATAATCGACTTATGGGTTTTATAACATCTGTAAGAGCCCCCAATAAAATGATTATTTTAAAGGCTCTCTTTACTGGACAGGTATAGCAATAGACTAGATTCTCGTGGGAACTCAGTGCTCCATCTGTCAACTGACTCCGGGGAGGAGGATGTGGGCTTGTCTGGTTCTGAAGGGCCAATTTCATTGGCTGGGTGGGGAAGCTCTGAGAAAGCCTCTCCAAGTTTGTCCCTGCAACTAGCTTTCATCCGGCACTGGCTGACCAGGATGCAGTGGGAATCCCTCCAGGGCCCTCCGAATGCAGCAAGGCTTCAGAAGTACAGGAACTCTTGTGACCTCACACCAACAAGGCCTTACTTCCAACAGGTTGGGTGCCTTCAGTGTTCCTTGACATGTTGGGAATAATCTGTGCTTCAATCAGTTCAGTTCACTTTTATTGGGTTTTCACTAAGGAAAATCCAAAAGGCTTTCCTGTAATGAATTCTTGTGGTTCAGGTACTATTATTACTCTCATTTTTAATATGAGGAAACTGAGAATTAGAGAGCTTAATTGGCTTATCCAAGTTTTAAAACTTTTTTCTCCCCCAGCACATTTTATAGCGAAATGTCTACATGCTGTGCTCATTTTGTGAGGTCCAATTTCCCAGCTGCTGTTGAGTTGATTCCAACTCTCGGAGGGCCATGTGTGTCAGAGGAGAACATGCTCTGCAGGGTTTTCAGTGGCTGGGTTTTTAAAAGTAGATCACCAGGCCTTCCTTCTGAGGCATGCTTAGGTGGCCTCAAACTTTCAATCTCTTGGTTAACAGCCAAGTTCATTACATGTTTATACTGCCCAGAGATCTTATATTGATAAGAGGAATGAATTTTCTTTCTGTGGTGAAATTCATCCTTTACTCTGGTTAGTTGGGCACTCTATGACTGCTTACTGCCACCTCCCAGTTCTATGATTCTTTTTCCTGATGAGATAATGGATGAGGAATGGTGACACCCAATGTATTCTTGATTCAGAAGCTTTGGTTGCACAGCAGGTTGCCTAATTGGTCTGCTAGCTGCAAGACTGAGAGTTCAAATCCACCAGTTGCTTTGAGGGAAAAGGATGAGGCTCTCTGCTTCCCTAAGGATTTACAGAAATTCTAAGTGGCTGTTCTACTGTGGTCTATAGTTTGCTATGTGTCAGAATTAACTCAATGGCAGTGAGATTCAGTTGTT
This sequence comes from Tenrec ecaudatus, assembly GCF_050624435.1. NCBI lineage: Eukaryota > Metazoa > Chordata > Mammalia > Afrosoricida > Tenrecidae > Tenrec > Tenrec ecaudatus. The sequence goes on along the minus strand of NC_134540.1, from coordinate 48,330,851 downwards.
TGTTATTTTTTTTATTTTTGATTCATGGAAACTTTGAGGTATGTGTGTGTATGAGATTTGTGTCAGAGTAAATGTCATGGAGTCTTAAATTCCTGTCTCGATTCACCCATGATTTATTTTCACTCTCTACCTAAAACCTTAGGCCCATCAATTAGAAAAGCTTATTATAGCTATTATCAGGAGTCCTCGTGACCTAGTGGTTATGCCTTGGGCTGCTAACTACAAGGTCAGCTGTTCAAAACTACCAGCCGCTCCAAGGGAGAAAGATGGATTTTTCTATCTTGTAAAGAGTTAAAGTCTCAGAAACTCACAGGGGCCAGTTCGACCGTGTTCTATAGAGTTGCTATGGGCCAGTATCAACTCGATGGCCCTGAGTGAGTGAGTGAGTGAGTGAGTGAGTGAGTGAGTGAGTGAGTGTAGCTGTTACCACGTCCTTATTTGGAACTCTCTGTGCTGACATGACATTCTGATATACTCATCAACAAATCAAAATGTTATGCCACAATTCTTTTATTATTAAAGTGTTAAAGGCTCAGCTTCAAGTGTCCATTTCAACAGAGTGAGAATGTCTTCTTTTCTATGACTAATCTCAAATCATCATCATGTTTGTACAAATGGTTCTATAGATAAAAATGGGACTCATACATCCCCTGCTGGTTGTGGTACACATGATAGATCAGCTTGTTTCAAGGCCTACATCAATCTCAGTCTTCTCCTGCTGTTCTGTATGGCATGTCCCAGACTCATTTGCTGTTAAGGATCTAAGTATGATGTAAATTCTGCCAACCAGATGTGAATTCAGTGGTGTTGGTGTTGATGGTCTATGAGAACCACGGTGGTAGTGGAGCTCTTAGTAGCTCTTAGTAGCTTCCGATTTCCAGACTGCACATAGAGCGGATGAGGTCTTATACTCAGTAAGTGGCTTCCTGATTCCTACCTTCCTTGTGGTAGCGGAGGACACTCTTATCTTGGTGAGCCACTTGGGCAAAGTTCTTCCAGGAGTCATTCCCAGCGTCTCAGCCTAGAACATCATCCATAGCATCGCGGCCTAGAACATCATTCCCAGTGTCTCAGCCTAGAACACCACTCACAGCACAGCAGCCTAGAACACCACTCATAGCATCACAGCCTAGAACACCACTCACAGAATCACAGCCTAGAACACCACCCACAGCAACACAGCCTAGAACACCACTCACAGCAACACAGCCTAGAACACCACTCACAGCAACACAGCCTAGAACACCACTCACAGCATCACAGCCTAGAACAGCTTTAAAAGCTTTTTCAACAAATGTTTAAGCATGAGCCCTGTTTATGTTTTAAAAAGCTAGTGTGCTATCTCTTATTTGCAACTGAGCCTCCTTGGTATTCTAGCAAAGTCTTGATATCACATCATGACTGGAGAATATAGGAAAGAAACTCTACAGGCCAATTGTACTCAAGAGCAACAATGCAAAAGTGGTGACTATAAGATTATCAATATAAATTCAAGAATACATAAAAAAGAGATGCTGTGTGACTAAGTGGAGTTTAGGCCAGAAAAACAAAATTCAACATTAGAAAAAAACTGTTAAATCAATTCAGCATGTTAGCAGATTACAGGGGAAAATGTGTGTTTTCAATAAATGCATAACAATTTTGGATAAGATGCTTATTTGGAATAAGAAATAGAAATGAACCTGCTTACCTTGATAACATACAACTAAAATAACAAACACCAAAGGATCATCAAATTGAAAGTCAAAACATTTCCTTTAAAGACAGGGATTGAAGCAGGGTAAGTATGCCCATCAGTATAACATAAATTAAATAATGTAGTAAAAAGTTGGAAATATGTTCACAAGAAAAATAAAGCAATACATGTAAGGATTGTAAAACCTGAAACTAAAACCTTGCTATTTGCAGATGAAATCATTGGACAAACATTAGAATTAGTCAAGCGAGTTCATTAGGCTTGATGGAGCTGTTGAATACAGAGTTGATGATCTGACATGCAAATCCCCACCTCATTTACAATAAAAAATTGATATATCAAAAACGTTCTATGCACAAAGGTTAACTTTCTTTCTGAATATAAGCTACAAACCCCTAAAATTCAATTTATTGTACCAAAAAATATAAAGCATGCATGAATGAACAAAAAGAATCTAAAGAGAAGAAAACTACAATCATTTTATTGGAAAAGCTTAAATAAAATACAAGTAAAAGGAGCTGCATAGTCTGTCTCTGCATAGAAAGCTTCAATATTGTCAAGGTATCAGTTCTCACCAAATTGATTTCCATTTTTAGAGAAAATGCAATCAAACGCCTAATCAATTGTGCGTGTATCCCTCCCCCACCCCACCCCTTACTGGGATTTGCCAAGGGTATTACAGAATTTATGTTGTTGTTAGGTGCCATTGAATTGGTTCTGACCCATCGAGTTCCTACGCACCACAGAAAGAAACATTCACTAGTCCTGGGCCATCTTTACAATTGACTGGATGCCTGAGCCCATGGTTGCAGCCACAGTGTCAACCCATTTCCTTGAGGGCCTTTCCCCCCCACCCCCTTCCCACCCCTTTACCAAGCATGATGTCTTTCTCCAAGGACGGGTCTCTCCGGACACACCCCTTTACCAAGCACGATGTCTTTCTCCAAGGACGGGCCTCTCCGGACAATGCGTCCAACAATATGTCCAAAGAATGTAAGACAAAGCCGTGTCATCCTTGCCTCTAAGGAACACTCTGACCATGCTTCTTCCAAAACAGATCTGTTTGTTCTTTTAGCAATTCATGGTACTTTCAATGTTCTTCTCCAGCACCACAATTCAAATGCATGAATGCTTCTTCTTCAGTCTTCCTCACTCATGGTCAACTTTCACCTGCATAGGAGGCACTAAAAATACTCTGGTTTGCATCTGGCTCATCATAGTCCTCAAAGGAACACCCTTGCTTTTCAAGACTATAATAAGGCCTTGTGCAGCAGACTAACCTAATGCAATATGTTTGGATCTCTTGACTGCTGCTTCCATGAGCGTTGACTGTGGATCCAAGCAAGACCAGATCTTTGACAACTTCAACTTTTATACCATTTATCTTGATGTTACCTATTGGTCTATTTGTGAGGATTTTGATCTCCTTTACACTGAGTCTCGGTCGATACTAAAGGCTGTAACACTTGATCTTCATCGGCAAATGCTTCAAGTCTTCCTCATTCTCAGCAAACGAGGTTTTGCCATCTGTGTATCATTTTGACAAGGTTTTGTCATCTGTGTATTGTTCATAAGTCAATACAATTCTCTGCTACACAGTTCTTAATATAAGCCAGCTACTCTGATGATTTGCTTAGCTCGCAGATTAAATAGGAATGGCGAGAGGATAAACCCTGTCACACAGCTTTCCTGATTTAAAAACATGCAGTTTTCCTACTACACATTCCTCACGAGCACAGTGAAGTGGTCTGGAGTTCCCTTTCTTCTCAAGACTGTCCTTAGTTTATTATGCTTCACACAGTCGAACACCTTGGCGTAGTCAACGAAACACAAGTAAACATTGGTATTCTCTGCTTTGAGCCAAGTTCCATCTGACATCAGCAATGATGTCCCTTGTTCCAGGTCCTCTTCTTAATCCGGCCTGAACTTCTGGCAGGTCCTGTCAATATACCGTTGCAACCATTGTTGGGTGATCTTCAGCCAAATTTTGTTTGCATGTGATTTCAATGATCTTGTTCTACGGTTTGAGCATTCTATGTGAGCATTTTTTTGGAACGAGTGCAACTATGTGTCTCTTCCAGTCAGTTGAGCAAGTAGTCGACTTCCAGATTTCCTGGCATAGATGACTGAGTGCTTCCAGTGCTTCATCAGCTTAATGAAATATTTCAGTTGGTAGTCCATTGAATCCTGGAGCCTTGTTTTTGTGCTAATGCTTTCAGTGCTGCTTAAATTTCTTCTTTCAGATCCATTGGTCGTTGCTCATATGGCACTTCCTGAAAGGGTGGAATCTTGCGTAGTTCTTTTGGTACAGTGACCCTGTATTTGGATGATTTCAACGTCATTGAATATTTTGCCTATAGAATCTTTCATGTTTGCCACTCCAGGCTTGATAATATGATCTTGGTGACAGAGATAAAGTTGGCGATCACATTATAGAATTTTCTAAGCCAATGCAAATACCTTTATTCAACAACACAAAAGGAGGCTACCCACATGGACTTCTTCAGGTGGCATACACAGAGATCCAATTGACTCCATTGGTAGGAAGAGATGCTAAAGAAGCTCAATATCCACAGTTAAGACTGGAACGGACAATCAATTGCTCATAGGTGGACAGATATCATCCTATCGCAGACAGCATTGTACCTTATGATGGATTTTGCAGGGTCTGTTCTTCGTCTGGAAGCTCTTCCGAAACCTGTTCACGTTGAGTGACTGCTGCATTTGAAGTACCAGAGACATAGCTGCCAGGATCACACAAGCCATCACAGTACAACAAGCTGACAGAGAGGTGGTGGTTAGGAGTTACAAGGAAGAACAAAGTTCTAAGAAATGAACTTGGGTTCTTGCAAGCCTTACAATGAATGGTGCTTTCTTCAGTCAACATAGGGGTTAGATTACATATAAATAACTGTTACGATCAACTGACTGGCAGTGGCCTATTGATGGGCTCAAAAGAAGAACAGTGTGAGGATGGCTCGGGACCCAGCAGTGTTTTGTTCTGTTGTGCACAGAGTCCCTCGAATCGGAACCAGCTTGACGGCACCTAACAGCAATAGCAGCTTGTAAACCCGAGTGTTACTCTTGTGATGCATCAGAGTTTTCTTTCATTGACTGATTTTCCAAAGCTGATCCCCAGACCAATTTTCGGAGTCCAACTTAGTTTGGAACTGATGAAAGCTGTTCACCATCCCAGCCGTCCACAGCCTCCTGATGGACAGGGGGCCGGGGGGATGGGGTGGGTGGGATGGACTGTACACGGGTGCATTGGCTATGAAGCAGACCTGGGTCTCCTGTGCGGGAGTTGAGTTTTCTACAGTCAATAAACAGATAAATGAGACATGTCTCAGAAATGTGAATGTACATCAGTAGGGTAAAAATGGCTATGAAAAAATATAGGAAACTGGATCCCTCCTGCACAGGACATACAAAATCTATTCCAAATGTATTAGGGACTTAAATGTGATATGCAAAGATTCAAAAGCTTTCTAAAAAAACAGAATAGTTTTATACCTTTAGTTGAAAAAGATTTCACAAAAGGAGTGAACTTGATTTTGTAATTGGATGCTTCTTTTTTAATATTTGGTAGAATGTGCATGTAAAATTGTGTGTTATGAGTTTTTTACATGTAAAGATTTAAACTATTCATTCTCTTTAATGAATATGAGCATATTCAAACTTAATGTGGTTTTTCCTTGAGTAAATTTCAGTCATTTAGTTTTTCAAAGAATTTATCAATTCTTCCTAAGTTTATAAACTTATTGACAATAAATTATTCATAGTAATTTTTATTGTCTTGTTAATCTTTGCTGACTATAATTGGCCTATTCTAATTCCAAATACTATCCATTTCCTATTGCTTTAATAAAGTTTGTTAAATTTGTTCAAATTTATTAATTTGTTTACAAAGGCAATTCTTTTATTTTTTTCCTTTATTCTTTTAAAAAATCATTTTATCGGGGGCTCTTACAGCTCTTATTACATTCCATACCTCAATTGTATCAAGTACATTTGTGTATATGTTGCCATCATTAATTTCTAAATGTTTACTTTCTATTTGAGCCCTTGGTATCAGCTCCTCTTTTCCCCTCTCCCTCCCCCACTTCCACCCTTGTGACCCCTTAATAAATTATAAATTATTATTGTTTTCATATCTCACTCCGACCACGGTCTCCCTTCACCCACTTTCTGTTGGTCATCCCTCTGTGGTGGGGTATTATGCATCGATCATTGTGAGCAGTACCCCCTTCCTCCCCTCCCTCCCGGAATTGCTACTCCCATTTACAAACACAATTCTTTCTGTTCATCACCTCTATTACTATCTTCACTTTCTGTTTCATTACGCATCCTTTTACTTTAATTACCGGTACTTCCTTTGTCTTTTTTTCCGAATAGTTTTGTTAAGATACAATGGGCACCTCACACAATGTGCTGGTTCTGTCATGTCAGGAAAGCTTACACTGTCATCGTCACAATCAATTCTGGAGCATTTTCCTCCTTTCGCCCATTTCTGCTGACTCCCCCTCGTCCCCCCCACTTCCCCTTACATGCCCCTAGGCAATTATTAATCCTGTTACTGTTTTCATTGATGCACCCATCTTGACTGCTCTATACAGAAAAACATACCAACCAACCCCACCCCCAAAAAGACCCTGCAAAAATGACCCCATAAAACAGAGAAAAGTCTCAATGGAAAAGCAAGCAGAACATGTGAGAGAACTGGAATAACTTCAGAAAGGGTGAGGAGGGGGATCTAAGGACAAGGTGTTACATTCCGGCCTCACTGCTGCTGCTGAACTCCACGTGACAGGCTCCTTGTCTGACAGGAAGGCTGTGCACACTCCTTTTCTCCTTTCTCATTTCTTATGTTGAACTTTTATTTATAGCCAGTCTTGCTTTTTCTCTAATAAAGGTGTTGAAAGCTATAAATGTTATTTCAAGTAACCTCGTAATTGCATTCCTTACATTTCGAGGTGGTGTTATTTTACCGCTTTGTATTTCTAGTAGGATTACTCCATTACCTATGAATTATCTAGAAGTGTATTTTAACTCTCCAAATACATGAACTTCAAAATATCTATCAATCACTACAAGTTTCACTGGGGCCAGAGCGTGCAGAAGGTAGGATGCGTTGGCATCTATAACACTTTCCTTTGGCAGCTCGTTGGAGCTTGCGTGGTCATGTTTATGATGTAGTGACATTTTAGAAATAGATATTCATAGAGGGCTTGCTCATTTGTGCTCTTTACATCTGCTGACTTTTGGGGTTTGCTTTATCTGTATGGAGCTTATAGACATGCTACAACCTCCCATTACTGCAATGAAATGGTCAAGTTCCTCTTTGCTTTGTGTACATTTATGTTTTTTTCCGGGGAGGCATTTTATTGTGTGTCTGCATGTTAAGAATTATTCTACATTTCTGAACACTTCACTTTTTATTCTTTGGCATAAACTTCCATTGAAAGAATACATTTTCCATAATTAAAAAAATCTGATATTACTTTAAGCATACTAGTTTTCTTTTGGTTAGCATTTACCTGACATGCATTTTTATCCTATATTTTTAATCCTGTAGATTTTTGTTTTAGATGTCCTTTGGTAAATTTTATTTCTGGTACGACTTTTAAAAATATACTTAAACATTCTTTATGCTTTAATAGGGTAATTGAATCCATTATATTATGTCCTTGAAAGCAACAGTCAGGAATTCAAACAACATATTAACAGCAAGCAAATCTGCTGCAAAAGACTTCTTCCAAGTGTTAAAGAGCAAAGGAGTCACATATTTTTAATTATCATTAAAAATAACTTTATTGGGGGGCTCTTACAAATCATAACAATCCATCATTCAATTGTATTAAGCACACATGTACACATGTTGCCATCATCATTCTCAAAATATTTTCTTTCTCCTTGAGCCCTTGGTATCAGCTCCTTTTTTTTCCCCCTCCCTCCCCGACGCTCTCACAATGGTGTCACTTTAAGGACTAAGGTGCCCCTGAGCCAAGCCAGAGTATTTTCAACTGCGTCATATTTACATAAAAGGTGAGCAGTGAATCAGGAAGACTTGAGAAGAATTCATGCCATCGAATGATGATGTTGGTGACGAATATTAAATACACCATGGACCACTAGAAGAAAGAACAAATCTGTCTTGGGTAAAGTATATAGGCAGATTGCTTCTTAGACATGAGGACAGTGAACTGTGTGATCACGAGGTGTCGATGGGAACAGGTATCAGGCATCAAAGAACAAAAAAACATATCTTTGTGAGTGAGGGGGAGTGTGGAGTGGGGACCCAAAGCCCATCTGTAGGCAACTGGACATCCCCGTACAGAAGGGTCACAAGGAATAGACAAGCAAGTCAGGGTGCAGTGTAGCAATGATGAAAGACACAACTTTCCTCTAGTTCTTCAATGCTTCCTCCCCGCCCGCCCCATTATCATGATCCCAATTCTACTTTACAAATCCGGCTAGACCAGAGCATGTACACTGGTACAGCTAGGAACTGGAAGCACAGGGAATCCAGGACAGCTAATGAGAGTAGGACCAATAATGACAGTAGCAATACCAGGAGGGGAAAGGGAAGGTGGGGGTAGAAAGGGGAAACTGATCAGAATGATCTACATAAAACCCCCTCCCTGTGGGATGGACAACAGAAAAGTGGGTGAAGGGAGACATCGGACAATGTAAGACATGAAAAAATAATAATAATTTATAAATGATCAAGAGTGAATGAGGGAGGGTGGTGGAGGAGGCAGGGGAAAAATGAGCTGATACCAAGAGCTCAAGTAGAAGGCAAATGTTTTGAGAATGATGATGGCAACCAATGATCAAATGTGCTTGACACATGGATGTATGGATTGTGATAAGAGGTATATGAGCCCCCAATAGAATAATTAAAAAAAAAAAAAAGAAATGAGGGTGGTGAGACTCCATGTCATGTTCTTTGGAAATGTTACCAGGAAGAACCAGTCCCTGAAAAGGGACATCGTGATTTGTGAAGTAGAGGGCCCGTGTGAAAGAGGAAGCCCTCAATGAGATGTGTTTTTACACAGTGGCTAAAGCAGAAGCTCCAAGACAGCAATGGTTGTGAGGACGACACAGACAGTCTTTCCTTCTGTTACACATGGGATTGCTGAGTCCAAACTGATTCAACGGCCCTTAACAAGCACAACAACACCACCTTGATTACGATTACTGATATATTCAGATTCATTTCTACCGTGTGTGTGATTTTGTCTGAATAAATGCTTGTTGTGCAGTATGAAGTTTGAAAATTTCCCTGAAAGCGCCAAGGCAATTTTTATTCTATAGCTATATGTTGTAACGAATACCACTTCCATACACATACTGCACATGAAGTAGGTGATTTTTACCTTCATGTTGCAGCTGTGGGAACTGAAGTGAAGTCCCTCACTCATTCAGGCCACGGCTCCATTATGTGTTAGAGACTTGAGTTGAATGAAGATGCTCTGGAATTGGCTCCATGTCTGTTCTCCTCTCATGTTCCCACAGTGCTTTAAGAACTGAAGAGGGCAGGACTGACCCAGGATAAAGGGGACTTCCTGGAGAACCCATAAAACCCACTGCGGTCCTAACTTTGGTCGCATTTAAGTGAGGGTTGAATGAGTTTTGAAACGGAGTCTCTTTTTGCTTTGTCCTTGTCTCTGTGGTGATTTTACTCATCGGTGGCTGATGCTTGCTCTGGTATCAGTGGTATTTTAACAACTTTAATGATTGATCATGGTATTTCAACCTTGATGAAATGAAAGTCTCCTGAAAACCTAATTTGAAACTGACATACGGTAGTGCTTTTGTCGGTTGTTTAAATGACTGCGGAGATAATGGAGTATATTGTTGAGCAAGTCTGACAGGGAGAAGACCTTAGCCAGTAGGCAACTGATAAGCCCCCATATTAAATAACAGGTCCAATGTTGTCAGTCAGGAGTTAAATTGCGTTTCTCTGCTTCCAAGCCACAATCTCATTATTAGACGAGGGTGTCTCCCAAAGTAGCAGTTGAGAAATAGCATCTGTGAAGATAGATATAGCTTCTCAACGGTTGGACCTACAAACAAAAGACCTAACTCAACTGCAAACAATTCTAGTTGCTAGGAAAAATATGAAAAGTGGACTCGGCATGACTGAAAGTTTAATCACACACAATTCTTACAGGAGCACTTCTATTAACCACTGCTGTTTAGGCCAACCTGGCACCTTCTGGTGGAGTGCCCAGGGCTCCATGTAAATGTCATGGCCCGACACACTCAGCCTGTCTCCGTGCTCTCGATCTACACTATGTTCCTCTTGGGTTCTCATGGCTTTCTGGCTTCATGATTGGTCATAGGCCGCTATCCTTCCTTCTTCACTTTAGTCTCTCTGCTTTGCCTAGGGATCCACCTCTTCTGGGTGCAGTGCCCATGGTTCCCTTGATGTTGGTCTGGCCCCCAGGTTGGCAGTGCAGATCCAGCTGGCAATTGACAGATGCTCCCAGGAGAGTGTTTATTCACATGTGACTTGAGGACCACGTCTGTTGAGATTGGAGTGCCTGGGAAGAGCAAAACAGAACCCTGATGGTGTAGCAGGTTATCCAGTGGCCTCCTAGCCACAAGGTCAGCAGTTTGAACCCATTAGTCACTCTTCAGAAGAAAGATGAGGCTCCTTATCCTGTAACTATTTACAGTCTTGGAGACCCACACACAGCTACTATGTTCTGTCAGGTCCCTATGAGTCAGTGCTCACTCCACAGCGATGAGTTTGGGTGGTACAAATGGATAATGGGATAGGCTGTTAACCGAGAGATTGGAGGTTTGGGTTCATGTAGGAACACCGTAGAAGAAAAGACAGGCGATAACTTACCACACAAAAAAAACTCACATTGGAAACCATATGGAGCACAGTTGTCCTCTGATACACATGAAGTCTCCAAAAGTTGGGCCAATTTACAGCAACTGGTATTAGTTTCATCAAGATTACACAGAATACGGAAACAACTGCTGTGTCCATTAGCAGATGAATGGATAAATAAGATAAGACAGCTACTTACATCCAATGGAATATTAGTCATAAAGAGAAATGAAGGTTGATACACACCACAGCATGGATGAGCCTGGAAAACATTATGCTCAATGAAATAAATCAGTCTCAAACATTGTATCATCTCACTCATATGAAGTAAGCAACTATTTAGAAATGGAAAATTCATTTGTGGTTACCAGGGGTGAGAGGAAAGGAGGAAGTTTTTGCTCAGGAGGTCTTGCGTTTACGCTAATGACTTTTGAGTAATTCAGAAGGGACAGTCAGTGAGCATGATTGCACAACTAGCGTGTGGTCCATGACATCGCATTGAACATGTAGGCATGCTTGAATGGGTGTGTCTTGGGCTGTGCATATTTTTACCATAATAAGAAACTGTTTTGCCTAGTGGGGCTTTATCAAGGGCAATGTAGCCGTGAGGAATTATTAAACCCAAATGAAAGCCAGACATGATGGTGGGACAAGAGGAATATGATAGGAAATACAGGAAAGACTCAGGAGACAAAGAACATTTATAGAGGTCTAAATGCAGCCATGTACATATGTCAAATATATATATATATATGTTACTGGAGGGGAAAAGAACTATGTACTCATATCTATATATTAAGAATTAAGGTTGCAGATGGACATTGGGCTTCGACTCAAGTACTCCCTCAACACAAGAACACTTTCTTCTAATAATCCGGCATTCTGCGATGCTCACCTTCTCGACACTCTCGCTGAAGATAAAATGGCTGTGTAAGCAAATGTGAAGAAAGATGATGGTGCCCGACTATCAAAATATATAGCATCTAGGGGTTTAAAGGTTTGAAGATAAATGAGTGGCCATCTATCTCAGAAGCAACACGGCCCACATGGAAGAAGCACACAAGCCTGTGTGATCATGAGGTGTCAAAGGGATCAGGTATCAGGCATCGAAGAAAAATCATATCATTGTAAATGAGGAGGAGTGAAGAGTGGAGACCCAAAGCCCATTTAATGACAATTGGACCGACCCCTAAAGAGAGGTCACAAGGAAGAAATGAGCCAATCAGGGTGCAGTATAGCACCAATGAAACACACAACTTTCCTCTAGTTCCCTCCCCAGTCCCCCACTATCATGATCTCAATTCTACCTTACAAATTGGGATTAGACCAGAACATGCACACTGCTACAGATAAGAGCCCGCAACATAGGGAATCCAGGATATATTCACCCCCAAGGAACAACAATGAGAGGAGATATACCAGGAGGATTACGGGAGGTGGGGGGGAGGGGGAGTTGATCACAAGGATCAACCTATAACCCCCTCTCAGGGGGATAAACAAATGAAAAGTGGGTGAGGGGCTGTGGAGGACAATTTAAGATGTGAAAATAATAATCTATAACTTATCAAGGGTTCATGAGGGAGAACAGGCAGAGGAGGGAGGGGGAAGAAATGGGGAGCTGATATCAGGGGCTCAAGTGGGAAGAGAATGCTTTGAAAACGATGACGGCAGCATATGTGCAAATGTGCTTGACACACTGGATGGATGTATGGGTTGTGATAAGAGATGGAAGAGCCCCCAATAAAAGTATATAATAATAATAAAAAAGGAACTATTACACATGGGGAGGGGCTTGGGAAATCGCTACCCCAGACTGAGTAGCACACTCTCTGGACTGGGGCCCTGCCATTGGCACATGGGTGAGCTTCCCAGCTGCGCTTCCTGTGACCAATGTTTCCTAAGCCCTGTCCTACCAGTTACCTAGGTACTTGGACCTTTTATGCCATCAATGACTCCTCCATGTCTTAGCACTCACTGGTTTTGCTGGAGTAGACCCCACTGCTCTGCTCCATTAGGGTGCTTCGCGGAAGGTTGTTTATATTGCTTAGGCCTTTTAGAAAATCATATTGAGAGGACCGCCTGCCAATCGCAATCACAAATGGAATTCTCCATTTGTTTCACATATAACCTGTCTCCCCAAAGCCTCATTGGCTTGTAGCTATAAAGCAAGTCGCTTGATGTTTATAACCCAGATTGGGCTGACTCGTGTCCATGCCTATGTAATCTAAGACCTCAATTTTCTGTAAAATTCTCCCTGAGTATTTGGGCGGTCTTAGGAGGTGCTTCACAGTGCTCTCATGCCTGTTCTCCTGCAGGTGAAGCTGACTGAAGTGTGAACTTCAGTGGGTCTCCAGGGCTGCTGAGCTCCCTGTGGATGCTGGCTTCTGGGCTAGGGGTGCCCTCTGTGTGTTCTCACAGCCACAACCACCCAGGGAACACCTGCGCATGTCACTGGCTGGGATGCTGTCTGTGAAAGGCAGAGGAGCAGGGAGGATGCTGCTTACCCTGACTGTGTTGTATTTTTACCCTCACTTAAGCATATTCAAGGTCAGCAGTTCAAAACCACCAGCTGCTCTGTAAGGTAAAGACAAGGCTTTCTACTCCCATAAAGAGTCACGATCTCAGAAACCCCACAGGAGCAGTTTGATCTTGCCCCAAAGGGTCACTTTGAATCAGAATCCACTCAATAGCAATGAGGGTTTTGTTTTTTCGTTTTTTAAGCACAAAGCAGTTTTAATTCAGTGAAACCAGTAAATGTCAGATCCTTCATCAGATGGAAACCTGCCACAGAAGGAAAATGCAAATGTTTTCCACTAACAGAAAAGCATAGCAAAATGGTCATATACCGGGGATAGTCAGATGCCTTTGAGGGGGTTCTGACTCATAGCGACCCATGTACAAGAGCATGAAACATTGTCACAGCGTGCGCCAGGCTCGTAATTGCTGTTTGAGCGCAGTGTTGGAGCCGCTGTGTCAGTCCATCTGGTTGAGGGACTTTCTCCTTTTTGCTTCCCCTCGACTTTACCGGTGTGATGTCTCTTCTCCAGCAGCGGCTCTGTCCCGCCAGCGTCTCCAAAGTAGGTGAGATGAAGTCTCGCCCTCATTGCTTCTAAGGAGCATGCTGGCTGTACCTCTACCAAGATAGAGCTTGGTTGCTGTTGTTTTCTTTTGGACGCTCATGGCACTTCCAATATTCTTCACCAGCACCATAATTCAAATGCAGATTCTTCAATCTTCCTTCTTCAATGTCCAATTTCTACCTGAATAGGAGGTGATTAAAAATACTATGACGTGAGTAAACATGGTTACTTAGTCCTTAAAGGAACATCCTTGCTTTTCAGCACTCTAAAGAGGTCTTGTGCAGCAGATTCACCCAATGCAAAGTGTCATTTGATCTCTGGACTGCTGCTTCCAAGGTGCACCCTGTCAAAGGCGGAAAATTTGTAAGGCCTGGAAAACCCAGGCCATCTGGTCCAGTTTCATTTCTCGTGGGTTTCCCTGTACTTCCCTGGCTCTCCAAAGTCTCTGGTGATACCACCACTGCAGTCAATTTCTACCTGTAGACCATCTCCCCCAAATATTCAGTCATCAACATCTCAGACAAATACAGGCTAAGCACCAAGCCCAACTGCTTCCTAGGTGCCCAAGAAACAAGCCTGCAGAAAGATTTACTCCGTATCAACCCTTTCATCTACTCATCACACACACTCAGCCATCTGAAAATCCCATGTTTAGCTAAAGCTGAGACGCTTTCCCAAAGTATGTGCTAAGTTACTGACTCCAATGAGCCCAGTTGATGAGCCACCTACGAAAATTCAAGGGAAACAGATGTCAATAGACTTCACCAAACTTAAAAAGGTTGGCAGTGCTGATCCTAAAAAGGTTGGCCTGGGTGAGAGAACCCAAGCAATGCTGATCCTGAGAAATGACTATTGTTTCAAAGGAGAGCTTTTGATATCGAAAGGCATTCCGAGCAGCACAGCAAATGGTTCAGCGCTTGACTTTAGTACTAGCTGAAGATTTGGTGGTTCGAGGCCACACAGAGGTGCCCCAGAATGGTGATCTGCTTCTAAAGTGTCACAGCCTGGCAAACCGCTTGTGAAATGCCAGCCTTGGAAAGCCCGTGAAGAAGTTCTCCTCCGCACACACAGAGGTGCCAGGGGTTGGAATCCACTGTGAACGGGCGGAGTGGAACACCGACCTGAACCACACGCAGAAGTCTTCAGCTTTCGAATGGGACACAGTCTCCCAACCTTCCTCCTCTTTTACCGAGCTGTGCCAGCTGTCCTAGAACGCTGCTTCCAAGCCCATTAGGGCTCCTTCATCAGAAAGGCAGCTAGAGTCTTAACAAAAGAGCAGATGCTCAGATACCATTGGTTTCTCTGACTTTGGGAAGGAAGCTGCATCTTTGTGGAATTATTATTATCAATCAGCCTTTATTGCTTCAGCTTTCTTTATTGCATTCTAACACACAAAGTAATGAAAACATATAATAAAGAGGATAAAACACGTAATGCATCACTGTGCAGATATTGCAATCATAGCAAATCCAATGTAAATGCCCTGCGGGGAATGCTTGAGCCTTCCGGTACGTTGCGAGCGGTTTGCATGATGCTACATCACGTTATTTATCTACTAAACCTGTCATGCTCTGCTAACTATTGTGCCAGCATCAGCCCCAAATGGCACCACCCCTGCCCATCCTCCAAACGGACCGCATATTTCTCAGCTGTCACTGGTTTTAATGTTTACCAAGAGGAGCTCCAGCTCCTGAATAATTAATGTCTAACGATTACTCAGCTATGGGTCGTTTACGAGTCTAGCCCCTCTGGTCTTTGCAGTGTTGCTGGTTTTAATATGCACTTGAAATTGGAACCAAGAGGTAGTAAAAGCCATTAAGACAGCGTGGAGCGCAGTCAATAATGATTTACAGAGTTTGGACACAGCAACCTGGGCTTTTCCTTCTTGGCTCTCAAGCCCCATCTGCTGCTCATGCTCTGACTTAGTCTCTCGATGGCCAACAGGTCTCTGCTCTGTTTACACTTCCGTAAAAGAGTTGACCTTGAAGAGTTCGGGTCAAGTAGACTTTTCTGCCGCCTTCCCAGCTCTGAAAGAACATCGGTGGTGGTTAATGCATCTGAACCCCTTTGGTCAAATATACCCACGGCTCACACAGTATATCTGCATGGTAAATAATAAGCAAGGGTAATCACTACTAGGACAATTCAGCACAAAGGCCATCTCTTTCTCCCGGCCTTCCAGTTGATTCTGACTCTGAAGCCATCCGTTCATCTTTACAAGAATAGAAAGCCTCATCTTTTTCCCTGTTGATCTTGTGGTTAGCAAGCCAATGTGTAACCTGCTAGGCTACCATGATTCCTTCCAAGGTCCCTTGAGGGGGCTTAAAAGCTACTGTGCATCGGGGGAGGGAGGGTGAGCTGTGAAGACAGGGAGGGGCAATCCATCTGTGAGAATAGCCGAGTCGTGATGTAAAGATTCTCCACTCTGTACAGGTCAGACTTTAACGATTTCCATGTGTTAAAAGCTGTGTCATCCCACAGAGGGGGTCCTTGTAATAAGCTGTGAGCTGGAATGGTCTCGTGCCCTACTTTCATGTGAAGAGACGACACACGGAAGGCGGGGCAAAGTTTCCTTGTGTGGGCATTTGCACTCACACGGTGACTGTGCAAGGAAAGACTGGTAATCTGCTTCAAAGCTGCCTGAACACCCTGGGGTGCAGTTCTATGATGTCATACACAAGGTCATCGTGGGTCCACAGCTACCTGACAGTCGCCTTTCTGATAAAGGAGCATCAGAGAGGGGTCTGGAAAATGAAAGACTCAAATCCTATTCCTCTTTGGGCTTGCTCCAAGGAGCCCCATTGGTGTAGTGGCTACATATTGAACTGTGAATGATAAGGTTAGTGGTTTGAATACACCAGTCACTCTGAGGAAGACAAATGAGGCTGCCTTCGCCTATAAAATTTTAAAGTCTTGAAAACCCAAAAGGGTATTTTGACTATGTCCTATAGGGTGAGTAGAACATACAATAGAGATTGGGACCAAACATGCAATTAAAAACATTGGTCAAGATATTTGAGAATTGTGCTTAAATAAATGAATGTAGAGCAAACACCCACAAGGAAGGCCCAGGACAGCCTGGTGACACACTAGTGTTGTTTTCTTATTTATTATTATGTCTTTTTCCCTCCCAAAACAAATCAAACAAAACCTGCTCTCACCGAGTCAATACAATTCTTCTCGGGGCTGTAAGTCTTGACGGGATAGACAGGCTCTTCTCTCTCGTGAGGAGCAGCTTGGTGGTTGTACAACTGTCAGTCTGTGGCTCACAGTCCAGAATCACCGGAGCCCCTTTTCTTTGGAATCCTTCAAGTGTCTCTAGGAAGTGACTTTTTAAAATGTATGCATGCTAGTTCTGAGCCTAGTTCATAGATGTTCTAAAATCTGAGTTTGCTTATGGTAGATGCTGTTAATTCAAAGTGGACCCTGGTGACCTACAAGTTAACGTGAGTCCGAAAGGTCAGACTGGCCGTTTCGTTTCCATCTCCTCCGGCACACCAAGCCGTATCTCCTAGCATTGGCGCGTTGCCCTCCCCTTCCAGCTCTGACGCTGTTGCTCAGCTTGATGCTGGCCTAAATGGGGGGGAGATGTGTAATTGGTAGAGTCAATGGAAGTGAGGATTTCCTGTGCATGGCTCCATGGCTGCAATTGTCTGCTGATGGCTGCTTGTTAGAGAAGAATAGGGGAAAGAGAAAGAGCTGCAGGAGGGCCCAAGAAGCCCTTCCACAATGATGTACGGTTTTACAATAGACTGAATGTTAAAATTCCAGAGTGCTTTGGATGAAAAGAGGATTCTGATTATAAATTAACTTCCCACGACCCTATTGCGTCAGTCTCCTCCACAGCTCAAGATGCACGACGGAATGCTCTTGGCCCAGTGGGTCAATTGTTGAGTTGGTTGGTGGTGGTCATAATGATACAAGGTGAGGGGTCATAAGAAAAGCCCAGGGGAGACCTCGGGTCAGTATCCCCAGCACTCCGGGTTAAGTCGCAATCTCCTTTTTAGGTTTCGTGGTTACCTGTATGACTTAGTTGAGCCAATTAGGGTGTAATGAGTGTGGAGACTGTGGGGTTTGGGAAGGCTGGGATGTCCCTGTCAGCTGTGTTGGATGGAACTGAGGCCGATCATTGGGATCCCTGCAGGATCTGGTGAAAATACAGATCCCGGAACTCCAGTTGTTTCTTAATAAATCAGCATCTCTGTGGGGTAGTACCAAGGGCTGTGTAGTTTTTCCAGATGCTCAGGTGATTCCAATGATCAGCTAAGTCTGCGAACCAAAGGGTCAGAGGAACCGTAGACAGGAAGTGGCACCTAGGCAGTGTGACCTGACTGACACCACAACCCCCTGTGTGGCAGAAATGGCGCTCATTCCAGGAGAACAGGACAAGCACTTAAAGAGCCTCCATTCCGCCCTTGCTTCTGCCCCCTTTCTTTCCCCTCCATCATGAAAGCTTTACCTGCATGGGAGGGCCCAAACCCTTATTTTTCCAATTATTATTATTATTTTACCATCTTGTACTTGTTCTCCAGCTCCTTAAACACGAGTGAAAGTTGGGACTCAGCTGCTCTCTGTCTTTTCGATCTTTCAGGCAGTTGGAGGCTCATAACGCCCCACTTGCTTGGGCACGACTTTGTGAGACAGACGAGAAAAGGCAGAAGAGTTAAGGATGTGGATGTGGGAGTCTGACTCGGACAGAATGCAATTAAAACTTAAAATAATTAAAAATACTTAAAACGGAGAAGGGGAAGAAATGGGGAACCAATTACTATAACCAACGTATAATCCCCCCACCCACTCTCCAGGGGGATGAACAACAGTAACGTCGGCAAAAGGAGTCAGTAGGCAGTGCAAGATATGAAAATTATAGTAATTTATAATTTATCAGTGGTCCAGGAAGGTGGGAGATGGGGGAGGGAGGGAATAAAGAGAAGCTGATAACAAGGGCTCAAACAGGAAATATTTTGAAAATGATGATGGTAACATATATACAAATTTGCTTGATACCATTGATGTATGGATTGTTGTAAGAACTGTAAGAGCCCCCAATAAAATGATTTATTAAAATTTATCATCCTTTCATATTTGCTACTAGATAGCAAACGATTGATTAAAAACTGTGTTCATGGACAAGAACCATATATAACCTCTCTGTACCTCCATTTTCTCATTTGTAAATAGGTCAAACAATGATAGCACCTGGTTGTTAAAGTTGTGAATGTTTACAGATGTAATACATATAAAGTGATTTAGCACCCATACAAATGACTTTATTTGCTTGGAGCGATGCAGAATATGAGGGAAACACTACAGAAAAAGGATGAAATGATAGAGGAGATAAAAGACATATACCAAAGGAAAATACAGGACCTTGAGGAGCAGGTAACGAAAAACAATAGCAGAATCATGTTCCTTGAGAATCGATTGGAGGAATCAGAGAACCGCATCAGTGGCGTGGAGGACAGCCAAGCAGACTTTAATAAACGTGAACAAAAATCTAATAAGAGCATCAGAGAAGCCGAAGAAAACCTAAGAGCTATGTCTGATGCTATGAAGCGGAACAACATTAGAATTATTGGCCTACCGGAGGAAGACACAACAAAGAAGTCATCTGCAACAATAGCGAGAGAATTCTTGGAGGAAAACTTCCCCAGCCTAATGAATGAAAACCAAGCAACCATCCAGGAGGCTGAAAGAACACCAGCACGACGGGACCCCAAGAAGAAATCACCAAGGCACATAATAGTTAAACTTTCAAACTTTGAGGAAAAGGAGAAAATCATGAGAGCAGCTAGGGAAAAGCAAGCAATCACATATAAAGGTTCCCACATAAGGGTATGCTCAGACCTATCAGCAGAAACTATGAAAAAAAGGAGAGAGTGGAGTAACATATTCCAAAAATTGAAAGAAAACAATGCAAATCCAAGAATACTCTACCCAGCCAAATTATCGATCAAGATCGATGGAGAAGTAAAAGTCTTCCCAGACAAGGAAAAACTCAAAAAATACGTTACAACAAACCCAGCATTACAAAAGATCCTCGCTGACTCAGTATGGGCAGAAGAACAACACTCACCAAGCACAAATAAGACACCAGCACATAGAAAAACCTCACCCAGAGCACAACAAAGAGAAAACAGACCCCAAGATAGCATTGGCTCAAGGATGGAAAGAAGTCAAGAATGACACACACACAAAACACACACTAATGAAAAAGGAAAGTAGGAAAACTCCCAACACAAAAAGTATAAAATGGCATCACAGAGTCCGCACATGGAAATAATAACCCTGAATATCAATGGCCTGAACACAGGCATTAAAAGACTGATACTAGCAGAATGGCTTAGAAAACACACCCATCAATTTGCTGCCTACAGGAGACACACCTCAAGGCTACAGACAAAAATAGGCTGAGAATCAAAGGCTGGAGAAGGACCTACCAAGCAAATAGCAACACAAAAAAAGCAGGGGTTGCAATCCTTATCTCGGATAAAATTGACCTCAAAGTGCAAACCATAAAAAGAGATAAGGAGGGACACTATATAATGCTCAAGGGAATGATAGACAATGAACCACTAAGCATTGTAAACATATATTCCCCGAATGAGAGACCAGCTCAATACGTGAACCAAACACTCCAAAAGATTAAGAAAGAAATCACAGACTCGACAATTATAGTGGGTGACTTCAACACACCACTCACTGAGAAAGATAGATCACAGGGAAAGAAACTCAACAAGGAGACTAGAGAGCTAAACTCCACAATTAGACAATTTGACCTAATAGATATTTACAGAGCTTTTCATCCAAATACAAAAAATTTCACATTCTTTTCAAGTCCTCATGGCACGTATTCGAAGATAGACCACATGCTGGGGCATAAGGCAAATCTACATAAATTTAAGCACATTGAAATAATACAGACCTCTCTCTCTGACCACTGTGCCATAAGACTGGAAATCAACAAAAGGAAGACAAAGAAAATAAGAGCAAATAATTGGAGAATGAATAACTCTCTACTGCAAAAGGAGTGCATACTGGTGCAGATCCGAGACGAAATCAGGAAATTTCTCGAAACCAACGAAAATGAGCACACGACGTACCAAAACTTATGGGACACAGCAAAGGCAGTCATCAGAGGAAGGTTCATAGCAATACAAGCACACCTGAGAAAGGAAGAGAGACTCATGACGGATACGCTGACACAAAATTTACAAAAACTAGAGCTGAGTCAGCAGGACAACCCTACTAATAGCAAAAGAAAAGAAATTATAAAAATCAGGGCTGAGATTCAGGAGAGGGAAAATAAAAAAACTATGGAAAAAATTAATATCGCTAAAAGTTGGTTCTTTGAAAAGATAAACAGGATCGATAGACTATTGGCAAACCTAACCAAAGAAAGGAGGGAACAAATCTCAATAGCAAGAATAAGGGATGAAAGAGGGGTCATTACAACAGACCCTAATGAAATCAAAAGGATAGTTACACAATACTATGAAGGATTGTACTCCAATGAATTCAACAATTTGGAAGACATGGACAAATTCCTGGAAAAACAATCCCTCCCTAGACTATCCTCGGTGGACATCAAGAATCTCAACAGACCCATCGCAATAGAAGAAATAGAAAAGGTTATCAAGGGATTACCAACAAAAAAATCCCCTGGACCAGATGGATACACTGGAGAATTCTACCAAGCATTCAGGGAAGAACTAATACCAATCCTACACGAACTTTTCCAGAACATAGAAAAAGATGGCAAACTCCCAAACTCCTTCTATGAAGCTAGTATAACTCTGATACCCAAACCGGGCAAGGATCCCACAAGAATCGAGAACTACAGACCGATATCCCTAATGAACATTGATGCAAAAATCCTTAACAAAATACTAGCCAACAGAATACAAAAGTATATAAAACAAATAATTCACCATGACCAAGTGGGATTCATACCAGGGATGCAGGGATGGTTCAACATATGAAAGACCATTAGTATTATTCGTCACATTGACATGAAAAAGTATAAGAATCACATGATAACATCAATAGACGCAGAAAAAGCATTCGACAACATCCAACACCAATTCCTGTTTAAGACACTAGCGAAAATAGGAATGGAAGGAAAGTTCCTCAAGACAATACAAGCTATATATGAAAAACCAACAGCCAAAGTCATAGTCAATGGAGAAAAGACTAACACAATCCCACTGAAAAAGGGAACCAGACAAGGATGCCCCTTGTCTCCACTCCTATTTAATATCGTGCTGGAGGTTTTAGCTAACAGCATAAGGCAAAGAAGTGACATCAAAGGTATTCATCTGGGGAAGGAAGAGGTGAAACTATCGTTATTTGCAGATGATATGATTTTATATATGGAAAATCCCAAAAGTTCCACAAGGGGAGTACTGGAAGCAATAGAGGAGTTTGGCAGAGTGGCAGGATACAAGATCAACAAACAGAAGTCCATCGGACTGTTATACACATCAGATAAGACCACAGAAGAAGAGATCAAAAAGGTGGTACCCTTCACAATAGCCAAACACAAACTGAAATATCTAGGGATACACTTGACTGAAAAAACAAAAGATCTATATAGGGAAAACTATAGAACACTATTACAAGAAACCAAGAGCGACCTCAACAAATGGAAGAATATTCCATGCTCTTGGATTGGAAGACTTAATATAGTTAAGATGTCAGTTCTGCCAAAGGCACTATATAAGTTTAATGCTATCCCGATACAATTACCATCATCTTTCTTCAAAGAAATGGAAAAACTGATTACCAACTTCATATGGAGAGGGAAGAAACCCAGAATTAGCAGAGAACTCCTCAAGAAGAAGGACACCGTGGGAGGGCTTGCTTTACCTGACTTTGGCACATACTATACAGCCACAGTTCTCAAAACTGCATGGTATTGGTACAATGACAGATACTCAGACCAATGGAAAAGAACTGAAAACCCAGAAATAAAAGCATCAGCATACACACAGCTGATCTTTGACAAGGGCCCCAAAAAGATCAAATGGGAAGCAGATGCCCTCTTTAACAAGTGGTGCTGGAAAAAATGGATATCAACATGCAGAAAAATAAAGCAAGACCCTTATCTCACTCCATGCACAAGAATAAACTCAAGGTGGATCACAGACCTTGAAGTTAAACCCCAAACTATTAGGGCCATCACTGAGGGAATTGGGACCAACTTGAGAACTTTGGCGCAGGGAATACACAGGCTATCAGAAATAGGGAAGGACACAAACACAGAAGAGGCACAAATCGACAAATGGGATATACTGAAGATAAAACACTTGTGTACATCTAAAGAATTCACCAAGAGAGTAATAAGAGAGTCCACAGACTGGGAAAACATCTTTAGCAATGACACATCAGACAAAGGCCTTATGACTAAAATCTACAGTACTCTGCTAGCTTCCAAAAAGAAAAAAACCAATAGCCCACTTGAAAGGTGGGCAAAGGACTTGAACAGAAGTTTCACAGGGGCAGAAATCCGAATGGCCAACAAACATATGAGAAAATGTTCCCAATCTTTAACCATAAGAGAAATGCAAATTAAAACAACAATGAGGTACCACCTGACACCCTCAAAGGTAGCCCAATTCAAAAAATCAGAAAGCAACAAGTGTTGGAGGGGCTGTGGGGAGACAGGAACTCTCATCCACTGCTGGTGGGACTGTAAGTACGTACAGCCACTATGGAAATCAATCTGGCGATACCTAAAACAGATGGAAATAGAGTTACCATGTGACCCAGCAATCCCCCTACTGGGCATATACCCAGAAGAGGCAAGAAACAAACCAAGACCAGACATCTGTGCTCCAATGTTCATTGCGGCACAGTTCACAATTGCAAGGAGTTGGAAGCAACCCAAATTTCCATCAACTGACGATTGGATTAAAAAACTGTGGTATATACATACAATGGAATACTACGCATCACTAAAAAGCAGTGATGAACGTATGAGGCACATAGCGGCATGGGAAGAACTGGAGGAAATCATGCTAAGCGAAGTAAGTCAGGCACAAAAGGACAAGTACAACATGAGTCCGCTGAGGTAAGAATTAAAAAAAAATTTTTTTTTAAAGCAAAAGTGGCATAGGGAAAAAAGCTACTGTATACAAACATTTTAGGGGTGAAGACGGTGTAGTATGGAAGAGACCAGACCAAAACCAGGGATGTACATGGTAGACAATGGTGGAGGAGGTGGGGAAAGGAAAACAAAAGGATGAATACAAGGAAGAAAAGGGTAGTGGGATCATGGGGCATTAATCCACCCAAGGGGAGGGTATTGTTTATATCTCCACAGGGAAAGTGGGACCAGACTTCAACCCAGTGTCGCAAGGTGTGAATGCAATATCCCGGCGTGGAGGAGGGAACCGGTGGAGAGGTCTGGGAGGCTGGCCCCAGCACCATAAATTAAGTGGATTCCTGCCCCTCCCCCGAAAAAAATTTGTTCCAAAGGACGACATTGACTCTGCAGCTATGGGAGATGGACATATTTGATCAGAGCACACGGGAGCAGATGAAGGGGCAGGAGGAGAGAGTGGAGCACAGCCTGGCCCACCAGGCCGTGATGATGATGTTCCTGAGTAGAGCAGCCAGTCCACAGAGAGAACAACATGGCTGGCCCTACTATGAGACATGATGCCCCTCAGTGACTAAGGGCGATACAGGGGACAGCACCGGAGACACAGTGTGGGAATTGCACCTGACCTGATCCCACCACACCGAGGCAAATCACTGGGGGAGTGCAGCGGAACAGCAAGGGAATGGAGTGGCAAGGTCCCCAGGGAATGCTGAAAGTGGACTTTGGGGCCAGGGCGTGGTGCCCCAACAGACTGGACTGGAAAACGCTCCTAAGGGCCAGCAAACGATTCCTGAACTAACTACAAGCTTTTCTCTTGTGAACTGTTTTGTTCTGTTCTTTGTCAGTGGTTTGTTTTGGTTGTTTTGTTGTCTGGTTGTATACTGTTGCTTTGTTTTCCTCTGTCTAGTTTTCGTGCATGTTAGTGACTCCACAGGTCTGTCTGAATAGGACAGGCTGGATGAACTATCTGGATGAAAAACAACGGGACCGACAGTTCCGGGGGGACTTGGGGTGGGGGGGTAGGGGGGGTAAGGAAGTGGTGTTAACAAACCCAGGGACAAGGGAAAAACATGGGACCCCAAATGGTAGAGAAGGGGGAGTGGCAGGCCTGGTGGGAAATGATCAAGGGTAAGGTTGCTTAGAGAAGAGGTATACTCTAGCCCAGGTGGCGATGAAGCATGGTAGTAGGGCAGGAGGAAGGTCAAGGGAGATGGAGGAAAGAGCTAGGAGTCAAAGGGCATTCATGGAGGTCTAGACAAAGACATGTACATGCAAATATATATAGGAGGATGGGGAAATAGATCTATGTGTCTATATTTATAGGTCAAGTATTAAGGTGGCGGAAGGACCTTGGGCCTCTACTCAAACACTCCCTCAATGCATGAATACCTTCTTTTATTAAATTGGAACTCTATGATGCTCACTCTCCCAACACAACGGCTGGAGTCAAAGTGGGTGAACAAGTAAATGTGGTGAAGAAAGCGGATGGTGCCCGGCTATCAAAAGAGATAGTGACTGGGGTCTTAAAGGCTTGAAGATAAACAAGCAGCCATCTAGCTCAGAAGCAACAAAGTCCACATGGAAGAACACACCAGCCTGTGTGATCGAGTGGTCCCAAAGGGATCAGTTACCAGGCATCAAAGAACAAAAAATCATATCATTGACTGCACACCTCCATGATAGGATCGCTGAAGACAAATGGGTGCATAAGCAAATGTGGTGAAGAAAGCTGATGGTGCCCGGCTATCAAAAGAGATAGTGTCTGGGGTCTTAAAGGCTTGAAGGTGAACAAGCGGCCATCTAGCTCAGAAGCAAATAAGCCCACATGGAAGAAGCACACCGGCCAGTGCGATCACGAGGTGCCCAAGGGACCAGGTATAAGGCATCATGCAAAAAAAACAAAAAAGATATAAGTGTGTGTATGTATGTGTATATATGTGTATATGTATATATGTATGTATATATATGTATATATATATCATATTAAATGAAGGGGGAAGTGCAGAGTGGAGACCCAAGGCCCAAGTGTCGGCCAATGGAGATCCTCTCATAGAGGGGTTTAGGAGAGGAGATGGGTTAATTAGGGTGTGAGGTAGTATCGATGAAGAACACAGCTTTCCCCCAGATCCTGGATGCTTCCTCCCCCCAACTACCATGATCCGAATTCTAATTTGCAGGGCTGGATAGGACAGAGGCTGTACACTGGTACATATGAGGGTTGGAGGTACAGGGAATCCAGGGTGGATGATACCTTCAGGACCAAGGGTGTGAGGGACGATGCTGGGAGAGTGGAGGGTGAGTGGGTTGGAAAGGGGGAACTGATTACAAGGATCCACATGTGACCTCTTCCCTGGGAGAGGGACAGTAGAGAAGGGGGGAAGGGAGACTCCGGATAGGGCAAGATATGACAAAATAACGATGTATAAATTACCAAGGGCATATGAGGGAGGGGGGAATGGGGAGGGAGGGGGGAAAAAAAAAGAGGACCTGATGCAAGGGGTTTAAGTGGAGAGCAAATGCCTTGAGAATGATTGGGGCAGGGAATGTATGGATGTGCTTTATACAATTGATGTATGTATATGTATGGATTGTGGTAAGAGTTGTATGAGTCCCTAATAAAATGTAAAAGAAGAAAAGAGAAAAAAATGATTAGGGCAAAGACTGTACAGATGTGCTTTATACAATTGATGTATGTATATGTGTGAACTGTGAAAAGAATTGTATGAGCCCCAATAAATTGTTAAAATAAAAAAATAAAATAAAATAAAATAAAATAAATAAATAAATAAATAAAAACAAATGACTTTATTTATGTAACATATTGTCTCCAGGAGCCCTGGCGGAATAGTGTTTATGCGTCAGGCTGCGATTCACAAGATTCGTAGTTCAAAGCCACCAGGTGCTCTGCAGGATAAAGACCAGCTTTCTACTCTTGTACACGGTTTCAGTCTCAGCAGTTCGCCAGGACAGCTCTCCCATGCCCCAAAGGGCGGCTCAGAGTAAGTAGTAACTGGATGGCAGTGAGCATGAGAGGTCTTGTCGCAGAAGGACGTGCTCAAGGTTGGGGGGGGGGGGTGTGGGCGGTGGGGGCTTAGGAATTAGTTATTGGGTGCCATGGTGTCAGTTCTGAATTGTGGCTCCTCCATGTGACAGAGTAGAACCTCAGCAACGGGTTTTCTTGGCTACAATCTTTGTGAGATCAGGTCACCAGATTCTTCCTTCTCAGAATCACTAAGTGAGTTCTGAACACCAGCATTTTCAGTTAGTAGCCAAGGGCTTCTCCTTCTAGACATGGTAGAAGGCTGGCACACTCATTTACTTACCAAAATCTCCTTGTCACTCGTAGGCATCAGCCCATGATCTGAGCATCTGTGGCTATGCAAAACAGGGCACCAATTTGGAGATTTAAATCCAGAGGAAGTGGGTTTGAATCCTAGTGCAACCATATGCTATTATTTGACTTTAGGTCAATTACGTGAGTTTCCCGAACCCCTATGTTTTCATCTGCAAGAGAGGAATAATTAAACCTACCTCGCAGGTGTTTTCAGGGTCAATGAAGTCAATGACATATGTGAAACTGCCTAATACGCGTGGAAGTGCTACACACATAGAACACTCGTTTAAAGCTGCTGTCAAGTTGATTTCATCTCGGGGCGACCCCATACATGCACAGTCCAAGGTGCCCCGGAGGATTTTCTAAACGGTGACTTTGTGGACGCAGGTCGCATCCAAAGCATCTCTGAGTGGGTCTGAATTGCCAAGTTTTGGGCTAGCAGTGAAATGCTGACTAGTTTATGCCTCCGAGGCATGTCGGCAGCTAGATGTTGGCAGAAATTCCTTTAGACTGCCATAGGTGCAGTATGCAGCCTGTGGTCCTTTGACCTGACGTAGCATGCGGCCTACATTTTCTGGAAATGACATTAGGAGAATCTAAAATTGAAATGACCAGAAATGGTCAGTTTTTTATTAGTTCAACATACATCACCAGTCTATTGTTGGCTAGATAATCTTTTGAGGACTGAAGTTTCAAAGATAAAAACGGCCTGATTAATGATCGTGTTCTGGGACAAGTAACATACCCTCTCTGTACCTCCATGCTTTATTTAAGATTGAAAGAAACATCAACACATAATACACATGGGGTTAGTCTGGGTAAACTAGGGAAACAAATCCACAGAAACGTATATGTATAAGAGAGAGTTTTACATAAAGGAAAAGAGTACATTAGGAAAGCATCCCAACCCAGTGCTGTCCAAGCCCATAAGTCCAATATTAGCTCATATGTCCAACACCAATCCACAAAGTCCTCCTCAATCTCACAAAATGCACCCAATGACGCCGACTGCAGTAAGAGCTGAATCAGTGAGCGTGTAAGCATCTCAGCACTGGTAGGGGTCTCCACACGACTGCCCCAGCACCCAGGGCTGCATCAGGGTAGGTCCATGTGGCTTCTCCTCAGGGATGTCATGCAGGAAGTGAGCCTTGCCAGGTGAAGCAGGGAACTGGCTAAGGCAGCTGCACCCTGGTCTGACCCTCAGAATGCAAGAGACCTGAGAACTAGACAGGCGAGGCTTACTGAGCCATCTATCTTTCCGCCCTTCAATTGATCCACATGTGTTTATTGGCCAGGTTGGCACAATGTACCTTAATTATCTCACCTGTTGTAAGGAGGATGCTAGAATAAGGTTTGATTGGGAGCTGGGTGAGGAGGGATTGCGTCAGTTCAGAGGATATCAGGAAGAGCTTCTCATTTTTATGGGTAGATGTTGTCCGTTGCTGTTGAGTTGGCTCCAACTTGTGTACAACAGTCCTGTATTATCTTCATGATAGATGATTAAAGTATGCTTGTGGCCAGTTCTTCTCATGTTCAGTCATGCCTCATCAGCAAATGAAAGTCCTGAAAGCTTTGCTCCATTCACTTCACCAAGTCAGCTCTGCTTTTCCCGTTCAGAATCAAGAGTGCCTTCTCACAGTGGCTCCGTGGGAGAAGGAGGAGATTTTCTACTCCTTTAGAGATTCACAACCTCAGAAACCCAGAGGGCAGTCCTCCTCTGTACTATAGGGTCACTTGGAGTCAGGATCCACTTGAGGGCCATGAGTTTGGTTGGTTCTCCATTTTCCAACCTGAGCGGCCAAGCTTTTGGTTAGCAGTTAGATGCTGAACAGCTTATGCCAGCACTGTTTCTAACAATACTCAGAGGCAGGCTTGGTGTGTACTGTTGGGAAACTCAACTTCGCTGGAGTCCAACTCCCCTTAGTTGTAGTCCTAAGTTTAAAAGATGGTCCTATGCCATTTGCCTCTTGAATTTTGCAATAGAATGGATGAGAATGTTGTGGAGTGAGATAAGAAATGTAGGTATTGGCTGCTTGACTCTTCTCTGAAGCTTGAAGGTCACAAGGTGTTTTATCAGAATGCTACTTTTCAATTTATCACCAAGAAACCCAACAAGACTTGCTAATCCTTCCCACTGCCTGACTTAAACATGCTTACATCTTTAATCATCAAACCAAGTAAATTATGAAATACTTCAGTGGCAGCTGGTGGGTTTGATGGAGCTGGCCCTGGAAGTAGATTTGTAATTCTGTCGTGTTGATGGGAAAGAGGATGTTGATCAGTGTGTTCCTAATTCATTATCATGCTTGCAAGGACTGCTGCCTCCTGATTTCCTGTCAGCCTGCACTGGAGCTAGACACGGGGATGCGTCATTCAAACCTATTGGGAATAAATGTCATTTTGTCTTTTGCCAAATGCATTGTTTCAGCACTCAACGTGATTATTATATGAGAGATAACGATTGTAGGTCCAGTTGTAGGGAAGCTGATCCATTACATGCATCCTATTTGGAGAGACAGGGCATATTGATCAAAAGACAAAAATTCCTGGTAGCATATTCCAAAGTAGCAAGTCAGTGGCTCGGGCAAGAAGTTTGAAGGCAATTTAGAGGAGAAAGGTGCTGGGGAGGCTCCCTTGGAGAGGGAGGCTGGAGCTGAGCTTTAAGGAGATGGCAGTGAGAAAGCAATTAGGACCAAGGAATGCACCAGACAAATGTGCCTCACATGTCTTTGAGACTGGATTTGTATCCATGTGGATAGAATAGTGTGACTCAAACCATATACATGTAAAATTCAAGTTTAAACTGCGAAAATTGTTCCAGATTCATTCATCAGATGTTTATTGAGTGAATACCGTGAGCCTTCTCTGACTTAAAGTGAAGGCATTTCTATTTTCTGAATAGGAAATGAGAGAGCTTGAACTTGCTGTTGCCATTTTGTGCCACAGCCTGTCCCTGGCTTTGCACTGACTGGCGACATTGAGCTTCTCCACTGCCCTTTTCCACACACAGAGTCAGTTCAACTCCTGTGCATCCTATCTGGCAAGGCTCACATGGAGAATGGCCACTATGGTGTTGAAAAATGGTATTTATTTCTTTTTACTTTCCTCCTATCCCACTATCATGTTTGACCTTCATTCGGTTCTCAGTACTTTCTGTTGGCTATATTGCACTTGATCAACCCCACCAGGCATTCTATACCTTCCTAGCCATCGATTTTAGCTCTCTTGTTGTTCCCTTGTCCCTGGATTTGTTGGTTCCCCATCCCTTTCTCCCACTTCCTCCTCTCCCATGGACCCCTGGAGGCCCTCTGGCCCCATTATTTTCTCCTTGGGGTTGTTTATCCTGCCTATCGTATATAGATAGCCATGAGGAAAAGAAATAAAAAGAAAGAAGGCCTATGAAGAGTTCCCGGTCTGTCAGCTGACCTTGATGAATGTGAAGTGCCAAGCCTTGCCCACTGATTCCGAAGTCTATTTTCAGGATTCCTCAGGGACTTCATTACTTTACTCCCCTGGTGTTCTGTTGAGTTCCCTTGGTGTTTTCTCTGATGGGGGAATCAGCCTGGGCACAATTCCCACACAGTGGCTCCTGTGCTATCCCCCACAGCACTGTGGATCAGTGAGGGCACATCGTGTCTCATGGTGGGCCCAGCCCTATGGACCTCTCTGTGCATTGTTTCTCCAAGCAGGAATGTCATTCTCGAGGCTTGGTGGGTCAGGATGTGATTCTCTCTCTCTCTCCCTCTTCATTTGCTCCCTTGTGGTCTGGGCAGACGTGCCATTCTCCTGGGCTGTACCTGCAGTGCTGTCCTCTGTAGAGCATTCTTCTGGGGAGGGGGTCGACATAGCTGGAATTGGACTGGCCCCACAGGGCTTTCTGTTAGTTCACTGCTTCATGCCGTTATGTTGCCCTTGAGGGTTGACACGCCAGGTAGAGGTCTGGTCCCTTTCTATATTTCCCGTGGAGACATGAACAAGACCCACCCCATGTGTGGGTTAGTGCCCTGTTACCCAGAATAAATACAGGCATGTACATGCATCAATATATAACTATAGGGATATAGGTCTGTGTATATATATTTAAGTATTAAGTCATGTTGGTAGATGGGCACTGGGCCTCTACTCAAGCACTCCCTCAATGTAAGAACACTTTGTTCTAATAATCTGGCATTCTGTGGTGGTTGAAGGATGAAGATAAAATGCATGCATATGCACAATGTGGTGAAGAAAGCTGATGGTGCCCGGCTATTAAAAGATATAGTACATGAGCTTAAAGGCTTGAAGTTAAACAAGCAGCCATTTAGCAAGGAAGCAACAAAGCCCACAGGGAAGAAGCACATCAGCCTGTGTGATCACGAGGTGTCAACAGGATCAGTTATCAGGCATCAGAAGACCCAAAACAATCATATCAATGCAAATGAGGGGGATTGGAGTGGAGACCCAAAGCCCATTTGTAGACAATTGGACATCTCACATAAGGATCACAAGGAAAGGATGAGCCATCCAGGGTGCAGTACAGCAACGACGAAACACACAACTTTCCTCTAGTTCTTTAATGCTTCCACCCCTTACTGTCATGAACCCAGTTCTACCTTACAAATCTGGCTTTACCTGAGCATGTACACTGTACAGATAAGAGCTGGAAATACAGGACAGATAAACCCCTCAGGACCACTAATGTGAGTGGTGATGCCAGGAGGGTAAGGGGAAGGGAAGGGAGAAAGGGGGACCCCATCACAATGATCTACATATAACCCCCTCCCAGAGGGACACACAACAGAAAAGTGAGTGAAGGGAGACATCAGTCAGTGTAAGACATGAAAAAAATAGTAATTTATAAATTATCCAGGGTCCATGAGGGAGGTTGGGGGAGGGGGAAATGAACTGATACCAGGGACTCAAGTGGAAAGAAAATGTTTTGAAAATGATGATGGCAACATGTGTACCAATGTGCTTGACACAATGGATGTGTGGATTGTTATAAGAGCTGTAAGAGCCCCCAATAAAATGAGTTTTTTTAAAAAAATAATAAGTAATCAAAGGCTGCAGTGGGCATAAAAAACAAAAATCCCCTCACTGCCATCGAGTCAGTGCTGACTTGTAGCAAACTCCCGTGGTGTCTGAGACTGTAACTTTTTACTGGAGTAGAAAGCGCAGCCTTTCTCCCGCGGAGCTGCTGGTGGTTTTGAACTGTGGATCACCCCCAGGGGTACTTTTATATAGTACATATATAATAATTTCAGAAGTGGGAAGCATTCTTTTTCAAAACTTTCTTGACTTTTCTTGTGCATTTTCCTTAAACAGATAAGTCTTTTAAATAATCATGTCAAATGCTACCTGTAACATTATCTTATGAATTTGGTTGGGCTTACATTGATTTATATATTCATTTAAGTATAATGGATCATTGTAATATAGGATCTTTCCATTCAGAAATATCGAATACCTCTTCATTTATTCAAGAATCACTTTTTGGCTTTCAACATAGTTTTATTTTTTTAATATAGGTTTTACATGCTACTTGTAATGTTAATTCCTGGACATTTCACAGGGTCTATTGCTATTATATGTGGATCACTTTCCATTAAATTTTCCAATTTATGATTTAATCTATATGGGAGAGTTATTGACTTTTGTATGTGCATCTTGTATTTGGATACTTTGTTGAATTTCTTATTAGTTCTAATATGATATTGATTGTCTTGGATTTCTAATTAGACACCTGTATTATCTCCAAAAATGACAGATTATCACTTTATTTTACATTTACATATGTATTAGATATGCATTCATGTATAAGTATAGCATTTTAAAATGTGCATGGTTCTCTTTAAAACTATGCAAACATGAACATAAAAAGAAACAGATGAAATTAATTTAATAATGTTTTATTTAACCCAACTCAAAACCAAACTTACAGCGACTCCATAGGGCATGCTAGAACTGACCCATGAGTTTCTGAGACACTAACACTTTAAGGGAGTAGAAATCCCTGTTATTCTCCCGAGCGGCAGCTGGTGATTTGAGCTTTGGGCCCTGCCCTTACAGCAGAACACTAAGCCAGTCTGCCACCAGAGCTCTTGTTTGACCGAATTGTTATCATTTAATATATCATAAATATTGTCAGTGAAATCTTTCCATTCTTATTTTCGATATTG
The DNA here is from genome assembly GCF_050624435.1 of Tenrec ecaudatus. Classification (NCBI taxonomy): domain Eukaryota; kingdom Metazoa; phylum Chordata; class Mammalia; order Afrosoricida; family Tenrecidae; genus Tenrec; species Tenrec ecaudatus. Next base: position 48,297,630 of record NC_134540.1, on the reverse strand, counting down.
ATCTGCAAGGCCATCGTGGATTTTTTAATTTAACAGTATATCTTTAACAATGTCGCCATCAAAAACCAAACAAACAACAATGTCGCCACCATAAAATTCCCGTAGCACATCTTTGAATCGTTCGATCACATTCATAAGACTTGGGCAACCATCACGATAATCAATTGCAGTGCATTCTTTCTCCCTGGTACTCCCTTTTATTAGCTCCACCTTTTCTGCCAGGCTCCCTGATCATATCCCTTTGAGTCTCTTGATCCAGTCTTGGTCTCTCAATAGACTTGCGTTTACATAACCCACTTTAATTTGCATCAACCACCTTTCAGGTGCCTGAGGCATAATTCAATGACGTGGCCTGGATGACTCTTCCGTCCATAGTCTTTGTAACTTCAGCCAAATGAACGGGGGTGGGGGTGGGGGTGCAAATAAGATGTATGAGAGTCTGCTAGGGGAACCAGCTCATTTTGCCATTCCTCTGGGTATAAAGTGAGCCGGCATCAGGCTCTCACAGCCATGAAGCAGGAGGAGCCATGAGCAGAGCAAACCTTTGGGGCCCCACGAGAGAGACCCACAGAGAGGCCATAGCCACACGCAGCACGAGACAGAGCAACTGCCTTTCTGGTCACAGAACGAATAAAGGTGACAGCCTTCAGGCAGGAGGCTGGCTTGCAGAATGAGGTGCCCTTAAGACATGTACAATTTCTGAAAGAGCTTTGTAACATTCACAAAGCAGAGCAGAAATGAAAGCACTATGTGGCTGAGGCTGAGGACCAGAGAGAATCCTGCCTGTGGGCATGGCTGAAAAGAGCCACTGGGGAAATAGAACAGTGGCCTTGGTGCTTCTGATTCTGCAGCCTGCTCGCTTCTCTAAGAAGTGCCGTGATGATGAGACGTGCAGTGGCTGCGAGTCTGTGGGACCATCAACGGGTTACTGAGCCCCCGAGAGAAGGCGAGCGCTGTGCGAGGGGCAGTTGGTGTGAAGATGGGATGAAGAACTCTGGAGGGCAGAGGCATGTCTCACCTCTGCCTCAAGGCCCCTCCCTGGGCAGATGTGGAGTTGGATTCTCCTTCCTGCAAGTGAAGCTGGAGGTCAGACGTGGCCTCTGGACCCGTTATTCCAGAGTCCATGAAGCACAGATGGCCCTTGTGTTAGCACAGCTCTGGCTCCAATGGTTCGATCCAGAGCAAGCTCTCCTAAGTGAACAGAGAGATCATCAACCACCTCCATGTTAGAATTGCCGGGGTTGGGCATGACTGCTCAAGGATCAAGGCTCACTCGTGCCTCAAACTCTTCAACATGCAAAGTATCTTTTCTTCCATAATGAAACCCGTGGCTTTGCCATTCGGCCCCTTGCAGAGAGCTGATTGCCAGGGACATTTCCTGAGAGCAGGGGGAAGCCTGTGTGTCTGCAGGAGGATGGGAGGGAAGTCCAGACGATGAGAAACGAGAAGGTGGTGCTGATGTCAAGTTCTAAAAGACAAGCTTTATGCACTCACAGTTTTATCAGAGCCACACCTAGAGTCTGCTGGTTTTTATCCAGACACACCTCCTTTGGTGGAACTACCAGAGAAAGACCTTACCAGAGAAGATGGGGCCAACTCTGAGAGAAATCAAGGGGACGTTGGCATGGAGAGGGCCGGATATCACTCCGCAACGTGTGACAGACCACCGCCTCACTATCAGTGTGTCACACCTTGCTAACCGGCCTGTCGCGCTGATCCTGGAAGCTATGAGAGTGGTGTTGCAAACACCAGCAGGGCAACCCATGGCAGACAGGGATTAGGAGAGTCTCCTGACTGAGACAGATGGGAAGACAGGCTTGTGATTTACTTCCCAAGTATTAACCAATAACATGCTTCTGTAAACAGATGACTACTATCCCAAGGCTATGGACTTGGAAGTCTTTGGACTTTGGTTCCAATCCCTTACTTCAAGGGTGCTCCATAAATACCAACTTCAGACTACCATATATTTGCTATTTTCATAATCTCTTTACTTTTTTATGATATGTCTTAGTCTAGCAGAAATAATTCTATCTGTGAATGAGCATTATTGGAAGTTTTTCTCTATCTCCAACCCCTCAACATCTGCATAAAGACAGTACATAAGCCATAGACGTATGAATGGATTTTGAGCCCACACTTAATCATAGCCCTAATCTAAGAACAATTAGTTCTTACAACATGACCCTCCTCGATACTTACCCTCATGAAGAGATCACTGAAGATATTGGTGCTCTAGGAAAGGGTGGTGCAGAAATCAGATGGTGCTTGACTATCAGAAAGAGTAGTGTCTGGGGTCTTAAAAGCTAGTCTTAAAACAAATAGCCATCTAAGTGAGGTGCTGGCTAAGTCAATACAGAAGAAGCACACCAGCTTGTGTGATACAATGATGGAAAATAATAAAGTCCAAGGCTGTAAGAGGAAATAGTATTAGAGCTTAAATTCTGTATTTGAAATTTTTTCAAAGTGTTTCTGTATATAAAATCCAGGATACATAAATCCAACAAGTAACAATATCGGTAAATTTTCTAAACAGTATGTAGTAATAGTTAATGAAAGAAAATGTCCTTTTTTATCAATGTAAAACAATGGTTGACAAAATGTAGAAAGCACCGAACCACCAGGAAAACGTGTTTAAGAGCGCAGGTTTCTGCACTAGAGTCTGGCTTGGGTCTTGGAGAGAGCCCACAGTTCATTATTCCATACTCGGGGTGTTTGCTTTTGAATTATTGAGCAATTAAAATATCTCGTATGTTTCTAAAAGAGAGAGAGAGACAGTAACTGCATTAATAGCTTTGTAGAGCTATGGCAGAGGAGGTTGGGGGAAATGGGGAGCTACAATCAGTACACAAATGAAGAAAATGTTCTACAATTGATTGTGGGGGAGGATTGTACCCCTGGATTGTATGCTATATGAATTATATGTCCAGAAAACCGTTAAAATTAGGGGGAAAAACCCCCCTGTATCACTACGGGGCATGGTTCAATATACCCGAAAGTCACCTTCAAGGTCGAAGGCATGCAAACTACACAAAGCCCTGCAATAGACTTGAACATACCAAAGACCTTGAGGCTGGAGCAGGACCAGGCAGTGTCTCCTTCTGTTGTTCATTGAGTCACCAGCAGGGGGAGCTGGTGCCCGGGTAGGGGCTGCTTCTCACAGCAAGCTCGCTCAGTGTTCAATGAATTAGTGTTGGTCTCAGAAATACATTCAAAATGTCTAGCTGAACATTTTCGTTCTTCTCTGTCCACCACCAACATCACTCTTATTATATCTTCATCGTACAGAGAGCCAAAACGAATACAAAGTTCAACATGACACTTGAAAGAACTCAACTGCCTACTTGTAAAGGCATACGCCACATAAATCACTAACTCAATTTTAAAAAGGAGGACAAGAGGGGATCCTGGCACTTCAGAATTTACGAGATAGTAAAAAAATGCAGAGCATCCAGACGTGCTGAGTCCACTGCAGCAAAATGAATGCTTCAAACTATGACCCTGAGGTAACCTTTCAAACCTTAATCTAGGAACCCCGAAGTCGCCTTGGAAGCCCACCCCTCCCTCCAAATAGCCTGGGTTAATAAGAGTGAATCTGCTTTGAGCACCGGGCTCTCTGAAAGAATTATATTGGGAGACCACATGGACAGCGGCCACTCGAAGTTGGATGGGAAGTTTAGGGAACAGGGAGTTCAGGGTCATGGTGAAAGGCATAAATGGTAACCTATCTTGAAGAATGCAGTCTATGTCCCTGAATTCTCTGGGAACGTAGAAAGTAGTTTAATGGTTTATCTTTGGCTACACATACATTTACAATGATTAAAGAAATAAAAATATAAAGACTTAAACTCTATACAGCATTGGGCCAGGACCAGATGGATCCATGGAATGGAATAGAAAGGCCAATGAAAGATCATGTATACATCACGACTTAACCTACACAGGAGAGGTGTATCATCAATCAACAGAAAACAAGATTTACTGCTTAGTAGAGAGTGTTGCCTAAGCAGACTCACTATATGGACAGAAAATAAAAATGCATTGCTGCCAAATATCACAGATAAGGACATACACCATAGAGAGCATCATACTAAAAAGTAGGAATAATACTGTTATATTAAAATAATTCAAAGTACTACACTTGTGATATTAAGGCGGTGAAAGATTTCTTAAACAATAAATCAACAATGAACAAAACTATGAGTGGGGAATTTTATTACCAAAGAAATAGGGCCTTGGAGGCTTGAAGATAAACAAGCGACCATTTAGCTGAGAATCAACAAAGCCCACATGGAAGCACACCAGCCTGTGTGATCACGAGGTGTCAATGGGATCAGGTATCAGGTATCAAAAACCAAGAACCAAAAAGTCAAAATGTGAATGAGGGGGGAGTGCAGAGTGGAGGCCCAAAGTCAATCTGTAAGCAATTGGACATCCCCTTACAGAAGGGTTGTGGGGAGAAGACGGACCAGTCAGGGTGCAGTATTGTACTGACGAAACATACAGTTTTCCTCTGGTTCTTCTATGCTCCTCCCCTCCCCCGCCCCACTATCATGACCCTAATTCTACCTTACAGATCTGGCTAGACCAGACCATGTACATGGGTACAGATAAGAGCTGGAGACACAGGGAAAACAGGACAGAAAAACTCCTGAGGACCAATATTGAGAGTAGCCATACCAGGAGGGTAAGGAGAAGGCGGGGGGAGAAATGGGGAACCAATCACCATGACCTACTTATAACCCTCTCCCAGGGGGCTGGACAACAGACAAGGGGGTAAAGGGAGACATTGAAAAGTGTGAGACATGAAAAAATAATAATTTATAAATTATCAAGGGTTCATGAGAGAGGGAAGGAGGGGGAGGAAGGGGAAAAAATGAGGAGTTGATACCAAGGGTTCAAGTAGAAAGAAAATGCTTTGAAAACGATGATGGTAACATATGTACAGATGTGCTTGAAGCAATGGATGGATGTATGGATTGGATTGTGATAAGAGTTGTACGAGACCCCAGTAAATGATTTTTTAAAAGGGGTTCAGTTTAATGATAGAGACCAACAGACCAATGGCAGATTGAAAGAAAATCATGGCAATGTCTAAAGCCACAAGAGAGTAGTATGGATCACAGATAAGCAGCTCGATGAAGCCACAGGATAGGAAGGAGCTCCTCTAGGAAAGAACAGCAGAGGATTTGAACCGAGTTTATCTAAAAGAGTGTAGGTTGAGATACTCAGACTTATTAGGAATCAGGACAGTGCAAAGTAAAATAAAAACGACTTATCACGTTTTGCGTCCAGTGACTAGAGCCCGTATAACACCTACCACACGGAGCGCTGGTGGGACGTGGGGCTGCTAACTGGGAAGGTCACATCTAGTGGGAGTCACGGATTAGAAATACTAGGGTGCTTGTGGGAGGATGGGCTAGTCCAGTCGTTTGGAAAAGCAATATGGACCTGCTTGGCCTTATTACCGATTTGTCATTGAGTCAGCCCCAAATTCATAGCGCCCATGCACAGTGGAATTGGAATACTATGAGTCATCAGATTTCCTAAGCTAATTTTTTTGGAAGTACATCAATAGCTCTGTCTTACTAGTCTGTCTGTCTGAAGCTCCACCTACACCTGTCTAGTAACACCCAGGCTTCCACTGACAGATGAGGGTGGGTACACAGGGGGCGCATAGACCAGGAGTCGAACCTGGGTCTCCGTCATGGGAGGCAAACTTTCCACCATTGAAACATCGCTGCTCCCAAACGGTGCAGCAATTTCTCTTCTGGGGTATGCCTCTATCTTTATTTATCTCAACTCCCACTGCCATCGAGTCAACGCTCACTCAGAGGGGCCCCCTGTGGGTTTCCGAGTGATCTCTTTAGGGGAGTAGAAAGCCCAGTGCTTCTCCTGCCGAGCTGCTGGTGGATTTGAACTGCTGACCATGTGGACTGCAGCTCGACGTGTAACCACTACATCACCAGGGATGCATCTGTATCCATCTCTCTCGATCTCTGTCTCTATATCTATCTATCTATCTCCCCCAAACCTCAGCACACCATTTCCTAGGGGACTTAAATGAAGAGCTTCATGACACTGTTTTGATGAGAACATGAGAAAGTCTGTCTATCGCTGTTGGAGGCTTAGAGGCACACGTGCATGACTATGTAGTCCTGAGACGCAGCAGGCTGGGTGAGGGAGAGATCTTAACAACACAGTGATGGGTGACGAAAAAGTAAAAAAGGTAGAATGACATAGGGAATGGTATTGTTTATGGAAATTCACAGTATCTTCACACGAACTCTTGCCTGCTATACCAGAACACAGACAAATGTGGACACTCACCAAACGGACGGGTGCTGGTTGAAAGGAGGAAAGAGAGTGGGAATAAGCATGAAAGGAAGCAAGCCAGTCGCTGCTGCTGTCATCAGACCAGTGCTTAAGAGATGCACTAGAATCATACGTATCAGATAGCTGCTGGCATCGTGGGCTGCGATCTTAAGGTCGCCAGTTCAAAACCACAGCCCCCCCCCCCCCGAAAGACAGGGCTTTGTCCTTCTATAAACTGTGATAGTGTCAGAAGCCCACAGGGGCAGTTCTGTGTGAGTCAGCAGTGAGCTACAAATGTTCCGTCTCTTGTTTTCATGTCAAGCCTCTCTTGAGGGGACTGGAGGGGGACATCACTCCTGGGGAAACAATGACACCACTTTGACCAATATGTACGCTCCATCAACCATTTCTTTGGGAAACCTAGGGGCCATGTTTATTATCTGTCTTGAGAGACATGATGTACTACTGACAAAATCTTTCTACAGTAAGACTCTCTTCCAGGAAGTGTTTACAATCTAAATAAGATTCAAGGAAAGATCTGGGTTGAAGAGTCATTGGGGGTCAAGATTTTTTAACTCTTGTAAGCAGCGGGGCTACCTTTTCTCACCATTCCTCACAGTGTCCTGAGCAGACACAACCGCCACAAAGCAAGCGATGAACTCAACAGAGTACAATCCTAAAACATCTTTAATTTCTTGCCGTGGCCCTTTCAAACTCACTCAGAGGATTTATCTAAATCCCATAGAATTTCTAATCACCATTAGATTATAAAAAGTCTCGCGGCACTTCAAGTCACAAGAAGAGTCTCAGTTCAGCAATTAAAAGGTAAAGAGAAAGAAGGGAGGCCCCTGACTTCCCTGTGACCTACCTCAGACCTGATCTTCTCCACACCCCATCACTGCACTCCGTTCAGCTGCCTCTGCCTACTCCACAGTTGGAGCTGGGGAAAGGAAACAAGCAAGGAAAAGATAAATTCTTTTTATTTATTTCTTTCCTTTAATAATTAAATCATTTTATTGGGGGGCTCGTACAACTCTTATCACAATCCACACATCCATCCATTGTGTCAAGCACTTTTGTACATTTGTTGTCATCATCATTCTCAAAACATTTGCTTTCTACTTGAGCCCTTGGGATCAGCTCCTCATTTTCCCCCTCCCTCCCTGCTCCCCCTCCCCCATGAACCCTTGATAATTTATAAATTATTATTATTTTGTCATCTCTTACATGGTCCTATGTCTCCCTTCACCCACTTCTCCCCTGTCCCTCCGCGGGCAAAGATGTTGTCTAGCATGTCACATAATGACCATGCTATTTCAACTCTAACAGGGCAGAGAAAAGGAAAAGAAAATGGACTAAAATAATTTTGAATGGAATTGACACATTAGCATCAAATCTTGAAAAACAGAAGAGAACCATAGGTCTCCATTTCTATTACAAAGAGTGAAGCGATGACTTCACATTTGAAAAAGGAAAAGAGAGACGCAATTGAATAGCTTAGCTGATAACACCCATGACCACGTGCACATTATGAGAAAGACACACCACAGAGTCCACTAGATGGATAGGCGTAAAGATAGCTCCGTGGTTGTTAGGTGTCTTTGAGTAAATTTCGACTCATAACAACCCCAGGCGATGGAGAAGAACTGCTCCATAGGGTTTCCTGAGCTATCATGGGATTTAAGGGAGCAAATATTCACATCTCCTATGATGGTACTAGGTGGCTCCTAATTGCCAACTGGTTAGCAGTTGAGCACTTAATCATTGAGGCACCAACTACCACCCTTCCCCCTACTACCTCCTACTCTGCAAAAAAAAAAAAAAAAAAACACCCTTTGCCAGCAAGCCAATTCTGACTCAGGGCAAATCATGTAGGACAGAGTAGAACTGCCCCACCCCCCTGCAGGGCTGCCAGGGCTGTACTCTTTATCGAAGGAGAGGCCACCTCACGTTCCCTGTGGAAGAGGGGCTGCTGACTGGGAACCTTTCTGTGAGCAGCCAAGCACTGCACCATCACCCCACCAGGGCTCCTCAGCAATGTTAATTAGGGACACGTATTCTGATGAGCGCTACAGGATCTAAAAAGACCTTCGATAAAGTTGATATCCATTCTGGATTTTCAGTTTAATTAAATAGGAATCTTTAGGAATCTATTCGTAAGAAAAAGTGCTCATCTCAATACAAATGGTATCCCACTTTGTGACCAACTCTGGAAATATTTTATTAAAGTCAAAAAGAAGAAGGTGGTACACACCATAGAGTGGTGACTCTATGTAGCACGCTTTACACAGAGGTAGCAGCTGATGGAAAGTGAGGGGGAAATATCGTGAAGAGGAAGAGGTAGCATATAGCTCTTTGCAGATAATGGGCCCTTTAAAATTGGAACACTAAATATCAATTAAAACTATAAATAATAATTCAAAAACATGAGAGCTACAAAATTAATATATGAGAGGACTTCAAAAAGTTAATGGAAAGATAGAATAATAATGGAAAGATTGATGAACTTTCTGAAGCCCTCTCATGCAGAAATAATTAGCACTTATATATACAGACAATGCTCAATTAGATGATACATGAGTCAAAATCATACCCATTCAGTTCATTCTGACTCATAGAACTCTGTCTTAGGCTGAGTTCACTCAAGAAGAAAAATCAGTGATGTGTGTGTGTGTGTGTGTGTGTGTGTGTGTGTAAAGAAAATAACACATGGTTGTAGAAGGAAGTTCCAAGCCCAGGCAGATTCCAAGTACAAGAGTCAGATATGAGGGTGAAGGCTTCTCCTGGGTACAAGGGGCTGAAGAATTCAAGATCAGTGAGAAGGTCACAGGCTGGTGACTGCAGAGGCACACAAGCACAAAGTCAGCAGGTCAGGCATGTGGCTGTAGAGGTAGATGAATCCAAGGTTGGCAGGTCAAACAGCAGACCTCTAACAACTCCTAGAATCAGTAGGTAAGATGGAAAATTGTTGCCTCCAGTCCAAAGATTTGGAGATTGCTGAGCCGGGTACGGAATCATAGGGCATGATAGTACTGAGAGGTCCTAAGGAATTTCTTGGATTTCAGACATATTCGAACTCTTCTTTATCTCCATTGTATAATGTCAATTTGATATCCCTTGATGATTAGGACCGATCATACCACTGAATACCATCACTGGTATTTGCCTATTGACTAGAAGTAGAAGGAGCCCCACGTGGATGGGAGCCCCAATTCAGTGGAACTTCCAGGTCCATGGAACCGATGTTGTGTCTCTAAGGAGAGTAGTCTCCCTTTTGGAATTAAGACCTCCAGGCCTGAAGAGCATATTGGTAACGGGGCATTAGGAGTAATAGTGAGCAGTGTCATACCTATTTCCACCCCTTGGTTCCTGGACTCATGAATCCTGGCTATTGGAGAAACAGCACCATATATTTGCCACAGTTTAGAATATATGTACTCTCCCGGAGAACATTGCTCCTACCTTGCACCTTAATTTTGTCTTTAGAAAGCCATTTCATTGTTCTATCAGACCAGCTGCTTCAGGATGATGGGGCAACATGGTAAGATCAGTGAATTCTGTGACTGTGGGCCCATTACCATACTCCATTTGCTGTGACATGAGTCCCTGGACCTGAAGCATGGCAGTAGATAAGGCATGCTACAAGCCTATGAATGGTTGCTTTGGCAGGAGCACCGAGTGCAGGGGATCAAATCCATGTCCAGAGTGAATGTTTATTATAGTAAAAACAAAATGCTACCTTTTCCATGATGCAAGTGATCCTATGTAAGCAACTTGCCACTGGGTTACTGACTGATCTCCCTAAGGAATGGTCTCATCACGGACTTAGGATTGGTCTCCGCTGCTGGCAGATTGTACACTCAGTGGTCAGTAGCCACGTTGGCCATGTTAAGTGCAAGTGCGTATTACTGAGCCCCTTCTTAGCCCCACCTCCGTGCACATTTTGTTACAATGGCCCCTTGGGCGATAATAAGAGTGCCTGGGGTAGGAGGATGACTGGTCTTTAGAAAACATGCAATCCTATGCATCTGATTGTTAAAATCTGTTAAAATAGTGGGATTCCTTGATGATCTATAAAATACACCTTTTACAAGAGCAGTAACACAATCCATTTTCTAGAATGAACTTAAGAAAACGTAAGAAAAATAATGTTCAAGATCTGTAAGAAGAAAACATTATAAACATAAACGAGATGACTTTGACAAATGGAAGAGTGTGCAATAATCTTGAAGAAGATACTATATCATGGAAGTACTTGATAGTAAACATAGAGCAATCTGAATGAAATAGCTAGCGTAGATTATCAGAGATATAGCAGCTGACTTTTATCTATTTAAATACTATTATCTACTATTTAGTCTCAGCTCTAACCCTTCACAGTAGTCATTTTCTTATGTTGTTTTTTTGTGCATAGCTTACTGTTGCTTATATTTCATAGCACGCTTCACAGCATTTTGCCTTTTGTATATTAGATATTTCTTCTGGGATGTTAGTCCTTCATCTAAAGTATCCCCAAACTTCAGAATTTCCTTCAGTAAGAATTTGTTGGTGGATGATTTTCTTAGTCTCTTTCTTTCCCCCCTCTTTTTTTCAGTGGGGGGATCTGGTGATATCAATTTTAAGTGTCTTTAGATTTGCTTAGCTGGGTAGAGTTCTTTCTCTTGGTACTTTGAGGGTGTTGCTTCAGCGTCATCTGGTTTCTATTCTTGCTCTTGGGAAGTCTGCTATCAGGTTAAGGATTGTTCTTATGTAGATGATCTGTTTTTTTCTTATTGACTGATTTTTAAAATACTCTCTTTATCTTCCATAACCTGCATTTTTCCTCTGATGAGGTTAGATGTGGATTTGTTTTTACTACCATAAATCCAGATTATAACCTACTTGGTTCACTGTCTTAGCATGCATTCATTCCTATGTTATCACATAACCTCTCAACCCTTAAGAGCCCTGGCAGCATCGGTAAGCTCTCAGCTCCTCACTAACAGGCCTGCAGTTCAAACTCACCCACGCTCCATGGAAGAAAGATATGGTTCCATAAAGATTAAAGCCTAAACCCTCCCCCCCCACCCCGAGGCTGTTCTAGTCTTACCGACAAGGTCACTCGAGGTCATAGTGGCCCCATAGCAGGAACTCTGGCTTGGGTTAGTTTCAACACGTGTGGTGTCTAAAGGACCTTCTCAGGCATACCCCATATGTTTTCTTCTGATAGAAACCCACTAACCCCGGCCCTCCAACTCAACCCTCTCCAAATTAAAAAGTCACTGCTGTCTAGTCAAATGCAACTCACATGACCCTGGAGGCCATGTACACTGCCCTTCAGATCCCCAAGACGTACTCTTTTAGGAAGCAGACTGCCACCCCTTTGTCCTGTGGAATGGCTAGTGGGTTCCAACTGCTGAATTTGTTTGAAGACCAGCATTTTACCCACTGAGCCACTGTCATGGTCTTGAACCCCATTCTCAAGAGTGCTGGGCATTTCCTCCCCGTCTGGCCATGTTCTATATGGGTCCTTGTTCTAAAAGTCCCTTTTCCAGTGTTAATGCAGTATAAACTTTTACACTGACCAGCAAAACATCAGCATGCACTCACCCCTAAACCTCACCTCAGTTTTCACACATGAGTGTTCTTCTACAGTTTCAGCTTGCTCCCGTGACCCTGGGTGCAGCCCTATGTGTCCCTGTGTGGAGCTATATTGGAGACTTCTTCTGTGGAGGATGTTAGAACAAAAGCCCATCTATTCCCAGGTCTTCCTGCATGCATCTCACTTCCTCAACCAGCACCTAACAGATAACCCGTGGCACCCACAGACCCACTTTGGGTCAAATTCAATACATTCTCTAACCTGTATGTTGTTAGGTACCATCAAGTCAGTTCTGACCCATGGTGACCCCAAGTGTAACAGGACTAAACACTGCCCTGTCCCATGTCATTCTCACGATTGTTCCTATGCCCGAGCCCACTATGGCAGCTGCCATGGCAATTCATCTCATTAAAGACTTTCCTCCTCGTCGCTGCTTCTCCAAGATACATCTCTGATGCACACCTTTCTTGATTTTAAAACATCAACTGCATTTTGATTCACGTACAAGTTCTGCATAAGCACAATGAAGTAGTCTGGAATTCCCAGTCTTCTCAGCGTTATCCGTAGTTTGTTATGATCCACATAGTCCTTCATTAGAGGCTGGTCTTTCCAAAGTATGTAAGGCAAAGCCTTGCCATCTTTATCTCTAAGGAGCATTCGGACTGTCTCTTCCACGACAGATCAGGTTGTCAGTTTAGCACTCCATGGTACTGACAACATTTTCTCCAGTACCACAATTTGAATGCATCAGTTCTTTTTCGGTCTTCTTTATTCAGTGTGCAACTTTAACATGCATATGAGGTAATGAAAACACCATGGTTTGTGTCAGGTGCACCTTAGTTCTCAAAAGCATACCCATGCTTTTCAATACTCAAAAAGTTCTTGTGCAATGGATTTGCCTAATGCAACATTCCTTGTATCTCTTGACCACTGCTTCCTTGAGAGTTTATTGTAGATTCAAGCAAGACAAAATCCTTGACAGCTTCAACTTTTTCTACATTTATCATGATGCTACTACCTATTGGTCCAATTATGAGGATGGTGGTCTTCTTTACATTGAGGCATAATCCATATTGAAGGCTGTAATTCTTGATCTCCATTAGAAAGTGCTTTGAGTTGTCCTCACTTTTAGCAAGCAAGGTGTGTCATCTGCATATCACAGGATTTAATATATTTTCTTCCAATCTCAAAGCACAGTGAACACACAAGCCACCACAGTACCAGAAACTGACAGACAAGGAGTGTCTAGCCTGTATAGAAGGAGTAGGTATATCTACTGAATCTAATGATTCATGTCTTTCATCTATAATTAAAAAATAATAATATCTCTTTCTAATAAATTTTTATTCTTTTCCTACTCTGATTATACTCTATTTTTGGTCAGACATGTGTTTATTTAAGTGCAACCATCCAGAATGACTTCTAGACCTTGTTGAAAGTAGCCATGTCCCTGGACTGCACATAGTTTTCCAAGACAGTTATCTGTTCCTGCAGCAGACCTGTGCCAACTTCATCATCTTAATCTCCCATGGTATTTGAAGTTTTAAAATTCCATATCCCACTGGAATTAGCTTAGATGAGCCCCCGGGCAAGCGGTCTGCTTGAATGTTTCTGATGTCTTCTTCCAATTTTGCCATATTGCTTGTCATCCCAAGGTGCTGCATGGAGTAAGATGGGAGACTTGGCAACAAGTGTAGGGTTCTTGGCTTTCTTTTACTCATACTTTTCAAGGCATTCCTCTTTTAGCTACTTTGCTTCTCCAGTTTCTTTCTCCTCTTCTTCAAATCCAAAGAAATCAATGTCATCAAAATCCTTACTGTCTGCTGCTCCACTTCCTGTGATGCCTTCCACATTAGTGGGGTCCTACATGCCAAAGTTTTCTTTACTCATGACTAGCTGACCTTCTCCTTTGCATAAGATTTGAGGTGATTAAACTAACGTAGGGCATGGTACAAGTCATTGCCACATCAGTTTGCAGTGGCACGTAACCCGTGATGTAGCTCCGGTAGGCCAGGTAGTCACTGAGCACCTGGAGGCTGGTGGAGGCTTTCAGGTCTCTGAAACCCATGTTGTTGGCTGTATCCGGGGCTGGGCAGCAGCAGAGGAACAGAGGGGCGCAGGCAATCAGTGGCCAGCAAGAAGAGGGACAAATAATTAATTAGAATGATTAGAGACATTCTTTCAGTCTACCCTCCCTGCCTCCTATCCTGTTTTGCAAGCTGTGCTACTTTTTGAAAATTTTAATCACATTTATCTCCAAGTACTTCTATTCAACTATATATAATCTGCTATTTAAGAGCTCTGTAAACTGTGGAGCAGACCATCATTTGCTCACATGTAAATTCAGGTTAAAGTTGAAGGAAATTAAAACAAGTTCATGAAAAGCCAAAATGCGATCACCAATATATTCTGCCTGCATTTGGAGAACATCTCAAGGACTGATGTGACTCATTGAACACTAATGACAGGAGACTTTATGACCTGTTGGATGACATCAAGGACATCATACTTAGAGAAAGCAACGGGCCATTAAAAATATAAGAAAGAAAGAAAAGATCAAAGTGGATGCTGGAAGATACTGTGAGCGTTTCTGTTGAACACAAAGTGGAAGAAATGGTGAAAAGAACTGAACAGAAAGTTGCAGAGGGCAGCTTGTGCTGACAAAGTAAAGCATTGTGATAAATTGTGCAAAGACCTAGGGTTGGGAAGTCCAAATGTGAAAATACAGTCAGCTTGTCTAAAGCTGATAGAAATGAGGTAAAAATTCAAGCTCCGAGTTTCAATACTGAAGGAATTTATGGTAGAAAATATGAAATGGTGCAGGAAGTATCAAAAGATGATGGAAGGAAAGCACAGTCACTGTATCAAAAAGAACAGCCAGTTCAAGAGGCAGCACGTGATCAGAACCAGTGGTAAGACAAAAAAACCTATCCTACGCTGAAAGTGTCCATGAAAAACAGGTTCTAAGAATCGACAGATGCCAATTGAAGTGTGTCAACAAGCAGATGGAGATCTGGAAGCACTCCCTTGTCTGTGATTGCTTCCAAAGGAAATTTGGGGGACAGCTCTTGACCAACATTCCAAAGAAAAGTGACTCAATAGAGCAAAGAAAGTATCAAACAATATTGTCATTGTCATATGCAAGCACAATTTTACTGAAGATAGTTCAACAACAGTGCCAGCATGTTAGTCCAGGTTGACTAGAGAAAAAAATTCATTGACACTCATATATGTATAGGAAGAACTTTATATCAGAGTAGTTGTATATTAAGAAAACATCCCAGCCCAGTCCAGATCAAGTCCATAAGTCCAATACTAGCCCATAAGTTCAATGCTAGTCCATAAATCCTTCTTCTGACTCATGCAGTCTTATGCAATGATGCAAAATACCAGAAGATCACAGACTTGTGGGTGCAAAAGTCTCATACATCCAATGTCAATGCTGTTGGAAGCATCTCAGCTCTGGGACAAATCTCCATGTGGCTCCTCTGGCTCACAGTGTGTGACTTGTCAGCAGGAGGATCAAAACAGAGAGAGAGAGACAGAGAGAGAGAGAGAGAGAGAGAGAGAGAGAGAGAGAGAGAGAGAGAGAGAGAGAAAGAGAGAGAGAGAGAGAGAAGAGTGTTGCACCTCTAGGGAGAAAGAGAGGAAGTTACCAGAATCCTCATGAGAAGGCCACGCCCACGAGGAGGCATCATCAGGCTATGACCTGATCGACAAGCTAGACTCCACCCATGCACCTATTTATTAAGTTGACATGAAATTATGTAGCTATCACAACCAACCAGCAATACATTGATAAAGAGCTTCCCAAAAGTCAAGTCATATCAAGAAGAGGTCATGGCCCAAGGGACATCCCTGCCAACATCAGATGGATCTTGGCTGAAAGCACAGCGTATCATAAAAATGTTTATTTGTGTTTCATGACCAAGGAAACTGTGGGAACCAAATCAAACGATGGACACCTTTGAGAAGAATGGGAATTCCAGAGCACTTTATTTTGGAGCTTGTCCATGGATTAAGGGGCCGTTGTGTGAACAGAACACGGTCATCCTGCATGGTTTACAATCAGGAAAGGTCTCTGTCAGGGGTGTGTCCGTTCACCTTATTCAATATGTACCCTAAACAAACAATCTGAGAATCAGCATTATATGAAGAATAATATGGCAGCAGAATAGGAAGAAAGCTAATTAGCAATCTGTGATATGCAGATGACACACTTTGCTTGCTAAAAGAGAGGATTTGAATCACTTGCTGATGAAGACCAGACTACAGTGTTTAGTATTAATTGCAATGCAGTGTAAAGACAACAAGATTCCTCACAATTGAACCAATAGACAACATCATGATAAACAAAGAAAATATTTAATTTGTCAAGGATTTCAGTTTGCTTGAATCCACACTTAGTGTCCATGGAAGGAGTAGTTAGTAAATTCAACCAAGTATTGCATTGGGCAAATGTGCCACACAAGACCACTTTAAAGTGTTAAAGATCAAGAATGCCACTTTTAGGACGAAGGTATTCCAACCCAAGTAACCTAATATGTATGTGAAAGTTGGACAATGAAGAAGGAAAACCAAAGAAGAATTGATACTTTGAATTATGGTGTTTGTGAAGGATATTGAAAGTACCATGCACTGCTTGAAGAACAAACAAATCTGTCTTGTAGGAAGTAAAACCAGAATACTCCTTGGAAGTGAAGATGTATAGAGGTCTAAATACAGGCATGTACATATGTACATATATTTATATATGATGGGGAAATAGATCTATGTGCATATACTTATAGGTTTAGTATTAAGGTAGCAGATGGACATTGGGACTCCACTCAAATAATCCATCAATGCAAGAACACTTTGTTCTATTAAACTGGCATTCCATGATGCTCACCTTCCCCACAAGATCACTGAGGATTAAAACAGGTGCATACGCAAATGTGATAAAGAAAGATGATGGTGCTTGACTATCAAAAGAGATAATGTCTGGGGTCTTAAAGGCTTGAAGATAAACAAGTGGCCATCTAGCTGAGAAGCAACAAAGCCCACATGGAAGAAACACACCAGCCTGTGTGATCATGAGGTATCAATGGGTTCAGGTATCAGGCATCAAAGAACAAAAAATCCTATCGTTGTGAATGAGGGGGAGTGCGGAGTGGAGACCTGAAGCCCATCTGTAGGCAACTGGACATCCCCTCACAGAAGGGTCATAGAGAGGAGAAGAGCCAGTCAGGGTGCAGTATAACACCGATGAAACATACAACTGTCCTCTAGTTCTTTAATGCTTCCATCCCCCTACTATCATGATCCCAATTCTACCTTACAAATCCAGCTAGACCAGAGCATGTACACTGGTACAGATAAGAACTGGAAACACAGGAAATCAGGGACAGAAAAACCCCTCAGAACCAATAATGAGAGTAGAAATACCAGGAGGGGAAAGAGAAGGTGGGGTAGAAAGGGGGAACCGATTACAAGGATCTATATATAAGCCCCTCCCTGGGGGGCAGACCACAGAAAAGTGGGTGAAGGGAGACATTGTATAGTCTAAGACATGAAAAAATAATAATAATGTATAAATTATCAAGGGTTCCGGGGGGTACAAACGGGGTGGGGGGAGGATGAGGAGCTGACACCAAGGGCTCAAGTAGAAAGAAAATATTGATGAATGTTGAGAATGATGATGACAACAAATGTACAAATGTGCCTGAAACAATGGATGGATGTATGGATTGTGATAAGAGTTGTATGAGCTCCCAATAAAAGTATTTTTATAAAAAGAAGAAGGGAAGATGGAGAGACTTTGTTTTACTTCCTTTGGACATGTACTCAGGAAGGAACAGCCCCTGGAAAAGAACATCATGCTTGGTAAATCAGAAGGGCAGCAAATGAAGACCTTCAACAAGCAGTAGTGACACAGTGGCTGCAACAATGGCTGAAACACAACATGAATTTGAGGATTGAGCGGTATTTTGTTCTGTCGTACACAGAGCCGTTATGAGTCAGAACCAACTCTATGGCACCACCAACAGCACTGACTTTAAAATTTTAATTAAAAACTTTGGGTCAAGAGCTATATTTGTTTAGTTTTTCTAAATTTTCTCGTCTATAATTATGTAGTAGGACAAAACTGAGAGGGAGGGAGAGAGAGAGAGAGAGAGAGAGAGAGAGAGAGAGAGAGAGAGAGAGAGAGAGAGAGAGAGCGAGAGAGAGAGAGAGATTGAAAGAGTTGAGAGAGAGAAATTGATAGAGAGATAGAATAAATTGATTTTTAAAGAAGTGGTTCACGTGATGACTGCAAGTTTAAAATTGATAGACCAGGCAGGCTGGAAACAATAGTAATAAATCCACGTTTGCTCTCCTTCTCTTGGAAAGCTCTGCTTTTGCTCTTAATGCTTCAAACTCCTTGGATTAGAGTCACCCATATTATCAAGAGTAATTTTCTTTATTTAGCATCAACTGATGTTAAACATTAATGGTATCAACAAAATACCTTGCAGCAACATTCAAACGAGTGTTTTACCAAACAACTAGACATTTATATCAAGTAGCCAGTTGACATAAAAGAGCCATCAAAGATGGTATGCATTTCCTAGCTCATGCTCTTATTCAGTTTTAATTTCTCTATGGGTTTACTTACCCTCAAATTCCTTTTTTCTTAAACAGGGTCTAATCTATTGCTAAACGTATCTATTGAGTTAAGTTAATTATTGCATAATTTTTTAGTCATAGATTTTTCTGCTGAAATTCTCAACCTTATTGTTTACCTCTTTAAATACATTAAGACTATTAAAATATGTGTCTAACCATTCCATTATATACAGGGACCTGTTTCTATTATTATTACTTCTTGTTTTTATTCGCATAATCTTTTCTTTTTGTATGTCTGGTAGTCCTTGCTTATGAAAAATTATAGGAATTATTTGGTTCCTAGAATAATTTTATCCTACTCCAGAGAGATTTGTATTTGTTTCTGGAAGGAAACCAGGGTCATTTGAGATCCCAGACCCCTTGATTTAATTTCTATGGCTGCGATGACTCAAGCCTGGGCTCCATTCCCTGTGAAATCCAGTTTGCTCATAGGTCATACTCATACCCCATGGGGTACACTCGTTTTGTGCCACAATTTAAAAAATTGAAAAAATGATCTCTTTCCTTCTTTTTGGCAAACCCTGAGCACACATTTTGCATGTTTCTTACTTTACAGGCTATCAAAATCTATGCTCATCTTCTCCACTTCTTCTTTCAGTGTTAGCGTGTGGTCCTAGATGAAGTAATAATCTGAGAAGCAGGACTACATGAGGAAGAACGCAGCATCCATATTCCAGGAAGGCTCATTAAAATCCTTCAAAATGACACAACCTCGCTTACTTGATGCCAAAGAGGGCATGGAGCACTTCACAGAGGAACATCAAAGACTATAGCATTCAGCATGGATTAAAACTCAATGTAAATAAAACAAAAATCCCCCAAATGGGTCCTACAGGCAAGATCATGATGAACAAAGAAAATACTTCAGTTGCCAAGGATTTCATTTTACTTGCAACCCCGTCAATGCTCATGGAGGCAGCAGTCGAGTCATCAAAGGACATATTGCCCCGGAAAAATCTGCTGCACAAGACCTCTTTACACCTGATGCCAAGGGCTTAAGAGGAGAGCAAATGCTTTGACAATGATGAGGGCAATGAATGTACAGATGTGCTTTACACAATTGATGTATGTATGGATTGTGATAAGGGTTGTATGAGCCCCCAATAAAAGGTTTTTTTGTTTGTTTTTAAAAAGACCTCTTTATGGTGTTAATGAGCAAATATGTCGCTTTGAAGACTCCGATGTGCCTGACTTAAGTCATGGTATTTTCAATCACTTCATGTGCATGCGGAAGCTCAATGGTGAGGAAAGAAGGCTGGAGAAGACCTGGATTTTCATTCTGGTTTTGGTCAAGGAAGCGTGAGGCTACCACGGACTGCCAGAACAAGCAACGTTTGTGGAATAAGTCCAGGATGGAGAGCATTTACTTTACATACTTTGGACATGTTCCTCGATAGACCAGTGTTTAGAAAAGGGCGTCAGACCTGGTAAATCAGAGCGCCATCACAAATGAGGAAGACCTTCGATGAGATGAATCGATCCAGTGGCTGCAAGCTTGGGCTCGAACGGAACAATGCTGAGGCTGGTGCAGGACTGGGCGGTATCCTGTTCTGTTTGGCGCAAGGTCCCTATGAATGGGAACCCACTGGCTGCCTCCTAAAAACCACCACTCAGTATGTGCTTCATTAATCTTGTGTCATTTAACCGGCTCCCTAAAAATCCCACAGATCAGATTATATCGCACTTTTGGGCCGAGAAAATTGAGGCTTATAAAGGTGAATAACCTGGCCATGGATCATAGAACTAGCAAATAGCAGTATTGGAATTTTAGCTTTGTCAGAGTCTGCTTATTTTATTCATCAAAGCCACTTTCAAAATAAAATAACGTCCATATATTTTGACAAGTAGTTTTTATTCCAACATTTCGTTTTGTAATGTTGTTGTTGGTGTCATGTACAACTGAGTAGGTTCAAAGTGATGGTGACTGAATGTGCAGCAGGGTGAAACACCACCTCGTCCTGCATCTTCCTCGCACTTGTGAGGTTTGTGCCCAGGATCACAGCTCATCTTTGTCATAGTACCAATGTGTTGAAAGTAAATCACGCCAAATTTTATATTTAACTAACCATTTCAAGATCTCACTTCCAAACTAGATGAGTAATCTTGAAGTTTGGGATCCACGGTGTAAGACTTGTAGTACTTTTCTCAGCCGCTGACTAGCTGGACTTTGAGAAAATGACACGCCATTACCACAGGTCTCTTTCTGCAATTCTATAATGAAAGAGATGAAATTATCTCTATGATTCCTTAAGCTAAAAATGGCATTCCAATGACAATCGAGTGCAATTTCAGAAAGTCAAATTGTAAATCTTTTACTCAAGTAAAAATCCACCAGTGGCCATTAAATCAGTTAGGACCCATGATGAGCCCATGATTTGTTCTTCTGGCAATTCGTGGTACTATTGATCTTCCTTGCCAACACCATAATGGCGCAAAGGCATCGACTCTTCTTCAGTCTTCCTTCTGCCTTATCCACCATGCATGCGAGGCGATAGAAATACCCTGGCTTTTGTCAGGCACACTTTATTCCTCGAAGTGCCATCCTTGCGCTTCAACACTGTAAGCAGTCTTATGCAGCAGATTCGCCCAGTGTAATGTGCCATGTGATTTCTCCACTGGAGCGTTCATGAGCAGCGAATGTGGGTCCCAGCAAAATGAAGTCCTTGGCAGCGGAAATATTTTCCCTGCTGTATGTTGATCCAGTGGTAAGGATTTGGATTTTCTTAATATTGAGTTGTAATCCATAGGGAAGGGTGCAATTGTTGATCTTCATCAGCCAATGCCTTGAGCTCTTCTCACCTTCAGCAAGGGAGATTGTGTGTCATCTGCATAACCCAGCCTGTCAACAAGCCTTCCTCCAAGCCCGATGCCACATTCTTCTTCGCGTAGCTCAGTTTCTCTGGTTATTTGCTCAGTACAGAGATTGAATAAACATGGGGAAAGACTACAACCCTGACACATAACCTTTCCTAATTTTAAACCTTTGCTCTTTCGGAACAACTGCTCTTGGCCCATATACAATATTCACAGGATCACAATGAAATGTCTGAAACTCCCATTCTTCTCCATTTTATCCATGGTTTGCTTTGGTCCCTCCAGTTGGATGCCTTTGCATAGTAAATAAACACCAGTACACATTTTTTAGTATGTTCTGCTTTCAGCAAAACTCCATCTGATGTCAACAATGACTTCCCTCATGTCAACAATGACCTCCCTCATGTCAACCATGACCTCCCTCATGTCAACCATGACCTACCTCCCTCATGCCACATCCTCCTTTGAAGCTGCGTGACTTTCTGGCAGCTCTATGTGGATGTATTGCTACAGCCACTATTTAAGTCCCTTCAGCAATATTTTGTTTGCATGTCTTATTGAGATTATTGTTCAGTAATTTCCACACATTACTGGTCCACCTTTCTCTAGAATTGGCACAAGTAGGGATCACTTCCAATCAGATGGCCAGGTAGCTTTTTTCTACATTTTTGGCCTAAAACTACTTAGACTAAAATCAACCTCTATCAACCTTAAGGAACATGGTTCTGGTCTGACACACAGGCATCACCACGAGTTGGAACCCATTTGATGGCAGCTGTTTGTGGTTAGTCTTCTTTTGCATGTGCATAGTGTCCAGGTCCAGGTATCCTATCGTCTCCCATGTGAACACTTCTCGGTCTCTCCCACCAGTGGAAACTGGTAGAATGCCTTTCCTATACTGGGGTCTCAGGTCTCTTAACCTTCCATAAATTCTAGAAGTTTCTGCATCAATCATTTCAAATAGTCCCATTCAGAAGGACCTCAACTAAATCCTCAATGAAGATAACAGCAACTACTTCTAAGTTTGCAAATAAGATGTTAAAGGTCAAGTCACCCAGCTAAGAAGAACAGAGAGAGGCAGGATTTGGGTGGCCATAGCTTGGCTGAATATCCCTGCTTTTTATCACTGCATTGTATTTCCTCTCAGCGTGTGCTCAGCAGCTCTCCACCATCTGCTCGCTGATTGATTCCAACTCAAGGAATCTCATGTGTGTCCAACCTGAACTGTGCTTCATAGGGTTTCCAATGCAGCTGATGGCTCATTTTATAAAGAAATCGCCAGACTTGTCTTCTGAGATGCCTCTGGGTGGAAAAAGAACCTTTAACCTTTCTGTTAGCAGCTGAGTACCTGAACATCTGCATCTCCCAGACTCCATCTTTCCTGGGTGTCGTTTTGTGCTGTGGAGTTGATCTTGACTCAGAGCATCCCCATGGATCATCGTGGAACTGCCCTGTTGGCTTCTCTTCACTGTAATCTTTCCATGACCAGACTGTTAGTTCTTTCTCTGACTGAGCAGTTGTGTGAGTTCAAACTGTCACCCTTTCAGTGAGCAGCCAAGCTTAACCCCAAAGATACATGAAACCATTGGCTTTGAACTGATCTGACTCATTGCAACCCTATAGGACTGAGTACAACTGCTCCACAGGGTCCCCAATACTGTAAATCTTTATGGAAGCAGACTGCCTCATTTTTCTTCCATGTAGCATCTGGTGGGTTTGAACTGCCAACCCTGTTAGCAGCTGAGCTCTTAACCGCTATCCAATAGGGCTCCAAGATACATTACTAACCTCTTTTTCCTGGGGTGAGATGAGCAGCGAGAGCCGTCAAGTCCCAGTTAATCTTTTATTAAATAACTCACTCTGTTGTATATCAGATGAAGAAAAATATGTTGCTTTTTCAAAGCACACTAACGGAAGAACCCTGTGCATGTGTTTTCTCGTATTAAAATAGGAGCAATCATTTCAACTGTGGCTTTGCCTCTGCATTATTTCACCTCATCAGGATTCAGTGACAGGAAACATAGGGCTCTGTCTATGAAGGTGTTTTGAAATTTTCAGGAAACAACAACACCAAAAAGTGATGTTCTAACAAGAAAAATTGATACAATAGCAGATACCACAGCTGTTAAAATGCATTTTAACTCTGGTCTCTCTCGATGCATACTAGTCTGCTCTTAGTAAAATATATTTCCATCAAGAAGAAAATAGGGATCCTGCCAACTGTTATTAATCTGGCTTGCCTTTTAATTGAGGTGCAACTCTTGGAAAACGCTGTATGTATCTGGGGAAATATAATGCATTCAGCCACAGAATAAATCTTTCTCTTTTTTTGAGGGAGAGAGAGATAGACTAAGGGATCTTTTCCCTTCCCAGTCACTCCACCATCTTTCTGGTTTATCAGCTCCTTTTTCTTGGCTAAGTGATGACGGTAATGCATACATTTGCATTTTCCAGTAAAGCATCCTCCTATAATTTGGCTTTCTTTCGATCTCAGATTCCCATCAGAAGGGCTTTACCTCGAGGCAGATTGCAACCAATTGCCGTCATAATTAATGCCATATCTGCCTCTGAGTCCATTTCAACTCCCAAATGAAAATTGATGAGGCAGCCAACCACAAATAAGGATCACATACCGCTGATTAAACTATCCGTCTCGTCTCCAAGCTATCGTGGTGCAGTGCTGACTCATAACCAGAGGGTGAGTTTCCCGGTCTCTTGCAATGTATATTGCTAGAGTAAGTGCCCATAAATTGCCATTACAAGATGAGGAGAGGGATTTTAATGACCCGATCAAGTGATACCAAGAAGACGAATGATGGAAGAGGCTTACGTTATAGGCACTGAGATTCTGCTGCACATGAAAAAAAAATGCGTCTAGACTTTACAAAATGAGCTTCAAACTGCTACAGAAATCACCAGGCAAAAGAAAACTACTTAGATGCTTTATTCCGGCCAGGTGGAGTATGGGTAGTTAAGTTCGGGAGCAGCGTATTGCTTAATGAACACAAAGACCAAATCTATCCACCAAACTTCAATTTTAGATTCTCAGTGGAAGGGGTATTGGAAGTTGGTGCATTGAGCAATTGATGCCCAAATGGGTCAGGAGCAAGAAGTCATTAATTATCCACTCAATACCTGTGTACTTGTTATCCCAAAAGGGTAGGATAATACGAACAAACATTGAAAAGGACACCTCGGTCCTGGTGGGAAAGAATTCTGATAGCATAGTGGATTGCGTTTTGGACTATTATCCACAAAGTCTGGAGTTCAAACCCACCAGCCACTCCCTGGAGAAAAATGAAGATTTCCACTCCTGTAAAATAATTTAGTCTTGGAAATCCACAGGGGGAAGGTCTACCTGGCCCTATAAGGGTCATGCTGACTTGGAATTGACTTGATGGTAGTGAGTTTGATTTAGTTTGCTGACCCTGCTGGGTATAACTAGGACCCCTGGTGACATAGTGGGTTACGAGTTGGGCAACTACCTACAAGGTCAGCTGTTCGAAACCATCAACTGGTTCTCGGGAGAAAGATGAGGCTTTCTCCTCCCACAAACAGCTATAGTCTTTGAAACCCAAAGGGACAGCTCTAGTCTGTTCTTTAGGGTCATTATGTGTCAGAATCAACTCATGGCAGTGAGTTGAATTTACTGGACATAAGGACCTAAGGGGAGGCCAGGTAAGGGAGACAGAAACTAAATGGTTAGTTTAATACAGGCATACATGATGCAGAGTTGACTCAATGGCCACTGGCTTTTGGGGTCCAGTGGTTCTAATGGTTGACACACCCAGCTGCTAACTGGATGTTTGGAAGTTTGAGTTCACCCAGAGGTACCTTAGGAGAAAGACGAGGAGATCTAATTTTGAAAATAGAGCCTGTGAAAATTTGATGTTCCACTTGATCACATATGGGGCTGCTATGAATGGGAGACACCTAGGTGTCATTGCTTATGGCAGAAGCAGCAGCAGGTAACAGTAGTAGTATTGTGTGTGTGTGTGTGTGTGTGTGTGTGTGTGTGAGTGCGCGCGCGTGCGCCCATGTGCATGTCAGTTTTTGGAAGAGACTACTGGTCTGGGTTCTCACAGGCCGTCCGGGGCTAGAATGGGGCAGGCTAAGTCAGGTGAGGCAATGCGTTTATCTGAAGAGAGTGGAAAGGAAAGAGAGCACACCTGTCGGAGACGTTGCAAAGGTGGTCATGGCTGCCTCCGGGGCATAAGGAGGTGTTATGGAGGAAAAGGATGCTAGAAGAAGCGGCTGTGTATCCCGTCCAACATGTTTCACCAGCAGCAGAAACAGGGGAGAAAAATGAGGGGGCTTCAAGAAAAAATGCATTGTCTTTTAATTCTGTTTTTCCACAAACCTTTTGAAACCCCCTCTCTGCACCCCTTTACACACATATGTGTGTGATGCATTACGCGATTCAGTCAGTAACGAGTGAGCACTGTTTGAGTGCCCTTTTGACATTTGTTGTCAATACCGTGGGAGGAGTCCTGGCCTCTCACTCCCCTATTGCCACAAGGCAGGGGTCAGATGTCCCTTCACTCTCTAGACTTCTTTACCCTCTTCTGACGCCAATCATTTCTCCCATACTTGCATGCTGGGATTGATCATTCACTGTCATGGCCACAAGAGCTCACAGATAATACTCAGGATTAAGAGGGTTTATTAGGGATGCTTAGAGGCTGCTATACTCACACAGAACTCACAGATGATTGACGGGGTGGTTAGGGGTGTTAATGGGTTGCCACAGGTCAGGATAAGTCAACAGTAAGGACACAGTCATTAATCCCCAGCAGCACCTCTACTCAACCAGTAACCAAGTCTGTCTCTGGTCCTCAGCTTCTTTGCCACGTGGTCCCTTGGCCTTTGCCTCCATTGAACAGGATGTGTGCCTGCCATTCGCTCTCTCAGTCCCATCGTCTCAGGCCAGATGAGGAGAAGGCACCCCATGGTCTCAGGACTGCTCCTCTGGTCCCCAGGGTCATAGGATCTGATACCTCTGGTCTCGGCCTCCACCACCTCAGACAGAGATAGCCAACAGGGCCTTCTGATGGTCCTGGCTTTCTCTCTGGGATCAACATGGCTCTGGTACACAGAAGAGTGGCTTGGAGAGGAGGCTTTTGTCTTCCAGCACATCAGACTCCCTACGGAAACAAAGAGTGTGATCACATGCACAACATTTCATCTAAATTTTGTTTTACTTGGATCCACAATCAACACTCATGAAAAGCAGTCATGAGATCAAAAGGTGTGGTGCATTAGGTTAATTGCTGCGCAAGACCTCTTTAAATATTGAAAAGCAAGGATGTTACCTTGAGGACTACCGTGTACCTAACTCAAATCATGGTATTTTCCATTGCCTCATATGCGTGTGAAGATTGGACATTGGGCAAGGAAGACCAAAGAAGAATCCATGCATTTGAATTGTGCTGGAGAAGGATACTGAAAATGCCATGGCTGCCAAAGGAGGAACTGACAGGCCTTGGAAGAAATATGGCCACAATGCTCCTCGGAGGCCAGACACACTGTCTGCTTCGTGTTCCTGATGACTAGACGCATGGAGCTATGCTAGAGCCCTGGACCTGGAGGAGGCCATGGGGACCCCTGCCAGCGCTGAGATGCTTACACTGTCACTGAATCCATAAGACTTTCCATCCAATGGCCTGTGGTCTTCCTGCAGTTGGAATCATTGCATGTGTTTCATAAGTTTGAATAGGAATTCCTAGATTGGTATCAGATATATGGGCTAAGATCAGACTTATAGACTTGATCTGGACTGGGCTGGGAAGTTTTCTCAATATACAATTGCTCTTGCATATAAACCTCTTTCTTATACACATATGTGTGTCCATGGATTTGCTTCTCTAGTCTACCCAGACTAACACAGATGGGAAGACTTCATCTTCCATTCTTTGGACAGGTTACCAGGAGAGAGCAGTCCCTGGAGAAGGACGTCATGCTTGGTAAAGTGAAGGGGCAGCGAGGAAGAGAAAGGCTCTCCAGGAGATGGATTGATTAAGTCACTGTAACAATGGGCTCAGGGATAGGAACAATTGTGAGGATGGCGCAGGACTGGGCAGTGTTTTGTTTTGTGTTTCAGTCTGTGTTGTGCTATGGGTTGGGACTGACTCAATGGCGCCTAGCAACAAAGACAACGCTCCTACACTAAACCTTTCATTAGCGTAGCAGAGAACTCCCCTCCACAATCCCCCCCATGGCATTATATCACAGGCATAGGGCGCAGATTTATAATAGCACATAAGATATTATGTCTAGAAGGGCCATATTGATTGACTATAATTTAATAAAACAAAAAGCCCACTTCTCACAGTGACCCAGTGTAGACCTTCTCCCCAGCATCTTCAAGGCCGTAAACCTTCATAGAAGCAAAAAGCCTCATCTTTCTCCCTTGGAGTGGCTGGTAGATTTGAACAGCTGACCTTGATGTTCAGAATAAATGTAGAGACGAAACCTTTCTCCTCTCAAGGGACGATCTTTGACACTCTTGGATGCCATATTGTCTGTCACACTAACCTACTTTTATGCATCCCACGAATACAGAGAGCTTCCCCAAAGAAGTTGCAAAGCTAGGACAAAAAGGTTCCAGAACTTTTTCCTATCCCAGAATAATTTGCACTCAGGAGGAACCGAAATCTCATTGACTCACTGAATTTAAAAGCATCTGCCTCACTGCCCAATATTTCTGCTACCCAGAACCACTGAGTACCATAGTCTTTAAAGGGGGGTCATAGCTATCCAGAGAGTTGGCTACTGACTGAAAGGTTGGCAGTTCAAACCCAATCAATGGCTTTGGGAAGGAAAGAGATGGCAATCTGCTTTCATCAGCATTACAGCCTAGACACTCGGTAGAGTCAGTCTATGCTGCCACCCGCAGTCCCTGTGAGCAGAATGGACTTTCTGGCCCACCCAAACGGCACCAGTCATTCTGGGAAGGAACCGTGTATCTCCTTGTGAAGCATGTCCCATAGAATTGTGAGAACTTTGCTGGCAGTGCATCCAAGAAGAAAAGAAAAACAACGAAACATTGAGAAAATAGGTTAATATTATTGACTCTACTTGCACTCCTTAATCAGCTGATTTATTTTCATAAATTTTTTTGAGTAGTAAAACCTCCAGCTTCAAAAATAGTAAGTCAATTTTGTAGCCATTATCATTTTTTTAGAATTCTTGAAACTAATGAGTGGCTACGATGACAGCATTAATGATATGCTAACCTGCCCAAGATAAACCCAAGAGAGGAAGCCTGTCTTGCCCTCAACAAAAAGGAGGAAATAGGGCTGGCCAGACCCAGAACCCTTTGAACTAGAGGTTTCGGAAGGTGTTTATGTGCAATGCTGCTCTGTGGGCAGTTTCCGGTATTTTGACCTCAAGGACATCACCCTGTCAGAAGAGACTCAAATAAACATAAGCCACTATGGGACTGACTTATGGAAATGGGCTAACCAACCAACGGAGAGGACAGCCCTGTTGAATCAGCTCTTGAGGGAGAAAGCTCCACAGGGGCTCACTGAACCCCTCCATCCCAGGTCAGGAGGCAAAAGCTGAGTCCATTATTTACCAGCCTGCCAGCCCTGCAGCAGCCAGCCAGCCACCTTTGCAGAGAGCAGGGAGAGGGCGGGCATGCACCGTGCACACAGCCAAGCTGTGTGGTTTCTCCAAAGATTTAACTGAAGCTTTGCCTCAGGCTCCTCCTGCTTCCTCTGCCCAGTTTGGCTCTCAAATGTGATCCTTTCTTGGAGGAGGGAACTCTCAGGATTGTGAACACCTAATGGCTGATGAAAAAATGAATGATGTGATTGCTTCCAGGAACCCTGGTGGCATAGTGGTTGCATAGTGGTTACATGGTAGGTTACAAGGTCAGCAGTTTGAAACCACTGGCCCCTTCCCAGATAAAAGATGAGGCTTTCTACTTCCGTGAAGAGTTACGGTTTCGGAACACCCAAAGGGGGCAGTTTTACATTTTCCTATAGGGTCACTGTGAGCTGGAATCAATTCTACTGTGGTGACTTTCATTTTGAGCTTGGTGACTGCTTCAGGTGAAGAAACCCAGCAAACATCAGCAGTTTAGCCTTGAACCCCAAAGCCAAGGCAACCAGAGCCTATGGCCTGGGGAGAAATGCTGCCCTCCCAGCCACCCAGGGCCTTCAGCAGAACAAGAGAGGCCTGGACTCTTTCCAATACACAGGTAGTTCCTGAGTTGAGGACAGTGACCAGGGGCTGGAAGGCCCAGCTCTCTGTGTTCTGATGGGTAAACTATTGTTGTGGAGGTGTGGTGTTGTAAAAGTGATTGTCACTCTCTGTTGCTAACTGAAAGGAAACATTGCAAAGGAAGAAAGACCCAGCAATCCGCCTTCAAACTATCCGGTCATTGAACCTCACGGAGGAGTTCTCCTCTAGCACACCTGGTTGCCGTGAGTGGGAATCAACTGGCTGGCAGTTGTCACCCAAGACTATTGCTATATTTGTCCTCAGCATCCAATCAGACATCATGTCTTCTGGGTCTCTTCCTGCTCCATTTGTTCTTGCCATCAAGCCTTCAAAAGCCCTGGAGACCAGAGCTGGTGAAATACTTCCATTGCATACAGACTGCAGTGAAAGTAACTGCCTGGCAGTGAAGTTGCAAATTCGCCATCTTTCCATCGTACCCACCACGCCTCCTCTTCATCTACCAATTTAGAGCTAACACACACCATTGAAGACCCTTACCAAAATAGCCTCCACCTACCATCAGCCATCCATCTTCTGTCGACATTCTCAGAATGTGCCCCTGAAATACTCTCATCAGATACTCTAAAGAGTCTACCTAAATGGAGTCCGCAATGCTCCACTACATTATCCCTAATATTTGCCTTAGCTATCTCATGCAGCTCCAGCAGAAATACCGTAAGTGGGTGGTTTTAAAGAAGAAAATTTGTTTTCTCACCATTTAGGAGACTAGAAGGGATCCAGGGGTCGAGTTTCTCTCTCCTCCCCCAACCCCCACTCCAGGTTTCAGGAGAAGGTCCTTGTGTCTTCAGTTCTGGTGTCCTGGTTCCTAGGTCTCTCCATGGGTTTGACTTCACTCTCCCCCTGTCTCTGCTGCTCTAATCTGCTCCTTTGATATCTTGTAAAAGATTGACTGAAAGCACACCCTATGCCAACCATACCTTATTCCTATAAGAACAACAACCCATTCCCAAAGAGATGTTAAGATTAACAGCACATATTTTTGGCGGGGGACACAATTCAATCCATCCCAGCATCCTACTGCTCTCTGGGAAAAACAGAAACAAAACAGGAAGGCAAAGGATGTGTTGGCAAATGAAGTTTCAAAAAGAAAGCACAAGAATCGGGGCCTGGTAATCAGTCACTAGGTGACGTTCACCTCGTACTATTCACTTCTTCCATTAGGCCATTCACGTTCTGGAGGAAGGATGCCTTCCTCCCACTCTCGAGAACACATGTGGGCACAGAATGCGAGCAAAATACCCAACCAGCAGGCCACCCTTGGTGATCCTGGGCTTATTGACTGAGCTGCCTCAATCATCTTTGCTCTGGTTCTGTCTCTTTGGGCCAAATCTGCTGTTTTGTATCTCTAAAGCGATTCGTTTAAGATATATCCACACTGACACGACTGTTTCCAAATGGGATTACATTCCCCAGCATTGTTGTTCCTAGGGGTTGGGGTTCCATTGGAGATGGGCAGTAGTGCAGAGTGAGGTCAAGCAGTGAGGAATCAAGCATGAGAAGCAGAAAGCAGAGATTTGGAACAGCCAGAGAGACACCTGCAATCCAAACAACACAACAAATAAGAGAGTTAGATGTGATCATTTGGCATAGGAGCAAGCTGGCTTATAAATCTCCATGACTCCTAAGGTTGGCATCACTGGATCTTAGCAAAGGACCATAAATGATGCTTAAAATGATGAGATGGAGCCACCAAGAACATTCTAAATTATCAGTGTAATATCTTGAAGACTTTGAGGCCTGCAGAGAAGTGCGTAATAAATTTCAGCAGGATTTTAGTACAGTTGAAATTTAACTTTTTACTACTGAGAGCATAAACATTCACCCATGTGCAAATATTAGTAGTTTCTAACCATCCCAAGTAGCTGAAAGATAACCTGAAGATGACTTTCTGAAGGATGGGTGGGAGTGAGGGAGAACATAAACGCCTGTGGCTGGATCAGAGGGTGCGTGGAGGGGGATGGGAATGGGCGGTATTGCGATCTGTGGGGTGGGGGCACTGAAGGCACGAGACCAGAGAGTGCCATGAGCACACCCACCCCGTGGACATCAGATCCCAAGACTCACTGCGCTGATGCAGCAAGGCCGGGGCAAGGTCAGGCAAGTAGAACACTGCCGTAGGTGTGAAATGTAAGGGGGTGCAACATCATCATAGCAATCAATCGATAAGTTCTATGTGAGATACGGTTAAACAGATAAGTTCTATTTTAAAAAATATAAACCAGTGCAAAAAACCCATGATGGACAAAGTGCCAAACATTTAAAGAAAGAATCAGCTGTGACGATGGGAATCTGCATGAAAACAAAGTGTCTCAGATAGATGCTTACAGGGAAGGACCAGGTGACTGTGTTCATGTGCATGGAGATGACATAGTAAAACCAAGGATAAAACTCAAGCTGACAACTCAGAGCGCCTTGTCCGTCCCAGGCCGAGGGACTTCAGGATAGAAATATCCTTGGCTGGTTCGGTGGCTAAGCACCCAGCAACTAACTAAAAGGCCAGCAGCAGCAGTTCAAATCCACTACTGGTCCCCGAGAGAACTCACTCACTGTCATGGCATCCATTCTGATTCATAGTGGCCTTAGAGGACGGAGTAGAAATGCTTGGGTGGGTTTCCATGAGGGGAGTGCAAAGCCTCCTCTTTCTCCCGTGCAGCAGGTGATGCTTTTGAACTTGGGGTTAGCAGTCCAACAAGGAACACACTATGCCCCCAGGGTCCAACCTGGCAGTTTACTCTCGTAAGTGTTATAGCCTCGGAAACTACTGAGCAGCCTGGCAGTTACGCCCATAAGTATTGCAGCCTACGGAGCCACTCTGTTTTGTCCTATAGGCGACTATGAGTCAGAGTTGACTTAATGTCATAAAAGAGCCATGAGTTGTGCTGTGAGTGTGCCATCCGTGAGGTTACAAGGGAGAAACCGTGCACTGACGGGACATAGGAGTCCAGTGCTCGGTAGAAGTATTCTGAGTGGGGAATTCTCCCCTGTAGGCCCTACTGGAAGCTCTGTGTGCAATGGCACCTGCCCAGGAGCAGATGTACAAAGCAAAGAGATATTACAAAGACCACAATGCTGTCCACTCTACTGAGCAGCTTACAAACATTATCTAATCAGATCCTCCCAACAACTCTAAAAGGGCTGCATTACCCTCAAATTCAGTGCACCAAAAATTAGACAAGGGAAAGGGCATGTGGAGAGGCGGAGAAAGGCAGAACGTGGAGCTTCACAGTTAAATAGGCAAACTGAGATTGAAACGCGGGTTGTTGGAAAAGACGAGGAAGGCAGTTTGGCTCCTCAGAGCCTGGGGACCAGTTTGAATTCCTGCTCCGTGGTTTCAGGGCTGTGTGTGTTGGTCAACATTTGCATCCTCCTAGCCGCCTTCTTTGCTCATCAGTAACATGGGGGTAAGCATCCTTGGTGGTGTCTTGGTCACACCTTGGGCTGTTAACAGTTTGAACCCATCAGCCT
The DNA here is from genome assembly GCF_050624435.1 of Tenrec ecaudatus. Classification (NCBI taxonomy): domain Eukaryota; kingdom Metazoa; phylum Chordata; class Mammalia; order Afrosoricida; family Tenrecidae; genus Tenrec; species Tenrec ecaudatus. The sequence continues at coordinate 48,264,557 of NC_134540.1, read as the reverse complement.
CTCCACAGGAGAAAGACGAGGCTTTCTATTGCTTGACAGTGTGATGGCCTCGTAAGCCCACAGGGCAGTTCTACCCTGTCTTCCAGGGCAGATATGTGTCAGCATGAAAACAATGGCAGTGAATTTGTGTGTGTTTGTGTCTGGTTGACCATGAGGATAACAGGGACCACCTCAATGATGAGATGGGGTATTGTCAAGTGCCTGGCATATGCTGCATGCATGGGATGAGGAAGCAATGACTGGAATCGTTAAAACACCCTAGATTCATGCAAACATCTCAAGGGAAATAGATGAGACATTTCTCAGGGGTGTAAATGGTTAAGCTCTCAGCTTCTGGCTGCAAGGTTATAGGTTCAAGTGCACTCAGAAGCATGGCTGAAAGAAAAAGTCCTGGTTAACATCTTCTGAAAAAATCAGAAAGCCTAAACTCTACAGCCATCAGTTCTACTGTGACAAACATGTCATCATGAGTTGGAACCGACTGATGGTAGTGTCTAAGCAGGAGAATGTGATGGTCAGCCACAAGCGATAAACTCTAAGAAAGGAAGGGAGGTGGGCATGGCACTGCTCAGTTGACTTGGCATCCGTTGTTGGCCTTAGCACACACAAGTAGGACTGGAGGTGGAGCACAAGAAGACAGTGAGAAAGGAAAGATAATGAATGGAGACAGCTCTGTGGAAGATAGGCTGTGAAGGGGAGTCAAGGAAGGGAGCTAGAGAGGTCAGGAAGAGCACATTCCCTTCTCACCTGCCCTGAGGGGAGACTCTGAGGGGAGTCCCTGGGCAAAGAGAAAGTAAAATTAGGTCTAAAAGTTATGAGGACCCGCCGCCTACACGTGTGTACATGCTGTTGTGTGTGTTTCACCCCAATAAGTGAAAACACGATAAACACACACAAGCAATACACTCAGACTTCTGGAATTTTCCTAAAGAGATTGAAGGACAATTTGGAGTTGTTCCCATTGCTTTGACTTTTCTGGAGACCTGAGCATGTGGACCTTGGGAATATTTGGATCACGTGCAATGGCAGAGGGTGGCACCAGATTTGAGGCCAGGTCTTTGGTTGTAGATCCAACACTTTATGCACCAAACTTTGGTTCAGAAGCAGGATTTTCAGGCTCTAGACGTACAGTTCAAAAAGTTTTAAGTTGAGAATCCAAACTTCCCTTCACTAAGGATCACCAAGAGACATTCCAGAGAGCCTACAAAATAATAATAACATATGAACGATGAAGGGCTCATGAGGCGGGGGCAGTGCGGAGGGAGGGGAAAATGAGCAGCAGATACCAAGGGCTCAAGTAGAAGGCAAATGTTTTGAGAATGATGATGGCAACAAATGTACATATGTTCTTGACACGTGGATATATGTATAGCTTGTGATAAGAATTGTACGAGCCCCCAATAAAATGATTTAAAAAGAAGAAGAACAGCTGGCATAGTGCGAGCTAGCTGGATGGCCACAGTGGCTGCAAGAATGGCTCCCAACATAACAGCCATTGTGAGGCTGGTGCAGGCCTGGCAAGGTCCCACTCTTGTCTACAGAGGCACTGTGATTGGAGCCAACTCAATGCCACCTCGCAACCACTAGGGGAGAAGGACCTGCATTTCCTTAGAGCTATTGTATTGAACGATGGAGATCACACAGAAATAGGGCGAGGCCACAGTGTGCAGAGAAGTTAAAGACAAAACAGAATGGCTTTTGAGTTGCCTTCAAATCTTAGCAACCCTGGCAGATAGAGCAGAGCTTTCCAATAGGGTGTCCAGATTTATGCATCTTTACAGAAAGGAGTTGACACACCTTTCTCCCCGGAAGCAGCTCATGGGGTTGCACTGCCAACCTTTAGGGTAGCAGCTGAGTACTTAACATTGTGCCACCAGGGCTTCAGAGAAACGACACAAAGGCTAAACTTAAACTTTTCCTTGAGGCTACTCAAACTTGAAGCTCTGTTTGCTGAAATAGAATTAGATTCATCAGCAAATACCTGACGTGCCCTTTGGAAAGTGTGTTAACCATTTTATCTAAGAAGTGGCATTTCATGCAGGCTCGCTAATTTGCATACTTGTGATTTAATTTGCATGTAATTTAGTGTGCTGTTCTCTGGAAATGTATTCGCTCATTTCTATTCCCTCATTTAAATTCCTTACACCTTCTCCCGACCTTTGGCACAAATGCAGACTATATGTTGGAGAAAGCATCTACTAAGAAACAGAGACAATTATGAAGCTTCTATTATAAATCATGAGAACATATTGACATTATCAAGGTTTTCGTTTTACTTCGATCCACAATCAAAGCCTGTGGAAGCAGTGTTCAATAAATCTAATTGCATACTGCATTGGGCAAATCTGCTGCAAAGTACCTCTTTAAAGTGTACAAAAGCAAAGACAGCACTTTTAAGAGCAATGTGTACCTAGCTCAAGTCATGATATTTCAACCACATCATCTGCAGGAGTAAACTGGAATGATAGGTTTATTGTGCCAACCAGGCCAATAGGAACATTTGGGTGGAGTTTAATCAGGCCTCAGCTTGATTGGAGGATGACCAAAGTAAATAAACACAGCCAGTATCCCCTCTCCCTCTTGTTCCCTGGTTATCAGGCCAGCTTGCTATACTGCTCTAGTTAGGTCTCTGCCTCAACCTGTGTGCTACACTACCTGGGCCAATCCAACCTATGGATCATGTCCCTAGAGTTTAAGGCTCTTTCAACACCTGCTTCACCACTCTGCTGGTGCGTACTTTGCCTGAGCTTGAGACTGGTGAATCCTGTCACTATGCTTGAGTTTGAGATGCTATCGGGGCCTGCTTCACTAAGCTCCCAAACTACTGACTGTTACTGACCCACCATGCTGTCTGCTGCCTTCAGGCAGACTGCCTGCCTTGCCTGAGGGAAGAATCTGCTTTCTTGACCTTGGACCCAGCAGCCCATGTCAGTTGAAGGACTTCCAGTACATTAATTGTTCCACAAAAATGAGTTGAACTGAGGCCTCACTGCTGTGTGGACTAATTAGCTATTATATTCACTGTAAAAATCTATCTAACTATCTATCTAAAATCATAAGGGTGCTGGTTTTGTTTCTCCAGAGAACCCGACCTAACACTGGATACTAAATAATGATGTATTTGAAGTATGCTGTTGGTGAAGAACACCATGGACGGCCAGAAGAACAACTGTCTTGAAAGACGAACAACCAGAATGCTCCTTAGAAGCATGGATGGCAGGACTTCATCTCAGGTATTTCGGTCATGTTATCAGGCGGGACCAGCTCCTTCTTAGTAAACGAGGAAGACCCTCAACTAGATCTAGTGATCCAGGGGCTACACCAATGGACTTGAACATAGCAAAGACGGTATGGATGGCGTCGGGTCTCTGTGGGTCAGAGCTCACTCAGTGATACCTAACACACACAGTGAATTAGCCATCAAATCTCACAGTCTTCCCTTTCACTCTTCTATTTTTTATTCCCACTGCTTTCACGCAGGCCAGAGATTTCTTATCCACGAGCTAGTTTTCTGGCCTCTGCAATAGTTTATTGTGCCAGCCTGGCCGATAAACACAAGTAGGATTAACTGAAGGGCAGAGGGATAAATGGCTCGGTGAGCCTCACCTTGCTTGTTCTGTGCCTCAGTTTAAAGGGGTACACTACCTGTGGGATGCCTAGCCTGTGGATTGTGTCGCTGTAAGTTGAGGTCCCTTTAAGCCCACACGATTGGAATGTTCATCTCTGGAGGTGGGGACTGACAGTTGATGACAGTTGGGGACCTGCCTTGCTGTTTGCTGCCTGGGTATATATAGCCCAGCTCTCTCTACAGAAGAAGACTGGCACCTGGCAGCTCTGAAAACTTGAAGGACTGCTAGTGTCTCACTGCTTTATAATTTAACTGTTAATGTCTTGTATTATCTATCAGTATATTATTTGATGGTTTATTTCTCGAATTATATATCTATCTTTATAAATATATTTATATATAATTACTAGCAATCTGGTTTGTTTCTCTAGAGAACCCTGTCCAATACAGCATCCCTACTTGGTGCAAATGGTGAGTACGCTCAGGTGTTAACCAGAAGGCTGACCATTTGAACCCACACAGAAGTACCACAGAAGAAAGCTGGTCATCTACTTCTGAAAATCAGCCATTATGAGCCCTATGGAGCCGAGTCTTACTCTGACACACGGCGATGGCCAGGCGTCAGAACTGACACAAAGACAACTCGGTGCCCTTGTGTTGTTTGAAGTTGGTTGTCTGCTCTCCCCTGGAAACCATCCCATGCAATTGATGCCCTACTTTCCGAGCACATTCTCTAAACCATACACAATGCTTGGTGACATTCTTAAAGACCTAACTGCACGTTCATATGGCTTGATTAGTCGCATTCCAAATTCTTAACTTCTGTCATTGCGAAAAGGTCAAACATTAATAGTTGTGCTTACAGCCTTCTCTACTTTACCATTAAGAAGACCTAGGACCTTTCTGACGATTGTTTCTTCCCTTCTTCGGTCACTCAGGAAATATCCAGTCTTTGCTAACTCAAGTATTTTTCAGGACAACAAGCAAAGAAAAACAGAAAAGCAAAAATAGGTAATCCATTGACAGGACTGGATACTTTTCTTACGCATGTGTGTGTTTATGTGTCTTTGGGTGTGCATGCCTCCCTGTGTGCATGTGTGTGTCCCTGTGTGTGTGTGTCTGTATGTGTGTGTATATGTGGCCTCCTGTGTGTGGGATGAAAGAATGGAGAGAGAAAGCCGCACAGTGGGAATGGGAAGACCGGATCTTTAAGAAAGAGTGTGTTTGGGAGAAACGTTCTAGACAGAGTTTGGAAAAAGTGGCTGAAGTCAGCTTCTGAGCAGTCAGGCCAACATGGAGAGGGAGAGGGGTCTGCATTCTGATTGTAAAACAGAAACCTAAATTGAGGACCGAAGCAAACTCATGGAGAGAAACTGGGCGTATGAATTAGGATATCGACTAGGCTCTTTTAACAATAAACTAATCAAGTCGGCATGGGAAAACAAAACCAATGGATTATTTCTCTAAGACACATGTCTGGGCTGCGGGGGCTCCACGAAGGTGGAGTGATCTGATCCTCGTGGTTGAAAAGGTGGTTCGCATTCCTTTCACCTCATTGCTCCCATGAGCGTTGCCCTTTCTTTATGAGGAAGGTGGCTTATTCCTTCCAAATCCAGTGGAGGGAGGAAAGCGGCCCTCGGGAGGATGGGGCTTCCTTCTAACAGCAGACCCTGAGCTGGACATCATACCCTTGCTCATGGTCAGGTGTGCAAAACCTAGCTGCAAGGGAAGCTGGAAAAGAGAGTTTCTAGGTCAGCAGTCATATGCTCAGTCACAACTCAGGGCAGATTGTTACTGCCCCTAATCTTGCAGATAAAATCTTGTTTCATGAGGCCCAATCAGTATTGGATGTGTCCTAAACCTAATCAGTTCTGAGTCAAAGAAAAGGCAGATTAAACACAGAAACACACAGATGTCAGGGAGGAGAGGTAGACTACCATATGATGGAGGTAGATGGACCTCCATGGATTGCCACCAAGTAGAAGTTGGAACAAAGAGGGACCTCCCCCTCTAGCCACACCATGAAGTCAGGTTTCTAGCCTCCTGAACTGTGAGAAGATAAAAATCTGTCCTTTGAACCCATCCCCTTTGAAAAGGGTAAAACTAAATGAAAGTAAAGCATACACGAGTGGTTTTATACAAGGATAGCCATTCTCCACCTGCCATCTTTGTCAACTCCAAAGTCAATCATTGCACAGGTATTGTGGCACAGGAAGACCAGACGTAGGTGGAATTGTGTACCTCCCCCCTAAAGGCTATTTTTACAGAGCCCTGACTGGGTAAGCACAAGACTGCCAGCTCTAGGATCCATGGTTCAGGCCATCCGCTCCATGATTGCAACTGTGAATCAATGGTAGTACGGTTGGTTTGCGTTTTTGGCTTTAAAAAGGAACTTTTCCTCTTACTTTTCGAATTTTATTTAACTTTATTCCTTTGCATTTATATGTTTCAGGGGTTTCTCTGAAGGATGTTATCCTTATAGGATGGGTATTTCTAATGTAGGTCAAAAAAACCACTGGACTCCCCCTGTACAAGAGGGTCACAGAATGCTGTTCCCGTGAGCCATATCTAGGACGTGGAGATGGGCATTCTTCTTCAGGGACTTTTCATAATTCAGAAAAGTTAGAAGAGTAAACTGAGAAAGAAAAGTAGAGGAACTAAATTAGGAATACATTTTTCCAGTTCCTTCTGAAAAATAACTTCTCTGAATGTATATGCCATCATCTTGCCTGTCCTGGTTTTATTCGGGGCTTTGAACTAGTTCTTCGTTCAGGCATGACTGACAACGTGATCAGCCAAAGCAATAACTGAAATGAAGAAAATTATAGGTTAACACCTTACTGTAAATTTGGTCTCCACCTTAGAAAATGAGGACAGCATGTGTGCTGAACAGCAACCAAATCTCTCGATCGGCAGAGCTGGAGACAGAGGTGGCCTGCTCACAGGCCACAGAGGCTGGACACATTACTTTGAAGGAGTTGTTCCCCACAGTCCTGGAAATTTCCCGGTCTCCTGCTCGGCGTCTGAAAGGGCTCCTGGTGCCTTTGCAGAGTCTATCTCTCCAGGGCTTCAACCCATAATGCTTCTCCTTCTATGACTCTGCTTCATAAAAATGTTGACTGGGTTTCAATTTAGCTTTGCCAGTTAAGACTAAACCAGTTTGAATTGGTTCAGAGCCCTGGATTTATGCTTTAGGTTTAAGCTGAATCAGATATCTTATGTGATAATAGCGTTCGTTTACTTCAGCGGCCTACATTTTTAAATAGCTGTCCCTCAGCTCTTTGACCAGATGTTGTGAACTCAGTTGATAAAGGGAGAAGGGTTGAGGGGGATATGTAGAAAATTAAGCTAAGGGTGTGATATATGAATGTAACGGGGAGTTCTCATCTACTTTACCAGTTACCATTTGCCATGAGTTGACTTTGACTCACAGTGACTTCATGTGACAGCATCGACCTGGGCTCCGTGGAGCTTTCAGTGGCTGGGTGTTGGAAGTACATCGCCAGTCTTTCCTTGTGAGTCATCTCGGGGGGGATTCCGACCTATAGCCTTTTTGGTTAGCAGCCAAGCACTAATGTGTCCCATTTATACCACTGTTAGCTTAGACAGCGTCTAGCTGTCTTAGTTATCTAGTGTTGTCAAAGCAGAAATACCGCAAGTAGACGACTGTAACAAACAGAATTTATTCTCTCTCAGTTTAGAAGTCCACAAGGAACTGGCTCTAGGGACAGACTTTCTCTCTGGAGAGTCCCGAGAAGGTCATTGTCTCTTCAGGTTCTATTCCCTGGGTCCTTGGAGATCCCCATGTGGCTTAGCACCTATCGTCCCCCATCTCTGCTGTACTTAATATGCTCCTTTTCTACACTGTCAGAGATTGGCTGAAGACTGCCCTACTCGCCTCCTGCCTTCTCAACATAACAGCAACCACCCGTGCCCACATGGAATGACAAACGATGGTTTAGGGCTAAGGATGTGTAGCACATATTTGGGGGCATGGGGGCACCCCAATTTAATCCATAACAGATTCCCAATATCTAGTTTAGCCTTCCAAGTATCTTTTCTCATAATGAAAATGTCCATTTTAATTCATTAATAAAAATTTAAACTCACCAGTGAGGTCATTTTAAGGAGTTTGTGAACTGTAACATATTTACAAACACAATGTGTAGCACTGCCAATTATCATTCCCAGTGACTCAAGCAACCACTACCCAGAAGAAGCAATACGATAAAGTTCCCAAATCCTAGAAACAACCTTTCCCCCTGACACCCACATGTCCCTTCGTATCATTATCTCCGCCCTCCCCACTTCCTCCCTCCCTCCCTGATACAGGACAGCACTGTGTGGTCCTTCTCCTGGACTAGGAGACCTCCTGCACAGAGAGCGAGGGCCTGGAAAACGAGCTCAACCAGGGCCATCGGCAATGCCCTACCACTGTGACACCCTAGCAGGGAGGATCAGCTTGGGCTTGGACAAAGTCATCAGCTAGTCAGGCTGCAGAGCCGTAAGATAAATCACAGTGGCAACCTAGGCAGAGGCGTCTTGCTCCATTGGAAAGCTTCAGCACTCGCCAGAGGGTCTGCCCCACTCCCCAACACTCCATAGTTAAATGGTGACTTTTTTTGGGGGGGGGTGTTCATTCAATGGGAAAATACGGAACAGACTGGACTGGTTTTATGAAGCTACCTCCTTTCACTGCCAGTGAGAACCTTTAGAATGCCATTCTGAGCAAAGCTCTGATGTCCATGCTCCCTGCTCCTTCGAACCAGCCACAGAGGCTGCCAGTCCGACCACAGCCCCGTCTGCGGCTGTTCAGACACAGCAGTGAAGACATGCCATTGTTTTCTTGCATCTGAAAGCAAGTCAGTCAATTAAAATCATAATTTATTTAAATATCTCCCCTCGCTTTTCGATTGAGTCTCTTGTTCAGAAGAGTCCTATTAATATGATTTATCACAATAAACAGCATGGTTTCTGCTTTAATTGATTTATCTTTCTTTCCACAGAAAAATGTCTGTGTGTCTCTGTTCTGCACCAACTTTTATTGTCCTTTGTACCCCCCTAGATCTCTGTTGCCATTGGATAAATTCCGCCGGGACTTGATGTTTTATGCAGCCTGTGTCTTAAATCATTCATTTTCTCATTTTCCAAGTGCAGACTATAATCGTCCCCTTGCATTTGCTGAAATTAGCATGGTTTTAAACCATTAGTCAAAAAGAGAGGATGCTTTTAAAAAGCAGCTTCCTGCTGTTCTTTGTGGATGAAACAGTTGACATTTTGTTAAGAGATTTTTATCTGACTTTAATTCTCTAGCGCTAATGTATTCGTAACAGTCTGAATGGAATGGTTGGTCTTAAAAGGAAGTGTAGCTATGGCAGCAGAATTACATCCAGTCTTTAAAATGGATCATTTCATTTCACACATTGCTATAGAATCCTGAATTTCACCGTTCCTCATCTCCATTCCTAACATCAAACAACTCTGTTGCTTTAAGCTCCTACATCTATGGGTTGGCTATATCAGATGCCCGCAGTAATTGTTCATAAGTGCATATTTTATAACATGTGCTAATAGAGTGATAAAATGTATTGCAATAACAATATGCTCTGTCTGGTAGAATTTCATCGCCAGCCTCCCTTAGCACACTGAGCGGTATCAGCTTTTGAAATGCCTTCCATTGTGGTGCCAGGGAAATGTTCTCTATGGGGAAGGGATGAAAAGGGGTTCAAATGGGCATTTCTAGAAAGGCGGGTAGAATTGAAAAATCCAGACACCAATGCTGACTAATGAGCTTCATGCCGGAGGCAGGCTCCCTCTACTTCCAGCCTTTAACCCCTTCTTGTCTAGCTGCTGCCCTCTCCAGAATAAGACTGCTCTTCGCGGTCAACAGGCTCGAATTGGCAACCCTTTTCATTGACTAACTCACGGCTACTGCATGGATTCTGACTCTCAGCCACACTATAGCACAGGGTGGAAATGCCTCTGTGGGTTTCCCGAACAGTGACTCTATGGGACAAGAACGCCTCCTCTTTGCCCACCGAGTGGCTGGTGATTTCACACTGCTGCGTAACCCACTGCGCCTCCAAGGCTCCTCATGGCCACCCCAGTGCCCTTAGTTTACTCCTTGTCTTCCTCATGCAGGCGTTCTTGCTCACTGCCATCTGAGTCGCTCCGACACGCGGCGACTCTCTGATGTGAGCTAGGCTGATTTGAGTCGGCTGTGTTTAAGCGTAATCCAGTTTGCTACCATTTCTCATGGTGTGTTCATTGTTTGCTAGGGTTCCGGTTTGGGATGTTAATTGCTATCTGAATCCTACTCGGAGTAGGATGGGCCCTTCCAGCTTTCTCAGTCACTGTGAAAGGTTGAAACAGAGTCATCAGTTGGAAAGTAGACATGCGGGTAATGAATGGCAGAATTCTTCTTTCATATACTCACTATATTTTCTGTACGCACTGAGTTTGATGGCTTCGTGTAGCCTCTCCCGTACCTTAAGAATTACAGCCTACTTGCATGACTGATATTGTTGAAGAAATGACGATGGCGATCACGTGGAAATGGGACTAGTTGGAACCCTCACTACACACCAGCCTCCGAGAGTCACAGCACATGTGCTGTCTCTGTTCCTCTCGGAGATGCTATTGAGGAGGCTGCAGTTTGAGAGTCTTCCAACCAAAGGGCTCACCTTCCAGCTGGCGTGAACTGCAAGGCTTTCACTGGCTGACTTACAGAAGTTGATCACCAGACCTTTCTTCGTCGTCTGACTTAATCTAAAAGCATCATGAAAACCTGTCCACTACGAGTATCCCCTGGTGGTATTTGAAATCCTGGTGCCATAGCTCCCAGCACAGAGGAAACCCTAGTGGTGTTGTGGTTGCGCATTGGGCTGTGATCCACATGGTCGGCAGTTCAAAACCACCAACAGCTCCTCAGGACTGGTCTGGTCTTTCTACTCCTCTCGCCAGTTACAGTCTCAGAAACTCACAGGGGGGCGCTATGAGTCAGCATTGACTCAATGGCAGAGAGTTTGGTTTTTGGAGTGAGCTTCCAGAATCACAGCAATGTATAAGCCACCACAGTACAACAGACGCACAACACGCAAGCATTATGGGTGGTGAGTGCCATCAAGTAAATTCCAGCTCACAGTGAGCCACGTGCTAGAGTAGCCCTGCCCTTGGGGGTTGCTAGGCGGTCATCTTGATGGGGGAAGGTCACTGGGTTATTTCCTGAGCAGCTGTTGAGTAGATTAGAAATGCCAACCTTTGGGATAGCAGCTAAGTGCTTGTAGCGTCTAGTAAACAGTCTGGCGGTAAGTTGTGCCACCGGGCATTCTGAACCATTGGGAACTACCTTTGAATTATTTCCCTGAATCCTTCCTTTTATTCTCTGATTTGTCCTACTTAGGATGGGAAGTTGGCCCTTATTTCGTTCTCAGGACAATCTTCCCATTAAAAATAGCTGGCTCCTCATTGTCTGTCAATCAGTTTGCCATGCTTCCCCTCCTCATGGCCCTTTGTACTTGAGCCAAACCTAACTCCTTATGAACATAATAATGTCTGCATATTATACTCATTAGCAAGATCTCATGTATTGCAAATACGTGGACATGGAAATGGCAAAACAGCTAACAAACATCCACTGAATTAGCCTACCTCACCAGTAGGTCCCTTATCATAAATGAACATTTTGTAATGATTTATAGTCTTTAATCTTTACTTGTTTCATTTATGAAGCTTTATTCTCTCATGAATTATGCTAACTTCCCAAATTACCTTTTTTTAAAAAGAATTTGACAGTTTGAACCTTAACACCTGACTTTGTCCCAAATGAAAAATCATTTATCTCCGATTATCCATATTATCCTCTTGATTATTTTTTTAAAACCATTTTATTGAGGGCTCGTACAACTCATCACAATCCATATATCCATCCATAGTATGAAGCACATTTGTACATTTGTTGCCATCATCATTCTCAAAACATTTGCTTTCTACTTGAGCCCTTGATATCAGCTCCTCATTTTTAACTTTCTCTCCTTGTTCCCCCTCCCTCACGAACCCTTGATAATTTATAAATTATTGTTATTTTGTCATATATTACACTGTTTGATGTCTCCCTTCACCCACTTGTCTGTTTTCCATCCCCCAGGGAGGAGGTTAGATCCTTGTAATCAGTTCCCCCTTTCTACCCCACCTTCCCTCCACCCTCCCTTTATTGCCACTCGCACTGCTGGTCCTGTAGGGATCATCTGTCCTGGATTCCCTGTTTCCAGTTCCTATCTGTACCAATGTACATCCTCTGGTCTAGCCAGATTTGTAAGGTAGAATTTGGATCATGATAGTGGGGGTGGTGGGGTGGTGGAAGCATTTAAGAACTAGAAGAAAGTTGTATGTTTCATCGTTGCTACCCTACACCCTGACTGGCTCATCCCACATTTACAATGATATGTTTTTTTTATTCTTTGATCCCTGATACCTGGTCCCTTCTATACTTCATGGTCACACAGGCTGGTGTGTTTCTTCCATGTGGGTTTTGTTGCTTCTGAGCTACATGTTTGCTTGTTTACCTGCAAGACTTTAAGACCCCAGATGCTATATCTTCTGATAGCCGGGCACCATCAGCTTTTTTCACCACATTTGCTTATGTACACATTTGTCTTCAGCAATCAACTGATCTTTGATAAGGACCCAAAAAATATCAAATGGGAAGTGGGTGCCCTATTCAATAAATGGTGCTGGAAAAAAATGGATACCTACCTGCAGTGAAATGAAGCTAGAACTTTACCTCACTCCATGCACAAGAATAAACTCAAGGTGGATCACAGACCTTGAGATAAAACTCCAAACAATAGGGTCATTAATGAAGGAATTGGGACAAACCTGAGAACCTTGGCACAGGGATTACATAGGCTATCAGAAATAGGGAAGGATACAAATACAGAGGAGTCACAAATAGACAAGTGGGGTATACTGAAGATAAGTCACCTGCGTACATCAAAAGAAATCAACAAGAGGGCAATAAGAGAGCCCACCGACTGGGAAAACATCTCTAGCAATGACACATCAGACAACGGCCTTATTACTAAAATCTAAAATATTTTGCAAGTTTACAATAAGAAAAAACTGCCTACTGAGGAGGTGGCCAAAGGACCTGAACAGAAGTTTCACAGGGGCAGAAATATGAATGGCCAATAAACATATGTGAAGATATTCCCTATCATTAGCCATAAGAGAAATGCAAATTAAAACAACTATGAGACACCACCTAACACCCTCAAAGATAGCCCAATTCAAGAAATCAGAAAGCAACAAGTGTTGGAGGGGCTGTGGGGAGATAGGAACTCTCATCCACTGCTGGTGGACCTGTAGGTGTGTACAGCACTATGGAATTGGATTTGGCGATTTCTAAAACAAATGGATATTGAGCTACCATAGGACCCAGCAATCTCCCTACTGGGCATACACCCCAAAGAGGCAAAAAACAAACCATGGTCAGACATCTATCTGTGCTCCAGTGTTCATCATGGCACAGTTCACAATTGCAATGAGTTGGAAACAACCCACATTTCCATCAACAGACGAATGGATTAAAAAACTGGTTCATACATATACAATGGAATATTATGCATTCCTAAAAAGCAGTGATGAATGCATGGAGCATATCGCTGCATGGGAAGAACTGGAGGAAATCATGCTAAGTGAAGTAAGCCAAGCACAAAAGGACAACATGAGTCCACTGAGGTAAGTTTATAAAAGAAAAGAAAAATGCAAAAGGGGCAGAGGGTAAAAGCTACTGTACACAAACACTCCAGGGGTGAGGTCCAGGTAGTATGGCAGGGGCCAGACAAAATCCAGGGGTACATATGGAAGCCAACTAAAAAGGAGATGGGGGAGAAAAGGGAAAAAAGAGATATGTGTGGGTGGGGAATAGGGAACTGATCCACCCAAGAAGGGAGTATTGTTTGTGTCTCCACAGGGAAAAAGGGACCAGACTTAAATCCGGTGTTCTGGGATGTGAATGCAGCATGCTTCCATGGAGAGGGGAGCCTGTGGCTGGGCCTGAAGGCTCGGCCCCAATACCGGCTAGGTGGACAACTGTCCCTCCCCCCAGAAGAATTTACTTTAGAGGATGGCACTGAAGCTGCAGCTCACGGAGAGGGACATGTCTGATCAGAGCACACGGGAGCAAATGAATGGGGAGGAAGAGAGAGTGGAGCACCTCCTGGCTCACTAGGCCTGGAGGACAGTATTCCCGCTCCGAATAGCCAGTGCACAGAGTGGACCAGATGACTGATCCCACTATGAGACACGATGTCCCTCACTGACCCATGGCCATACGGGAGACAACACTGAAGACTCAGTGTCGGGTCTGACCCCACGACCCTGAGGGAAAAAACTAAAGGCGTGCGGTAGAGCAATGGGGAGAGCAGAGCAGGGAGCTCCTGAAGGAATGCAAAGGATAGACTTTGGGCCCAGTGCATGGCATCCCATTGAACTTGACTGGAGTACTTACTCAATGCAAGATCATTTGATTTTTGTAATTTACTTTTTTGGTGAGCATTTGCACAGAAAATGTGGTCCCTATTTAATAATATATTTGCATATTGTTTGGTGATAATGGTCACTTTTTCCACAGTGTGTCAGCATGCTCATTGTTTCCATCTGGTTGTTCTGCTTCCATTAATCCAGCACCCCAGCTCCGGAAACATCGACACTCTATGGTATCTTGTGAAGTTATTTTAATCATCCTTCTCCACTGTGAGTTTATATTTTTTTCATTCAGATACAAGAAATATAACTTTTGCCATTTTAGTCATTTTAAATTATAGATCAGTGACATTAATCGCATTCACAATTCTGTGCAATTTCCTATTTCCACAAATTTTTTCTAAACCCCAAAGAAAAACACAGTACCTAACAATCCCATATTCTTCCCATCCTCAGTCCCGGATGCATTCAATGGCATGGGGGCTATCTAGGACCTCCTTTGGCTTTCCTATTGCCTTAAGGCTCAGGTCAAGCATGTCTCCACGCTCCATCCTTCTTTACCTATTCTGACCCCACTGCTGCTCTCATGGCACTCTGTGTCTCTTCTAGATTTGATAATTCATTGAAATGGTCCCACAGAACTCACAGACAATAGTCTCAATTAAGGAGGTTTATTAGGAAAGTTAATAGGTGACCACAAGTCAGGATCAGTAAACTGTAAGGATACAGTCATTAGTCTACAGCAAGACCTCCCCTGAAGCTGCAAACAAGTCTCTCTCTGGTCCTCATCCTCTCAGCGACATGGTCCTTTGACTTCTGCCTCTATGGGCCAGGAAGCCTGCCTGGTGCTCTGTCTCCGAGTCCCATTGTCTCAGTGCCATCATCTCTGGTGGCTCTGGTGTCGTTGATGCTTCTGCTACTTCAGACAGGGATCCGGAGGGTGCTCTTCTGGGGGTCTTGGGCTTTCTCTCTGTTCTAGCTCCAAAGATGCCTCATCTACATAGCCCTCAGGGGCTGATAAAAACTGATCAGGCCCCTCTTGTGATAGGTTTATTGTGCCAACCTGGCCGATAGGAACATGTGGGACTAATAAGGTCGCAGTTTGATTGGAGGGCAAGGAGAGAAATGGCTCAGCATGCTCTGTCCCCCTCTCTCTTGCTCTCTGGTGATCAGATCAGCCTGTGGCTGCTTTAGCTAGTTCTCTGCCTCAACTTACACTATCTGTGGGACAAACAACCCGTGGATCATGTTGCTAGAGCTTGAGGTTCCTCTGAGACCTCCTTCATCATGCTGCTGGTGTGTACATCACTTGGGCTTGAGACTGTCATATCCTGTCTTCTTGTATTGCTTGAGTTTGATATCCCATCTGGGACTGCTTCACTAAGTTCCTGACCTACCACTGTTAGTGACCTGCACTGCTGTGCCACATGGGGCCAGACTGCCTGCATTGCCTTAGGGAAGACTCAGCTGCCTGCTTCCTTGACCTTGGACCCAGCAGCCCTTGTGAATTGAACTGCCAGGATATTAACTGTTCCACAGAGGTGAGCTGAATGGACTCCTCTGTACTGCTGTGCGGACTAATTAGCTGTTATATTCCTTTGTGATGTATCTATCTATCTTTATATATATATGTATATCTATCTATTTTCATATATATTTATGTAAATATATAATCATAAGTGTCCTGATTTTGTTTTTCTATACATCTACTAGTGTTATATGCCTTATTTGCATAGTCCGCCCAAATATTTGGTGGGGATTACAGAGTTTAATCTGTGCAAGTCAACAATTCATGTATTGTGGTCTAGTCTATACTTATATAATTTTCTTTTACAACAGGGTTTTAAATTCTATACCATTGGCTTAATTGATGATACTATCAATAGAATTACTTTATGCCCCATGGGTATGATTTATAATATTCCTTATAGCAAAATGATGAAGATGTCCCTAATTTGACCCAAAGACATGTACAAACCACAGATATATGAATAGATGTGGGGTTCACTCTTGATTCTAACCCCAATCTAAGAACAATTACTTCATATGACATGACTCTCCTCCATGTTCATGCAATGAACTCTGAGAAGATAACAAGCACAAGAGGAAATGTTCTGAAATTGATCGTAGTGAGGATTGTACAGATCTTCTTAATACGATTGAATGGTATGATATGTAAAATATATGCTAATAAAATTACTTTTGAAAAAAAAAAAAGACCAGGTATATTGGTCTGATGGAGACCCTGGAACCCTGAAACTATGGCTCTGAGACATCCTTCAACCTTGGAACTGACTTGTGCCAGTGGCTCAACTTTCAGCCAAACAACAAGCCTATAATATGAACAATAACACTAGGGAGGTCTGAACTGGAACCATTAACCATACAAGATCCAAAGGGCAGCACTGGCCCAGAGATCAAGTTCAGAAGGGAGAAAGGGATAGGAAATGATCGACGAAGGGAAGAGTGATGTTACATTGGGTGACTGCAATCTACATCACCATTCAAAATGGCATGAGCTGTTGAATGGAATACCAATTTGTTTTATAAAATTTCATCCGATCATAATAAAAAGATAAAAAGAAATTTCATTCCACCACACTTGATAAACAACAAACTACTTTTATCTCTCTACTTGTACCTATTCTAGGCATTTCACACGAATAGAGCTATATATTTGCCAGCATGTTTTCTAAACTCACCCACCCATCGCCAGTATCAGAGCCTCCTATGTCTTTATGGCTGAATAATATTCCCATGTGAAGCTTGCCCATATTTTATGTATCCTTCGACGGTTGAAGGACGCTTGAGTCGTTTCACCTGTTGGCTGTTCTGAACACTGCTGCGAGAGCATTGGTGTCCAAGCGTCTACGTGAGTTGCTGCATTGATTCTTTTTTCTGTTTGGGAGATCTGGTAACATGGCAAGTGGATTGAATACCAATTTGCAGAAGCTGAACAAATGTTACAATTTTATGCTCAGGAGTGGGATTACTGGATCCTATGGTTGCTCTATGTTTAAGTGCTTGAGGAGCTGCCAAACTGTTTTCTGTAACAGCTGCACAATTTCGTATTCTTCTTAACTTATTTTTTAAAGTGGAGCATTTCTTTTTCTAGGATCCAGTGCTATAAACAGGTCCTCAAACAGTTGCCCTCTGGTCTACTAGACTCCCTGGGCCAGAAGGATGCTTAGTAACTCCCACTATGCACCATCTGGGCGTTTGGCTCCGTATCAGTCCGATAATTAATTGTTGCTGACCCTGCACCTAAGCTGGGTTTCCAATGGATCCAGGAGCTGTTCCAGCTCCTAGCTACTCCACAGGACAGACTGGAACTTCCCAAAAGGGTTTCCCAGGCTGCGATCTCACTGAAGCAGACTGCCACATCTTTCTTCTACAGCGTAGCTGCTAGGTTGAACTGCCGTCCTTAGAGTCAGCAGTGTATGTTTCCTATAGTTACAGGGATTATCTCTACTCCTGAGCTGACGGGATTCATTGTGTAGTTGGTATGGTATGAAAGCTCTACTGTGGAGAAAAATGAGTGACCATTCTCCAGAGGCAGACAGGGGGCTGATTTCCAGCATAGGGATTGATTACATTTCAAGCAACTACTGTAATGTAGGGGGGAAAGCAGAGTCAATGAGGCCGCTATAATGGTTTCCTTTACTAGAGCTGTGATAATTAGCAACTCATTTTAATTGTAAGATGCAGGAACTCTTGCCCATGCTCCCGTGGCCTTCATCACAAAGCAGGAAATGAAAGGGGAAATTAAAGCAAGATTCATTTGGGTGGGACTGCTAATGCCAGTCTGGGAAAAATAAATTATTTTAGTGATTTAGCTAATGAGTTATAACATACCTTTAGTTAGAAGTGACTTTTGAATAAGAGCAATTAAGTGGGTTGTTGAGGCATTACTTTTCCCACTCAAAGGCCTCTCCCACCATACAGCTCTTATCACAGAATGTTTGCTAACAGAAATTCAACCAATTGGACTTAAATTCTTCTGGCTATGAAGATCACTCTTTAAATGCAAGGGGTTCTGGATTGAATTTGTGCTCCTCCCACAGCCAATTAAAAAAAAAAGATATATTGAAGTCCTAATCCTAATCCCTGCTACTGGTGGACCTTGTAAACCTAGTACCTTATTTTAGCAAACCTAAGTATCAGCTAGGATGCGTTCCTTCATATTCTGATGACATTACCTTTAAGTATCTTTGGTGAGTTTGATATGGTACAAAAGGTTAGTGTACTTGCCTGCTAACCAAAAGGCTGGAGGTTCAAGTCCAAGTGATGTCGTGAAAGGAAGGTCTGGTTATCTACTGCAGAAAAATCAACTGTTGAAAACCTATTCTGACACACGTCACAAAGGGTCGGGATGATTGTATGGAAACTGTTTTGTTTTTCAGTTTTCGAGAGCTGCTGTAGCCCATATCACAGAGTAGAGAATATTCCAACACTAAAATGGCCTTAAAAGACAGGCTTGATTGTCTAAAGATTCTGAAAGCTAGAAGTGCAATTCAAGGCATCAGCGGAGTTGATTCTGCCTGACGTTTCCCAATTCCTCGGCTTACATGGGCCTCCCTAGCCATCAGCTCGTCTTTCTTCTACCTCCCTGCGTCTGTGCTCGTATTTCATCAGGCACCGGTCAGATGAGATTAAGATCCACCTGGCTGTTTCCTTTGTGTGCCAGTGAGCTGATTCTGCTTCATAGTGACCCTACACGGCAGACTAGGACTGCCCCCTAGAATTCCGAGGCTAAAATCTTTATGGCAACATAATGCCAGGGCCCTCCTCCCACGGAGATGCTGGGTGCATTTGATTAGCAGCCGAGTGCTTAACCAACACACCACTAGGGATCCTGGAGGGGTCGTCCTCACTCCCCCTTAACAGACGCTCTTTCCAAAGGCATGTTCGCAGATCCCAGAAGTTAGAGTTTTAACTCTTTTTTTTTTGTGGACACCCTCAATTCATAACAGGAAGTATATGATTATATTTTTGATAACTGCTGCCTGAAAGATAAAGGCTTCCTGGTGGCACTGTGGGTTAGGTGTGGGGCAGGCAATTCAAGCCTACTATGTTCCCTGTGAGCGAAAGTCTTGTAAATGTCTATTGTCCCTGAAATGCTATATAGGCTCACAAGGAATTAGAATCTACTACGGTGGTTGGTGTGTTGTTTTTTTTGGGGGGGGGTTTCTAAAAATATCTATTACACATATATAATGTATACATTTTTATACCTAACCAGTAAGGTATAATAATCTAAACATAATAATTTAAAATAATAACGGTTTATCTGATGTTCTCCCCAGAGCAGTACATTGAGGAATTAGAACACAAAACAGCTAGGTTTCCAAGAAGGTCATTGCAGTAAGGGAGCGTGCAGCAGGGCACTTGCCTGGGAGGATAGACTCAGATTGAGTGTCTTGGCAGGGAGTCTCAACTGGCTGCTCGGAGACCAGCAGAAGGGCATTGAGTACAGCAGGCAGGCAGCAGTGAGGGAAATGAGGTGCCTCCGATGGAGCTAAAACAATTCACTCTCAGCGGTGCGCCCAAATGGGTGATAAGCCGTGGGCATCACTCATCTCACTTATTCCTGACCTTGATGGACAGCTTCTGAAATGGCCACCAAGCATCTTTACCTTGTTTCCATGTCTCCATATCCTCTCTTGTCTTTGTGTGTTGGCTTGTTCCAATGACTTGTTTCTAATGAGCAAGTGCTGAGAGCAATAAAGAACGTACTTGCAAGACATGGAACTGCCTTGCAGACGATGAATGATGAGCACAAGCAACTCCATCTTGAAAGAAAATGAAGGTCCTCTGAGGCCCAGCAGAAATGCTGAGTCACAGCAGAGAAGTCAACAAGTGGACTAGGAGCCACCCAGACACACCCAGGGAACCCTGATAAGACCTTGAATGACATCAAAGAGCCAGCAAGACCGCCTATAAAAGGCCCGGGTAGAAAGACTGAACTCAGAGAGCTCGGAACCAAGGAGACATCAACTCCTGCTCTCTCCCACTCTACCGGGGTGACCACACGGATGAAGACAGTGCTTGACAGCACTGTGATGCTGAATTAATTGTGTGTTACCCTCGTAGTAATCACTGAAGTTACTTTTAAGGTTGTTAGATTGTTTAATGTGTGTTTGCATGAATAAATCGAGCAGTTGGAAGTGTCAAAGAGCGTTAAGTAGTTATTGATCGAGTTGCTCGTGACAGTAAGAGAACACAGGCCATGGGATGTCGCTTCAAGGGTTGCCTGGCTCACGGTCTCCCTCTCGCTCTCTGTTGTCTATCTGTGAGGCACCGTGTTTTGAGCGTCCGCGTGGCGATGTCTGCGTGGCAAGGAACCGAGCGAGGAGGACCGCTACAAACACGGAGCAGCCGCCTCCATGCCAGACCCTCAACGAAGTGGTTCTTCTAACAGCAACGTGAGCGAACTTGGAAGTGAGCCTTCCACCGTCAGATCTTCAGAAGAGACCGCAGTCTCAGCCTGCACCCTGTGTTACAGGTTCCAGCTAATGAATGGCAGATTCCTGATCACAGCCACTCAGAGAATAATAGTTGTTGTTTTAAATCACTAAGGGTTGACACCCCTGCTTTAGATGCACCCCCCGATTGTGTTTAGGAGCCCTGGTGGTGCAGATGGTGAAATGTTCTGTTTCTAACCAAAAGCTGGTGGTTCAAACTCGTCCCGGGGCTCCAGGGGGAAGGACTGGCTGTCTGCGCCCACAATGATGAGAACCTGGAAAATCCTGTGCAGCATCCGCCCTGGCACACGGACTTGCTGAGAGTCAAGTTTCAATTCAACAGCACCTAACAAACAGCAACCGTGGAGGAGACAGCTCTCTCCTCTGTCCTTAGCATCTCCTCCTCCACATCAGACTCGCTGCAACCGCCTCGGTCCTGGCTCAGGGGAACCCCGATCCACTAGGGGTGAGGGGCCTCCGTGGGTTTCCGAGACTGTAGCTCCTTACAGGAGCGTCTCCCTCCCGTGGGGCAGCTGGTGATTTTGAATTGTTGGCCTGTAGCCAGCAGCCCAACTCTGTGCTGTGGCTTCTTGGGGTTTGAGAATATCACAAAATCAGAGGCCAGCCTAATTTACGGAATATTTGAAAACATCACTATTACTCCATAAGTATTGGGAATTGTCAGGTACTCTGGGTAATAGGCATTTCGGAGGACATGAGTGCCCTGAAGATGTAGCAGACGATGCAGAAAGCCACAGGCTGTCCTGTGATCACCTTTGACTGCCTTTGGTGGTCTCTTTTCACACCACGGCAGTGGCTACTTTTATGACAGATTGTTTGGTGTCTGTTAGTGATTTCCATCTCTTTGCCTAGTACCATTACTTTGTTCCGACACGCTTATCCTGATTTCCTTTTGTTCTGTGCCTGTACTTTCCTTGGTTTCCTTGATCATATTTAAAAGAGTTGTTTTAAAATTTGTATTCACTGGGTCCAAGGCTGATCTCTGTGGCCTTCTCGTTCCCGTGGAATGGGCCATCTTTCTCTGTTTCTCTCTGTGCCTCGGAAACAACATCATTCCTCATCAGCTTTGGGGGTGGAGCCTCAGTGATGGTCTTTATCTTCTCAGAAGAGAGCCTGGAAGTAGCGCCTCCTACAACAACCTGAGTTTGTGTGTGTGTGTGTGTGTGTGTGTGTGGTCGTTCTCATCAGACAGTAACATTCACCTGCCAAACAGCCCTTCAACCCCTGCATCTGGCACAATGCTTCTGAGATGTTTGATGCACGGATACACCTCAGAAACTTAAGTGATCACTGTAGTGTTCCGCATTTTTGGCTAAGCCTTAAGCAGCAAATATCTTTGCCCTATCAAGCAAACAAACAATACCAACAACAACAACAAAAAGAAACACCAATAAAAAACCCTCCAAGGTAAAAAAGCATGTAAGAAAATCAGGGGCTACAAGCTCCATGGTGGAAGCAATGAGAAGGTTGGTTCCGGCCAAGTCAGAAAGGTGCCTTGGATAGCTCGTGCCAGTTCCATTCGAGACTCGTTTCTCACAAGCCTACCTAACAGCCCCTGTCCTACAACTGCACGGGCTACTTAGACTGCAAACACAAGTCAGGGCCAAGATGCTACACTATGGTTACTTGAAGGAACCGAGTACTCAGCTGCTAGCTGAAAGGTTGGCAGTTCAAACCCAAGAAGGTGCTGTGCTGGAAAGGAGCTGGGGCCGGCCCCTGTGAAGATTACAGCCTTAGCAGCCCCGTGAAGTCGTTCTGCTTTGTCGTTGGAGGGGTGTGTGTGTGTGTGTGTGTGTGTGTGTGTGTGTGTGTGTGACTCCAAGTTGACATGGACTTGAGAGGACTAATGCCACCAGCAGAGGGTCATCATCAGGGCCTATCAGACCAGCAGATCGACCATGCCCTCATGCCCACTCACCATCACCCCAGAAGGGACCTCGGGGGCTCAGAACCAAGGTGGGGGTTTCAGAATCTCTTAACAACTTATGTTAATGGTTCCATAGAGAAAATTATCCTCATTATGATGAGTCTTTTTTTAATGTATTGTTTTAAATGCCTGGCAATACTGCAATGCCTTTCTGATCAGTGTTGGCACATCCCTGGCGGATTTCTATTCCATCTCAACAGATTCCTTTCATGAGGATGACAAAGGCATTGGGTGAATTGAACAAGGGAAGAGGTGGAGCATTTAAAAACAAAGAGCATCAAGAGACATTTTTTTAAACCTAGACTTTCTGTGGGCACTTAAGACTGATATTTAAAACAAAATTCTCTGGTGCAAAAATAGCCATTAGATATACCTCATAATACTGTACCACTTATATGAAGATTTGATTCACTCTGTGATGATTTGGTTCACTATTATCTCATTTTTGTGCTTAATTTGTATAGTCTTGAAGGACCCTTGGTCGGGATGTGGGCACGGCACTGGGCTGCTGTCCAGAAGATCCGTGCTTCAATCCCTCCAGACTCTGCAAGGGAGGAAGATGAAGCTTTCTGCTCCCAGTAAGGGTCAGTCTCGGAGACCCTCGAGAGAGTCACTCGGGTCAGAACTGGCTCCGTGGCAGCAGGCTTGGTTTGGGTCCATGGACTCTATGACTGTTTAATACTGTTTAGGCCACAGGAAATTGGACTTGAGATGGATTCTTTGATACTTTTTTTTTGTCTTGCTTAGAGTGTTTCCTGGGCTGTCAGGGGAAGGTGTGTGTGTGTGTGTGTGTGTGTGTGTGTGTGTGTGTGTGTGTGTGATTTCTTTTACTCTGTCAAGGTCCACTAAACTATGCAGACCCAGCCCAGCGGTGGAAGACTGATAAGTCCAGGTCAAGATGACTCAGCAACCGAGTCCAGTGAAATCCAGAAGATTTGGCACCAAGTTGAAGGTTCTGCTGGACGAGAAAGAAGACAGGCAGGAGGATACAGATGTGATCAATCCAGTCACTGCCGAGCTGAGGCAGTGCTGCAAGCTCTCTGTGCCAAATTCAATGAATGGCCATCAAGTCCTGGACAGACGTCCTAGAGTCCTCTGGTCACTTGCCCCTCTCTTGGGGGCTTGTGCTTGGGCACTTCCCTGAGGCTCTAATTCAAAGGAAGATTTTACTTTGAAAGCTTTGAAAGTAATTCTCTTCCACAGACCACCTGGGGAAAGGTGTGGGTACCTGCTCTCAGCTCCACTTCTCCGTAACCCTCACATCTTGTGGCTGCAGGTAAAGTTCATTGGAATGGACCTGAGATGATTCTTAGGTCTCATGTGTGTGTTTAAAGTTATTCTTTGATGATGGCAACAGATGTACAAATGTGCTTGACACAATGGATGGATGTATGGATTGTGATAAGAGTTGTATGAACCCCCAATAAAATTATTTTTTTAAGAGAAGGTATTCTTGTATTTACTGTCATTCAACAAGGATGCAACAAGAATTCACCATATGCCAAGACCATCCCCTGCCTGTTAGTCTGTCATCTTGCTATGACTATGATGGTTGACACTCTCCGCTGGTATTTCGAACACCTGGTTAGTCACCGTGGACAGGGCTCGGTGGAGTTTCTAGACTAAGAGAGACGTGGGGGGGGGGGGGAAAGACTTGGTTAGTTATTTGGATGCGTCATCAGGAGGGACTGATTGCTGGAAAAGGACATGTTTGCCAGAGGGCAGGGAGAAGGGCAGGCAACCGTGCATGAGATGTATTGGAACAATGGCCGCAGCAGCAGGCTCCCACATGCCAGATGTCATGAAGACGGCACCCACCAGGGAACACCGTTCCTTCTGTGATACAAGGGGCCACCGTGAGTTGGTGCTGACAGTGTAGCAACCAAGGACAATGCACCTGGGAGGCATGGGTCAGCTGTCCGTTCAGAGCTTATACAAGCCACGCTCCCTGAGGCCACAGAGACCGGTGCTTTGGGGCCTGGGTGGAAGCGCAGAGCCAGGTTGTGCTGGTGGCCATTTCCTTGCGACAGCTGAAGTCATCCGGGGGCGACGAGCTCTTCGGCGGGCTACCTTGACTGAGGCCCTCTCGGCTGAATCTATCATTAAAGCAGCAAGCGTCAGGACTTCCCCCTGAGTAATGTAGCCTGGGAAAAAGACACGTGGGAACCCCAAAGTCAATCATTTTACACAGCAAGCAAGCAAGCCTGTAAATGTTCATCTATGGGTATGTAGTTTCGGCTACTCCTCCGCACAGAAAAGGGTAACCGTTGTTCTTAGAAAGCTTAGGTTGTAGTGTCTGTGAGGACAGGCACCATTTTCCAGCAAGTTAATACATACTTAATTATTGATTGATAGAAAAAATCCCCAAGGATGGAACATAAGCCTTGAGGGAACTTTGTGTGAATCGCTTATTTTTTGTTTTTCATGTCATATAAATTATTTTTTTAACATTTTATTAGGGGTTCATACAACACTTATCACAATCCATCCATATACATACATCAATTGTATAAAGCACATCTGTACATTCTTTGCCCTCATCATTTTGAAAGCATTTGGTCTCCACGTAAGCCCTTTGCATCAGGTCCTCTTTTTTCCCCTCCCTCCCCACTCGCCCCCTTCCTCATGAGCCCCCCTTCCTCATGAGCCCCCCTTCCTCATGCGGCATCTGGAGGTCAAGTTCCCAGAGACATGATTCCGCTCTAGTGGCTTCTGTTGGTGTGCTAGTTTATCAATGTGCGTCTGGCTGACCAAGAGGTTTGAAAGAGATTGGAGTCTGGATGGTAATAAATTGCTCCCAGCTCGCTGAGACTGGTAGTAACTTGATGTGGCACAGACAGTTCACCACTTGGCCGCTAATCCAAAGACTAGAGCTCCCAGTCCACCCAGAGGTGCCACAAACAACAACAACTAAAAAGCCTGGCAATTGACTTCCACAAAAGCCAGTCATTGAAAACCCGATGAATTCTGCTCTGACCTGAGGGAGGTTCCCGAGAATGGTGGTAGACTCTATGGCAACTAGTTTTTATTTATTTTTAAAACATTTTATTGGAAGCTCATACAACTCTGATCACAATCCATACATACGTCAATTGTGTAAAACATAGCTGTATATTCTTCGCCCTCCATGATGCTGGTTCAGGTCGGATGGGTAGTTAAACTCACCGAGCAGCTGTTGGTGCTGAAGGCTGTGAATGTAGCGAGCCTTCAGGGCCTCCCACTGGGGTCTACAGTTGTAAATGCTCATGATGTTGTAGAAATAGCACTGCTGTCCTGGGGTCAGGCCCTGCCAAAGCAAAGGAGTGGATTGTAATGAATTGAAGAAGTTCTATAAGATTGTAAACGTGATGTATTCAAAACTGAATTCTACAGAAACACGATGCTTATCTTGTTAAATGGCTGGTGTTAGGTGCTGCCAAGTCTATTCTCAGGCACGGACTCTCCTGACTGTAATCCCTATGGAAGCTGTGTTACCTTGAGTTCTCTAGAGAAGCAAACCCAGTGACACCTGTATGTGTCTGTAGCTAGAACGAGATTCACATTGAGAAACAGATTACACATATGTAGCAGTAGGTAAGTCCAGTCCAATTCAAGTCAGGCTTCCCCTACCTCATGTGGCCATGGAGGCTGATGAATAGGAAGCAGGATGATGAAGCAGGGTTGGGCTGCAGGACACAGGGGAGGGGAGTAGTTATACAATCTGATAGATGCAGAGGTAAATGAATCCAAGATCAGCAGAATCAATCCACCATCAATAGTCTGCTGATGGCTCTTGGGGGTCAGCAGGCAATAAAATAGGAGATCAAGGGACCAGAGACAGGATCCAGGTCTGGCAGAAGGCAAAGGGCCAAAGAGAACTCCCTTCTGCATGCTCTCTTTTGTACCACAGGCCACACCCCCATGGAGAAGTCTTCAAGCTGTAACCTGATTGATAGGTTATGCTCCACCCCAAACTTCATTTGGGAGTGTCTGGTTGGCATCGACTCTAACTATCACAGACCCCACTCCTTGACATCTGTACACAACCCTGTAACCACATATAAGCTCCAAGAGAAGACAATAATAAAATCATACTTGTGCCTAATGTGATACAACTAACACACATGCAACTGAAAGTGAACTAAACGAATTTTCATCTTATATTTTATAACTGAACTAAAACAAAATTATCTGGTGCATACGTCCAAATAGAAATTAACACATATCACTGACAGTCCTTATTTCTGCATCTGGTCACATGGCCGCAGCTGGTATTTAGAACTACCTTCTTCCACTACCTATTTCATATTTCTTTTGCCCTCAACGAGTATTTTGGTTTGTCATGGTTTTTTGCCTGGTGGGATGAGCCAAACTTTTATTGGTAATCATGTTAGGATTGGAGTAGTCTAGTTTACTCGACTTGAATCAGGGAACGGTATTACTAAGAAATGACCTAAGGGATTTCCTAGATTCCAGACTTATCCTTCTTCACCTTGACTATGAAACACTAACCCAATTTCCCTTTGGTAATCAGGATCAATCACACCACTCAGTATAGTAATACCTTTCTTTTCCTATTGATCCAGACACATGAGGAGCCCAAACTGGCCAGCAGGCATTCTCCAGTCCCACGTCAATGGCATCACTGCCATCTCACCAGGTGGGAGGATTCCATCTTTTGAAAATAAGACTTGCCAACCTGGAGATCTGAGGACTCCAGGGACAGGAAGCAAACATGTGGGGAGTGAGCCATTAGGAGTAATAGAGAATGGTGCCTCTCTCCCTTCCACCCATTGATACCTGGACCCAGGAATCCTGGCCAATGGAGAAATAGCACAATACATCGGACACTGGTTTCAAGCATCTATAGCCTCCTGGAGAACTTTGCTCCAAACCGGCGAGATAGTGCCATCTAACTGGTGCCCAGTTGTGTCGTTAAGAAGTCCATTTCATCGTTCTATCAAGACAGCTGCTGCGGAGTGGTAGAGGATGTGGTAAATCGGTGGATTCCATGAGCATGGGCCCATTGCCACTTTTCATTTGTTGTGAAGTGAGTCCCTTGATCTGAGGTAACAGTTTGTGGGGTGCCACATCGACGGGTGAGACAGCCTATAAATCCATGAGTGGTAATTTTTGGCAGAAGCGTTGCATGCAGAGATCGACAGCAAATCTACATTCTCAGTGTCGACTCCAGTGAGAGCAAAACACTGCCCTTCTCATGAAAGAAGGCGTCCTGTGTTATCAACCTGCCACCAGACTGCTGGTTGACTCCCGCCCATCCCCCCAAAAGACTCTCATATCTTAGACTCAGTGCTGGTCTCTGCTGCTGACAGATGGGGCACTCGGCAGTGGCAGTAGCCAACTCAGCCTTTGTGAGTGGAAGTCCAAGTTGGTGAGCCCATGCCTAACCTCCATCCTTGCCACCATCAGCCAAAGAACTAGACTCTGCTTCATCTCTCACTTCTATAAAAGGTCACACCCCCAAGGAGAAAGATGAGGCTATCTGTGCCTGGAAAAAGTTGCAGCCCATGAACTCTATAGATGGTCAGCAGGAGGGAATCAGCTCAGTGATAGTGGGTTTGGTTTGGGGTTTTCACTACAATAAAATATATGTTAATTATAGAGGGGAAACCCGTATACAATCTCTTACAGTACACAAGACATCTGAGTATGTCCAGAAGCATACTTTTCCTTTAGTTCCCCTGGAGCCTACAGCCTCCACAGAAAAGGCCCGAGGCAGAGGAAGAGCAGGAAGACCTTCCATGTTATGTCAGTTCACTTTTCCTATGAGGACTCATTGGACATCCTTACTGGAAGCAATGGTTTTCAACAGGAGTGGTTTGGGCCCCAGTGGGCATTTGGTAATATTTGGAGACATTGTGGGGGTGGGGCACAGGGGGAAGAGGGTCTAAAACACTTAGTCAAGGGCCGAGGTGCTGCTCAGCAGGACAGTCCCCAGCCCCTTGAAACACAAAATAATCTGACCCCAACTGCGAATAGTAGCAAGATTGAGAAGTTCTATCTCAAGCTGAGACGATTTCCATTTTAGGAAGATTATGCTGGCCCTGCTGTGGATAATGGTCTTGAGGAATGAGAGACCATCTAGAAAACGCCTGCCACGGTGCTAGAGAAGAAGAGGAAGGGCTCAGACCATACTTACTATCACACCTGGCACACCGCAGGTGCTTCTTACACACCGGGCCAAGGATTCTGTGTGCATTCCTTTAAAATCACAACCACTCTATGATCTCGGTCAGTCTGTGCTCATTTCACAGGGAACCTGGAGCAATGGCATCAACGTTGTAGAAAAATCAAGGCAAAATAAATTACGTTTCAGTCAAAATATCTAAAATAGTGACAGCCTTTGTCAAAGCTAGTTGTTAACTATGTAACGACCGCTAACAGCTCATTGCAATCGAGTCCATTCGGACTCCCAGCAACTCTGCAGACAGCTCAGACCCGCCCTGTGGGTTTCTGAGACTATAACTTTCTATGGGAGCTGAGAGCCTCGTCTGACTCCTGAGGACAACAACAACAACAAAAAAAGCTAAACTTAAGATAATTTTTATAAACAGAGGAAAAAGTTATTGCCCTGTTAGAAGTCTTGTATGCAGTTGAAATCTGTGTGGGCATTTTTGTTGAAGTTTAAAAGCTTTACTTTTTTATTTTGAAAAGATATCCACGTTGAAAATGGCAAAATCAACAACTATTTCAGAATTTAAGATATTACTTCAACTTTATAGCTTCAAGAGTAATATGCATGTTAGAGAAAGACTCTGGATTATATTTCTGAATAAAGATGGAAACCTTTTCAAGTGACGGGAAACAGTAGAAGATAAAAATTGCCAAGTAATTTCAAGATCAGAATCACAAAGAGTAATAGGAGTTTACATTATACAAATTAAAAACTTAAAGGCTATAGCTTTAATTTACAAGAATAAAATGCTCATATTTTTTCTAGAAATCTGTAATTTTTACAGACAGTTTTTTTTATTAAAAGATCATTTTATTGGAGACTCTTACAGCTTATAACAATACATACATTAATTGTATCAAGCATGTTTGTACATATGTTGCATGATTATTTTATAAACATTTACTTTCTATTGAGCACTTAGTATTAGCTCCTCTTTTTTCCCTCCTCCCACCCTCATGACCTCTTGATAAATTATAAATTATTATTATTTTCACATTTTACACAGACTGCTGTCTCCCTTCTCCCATGGTTGTTCATGCCCCTGGAGATGGTGGTGGTGGGGTTATGTGTTGATCAATGTGATCAGTTCCCTTTTCCTCTCCTCCTCTCCCCACATTCCCCTTACCCTCCTGGTGTTGCTACTCCCATTTCTGTTCCTGGATTCCGAGTGTTGTGAGCTCTGCTCTGGTCTAGCCTGCAGTGAAAAGAAGGACTGGGGTCATGATAGTAGGGAGGGTGAGGGTGAGGAAGCCTCAAGGAACCAGAGGGATATTGTGTGTTTCATCGTTGCTATACTGCACCCTGGTTGACTCATCCCTTCCTTGTGACCTTTCTGTGAGGGGTTTGGGGTCTCTGCTCCAACCCCCCTTATTCTGAACAATATGTATTTTTGTTTGCTTGTTTTTGTTTGTTTGTTGGTTTGTTTGTTTTGGGTCTTCTGATGCCTGTTACCTGATCCCGTCAACATCTCATGATTGTCTAGGCTGGTGTGCTTCTTCCATGTAGGCTTGTCACCTCTCTGTTAGATGGCTGCTTGTTTAAATTCAAGCCTTTAAGATTCCAGACACTGTATCTTTCGATAGCCAGGCACTATCTGCTTTCTTCACCACATTTGCTTATGCACCCATCTTCAGTGATTATGCCGGAAGGGTGAGCATCACAGAATGCCAGGTTGTTAGAACAAAGTGTTCTTGCATTGAGGAAGGGCATGAGCAGAGGCCCAAAGTCCATAGGCCAATACCTCTATTTTTGTATTTGAATTCATGTATTTACATATGTACACACTTATGCTTATATCTCTATCTAAAGCTTTGCTTCCTAGATCTTTCCTGTTTCCCTTTTACCTTCCTCCTGCCACACCATCATGCTTGCCCTTCTTTCACCTCTTAGTAATTCCTCTCCACTAGATTGCTGTTGCTCCAACACCCCCAGGGTTTCTATGTCCGCTTCATTGTTGATTTTAATTCCCTAGTTATTCCCCTCTCTCTATGGCGTTGTTTGCTCACAGCTCCCTTCCCCCACCTCCTTCTCCCCACAAGTTCCTCTGGAACCATTGGAACTGTTGCTTTCTCCTCAAGCTTGCTTCCCATGTCTATCTTATATAAGTAGGCAAACCAACAATAACAGAGACAAAACAAATGATCGAATAAAAAGATAATAGTAACTAGCAAGAAAAAAACATACAAAATTCCAACTCTACAGTAGTTTTTGGAATGACTTTAACTAAATTTAACTGAAAACCTAGAAAACTCATTGCCATTGAGTTAATTCTGACTCATAACAACCCTATAGGAGAGAGTAAACTGCCTCTTTGTGATTCTGAGCTCAAAAAGTAGCCCTTCCACAGTAGGGCCAAAGTGTGTTCACTTAATTTCCCATCACTGATAATGGGCCAGTAGCAAAGAGACTACCACCTAGCAGAGTTCCTGACATGGGATAGCTGTAGGAGCTGGTATTTTTAACCATCTTTGAGTGAATGTCTGACTCATGGTCTCTCTATACACAAGGGCATTAAACATTCTCTAGCCTTACACCACTCCATGATCCTTTGTAGATCAAACTATTATGACCCATAGGGCACTCATTGGCTGATTTTTGGCAGTAGAAGGCAAGGCCATTCCTCCTACGGTAGATGATATGGACATCTTTGTATAGAAGCTTTGTTGAACCCTGTTTAGCATGAGGGCAACATACAAGGCTCCCCTGAGAAACAGCTGTGCATAAGGTACATTGGCTGGGAATTGGACCAGGGACCTCCACATGGCGGGCCAGAATTCTTCCACTAAACTGCCATCGTCCTCTCAGTGTAGATCACTCAAAAGTATTCTCATTCACTCACTCACACATGACTTTAATACACACCAAGGGTCTGGGCCAGACCAAATATTCTGCCTGATGATGCTTAACAAGCTCCACCATAGAGACGGCATGGTCCTTTACTTTGTGGGCAATATGATGCTGGCATAGAATACTGCAAGTCCCAGGGACGGCACTAAGAACAGAAATATCGGCTTGGAAGAAGTACAGCCAGAATGCTCTTTAGAGGCAAAAATGTCAAGACTTTGGACTTGTTATCAGAAGAGACCAGCGCCTGGAAAAGGACAGCATGCTTGGGAAAGTGGAGGGACCGTGAGAGGGAGGAATGTCCTCCACGAGATGGATTGGCACAGTGGCGGCCACAATGGACTCACACTTAAGAATGATTGTGAGGCTGGTGCAGAGCCAGGTCGTGTTTGATTCTGTCATACAGAGGGTTGCTATGCGACTGAACCGGCTCACTGGCACCTACCAACGACAGTCCACTGCACCCACCGTCATTAATGAGGTGACCGAGGCCGATGCAGGGACTTGAATGCAAGGAATCTGTGGAACACGTGGAAGCTTTGCTTGTCTTTTCCAGTTTCCCGCCATCCTTTATCCTGCAATTCCAAGGCAAAACAAATCATAGGATAAGACTTCATGTTGTTCACCAAATAAGGAAGTGGGTGAATACATGTTATTAATTAAAGAGCAAACTCTTTTCTCACTGATTACAGAGTAAGTGGACCTCACTAGGTTCTGGGTTCCCCTACCCGCCACCGCTCCCCCTTATGCATGGAAGTCTTTCTGCTTCACCAGGACTTCAGAGTGGCATGACCACCCTTTAGATCAGAGGCCATCGGGAGGTGGGTTGTAGAGCCATACCGTGTCTACAACAGTTGTTTCTTGATCATTTTTCAATGATGTTTACTGCCTTTTCTGATATTAAAAGGGACATAGGTCATTTGAGAAACTTTGGGGGTAATTTTTAAACCACAGAAAACTATGCCTACGCTATCTATTCATGTGCTATTGTTAGTATTTGGTTCACTTTCTCCCCCCACCTCCCGTATCTATTGTGAGATTTTAGGAAAATGCGACCTTGCATTTTCCCCTGGTCATTAAGTATCCCCTGAAATGTGATCTTGGTGGCAGTATCCTCTCTATTGGATACCACTCTCAATAGCTTGTGTCTTTAGCTGTGAAATTTGTTGAGTTGTGTATTACAACAAAATATGCACGTGGCCACATTGCCCAGCACTCGCTTTGGCAAGGATAGGAAAGACTGGCTTCCTGCCTGCCATGCTCAGCTCTTGTCCATGTGATTGGAGGATGAGGCTGTGAAGCGTATGTAACAATCAAGCAAGAATGGAAACATTGGAGGGGGCAGAGGGGAAAGTCTTAGTATTCTCTCTCTACTCACTCCTTTGCCTTGTCAGCAAGGTCAACTATGAGAATGATGGGAAGTGAGAACACAACAAAGGCTCCACTAAACAACTACACCGAAACCGAAATCCACTGCCGTCAAGTCAATTCCAACTTCCCGGGCCATGCAGCACAGCGTGGAGCTGCCCCATAGGGTTTCCAGGATGTCCATCTCTACTGGCACTGCCTGCCCTGTCGTTCTTCTATTGGGCAGTAGTGGGCTTCAATAGCCAACCTCTCAGCTAGCAGCCTCACACTTACCTCTGCACCACGAGGTGTCTGTAATATGAGACCAGACCCTCTAACCAAAGCTGACTCTTCTCAATACGTCCCCCTGAGGGAAAGAAACTGTAATAGAGGCAGTGTGACCTTTAGAACCAGACAGAGCTGAGCTTCTTACTTTCTGTTAGCCTCAGTCCTTTCATCTGTACAATGCTCTTTATAATATCTGCTTCTTACAAGTTTCTTTGATTTAAATCGTCATATAGAATGCTCTCACTTTATGCCAATCTTCCCTCGCTACCCTGCCTTAGTGTGTGCCCAAGCATCATGCACAGCAGCTCTCTCTCTCTCTCTCTCTCTCTCTCTCTCTCACACACACACACACACACACACACACACACACACACACGCTTAAGGAGTAATTGAATAGGTGAGAAACTTTGATTGGTTCTGCGTTTACAGACTATTAATGCTCTGATTTCCCAAAAATAGATTTATTTGGAAAACATCACTCAATGCCAGTGTGTGCCTTGTTTCCATGAGAAAGATGTATAAATTAAAGCATAAACACTTTACCTAACACTGTTCTCCATTCACCTGAACTCCAGAAGCCACACGAAACTAAGAGACACTCTCGCCAGAGTCTCCCTGATGGGAAACCCGTGCACTGTGTCATCTACACGAATCATCTCCACATCCCTCCTCCCATTTTCCAGATCTGCAGAGCAGAGAATAAATATTCCCCAAAGCTGGAAAGACATCTGCTTCCTCCAATATCACAAGGAAATGATGGATGAGCTTGCTGGTGGCAACAACTCATGTGTGCTTTACTTGGGCTATTGCTGGAGGAATATGTCTTACCTCGTCAGGTGCTCTCCACCAGAGCAAGTTTGATTAAAATGCCTGACGACCTTAAGGAGGAAACAGCTACAAAATAATGGATCTGAAGCAGAAAAACAGCTATGCTTAAAGAGAACGTACCCTGGGTGGTGGTCTTTCTTTCTTTCTGTCTGTCTGTCTGTCTTTTAAAGCTGGCATTCACAGTCCATTTCGTTTCCTCCCAAGGTCTCTGCCCTTGTGTGGTGGTGACGGTGATTCTATCTGTTGATATGTTGCTCTCCAAGCAACAGCATGTGGTGAAACAGAGAGCTTTGGGAATTGGCTGGATGCCTTGCCCTGCTTCTGGACAACATTCACCTCCAGAGT
The DNA here is from genome assembly GCF_050624435.1 of Tenrec ecaudatus. Classification (NCBI taxonomy): domain Eukaryota; kingdom Metazoa; phylum Chordata; class Mammalia; order Afrosoricida; family Tenrecidae; genus Tenrec; species Tenrec ecaudatus. Next base: position 48,230,265 of record NC_134540.1, on the reverse strand, counting down.
TGAATAATTTCTTCTCTTTCCAAGTGCGGAGTCCAATCAACTGTCAACTTCTGAATCCCTCATGTCTGCATTCTCTTGTGTAGACCCCAGGAGGTTCTGCCTAGAGACAGAGGTGCTGAATGTTAAAGGTCAAGACATCCGGCGGGACAACAGGCGGTTACAGGAATCTCTATTGGGATGTGTCCTTCAATCACGCAGAGGATGAACCTGAGGTTTTGAGTGTGGTGTTCTATAGAATGTCCCACAGCCCAAGTTAACAAGTGCACCTTATGGCTTGAGCGTGAGTTATGCTCTGGATTCGATCTTGCCTAGAGTTGACACACAGTGATAATGAACCTCTGGCACAAGATTCTTGCCCACACTGACCTCATCACACTGACCTCATCACCCTGACCTTATCACAATGACCTCATCACCCTGACCTCATCACCCTGACCTCATCACACTGACCTCATCACCCTGACCTCATCACACTGACCTCATCACCCTGACCTCATCACCCTGACCTTATCACAATGACCTCATCACCCTGACCTCATCACCCTGACCTCATCACCCTGACCTCATCACCCTGACCTCATCACACTGACCTCATCACCCTGACCACATCACCCTGACCTCATCACACTGACCTCATCACCCTGACCTCATCACCCTGACCTCATCACCCTGACCTTATCACAATGACCTCATCACCCTGACCTCATCACCCTGACCTCATCACCCTGACCTCATCACCCTGACCTCATCAAGATAAGCCTCAAGTTCTACCCTGACTCCTGAGCGCAAGCAATGTTTTTCCTTCATCTGCGCTGGAATTATTGCTGCGGGCCCCCTTCCTCTCCTTATGAGTTTATCTGCAAAGAAGGAGTGTTTCTAGAGAATACGGAAGAAGAAATAGCACGAGACAGCCATAAATTCAAATTTCTCAGGAGGTTGAAGGAGTTGGGGGCGGGGGCAACTAAGGAGAGAAGAGTTGTGAATTGGAGCATGCCGCTTAAAGAAAAGAGAACACAGATCAGCCGACACACTGGGTTTGAGGGTTTGTTTTATTCCTTCAGTGATTTGAATGCAGACCTTCTGTGGAATAACCATGGCACAATCAAGAATCTGTAAATGCCACAGAATATGACAGAACCTGTCACTGAAGCTGAGAAGCGGGTGACTCTCCAGGGAGTCCACCTTGGACGCATTTCCAGGATGTGATGAAATGCTTTCTGTCATTTACCACCTGCTGTAATATACCCTCTCGTTGGCCCATACCAAGGTGCACGAACCCTGCCCAATCAGGAAATCAAACCAGAGCTAGGTAGTCACCAGACGGGATTCAACACAGGGTACCAGTTACCAAAGAGCAGAAATGGACTGAAAAAGCAAACCCCGTCACAACAGGTTCTACAAAGATTGGCAGTCACAACAAACGATTCTTACTGAGCCCTGATGGCCCAGCCTGTGCCGCATTGGGCGGCTCCCACAGATCCACCAGCGCCTCTGTGGGAGAAAGGTGAGGTTGTCTGCTCTCCGAAAGACATGTCGTTGCCGTTAGAAGCCCGCAACAGAACAGAGCACTGCCGAGTCCTGTGCCAACTGTGCTGCAGCCACTGTGCTAATCCCTCCCCATGAGGGCCTTCTTCTTTTTCGATGCCCCTCCACTCTACAAAGCATGATGTCCTTCTCCAGGGCCTGGTCTCTCCTAACAACATGGCCAATGTATGTAGAGTCTCCAAAGCCCAGATCTACTCTGTCCTGTAGGATCACTGGGGATTGAATCAAGTTGCTGGCAGTGAGTTTGGAGACCCTGGTGGTGCACTAGGTTAAGCACTCAGTTGCTAACAGATCTTGTGGAGGTTCAAACTCACCCATGGCTGAGTCTTGATGGCATACCCTGATAAGCATGGTGGTCATGAAGATTACAGCCTAGAAACCCTACGATGCCGTTTTCTTCTGTCACATGGGCCCCCATGTATCGATATCAACTGGGTGGCAGCTAGCCACAAAGATCACCCCACAATCGGACAATCAATGGGAACATGATTTTACCAAGAGCCCTTGGACACTGCCACCGAGGCTGCTGCTGGGGCACTCTGCAGCCGGAGCAGGGCCTCAGCAGCCTGCGATCAACAGCCCCCCACATTTCCATGTTCTTCTGCAAATGCTGCCCGTGGTTGCTATCTCCACTGTTCCTATCCCTGCTGTTGCTGACTCACATGACCACAGGTAGAGCCAAAAACAAAAAACCAAACTCACTGCCATGAGTCAACGGCAGCTCACAATGACCCGAAAAGACAGGGAGGAATTGCCCCTATGATTTTCTGACCATGCTGGTGGGAGTAGAAATTCCCACCCTTCTTCTGGTACAACAGACGTCAGGAATAAACGGCCTCTCCTTCCCGCCAGCCTTTCATCTTCTGATTGGAACCCACAAATCTCATGGGATATCAGCTGGCAAGGAATCCCGGGAGATGTGGTTTGCAGTCTTCACATGGCTGTAGTGAAGAGAAGGGTAGAGAACGGAAAGAGTGCCGCTGGATGGATACACGGAGGTGCCATCAGCAAAATACAAAGAGACACCTCTGAGATCTATGAAGTCAGGCAAGAAACTGAAGGGCTTAGACACGGAGTCAATGTCTCCTAAAGACCACTAGCATCTGGTGTTCAATATGAAAAAAGTGATCATTGACTAGCTATGCAGAGGGTATCAAAGAATAATTAAGATGGAAGGACGATGAAACAAGGTAGACTTTATAATTGGTTTGGGAACAAACAAAATATTTTCCCAAAGACTAGCTTACAAAAAGGAATTAAAACTGAATACAAAGGAAATATGGGGGTGGGGACCCACCCAAATCTAACTAATGGAGAGAAGATACTGGAGACTGCCTAGCATATTTGGAAGTGGATTTGGTGAGGTAGTGGGTTACATGTTGGGGTTCTAACCACACAGTCAGCAGTTTGAAACCACCAGCTACTCTGTACTATAAAGATAAGGCTTTCGACGCCTATAAAAATTGCTGTCTGGGAAACCCTCGGGGACAAGTCTACCAAAGTCGGCTCTCGGATAGAGAGAGCATGCTGGGATTCAGCTTGGATGTGGGTGTGCGGTTTAGGTCCTCACCCACGAAGGTTTTCCACAAAGACCTGGTTACATAAAGATGCTATCTAGCACTCGACAGTGGATTATCAAAACTACAGTTCACAAATATTTCAAAGATCAATATAGTAAACTGTGTTCTAAGCAACACCATTTCTTTTGTTGTTGTTGTTAATACAGGTAGCCTATGAAGCTTGTAGAGGTTATAGACCTGGTGCTTCTGAACTTGCAAAGTGTCCTGAGAAATCCCCATGGGTAGTTAAGCACAATTTTAAACTTGTTTAAAAATGTATGTGGAATGGTGCTTACTAATGGATCATTGACAGCCTCGATAGGTTTTGGGTGGCATGCCCTGATCGATTGCACGGTTGTATCCAGGATATGACGGGCAGGCTTATCAAACTTTCAGAAGACAGAGCTCTCGGTGAGCTGGAAACACTGTGGGATGACAGAATCAGGGCACAAAAGAGATCTTGACAGGTTCAAGTGATGGATTGCATCTAATGGGATGAAATGTAGTGATGATAAAAACAAGACTGCATGAGAGTTTCACTGCCTCCTGGATGAATACAGAAAGGGATGCCGGTGGGGGGTAGGGTGGGGAGCAGTTCACCAGGGAAGTCCAGGCAGAACGAGCCGATGAGGCTGGCAGAGGGATGAAAGACTGTGTAGGTTTCCTCACTGTAAACCAAGGGAGAGGCTGGGTCTGCCAGGGCTGTGCAGTATTATACCCCCCACACTGGACATGGGGTGTGCTCATCGGCAAGCGGCTGAAATAGGGACACCATGTTGAAGGGCCAAGTGACACATGAGGAAGAGACCGAAGGCGGGTGTTGGTAAAGGTGGGTAATGATGCCACACATATTACCTGAAGACCTGACGCATTAAAGAGAGATTAACTTTTGTGTCGATCCCTAAAGAGTGAAAATTAGGAGCAGTGAGTAGAAGCTACAAGGATACAAATTTGTGATGAGATGAACAATCTCAGTAAGGATTGAGATTCCCTTTAGTAGACGTTTTAAAACAAACGAACGAACAAACCATAAACTCACTTGATGAGAATGCGGAAAGAGGCATATAAGTATTACACTGTATCACTGATTCTGTAACTTTATTAATTCAAGTGTCCTATATTAACCAGTATCATCTTATTGCACCATCCGACACTTTCCTGATACAGTCCATCCTACTACCTATAAGATTCATCATCTTAAACTTGGATACCATAGTTAGCTGTTTTGACCTGCCCCCGCCTGTACCCCCACATATACTAGAGGTCCTGCACCATCCCCACGAACAGTTGCAGCTCGTGATTAACATGGTTTTCCTGGGCTGATTTTTGGAAGTAACATCATAGCAACCATCAAACCTCCATTGACAGACCAGTTATAGTTGTACATGAAGTACATTGGCTGGAAATCCAACCGAGATTTTCTCATGGAAGGCAAAAACTCTACCACCAATCTACCATGCCTGCCCTCTGCTACTCCAGATTTTGCTAGAAACCACAAGAATAGCCAATTCTTATACAATGGCTGCTTACTTTGCATTTTATTCTAAACATTATTCTAACTCCTTGGGCTGTTAACCAAAAGGTTGGTAGTTCAAACCCACCAGCCGCTCTAAACGACTAAGAAGCTGTTCCTATTTACAATCTAGGATATCTAAGGAACGTAAGTTTGGGGTCAGAATGAACTGAATAGCAGTGGATTGGGGATTTTTGTTTTGAACTCACTTAAATCTGACTACAATACAATGAGGTGTGTGAAACTTACTGATGAGAAAAGGGCAAAGAAAGGTGAAACAACCCGCTCAGGTCCCCACTGTCGGGAGGTACTCCAGCTGCTGTGGTCTGAGCAGCACCAAATTAGCTCAGAAACGAGAAATCAAAAGAAAGGTGCTTGTTTCATCTGCTCTTCCCTTCTGCACACTTTTATGTTCTCAGGTTCTTTGGTTGTTTTTTTTTTAATAGTCCCCATGTAGAATGGAGGCAGGCAGGGCCATGGGAGCCCTTGAAAGGCTATCAGATCCAACGTTTCCAGAAATCACCTCTGTGCACTCAGAAAGGGAAAGCAAGCTAGTTCCCTGAAGGAAATGAAGCCGTGTGCCTGTCTCGGTCACCTGCTGCTGCCCCCATGAAAATACCACAGGGGGATGGCTTTCAAGGGAAAGTTTGTCTCATCATTGTGGAGGCTAGAAGTCCAAGTCAGGATTTATCTATCATTGCATCATACTTACTCTAGCTGCATGCTGAGCAAATAAACTGAGAAGCTGGACTGTATGAAGAATTCGTCATCAGGATTGGAGGAAGGCTCATTAATGACCTGCAATATGCATACAGTACAACTTTTCTTGCAGAAAGTGTGGAGGACTTGAGCACTTGCTGAGGAAGATCAAGGATTTCAGTCTTCAGTATGGATTACGACTCCGCATAAAGAATGAAACAGCCAAAGAACCAGAGGCCACTTAGCCGGATACACCACTCAGACCAAGCAAAAAGCAAGCAGGTTTTCTACAGCATCTACTTATGTAGGAAGTGGAAACTTCTTTTTTACTGTATTCAGTTTGTGACCTGAGAAACGGGATTGCATTCCGCCCTAGTCTCCTTACAACTGATTGGCCGCTCGTGCAGATCTCAATACGGAATTCATTATATTGTGTCCCATCAACTCATGGGGGTCACTACTAGGTCTGAAGTGTCAACTGAAAATCCTAGTCCAGCCAAGTTGACATAAACCCTGACTCTCACATGAATAGATCACATTTTGCTTACCTATTTATCTCTTGATGGACATTGAAGCTCTTTCTGCTTTAACCCTCATCTACTTTAATTTTAAACATGTAAATGTATATTCATTTCCTCATCAGGTCAAGCCAGCATCTTTATTTGCATACAAATAATAACGCTACTAAATACTAATAATTCCGCTAAAACTATTGTGATGATTACACAGGGCATGTAGAACCACACAGTGCTCTTTGGGAGCCCACCATAGTGTTCAGTGAGTACAGTCCGGAGGTTTTAAATGTCTCACAAAGCTGGACAGTGTTGCAAAACGAAACATCTCATCTCAGATGTCAATAGGACTCCCACGGAGAAGACTTGGGTCATTCAGCTGATGAGATTTTGTATTAACTAACATTACACAAACTAAAAGTATGCTATCAATGACTTCCAGTTTTATTTCATTAAAATGGGAGAGGATCTTAGAAGAAACTTATAAAACAAATAGATGCAGAATCTTCCCGTGTGATTATTTTTTCCCTCTTATCCACTGCACTTGTCTAATTGAATAGCATATTTTGTTACCTCTGTGCTTCAAACCCACTTTGGTAGATGATATAAAGTTTATTGTGCCAACCTGGTCGATAAACACGTGGGGTTAATTGAAGGGCAGAGGGATAAATGACTCCATGAACCTTGCCTTTCTAGTACTTGGGTCTCTTGCTTTCTGATGGACAAACCAGGGTGAAGCTGCCTTAGCCAGTTCCCTGCTTCAGCTGGCAAGGTTCACTTCCTGCAAGACATCCCCAAGGAGAAGCTGCATGGACCTAACCTGATGCAGCCCTGAGTGCTGAAGCAGCCGTGTGGAGACTGCTGCGAGCGCTGAGATGTTTACACGTTCACTGACTCAGCTTTCCTCCTGCAGTCGGCATCATAGTGTGTGATTTGTAAGATGGAGGAGGACTTTGTGGATTGGTGTCAGATATATGGGTTAATGTTGGACTAGTGGGCTTGGGCAGCACTGGGTTGGGATGTTTTCTTGATGTGCATTTAACCTTTATATAAAACTCTCTCTTATACATGAGTTTCTGTGGATTTATTTCTGTAAAGTACCCAGACTAACACAGTAGACATTATTCTTTTGAATTAATGAGCCCCGGTGGCACTGTGGGATAAGCATTGCACCCCCCTCTGTAAGAGCGGTGGTTCAAACCCACCAACTGCTCCAGGGAAAAAGGTGAAGCTTTCTGCTTCCATCGGATGTTAGTCTCAGAAACCCAAAACAACAATGGCTCTCTCTCCTATGGAGTCGCTGGGAGTCAGAGGAACTCGATGGCAGTGGGTTGGTTTTCTTTGTTCTCTCTCTTTGAATCAGCTTATATGAGTATAATATTTAGCTAAAGAGTCTGATTATAACAGCAATCTCAATAGTCAGGATAAGTTGCTAAGTGTAAATTACAACTGGGAGCACCAATGGTTAATGAGGAGATTCCAGGAAAATAAGATTGATTCTGAGTGTTTTCAGTAAAATGCATTTCCTGGAGTTACTATTAATAACCTAAGGATAACCCCTGGCTCACATCCTATTCAAGTGGATGTCCATAACCTTCGCACTTCTTATGGGGTGGAAGAGAAGGGGCAACCTGGTAGTGGAATTTTCCATTCGGTCTGTTGCTTGTTTTCTTCCCTTCCCACCTTTCCTGGATCTTCTTTGTTTTAGTGCTTCATCCCTATTTCAGAGTTTGGAGCTGGCTGCATGAAATATAACACCCAACTACAAGTAGCTTAGTGAGACACAATTTTATTTCTTATCTGAGAATCAAGGATTCTATCTTGTCCTCACCTTCTTGTCACATTACATTTGGACCTAGTGATCCAGCCTCAGGTGGCTCACCTTGGTGAAGGTGACCTGGGAATCGTCTATGATATTATTTCTTCTAATTGTGCTCCATCTTCTCCCCAGCATTGTGCTCCTGCACTGCTGGGACACGTGCCACGACTTCCGTCCTCATTCCACGGAATGTTGAAAGTACACCGTGTGAACTTCTTCTGTCACCCTCTTCTACACACAGTCAAGTGCTCTGTTTACAGTTATATGTGAGCATCCCCTGTCACTGCGAGATCTAGGGAGGAGAGTGACACCCAGATGTTAAGAAGTCAGATGCTTGAATGCGAAAAATCTGAATTTGAAGACAGGGTTCACATATTTTACTTGCTCAATTTTAAGCAGGTTTCTTAACTTCTCCAAGCTTTGGCTTCCTCGTGTGTAAGGTTATTCCAATAGGTCCTCTGCATTTAGGTTTTCCAGAGCTTGAAATGAGCTCACACAAGCTGGAGACCTAGCAAATGCTCCACAATTATGCATGAGCCAGAGAATTTCACACACATTGCACTATTGAATCTTTAGCTCATCGCATGAGCTCAGTACCATCAGTAGTGCTATTTTAAACATGAGGAATATGAAGTACAAAGAGGTTCAATGACTCACTCAAAGTTACACAATCAATAAAGTTGGAGATCCAGCATTTACGCCCAGGCAGGCTGGATGTGATGTGTGCCCCTCATGATCACCATGGCCTGCTGTCTATGTATTGATCACACTTGTTAGTGTCCCCACCCCCAGCTACATATCCTTCAGAGAGGGAAAAAATGACAAAAGGCTGGCTCTTTTTCCGCATGAGGTCATGATTCCTGCTTTCACTTAACATCAATATATCCTCCCCTGTCCCCTTTTCTGAAATGGGTAAATCTGTAGCCCAGCTCCCTGCTCTGCTCCTGCCTCACTATGCACTTTCTACACCACCCCAGGCCTTGACCTTGAGTTTAGCTTCGGACATGTAGAGACTGGGCAGGCTGCGAGGTGAAGGCTACTTGGAACCATGTGCCATGTGATTTCTTTCTAAATGCCCAATTCTCGTTCTTGTCTGGTGGACTGCCTCTCTCATCTACCACGGTACGTCTTGAACTAGACCCGATGTGCAGAGCCAGCGTGCACACTGTTGGGCTGGGTGATTTCCCACGGTCTACATGTGATAGCCCTCTTTGTGCTTCAGAGGACTGGGTCTCTTGGAGGTCCTATTTGGAGAAGTCAGACTGAGTCAAGTTAAATTTAGAATCAACAAAGCTTAGATAAAACATGTGTTATTTTAAAATTTGGTCTTATCGATTTCATATTTATATTCATTTCTGTCAGTCACCTGGAAGGATTTTACATTATTTTATATTAGTCACTCCATACTGTGAAATGTAATGAAATGTGAAAAGATGTAGAATTAAACAACCCCAAAGGAAGGACACCCCAAGCACATCTTTAAACTGAAATAACTGAACAAAAATGCAGGCCTTGAGTTGAAATATTGAAGGAGTCTGTGGGCAACATATTGATGGATGCAGGAAACACAGAAAGAAGATGGAAAAATACACCAATCATTGTCCTAAAAAGAATTAGTCAACATCCAACCATTTCAATATGATCAAGAACCAATGATACTGATGGGAGCAGTCCAAGCCCCAGTGAAGGAATTAGCCAAAATCATGGCCCCAGAAATTGATGGAATGCCAATTGAAATGTTTCAACAAGCTAATGAAGCCCTGGGGGCACTCATTTGTCTATGCTAAAAACTTTGGACTAAAGCTACCTGGTCAACTAATGGGAAGACATTAACATTTGCACCCATTCCAAAGACAGGTGACCCAATAGAATGCGAAAATACTACAGGCAAGTGAATTTTTGCTGAAGATATTCATCAATCGTTGCATCAGGCCAGTGACAAGGCACTGCAAGAAATTCAGGCCGGATGCACAACAGGATGTGGAACAAGGTAATATAATTGCTGATGTCAAATGGATCTTGGATCAAAGCAGAGAATATCAGAAAGATGTTTATATTTTATTGGCTACACAAAGACATTTGACTGTGTGGATTATAACAAACTGTGGACAGCTTTGAAAATAGTTGGCTTTCCAGAATACTTCATTGTGTTCATGCAGAACCTGTACACGAATATCAGGAGGCACTTGTACAAACAGAACAAAGGCTCCTACTACATGGTTTAAAATCGGGAAAAGGTGTGCATTTGGGTCGTATCCTCTCAGACTTATTCACTCTGTATGCGGAGCTAATGCCACGAGAAGCTGGACTGTACAGAGACAAACCTGGCATCAGGATGGAGGAAGGATTCTTTACAAATTGTGATCTGCAGAGGACACACCTTGCTTGCTGAAAGTGAGGAGGACTTGAACCACTTGCTGATGAAGATCAAGGATTGCAGCCCTCAATATGGATTACAGTTTAATGTAAAGAAAGCCAACATCTTCATAACTGGACGAATGGGAAACATTATGATAAAGGGGTGATCGATTGAATTTGTCAAGGAGTTCGTCTTGCTTGGCTCTCCAATCAATGCTCATGGAAGCAGCAGTCAAGAGATCAAATGACACACTGCATTAGGTAAACCTGCTTCACACGACCTCTTTAGAGTGTTGGAAAGCAAGGACCTTATGAAGATTTTCCACGAACTTTTTGAAGCCCCCTCCTATGGCCACCATCTCATTATGCTATCTGTTCATTTTAAAGACCAAAGTGCTCTGCTTTTTATTTATTGTTTCCCAGTGATGGTTTTAAAGACTCCAAACCCCCAGAGTGAATAAGTAGCAGGGCTCCAGGGGGGACGCTAAAGCCCCACAACGCCTCCTCCTGACTTCATTCACCCACCCAGCAGCCAAGCCGCCTTTCGCTCTCGGGTTCAGCTCCTCCGATGCTGCCTCAGGCACCCGGGAGCCCTGGCCGGACCCGGTTCTCTGTGGGCAGTGGCTGCTATGCGTGATCACGAAGCAAACACTCTGCCCAATCCCATGGCCAACTCTCCATAAACCAAAACATGTTCAAAGGCCCTATCCAGCTTCTGACTGCTACTGCCACCCAAGGCCAGCCCAGCCACCCACCTGGCAAGGCCAGGCTCCCATTTCCAGAGGGTATAGCTCTCCGGTGTAGGCTGGTGGGCTCCTTGAGGGTTTTCCCAGAATCGCTGTTACGGAGATTCAAGCATGGATTGGACAAGGGCTGCTTACAATTCATACAGGCTTCAGGTTGCAGATATAATGGTGCTCCCGTGATGCTTGATTCCCAGGACATATTCCCTTTCATCGAGGTCAAGGCATTGCTCTGAGAAAGGGCTGTCGGGAAGGAAGCAGGACTAGCTTGGGACAGATGGCTAGGAGAACAAATCAACCTGTTTGGGAGAAAGGACAGCCAGGAGGCTCCTCCGAGACGGAGGTGGGGAGACTTCATCTCACGGACTTTGGACAAGTCATCAGGGAAGCGCGGTTGCTTGGAAAGGGCTATGTGCTCGGGAGGGTGAGCGAGAGTGAGGAGACTCTCAGGGAAATGCACTGACATGGCGGCTCTCAACAACCGGCTCGCACACACCAAGGATCAGGAGGACGGCACAGGACCAGTAACACTGTGTTGCTAATTCACTGTCAGAAAACAGCAACATGACTGAGTCTTGGGCATTCCTGTGGGCTCCGAGCTCTCGCTTCTAAAGGTCCGTACCTTCTATGTGGGGTGTGACTGTCCGATTATTTGCTAAGAACCAACATCCTGCTTGCCAAACTTGTAGCTTTGTAAAACATTCTTATTCCCTTTTGACAATTGGAGGGGTTTCCTTGATCTCCCCAACACTGTTCGTCAAAGCACCCAAAGTGGTTGTGACGGTCAGCATCGCTGGCTGAGCTGGAGGGGTGACCTCATCAGCAGGGGTGTGCTCCCTTGCAATTCCCTCTCGGTGTCCCTCCCTTCGCTTTAACCTTTCAAGTTTCAATTCCGGTTTCCTTATTGGAGGAGACAGAAGCAGAATAGGAGCCAAGTCATTCTGCCTGCCCTCTGCCTTCTGTCGGATTGTAGGCAGCAGTCCCCAAACCTCCGTGCTTATCTGCTTCATAGGCTTCCTGCCTCTCATAGTTTAGAAATTCCTTTCTGTTTGCCTGGCATGGTTGGGTTTTGTTTTAAGTTTCCGTCCATTTGGCACATGTTCTAGATGATAAGGTAACATGCATGACACATGTCTGGAAAATAATGTGTGTGTGACTGTGTGTTTGTGTGTGTGTTTGTGTATAGAAGTACAAAGACTTGGAGGGTTGGTCTAGGGGACAGGTTGCAAGTTTCAGGGAACAGTAAAGATTGCTTCACTGAGCCAGTCTTGGAGAGGAAGCTGTGAGTAATCATTTTGGGTCTGATATGAATTACATGCCTGCATTTCCCTCTTTGATACCTAGGCTCTTGTGCTCTGAACTCATGGCAGTGTGGGAAAGGATGGCCAATGTACCCTCCCTTGAATTTTCCTCTTTCCCACCTTCTTCCACCCAGGTGTTAAGACCTAAAGGCTAAACCTGTGTCCAATTCTTCATTTCAACTGTCCATAGGCAGCTGTTATTGTTGCTAGGTGTTGTTGGATTAATTCTAACTAAGATTAGAGACAGCCCCACTCCCTGCCCCATGAGGTTTTCCTGGCTGTGATCTCTAAAGATTTCAAGTCATTCTCTCCTGTAGTCACTGCATGGATTCAAACAGCCAGCCGTTATCGGAAGAACACTTAAAAAGTTTTGACACCAGGGCTCCTTAATACACACTTACTCAAAACTAAAAATAAATCCACTGTCATTGAGTAAATGCCAAATCATCGAGCCCCTGTACAGGATTTATGAGACGTAAATTTTTATGCGAGCAGACAGCCTCATCTTTGTCCCTGAGGACCAGGGGGTAGGTTTGAACCACTGGTCTGCCTCTCTGGTTAGCAGCTCAAGTCCTAACTCACATCCCAGGACATACTTATTGACTGACTGAATCCATGAACAAAAACCATTAGGTGGTACTAGAAAGTACTCACAAGTAACCAATTTTGAAGCCTCCAGGAATATCTTTTGGTAAATTGATTTTTTAAAAACCTTTTTATTTATTTTAAATCAAATTCTTAAGGAGAAATGCTTATGGTGGAAGTCAGCAGGGCGGAACGGAAGGATGGCAGGTGGTGGTTTGGGGTTTGGGCTGGAACCCGCCCTGTCAGTGCCTGGGGGAACGCCCTTCCCCTGGTTGACATTGAAGCTCCTTCTCTGAGGCTGCCCCTGAACTTGGGAACTGTGCATTCAGCTGTTGGTTCTGTGAGAATCGGAAGTGGGAAAATCCCCCAGGAGGCACTTTCTATTTGGCGTTTCATCTTCTGAGTCTAGCTCTGCTTGCTGGCCACCACAAAACAAACAGCAGGCCCTTTTCCCAGGCTCCCTCCGCTTGGGCGGGCTGGGCTGAGCGTGAAAGGCTCTTGCCAAAAGTCCCTGAACTGAGTGTGCTATTTGTAAAGAAAGAAAACAGAAACTCACTAACCGTGGGGCTTGGACATTCTGCTGGAAGACTGTGTGGGCCATTTTCTTTGCTTTGGCTTGGAATATGCACACTATGGAAATTTAATGGAGCCTCCAGTCTAAGAACCTAGATAATGCGTAAAAAGGAACTACGATGGATGACCGCACAATTTATTGCCCAAACTGAGACTGTTTTGAGAGTGAAAGGTCTCTATTAATCACCACTCTGGGAAAACAAGGCCAAGACCAAAATGGGGTTGTGTTTTTTGTTGTTGTTGCTCTTTTTTAAAACAGTTTTATTGGCTCTTCATCCTCGTATCATACAATTTCACAGGACAGCCATATCAAGAAGAGTTGTACAATCTTTACCACAATTAATTTTAAAACATTTTCTTTTTCTCTGTACTCATTGTTATTCATGTAATTTTTTTCAATTCTGGCAAAAATATACACAACAAACATTCTTCAATTCAACAGCTTCTACATGAATAAGTCAGTGCCATTTAAAAAAATCATTTTATTGGGGCTCATACAACTCATCACAATCTGTACATACATCCATCGTGTCAACCACATTTGTACATTTGTTGCCATCATCATTCTCGAAACATTTTTTTTTCTACTTGAGCCCTAGGTACCAGCTCCTCATTTTCCCCCTCCTTCCCCCAATCCTCCCTTCCTCACAAACCCTTGATCATTTATAAATTATTATTTTTTCACATCTTACACTGTCTGATGCCTCCCTTCACCCACTTTTCTGTTGTCAGTCCCCAGGGAGGGGGTTATATGTAGATCCTTGAGATCACTTCTACCTTTTACCCCCTTACCTTTACCCTCCTGGTATCTCTACTCTCATTATTGGTTCTGAGGGGTTTATATGTCCTGGATTCCCTGTGTTTTCGGCTCTGATATATACCAGTGTACATCCTCTGGTCTAGCCAGATTTGTAAGGCAAAGTTGGGATCATAATAGTGGGGGTGGAGGAGGGGAAGCATTTAGGAATTAGAGGAAAGGTGTAGGTTTCATCATTGCTACACTGCGTCTGGACTGGCTCATCTCCTCCCTGCGGCCCTTCTATAAGGGGATGTCCAATTTCCTACAGATGGTCTTTGGGTCTCCACTCCTCAGTCCCCCTTACTCACAATGATATGATTTTTTGTTTCTTGATGCCTGATACCTGATCCCTTTGACACCTCGTGATCACACAGGCTGGTGTGCTTCTTCCATGTGGGCTTTGTTGCTTCTCAGCTAGATGGCCGCTTGTTTATCTTCAAGCCTTTAAGACCCCAGATACTATATCTTTTGATAGTCAGGCACCATCAGCTTTCTTCACCACATTTGCTTATGCATCCGCTTTGTCTTCAGCAATAATGTAGGGATGGTGTGCCAAAAGTTTTGTAGGGGAGCCAGACTATGTGGTGAGTCTGTGGAGAAGAAAAGCGCTTTGAACACCCTGGAGACTACTCGCTGAAGTGAGAGGATGGCACAAGACGGGGCCGGGTTTCCTTCTGTTGCATGTTACTATGCGCTTGCATGGACTCTCAAAGGCATGTGTCACCACCAACAGCTGAACAGTTAGCGGTGCGAACCTACCCAGAGGTGCTTGGTAAGACAGGCCTGATGCTCTGCTTCTGAAAGGTCAACCCCCCAAACCCTTGGAACACAGCTCTGTTCTGCACACCGGTCTCACTGAGCCAGGATCACCTGTGGGGCAACTTTCCACAAGGATGGATCAGGTTAATTTTCCTCCTCCAGCCCCCTTCACCCACGTTTGATGCCGGTATTCTAATTCATAGGTATTCTAATTCACTACCCAACCACAGGCTTTTAAAACCCAATGTGGCCTTAGAGACGATCCTAGCCTTTCTCCTCCAACACAGTGCTCACATCACAGCCTCGAACTCACCCTTGAGTCTGGCTAGCAATGTACATTCTCAGACCCCGGCGCACATCCAACGTGTGAGCCTCTGTTCTTTGAACAATTCATCTGGCTCTTTGTACAAAGGGGCTTCAGTCACTCCAGAGGAAACTTGAATGAGAAGCTCATAGAATGTCTTGGGGCTCCTTCATATGGCCACTAACGCGTTCACAGCTCTGATTTAAGGCATTTAGCCGGTGGGCAAAACTGGAGACTCGGGACGTTTACAAACCTTGACCTGGGTCCACTCGTTATGCCCAGAGCAGTATCTCATGCCCTCTGTCAGTCTCACTCTACTTCTACTCTGCCAAGGCCGCTCTCACCGAAGCCTGACACTAGCAGTGAGGTGCGAGTGCTAGTTCTGGTTTCACCTTGGACTTGAGGAATCCAGCATCTCTGATGCTGAAATGAGGCCATTTGACCACTGTGGCCTCTCCAGTTCCTCTCCAGTGCTGCACTTCCAAGGCTCCCTGACCACTGGGAGCCTGGAGCCAAAGGCGCAGGGTGACACAAAGTCAGTGGAGGACACACTCTGGATTCATGAGGACCTTCCATGAGGAAGGCACGCGGTATGTGAAGAAAACCAGGAAGGGTGATCCAGGGTAGGGGATGCCAGAAGCAACTGATCCGAAGAATGAATATTCGGAAAATTGGGAACCATAAAGCGAGGTGGTATGGAATTCTTAGTGAGTCTATAAATCAGCTTTGAAAATTTCTTAGTAAGCCATGACTTAACACTACATTCATGGCATAGAAAACAGCCTCTAAGTTAACAGAAAACTTCCAGCTAGTTAGATAGATAGATAGATAGATAGATAGATAGATACATAGATACATAGATACATAGATAGATTGATTCACTGATCTTCCCAGCCTTGGGACTCATGGCTAATGGTTGGCATCACATATTCCTCTCAACTCTTATTTTTCCAGAAGTTAAGAGAAGACAGACTGGGTGATCTGATATACGTGCATAAAGTAGAACAGCCTTAGTTCCCAAGACAGAATTCATTTTTGATTCCGTGATCTATCCTCAATGCCCAAGTCCATGTCTGCCACTAGGAGGTGCTCCCCCAGAAGGGCTCTAACCACGTGTGCCATCTGTCTGTGTAAAGAGTCACACTAAGGGATGGAGCTGGCAGACTAACACCTTGGAAAGCAGGCACTCAACCATTGCCAGTGACCTAGACTAGGACAATCGGTGTCTTAGAATCAGATAGAAGATGTACTAGATGCCTTTGGCGATAGTGGGAGCTTGAGGGTTTGGGAGAAGACGATGAGCTCCCGAGGCTCCTGTAATAGTGACACGGCAGAATGGAGTAAGAATGTTACAATCTTGGGGTGTCGCAGCTGACACGGGGGGCCGCCGACCACAGGTCCAGCCACTGAGCTGCAGCCACTCTGAGACGAGGATGAGGCTTTTCATCCGAGGATGAGTCAGAATTGACCCCATACCAGTGAGTTTCGTGGTTGGTTTTGTTTGTTTCTTTCTTTTTTCTGGAAATATTTACAGCACTGGTTCCCAAACGTATTTGGCCTACTTCACCCTTTTCAGGAAAAAAAAAATTTACTCAGTGTCCCCTAGCCATTAAAATTTGTTGTACTTTAGCCCATAACCCAGAATAAAATGTAGGTCTCTGCTTTTGTGGTGCCCCCTGGTCATTCCAGTGCCCCCCCCCCCAGGGTGCGACTGCCCGCTTTGGGGACCACTGAGTAGCCTCAGAAACCCACAAGAGCAGTTCTACGCTATCCTATTGGGTGTCTATAATTCTGAATCGACTTGATCACACGGAGTTTGGTCTGAGTGAGAATTATGGTGGTCTTGAACTTGTGTAGGCACAGAGGGAAAATAGAAAGAAAAACATCTACTGAAGTTTTGAAGACCTTCTAGAACTTTCAGTCCTCGGATACCACCTCAAAATTTTCCAGAAAAACTTAAATTGTGTCCTGCTGAGCCACCCATTCCCCAGGAGAGCACTCCCATTTGTGTCCCACTCTGTTTGTAGCAGTTTCCCAGTGTGTCACATTGGGAACCTCCAAAGAGTGTGGCCTCTCCGCATTCACACAGCATCTGTTCTGTCACCTTGAATCCGGGTTAGCCTGTGTATCAGCCAGCAGCCTGTAGAGTAACGGAGCCAAAAGGAGATGGAGGCACACACACACACACACACACACACACACACACAGCTTCAATGTGTCCATTTAAACCTTGTTTGAAATCCCACATGCCAAATCAAGGGCGATGTATTTCATCTTGTCTCTGAGTTCACTCTTCCTCAATGATGCAGGACAATAGCTCAGTCTACCAAGAAGAGATTCCAGACTGATCAGAAGTTAAAAAATCTCTGCCAGAGCTTTCAAACACCTTGCAGTAATAATGACGTGTCAAACCCGGGGTTACCCTCGAGGGACTTGCGTTTGTAGGGTGACTATTTTTTAGTATGGGCTATAGCCAAATGATTTTCTATCCTGTGGAGCAGGGTCACAAGTAAATAAAAGCAATTTCCATCTAAAAGGTCCACCTGGCTCATTGCCTTCTGCTGTGCCACAAACCTTTGGTTTAATAAATCCAGTTCATTGTGTAGGAATTACTTCTGAACAAAGGAATGTGCCCAGCTGGGCAGGCGGCACCTCTCCATGCCCCTAACTCACCAGAGCACCCTTACTCTCTCCGAAGTACACAAATAAACTCCTCAGAGTCACCTGCGCCATGATTTATTGAAGTGATAAAATCAGAAGCTATTGCGATCTTAAAACGAAAGGAGAAATCTCAGGTTTGAAAAATGGAAAACTTATTATTTTTTTTCCCAGGCCCATAAAATTACCTAGATCCTCACAGGACTCCACAGAGGATCTTACTTGATACCTGCCTGCAGTCACATGAAATTTATTTTCCCAATTGTTGGCAAGGAAGTGATTAATCCTGAGTCAGAAAGTTACCACGCAGGGAGTGTGTACTTTATGGCTTTGGCCGACTTTTCTGTAAAGGAACGAGGAGTGACGCTTATTCCGGAGGCTTGGAAGAGAAAGCTGCATGCCCAGTTACTGCAACCCAACGGATCAGAGGGTATTAGTTTCTTAGCACTGAGGCAACAAATTACCACAAAAGGGGGCTGGGTGCTTAAAAGAACAGAAACACATATTCTCACAATTCCCAAAATGACTTGTCCGTATTCAGCAGGTTTCCAGCAGGACCGTGGTCTCCTGAAGAATCTCAGGAAATTTTGATTTTTTTCATTTTCTTATCTCTCCCAACTTCAGGTAGACCTGGCCTTCCCCTGTGTCACGGATGTGTCTTTATGTGGCCCTCTCTCCTGTCTCTCCCTCCTCTCCATCTATCTCTCTTTCTAAGGACATACCTCTGATTGGACTGGAACTCGCCTACAGTAATTCCTTCCCTGTGGAGTAGTCGTATTACACCAGAGCGACCTCATGTCTATTTAACTGATACCATCTTTAAAGCCCAATTTCCAACCAGATGCACCTTCATGTAGCAGTGGTTAAGACAACCTATCGTCCTTTGGGGGCAATACATAATTCAGCCCGTAACACTGGGAGCCAGAAACTTCATGATAGGAGTTTGGATGGAATATGAAGAAAAGCATTAAGGAACTGGAGAACACAGAAACAAACTCAAACCTAACAAGCATGTGTAAGAAGACGTTATGAGTCAATAGATAATGATGTAAAACAAACCCAGTGCCATCAAGTTGATTCCCATTCCCCATGGGCTATAGAGGGCTTCTGAGGCTGTCAACCTTTATGGAAAGAAACCCTGGTTGTGTAGTGGGTCATCCATTGGACTGCTAACTACAAGGTCAGTAGTTCAAAACCACCAGCTGGTCCTAGGGGAAAAGAGGAGGCTGTTTACTCCTGTAAGATTTATAGCATCAGAAACCCCAAAGGGTACTTCTACCCTGTGTTATCGGGTAGCCATGAATCAGAATCTACCCTCTAGCAGTGGGAATCTTTACAGGAGCTGAGATGAAAAAGCTTCATCTTGCTCCTGTGGAACAGCTGGTGGGTTTGAACTGGTGACCTTGCAGTTAGCCACCCACAGGACCACCACGGCTCCCTAGAGATGTAAACACAGGCTGAGAAACCTCTTCACTGTCAGCTCAGGAGACACAGCTAGGACGGAGGCCCACAGATGAGTAACAAAAGACACATGACAACTTGAAATTAAGAACAAACAAGCTGCTTGGGGGGCAGCGGCAGGCTGCAGTCTGTTATTTGAACATCCACCACCCAAGAGTCGACGCTTCCTTTTCCATGGGAACCATGCTTTCTTTCACGGTCATTTAGCGCGCTTGGGACAGATGCAAGTGTAAATAAAGCTACTGTTACAATTTTCAAGCTTTGGCGGATCGGCGGATCCCACTGCTCCCCACTATTCAGTGACTAATATGCTTTAAATGGGCTCAGGAGATTCTGAATAAAAAGGAAAAACAATCCTAAGAGTTTTAATCACAAGACCATTCTCAAATGTTATTTGCCTGCTAAAACCTCTCTCCCTAACTGACATGTGACTGCTCAATTTAAAGACATGTATTGAGTGTTCCCTGTGCCCAAACACAAGAAGCCCTGAGCTCCGTTTTCAACTGAACTGAGGAGGCAAGGTCATTCTAAGAGGCTTGTTTGATTTGTTGTTGTAGGAAACCCTGCACAGCAACGCATTCATCAATTCAATTTCGTCCAGTTGTACAACTCAGGGACACCAAGCGCCTTCTTTCCAGGAGCACTGGCAGCGGAGTGGATCGTGGCTTGCGCCGCTAGCCCCAAGGACGGCAGTTTGAAATCACCAGCTGCTCCTTGAGAGAAAGAAGAGGCTTCTACTCCAGTAAAGAGTGAAACCTTCAGGCACAGTTCTACCCGGCCTGGTAGGGTCCCTGTGAGTCAGAATCGACTTAATGGCAGTGAGTTCGCTTTGGGGCGTTTTTTAAGCTTTGTAGCCATTCTCACTCTGCTTCCGAATTGTTCCTCCATCCTTAACATACGCTCGCTGCCTGGCAGCTTCCCATGCAGCCTTCCCCGTGGCTGCTTTCCCAGTCCAGCAGGCTGTTCCCTCGCTTGCTTTCCAGGTAGATTTTTGATGCATTGATTCCTGTACTTCTGGGCCACCGCTCCAGGTCACAGTGTAAGTATAAACCAGCAAGGAGTGACTGAGAGAGAACCATGTTCTTAGCCCAACGTGGTCCAGTGGAAGGAGGGGCAGACAGTAGCCATCACTCAGCAGTGACGCCAGGGCAGCTGGGCAAGACCACACGTGGATGGCTGTCACAGACAGAAACTTACCTGTTCACAGTTTAGGAGACGAGACTTGGAGGTTCCACACTGGGAGGAGGCTTGTGAAGAGACCTTGCCTCTTCTGCCCGGATGTCCTGGTTTCCTGGAAATCTCCTTGTTTAGCATCTGTCTTCCCCATCTCCGCTTGCTTCTTTTGCTACTTTTCCTGGTGAGAAAGTGACTCAAGACACAATTTACTGACATCCTTCCTCATTAGCATAACAAAGTCAGCCTAGACACCAATTACAAACGCCCATTTGCTGTTGTTGCTGCTCTTAGGGCCCTGGTCTCAGTTCCTGACTCACAGCGACTCCGTGTACTTACGACAGAGGGAAACGCTGCCCAGGCCGGTGCCCTCGGCGCAATTGTTCCAGGGCCAGAGCCCAGCAATGCAGCCACTGGGCCAATGCAGGTGGCCAAGGTCTTCCTCTTTTTCACTGTCCGTGGCTTTACCGAGCATGCTGTCCTCTCCAGGGACTGGCCTCTCCTGGCAAGGTGCCCCAGCTCATGAGATGAAGTCTCCCTGTCTGCCTCTAACAGAGCATTCCGCCGTCCTTCTCCGCAGACAGACGTGTTGGATCCTTTGCAGCTCGTGGCTCTTTCTTTATTCTCTGAGCACCATAATTCGAAAGTGTTGCTTTTTCTTCGTCTTCCTTCGCTCTTGTCCAACTTTCACATGCACATGAGGCAACTGAAAATACCATGGCTTAGGAAGGCCTCAAAGTAACATCCTTGCTTTTCGACACTTTAAAGAGATCTTGTGCAGCACATTTACGCACTGCAAGGCAGCATCTGATCCCTTGCCTGCTGCTTGCATGCGCATCGACCGCAGACCCAAGGAGGATGAAATCCTTGACAGTGTCTCCATTTACCGTGCGGTTACTCACATTGGTCCCGTTGTGAGGACTTGGGTTTGGGGCAGTGTATTAAATTGTCGTTCACACAGTTAGAGGTGAGGATTTATAGCACATGCTTGGGGCCGGGGAAGACTTTACATAACATCCTGTCACATTAGCACAAAGTGTCCTACCCTCTGGGACAGAAGGAACTGCAGCGATCCAGAGGAGGAGGGGTCAGCAGGGGTCCTGCTTCCTGGAGGAGGGAGCCCTCCCCGGCTGACAGAGCAGGGGGTGGGGAGCAGAGTAGAGAGCCTGCCCTTGGAGTCAACCAGAGCCAGTTCCAAGGTTGAAGTCAATCATGTGACTCTGGAAAGTTTTGGGGCTTTTATCAACCAATTTTATTCCACTAGGGATAGCATTAGATCCCCTATGAAATGTGCATAAAACAGTGTTAGCACATATTAGAACTCAAATAAAATAGGATAATTGCAGGTAACAGCATGATAGGCAGGAGGGTGGGCATAGCCAATCTTCTCTGGCTTCCCTTTTGCCACCAGGTGGCGCCAGACATGTCCCGCACTCCACCCCTCTTTATGTAGATGAAAACCAATGGCTCCTTCCACTCTCCTTCTATACTGGGTTTGACAATTCATTCCAAAGGCCACACGGAACTCATAGACAATCCAGGGGATTTACTAGGGGGGTTGACAGGCTAACTGCCGGCCTTTTTATTACTAGCCAGTGTGTAACCTACTATGCCACCAGGGCTCCTGAAGCCGCCTTAAGAACTTACAAACCAGCAGAAAAGGTAAAAACACTGAAGATGTTCTCTCTATTAATAGAACCCCAAAGATAAATGATCTTATAGAACATGGTCCCTGAAGCGCCTCCGTGTGACAGACCAGAAAGGCTCCTAGATAAGCATGTATTTTGTGTCTTTGGGGAACCATCGGATTTCTTGAGAAAGCTGAAGGGTCTCTCTGAGTCATCATTGATGATCTACTCTCTGCCAAGCGTGTGCGAGAAACACAACGTCGTAAAAAGAGAGCCATGGCCCTTTCCCTGAAGTTGAATTGGTTGAATATTAAACAATGACACACACAAGAACCGACGTTTCACCAGGAAAGCTAAGGATGTGGCTTTGAGCTAGTCTGGGAAGCAAGGGAAGACCCTGGGGGGGTGGGGGGTGGGAGGAGAGCTGGAGGGTTCAGGGGCTATGATGAGAGAGGGGGAGAGGGGTCCAGATGGAAGGGAAACAAGCACGGAGCCCCTGAGGGAGCAGGAGAAATGGAGAGATGTTAGTGGGGTTGAAGGTCAGATGGCAGAGGAGTGGGCGAGAGGAAGCCGAAGACGTTACAGTCTTGACGCATTTTTTTCCTAGAAACTTCAGATTGGAGGTTTCCAATTGATTGGAGGAGGCCCACTCAGATTTTGCAGGATAATCACTTTAAAAAAATCATTTTATTTGGGGCTCGTATAGCTCTGATCACAATTCACACATAGGTCCATTGTGTCAAGCACATTTGTACCTATGTTGCCATCATCATTTTCAAAACATTTTCTTTCTACTTGACCCCTTAATATCAGATCCTCATTTTTCCCTCCCTCCTATGAACCCTTGATAATTTATAAATTATTATTATTTTGTCATGTCTTACACTGACTGATGTCTCCCTGAGCATCACTTCAGGTGTAAACACATGGGGCATTTCCACCGGTGAGTTTTGAGGAAAGAGATCTCTGGGCCTTCCTTCGGAAGTGTTTTGGGTGGACTTGAACCTCCAACTTTTGGGCTGGCAGCTAAGCCCAGCACTTTAGCACTTAGGCTACCCAGGGATTCCACTGGCGCTTAGAAACTCCTCATTGACCGGGGTTGGTCTGTCCTTTCTTGTAGACAGCTCTCAAAGGGATTTGATGAATTATTCTTGTCTGGCAGCTCCACCCCACTGCTCTCCAGTGGCTGTGACCATGGAAAGCCCCACACTCCAGGGTGGTCAGAGCTGGTTCCTCACCTTTTCCCACCACGGGGAGCAGGGAGCAGAGGCAGGTTTGGTGACAAAGACTGCAGCCTGTGAAAGCCATGCGTGCTTCCCTTGTCTGTTTTCCCATTTAGCTTTTCTTTCCAAACACTGGAGTTTGGCAGGCTCAGATTCCCCGAGGAAGATGGTGTGAAATGCTGCCTGCAAGTAGGAGTCAGGCTTCGGGAGGGCGGTGCAGACTCGCGTTGTGGTCCTCGCAGATTCCCTGTCAGCTGCGTGCCTGTACCTCCTGGTCTTCTTCCATTCAGACTGTTTCTGTTTACCGGTCAGCCTTCTCTGTCCTCACTCAGAGGAATCTCGCACCCCCCTACATATAAAAATGTTTATTAAAAGTCCAGAAATGCAAATTAGAATAACACGGCAGTATTTAGGGCCTACCCAGTTGGCAAAGCTTTCGGGGTTGTTTCCGTTGTCGTTTTGCTGTTGTTTTACTCGGTGTTAATACTCAGCGCGTCAAGTTCTCGTCCAGGAAAAGGACACACTGTTGGTGACAATGGAAACAGCAACCAAGTAGATATAACCTATGTCTTGAAAATATGAACATCTGCCAATCCAGCAGTCACATACTCGTTAGCACATCCCAGGCACTCCCCAAAGGCAGGCATCCATACATCTGAGGACCAGCTATTCAACATGGACTTGGGGAGCGAGGGCCCACAATTTAAAGAATATCTTCATGCACACAACTGAGGTTCAAAGATATTACTGCTCAAAGTTCACACCCGTGATAAGTGACAGAGCACGGACTCTTAAGCACCTGGCTTCCAAACCTAGAAGGCAGTGTTAAGGAGGAGGAGCCTGAAGCCAATCCCACGGGTTCACAGTTCTGCTTGGCCACTTGCCAGCTCTGTGAGAAGCTATTTCCGCTAGTACCTCAATTTGCACATATGCACTTGGAGGAGAGTGCCCATCTTCTCACAGCGAAAATGAAATGAGTTCACTGCGTAAGGTGCTCGGAACAGTGCGTGCTCCTGTGTCGTCGTCGCTCATAGCAGTGGATTCTGGCTCATGGCAACACTATGGGATAGAGTAGAATCCTCCACACACACACACACACACACACACACACACACACACACACACACAGTGGTGTTTCCAAAGTTGAAATCTTCACAGGAGCCGATGGCTACCTTTCCCTTTGTGGAGCGGCTGGTGAGTTTGAACCATCGGCCTTTACATTAAGCAACTGAGCACTTAACCGTTGTGGCTCTGGCTCCCAAATGGCACACCACACCCAGAAATGTGGGGGTGCCACATTGTTCACCTGATCAGGTTTCAAAGGCCAGGCCGTCAGGCGAAAGATCAGTGTTATGAAGGATGACTGCGTACAAAACCGAAGATGGCCACACCGTTACACAACTGCCAAATCTCCCACATCCTTAACCGCTGTTAGAGCTCAATGCCTGAGCCGTGGTGGAGGCTAGAGATGGCAGGGAAACCCACAATCCATTTGCAGAATCTATCTAACCACACAGATTAAGCATCCACTGAATTCCTTCTGATCATTAGCCAAGGATATAAATAATCTTGCCACCAGGTAGATTACCCTCGCCCCTCAGGGAGGGGCAGTCGCTCCTAAGAAGACTGCCTGGGTGTGTCTTTGATGGTATCATCATACTGGGGACGGTACAGGGTGTCGTGTGGTCATAATCTGGCACCAATCTGAATTTGGGATGCTTTCCTTTGTTCTACAATTTATTTAAGTAGCATCCTGCCTATGAGTCCTTGGTGCCATTATGACCTTGTGCTAATGGCCTACCTCAACTGGGTGACATGTCTGTGTCTTTGTGTTGTCTCTGTACCTTTTAAGACTTAATGTACGTGCTCTCTAAATTGATTTTGAGATGGTGTCTCTTTTGTACACTGAAACACTGCCAAGTTACTTGACGACCAGACCGCTGAGAATCATGACCTGGCCAAGTTGAGACGTGACCTTAATGATGGCAGCAGCATTGCTCTCACTGTTGCATTCTTGCTGCCAGACATGCCTATCTGTTTCTCTATCTGTTATTCCAAGTGCCCGGTCATCATAAACCATGGTGATAATAGACCTCAAAATCGATGAGCCACTCCCTGTTTTCCTTTCACCCGATGGATGCTACTCCTTTGCTCAGGCTGAGTGGGAATCATCACCCTCCGAAGGGTTATTGCTGAGGTTATTGGAAAACTCACACATCATGATAATAGATACTGAACCTGTGACCTTGTTCTGAAGAGGGACTCATTTGGATTCAGACACAGGATGTTCACCAATTTTACACTTTTCTTCTTTATTTACATTAAAAAATTAGCTTTGCCAGAAAGAAGAAGCCCCAATATGTTTCTGATTCTTTGGACAGTACACACACACACACACACATACACACACACACCGCCTCACACACACACACACACACACACCCCACACACACTTCCACATTGACCTGTCGCATCTGGAAGCAAGGAGGTTCCCTGAACAGCTGCAGGGATGGAGGAACGTGTTGAGGGCCCCACAGGATGGAGACTGTGTCCGGCCTAGGAAATGAGGTTGGCTCCTCGGAGAGCAGCAAACACTTGGGGTCTGATCTTTCCACACTGGTAGCACATGGCTTGTCCTACCCCCCAGTCCACTGTTGACTACTCTCACAACTCTGCCAACACACACAGTTCACATTCTTTGGACCACCCAGGCAGCAAGATGGGGAAAGGCACAAAACAAATAATATTGGGTTCTTTGGTGGGTTGGGTGTCTTGCCCAGTCCGCTAGGGGTACCCAGTTCAAGGAGGCCAGCTGTGGGGGATGTCTTGGTCCCAGATCCTCGCTGCGCAGGATGAGGCTGGTGGGGCCATCCCCGCTCCACACTTCTGGCTTATTCTGGACCAGAGTCAGGGCCCAGCTCAGGGTGGACACGAGTCTGGGTGGTAGGACCAGCCTGGGTTAGAGCCATTAAGGCTGCCTGAGGCTGAGTCAGCTCTCCCCGAGGGGGAGGTAGGTCTTGACAGGAGGGGGAGGGAAGTGCCTGCAGACCTCCTTTTGGCCAGACCCAAGGTCCCAAACCAGCCACTTCCTCAAGATGTTGCTTTGGTAAAGATTGGTGATCTGCAGATTCAGAGAAATCATGCAGGGCCTCAGAAAGACAAAATTTCAGGCCCGAGCGGCAGCATCAGCAAAATGAGTCAAAACACACCAGCGGTGTCCTCAGGTGAACTTAACCAACTCCCGCCCCGGGGCCATATTCCTCCGCTGCCCGCTTTTGCATTGCCTACAAACTAAGAATGTTGGTCACATATTTTTAATGGTGGAGCAAGTTTTAAAGAAAAGAATAGCGTTTGTGGCGTGTGGAAATGAGAACAAACTCAAGCATCAGTGTCCATAAAACACCGCGTCACTTACTCTTGCCCACACGGCCGCGGGCTGCTTCCATGCAAGCATTGCAGGGCTGAGTCGTGGCGACCCAGCCTGAAGAACCTAAATGATTTACCACCTGGCCTTTCAGAGGGAAAATTTGCCAGCTACTCTTTCTGAGCTCGTGATTTCAGACTTCAACACACCTCACGACGCACCTCCACTGCCACACTGCTAGAAACTGTGCCCCCGGCGTGTCAGTTTCTACCAGTGACCTCCATGGTGGAGCTTCCAGGCCAAGAAAGACTAGGAAGTGAAACCCGACAACCTGCTTCCAAAACCCCCCCAAGGAAAACCATGCAGGTCACAACAGAACTTTGTCTGCTACAGTGCCGGGTTGGAAGGCGCTCAGAACATACAGGGTGATACAAGGTTGGGCCCGAACACATCAACAGGCATGAAGCTGCCGCAGGGCCCAGCACTGTTTCCTTCTGCTGCCCGTGGGGTCACGGTGAGGGCAGTGAGCTAACTCAACGGCTTCTGGTGACACCAAGGACAGAAATCACCTAGCAAACCAACCACGCCACACCCGCCGGTGATGTCATGCCCATTGCAACACAGCCCGACTCTACAGTTCAGACCGCTCCTTGGGGGTTCTGAAACTGTAAATCCCCCCCTCTCTTTAATTGTATTTACTCTTTTTTAAAATTCTCTCTTTTTGTGGACTATAACACGTACAAAGAAAAACATACTCTGTGTAGTTGTCCAGTCCACCCCATCGAAACAATCAGAGAGGCTGGAAATCTTTCTTGGTGCTGACTGCCTCCTCCCCCTTTGAGCAGCTCAGGGGAATCACCCACCTTGCAGTTCACAGCCCAACACCCAACCCGCTATACTTCCAGGGCTCCTGGAAGCATCTAGAAATGAAAGCAAACAAACAAACTCACTGCCAACTGAATTCCAATTCGTGATGACCGTGTAAGACAGAGTGGAACTGTGGGAGTCCTGTGAGATTCCGAGACTGTAGATCTCTATAGGAGTAGAGCGTCTCATCTTCCGTTCTTGAGTCTGCACCAGCCAGGAGGGCTTGTGAAATAGATTGCAGCCCCCACTTCTAGAGTTCTGACCCTGTAGTTCTGAAGTGAGGCCCCACATTTGCATTCCAATCAATTTCCAGTGTGCTGATAATGCTGGTCCTAAATCCACACATTCAGAAGCACTTTTCAAGGAAAACAGAGTGTGATGACTCGGGTGCTGGGTTGCACAGTGGTTATGAGTTGGGCTGCTAACCTCAAAGTCAAGAGTTCCAAACCACCAGCAGCCCTGAGGGAAAAGATGAGGCTTGCTACTCCCCTAAAAACTTACGGTCTCATAAAACCCACAGAGGCAGTTCTACTCTATACTATAGGGTCACTATGAGTTGTGATTGACTCAACAGCAGTGATTGGAGTTTTGAGCGTGTTGACCAGGGGCAAAAAAAAAGTGGTTGGCCATAGGAGCAAGGGTTGATGAGAGAGACATGAAGGCGAGTATGTTCTAGAGCAGTGGTTCTCAACCTTCCTAATGCCGCAACCCTTTAATACAGTTCCTCATGTTGTGGTGACCCCACAACCCTAAAATTATTTTCTTTTCTTTTTTTAAAATTTTGTTTTATTAGGAACTCATACAACTCTTATCACAATCCATACATACATCAGTTGGGTAAAGCACATTTGTACATTCATTGCCCTCATCATTCTCAAAACATTTGCCCTCCACCTAAGCCCCTGGCATCAGCTCCTCATTTTCCCCTCCCTCCCCACTACCTCCTCCCTCATGAACCCTTGATAATTTATAAATTATTATTTTGTCATATCTTGCCCTGTCCAACGTCTCCCTTCACCCACATTTCTGTTGTCCATCCCCCAGGGAGGTGGTCACATGTAGATCCTTGTAATCGGTTGCCCCTTTCCAACCCACCTTCCCTCCACCCTCCCAGTATCACCACTCATACCACTGGTCCTGAAGAGATCATCCACCCTGGATTTCCAGTGTTTCCAGTTTCTATCTGTACCACTGTACATCCACTGGTGTAGCCAGATTTGTAAGGTAGAATTGGGATCATGAGAGTGGGGGTGGGGGAAGGAAGCATTTAGGAACCAGAGAAAAGTTGTATGTTTCATGATTGCTTCACTGCAGCCGGACTGGCTCATCTCCTCCCTGCAGCCCTTCTATAAGGGATGTCCAGTTTCCCACAGATGGGCTTTGGGTATCCACTCCTTACTCCCCCTTACTCACAATGATATGATATTTTGTTCCTTGATGCCTGATACCTGATCCCTTTGACACCTCGTGATCACACAGGTTGGTGTGCTTCTTCCATGTGGGCTTTGTTGCTTCTGAGTTAGATGGTTGCTTGTTTACCTTAAAGCCTTTAAGACCCCAGATGCTATATCTTTTGATAGCTGGGCACCATCAGCTTTCTTCGCCACATTTGCGTGTATGCACCCATTTGTCTTCAGTGATTGCGTCAGGAAGGTGAGCATCATAGAATCATAAAATTATTTTTGTTGCTATTTCATAACTGTAATTTTGTTACTGTTAAGAATCATAATGTAAATATCTGATATGCAGAATATATTAGATGACCCCTATGAAAGGGTCATTCAACCCCCCAAAGGGGTCACGACCCACAGGTTGAGAAACACCGTTGAGGCATAGTGAAGCTGGAAAGATAGGCACACAGGTTTGCTAGAGAAGAGTGTGTGTTTGAGTCACCTACTCAGCATGCACACACAGGGAGTACGCACGTAGATGGCAAGACTAAAGCTCTACCGCCTTAATGGCAGGGCTAGACTTCTCTATTGGAACTTAAATCTGAACACCCTGGTTTGCAGAATACTTTGAATGACAGTGACACCCCTAAATTCGTTTCCGGAGATTAAGTCTCCATTGAATTCCTTCTGACCTTTAATCAAGAGTGTAGTCAGAGGGTCTCAAACTTTTTAAACAGGGGCCAGTTCACTGTCCCTCAGACCCGTTGGAGGGCTGGATTATAGTTTAAAAAAAAAAAAAAACTATGAAAAAATTCCTATGCACACTGCACATATCTTATTTTGAAGTAAAAAATCAAAAGGGGCAAAAACACCCAGCGGGCCAGATAAATGTCCTCTGTGGGCTGCATGTGGCCCGAGGGCCATAGTTTGAGGACCCCTGTAATCTTGGCTCTAGAGGGAACGCAGTTTCCTAGGGATTAGCCCAGGGGTATCTCTTCATGGAGATGGCCATACTGGGGACAGTACAGGGGCCATGTGTCATGCCCTATCAGTTGCCCCTTGAATGCCTTGATTGGAATGACCTGGACCAATCTGGTCAGCCCTTCTATTTAACAATGTACATGACCCAGTTGTGGTCCCACTCCTGCTTCTGTGGTTCCACCTGGAAGTGTGATGTATTGATCTGCTACCAGTCATGCTTTGGTGACAGTTTCCTGTGGTTTTTAAAGTTCTGTATCCCAACCAACCCTTTAAGGCCACTCTGACCTTGTGCTAATGGCCTCTCTCATCTGGATGAGAGATGTGTCTGTGTCTTTGCCTCTTTTAAGATGTAATAAATGTTCTCCTTAAATTATAGTTGCCACTGGAGTCTTTTTTATATCCTAAAACACTCCATTGATTCAAATCTTGGTTGAAGCAAATAAATTACTTTTAAACTCATGGCATCATGTGCCTATCAATTCCATCCTTCCTCTGGAGGTAACATGGAAAGATTGAGTTCCAAAGGGATACTTGAAACATGAAGGAACTTGGACTTAATACTTTGGGGCCAGGTTTCTTTATTTCATTCCAAATCGGCGGATCACTTGTTGTTCCCTTGTCCCTGGTTGGTTAACACCACTTCCTTTCTCCCCACCTTCCCCTCTCCCATGTCCCCTCAGAACTGTCAGTCCCATTGAAAAAACCTTATTTTCTCCCCAAAGCTATGTACTTAACTTTTTTTTTTTTACAAAACCACCCTATCACCTTCAGATTACTCTCCATTACACTTAATACATTTGTCTAATCTGTAATTCCATTCTTTGTAATATTTTTCAAACTCTGTTTGGATAGCTCACAACACCTCCCTTGGTTTTTTCTTCACCTCTTGTATATCATCAAATTGCTGTTCTTTCATGTCTCTCTTCATTCTTGAAACCATAAAGAAGTTGATCAGAGAAAGATCAGGTGAGTAAGGTGCATGGGGTAAGAGAGGCAAGCTGTTTTTGCCAAAAACTGGCTCACTGAGATGGCTGGGTGAGCAGGTGCATTGTCATGGTGGCAAAACCAGTCCCCCATCTGCCACTTACCAGACGTTTTTTGTTGCCTGTTATGCAATCTTTTCAGAACCTCTAAATAGAAAGCTTGATTAGCGGTCTGATCTGGTGGAATGAACTCCAAATGCACTATCCCACCACCACCCCTCCTCTCCCCCCGCCACCGCCTCCCAAACACAGCAAAAAAGGCATCGTCTTGATCTTTGAGTTCACTCGAGGAGCTTTTTTGGGTTGAGGCGACAATGGCATCTTCCACTGGCTTGATCGATGTTTTCTCTCAGGATCGTAAGAGTAGCACCGTCTCTCCTCACCAGTAATGGACTTGGGGAATGTCTGGGCTGCTTTGGAGCTGTTTTCAAAGCATGGCAGGCTTCCAGTTGAAGCTCCTTTTCCTGCTCAGTCAGAAACCCAGGCACGATTTTTGAAGCGGCCCTTTTCATTCCCAAAACGTGCGTCAAAATCCGCGGCGCCGAGCTCCCACATAGTCCAGGTGACTTCTCCATCACTTCAGACGTCTGCTGTCAGTCTTGGAGCTCATGGGCATGAATTTCGTCAGCATTTTCGTTCATTTAGGAAGCTGCGGGACGTCGAGAAAGAGAATTGTCATCAAGCGACACTTCATCATTTTTGAAATGAGAAAAACACTCGTGCAGTTGAGTTTTTTCCAAGGTGCTGTCCTTGTAAGCTGTGTTCAACATCACAACAGTTTCTATGGCATTTTTCCTGAGCAGGATACAAAATTTCACAGCTGCATGCTGTTCTCTTAAATTGACCATCACAAAAAATAAGGTTTGAGCAAAACTGTTTTTACGAAAAAGTTCACTGTGACCAGAGAGAACCTTCCCAGGTGATGCCACTGGGTGCAATAACTCAGAGCTGGATGCTCACCTAGCAGGAAAAATGTGTACTTTGAAAGCTCCACCCAGTGGAACTTTCTGCAGTTTTTGTTTTGTTTTGGGTGGGGAGCTCCTTTGTATTTGTTTTGGTTATTTGTGACTGCCTAGATACAAAGTATCCCCAAATACTGTGACTTAAAGAGACAGTACTATTGTATTTGCTCAGGCTAGGTAAGTGGGCAGGGCTCAGCGAGTGACTTACCTGCTGGTATGGCCAGTGGTCCCTTGTGAGGCTGTATTCAGCCTCTAGATCTGGGAGTGTGTTAGGATAGTGGGGCTCAGGCCCTCTTTCTGTGGGCTCACCACAGAATTTTCCCATCATGAGAGCCAGCCTTCTTACACCTGGCTTAGGAATCTCAAGGAACACTAACCAGAAGCTTAGGGTCCTCTTGAAACTTTAGCACGGAACGGGCACCACCTAGCTCCACACCTGCTACAGTCTATTGGCTAAAGCGAGCAAACAGGCTGAGAAGTTAGTGTTGTGTGTCAACTTGGCTAGCCGGGAAACTACCTTTGTTGAGTTGATTGCAGCTCATGGTTGGCTCTATAGCACAGAGCTGAACTGCCTCACAAGACTGTAATCTCTATGGAAACAGACCGACTCTTCTCTCCCCTGCAGAGTGGCTAGTAGGTTAGAACCTCTGACCTTTGGCTAATAGCCCAGTGCTTTAAGTGCTGTGCCACCAGGGATCTTTGGCTAGCCTGTATACCTAGTTATTTACTGAACACAGGTGCTGCTCTAAAGAACTCTGTAGATGGGGTTAACATCTACAATCAATTGAGTTTAAGTAAAAGTGATTAGCCTGTGCCTGGAGGGGCTTCATCAAGAGCAATGTAGCTGAGAGGAATGACTGAAACCTGAATGAAGGCCAAACATGATAGTGGGACGAGAGGAAAGTAAAAGGAAATATAGAAAAGAGCTAGGAGGCAAAGGGCATTTATAGAGGTCTAAATACAGGCATGTACATATGTAAATAAATGCATATATAAGGATAGGGAACTAGATCGATGTCCATATATTTAGATGTTAAGTATTAAGGCAGCAGATGGACATTGGTCCTTTACTTGAGTCCTCCCTCAACACAAGAACACTTTGTTCTAATAACCTGGCATTCCATGATGCTCACCTTCCCAACACAATTGCTGAAGACAAAATGGGTGTATAAGTAAATGCAATGAAGAAAGCTTATGGTGCCCAGCTATCAAAAGATATGGTGTCTGGGGTCCTTAAAGGCTTGAAGACAAACAAGTGGCCATCTAGCTGGGAAGCAACAAAGCCCACATGGAAGAAGCATACCAACCTGTGTGACCATGAGATATTGAAGGGACCAGGTATCAGGCATCAAAGAAAAATCATATCATTGTAAATGAGGAGGAGTGAAGAGTGGAGACCCAAAGCCCATCTGTAGACCATTGGACATCCCCTTATAGAAGGTTCACAAGGAAGAGAAGAGCCAGTCAGGGTGCAGTATAGAAATAATGAAACATACTCCTTTCCTCTAGTTCTTTAATGCTCCCTCTCCCACTATCATGACCCCAGTTCTACCTTACAAATCTGGTTAGACCAGAGGATGTACACTGGTACAGTTAGGAAATGGAAACACAGGGAATCCAGGACAGATAAACCCCTCAGGACCAATAATGAGAGTAGTGATACCAGGAAGGTAAGGGGAAGGTAGGGGTAGAAAGCGGGGACAAATCACAATGATCTACATATAACCCCCTCCCAGAGAGACAGACAACAGAAAAGTGGGTGAAGGGAGGTACCAGTCAGTGTAAGACATGACAAAATAATGCTTTATAAATTATTAAGGGTTCATGAAGGAGGAAGAGGAAAATGAGGAGCTGATATCAAGGGCTCAAGTAGAAAGAAGATGTTTATCTCGACATACACACACCCTACAATACTGGAAATCAACAGCAAAACCTTGCACATTGCCAGCAGGACAATCCCCAAGCAGCCTGCACAGCTATTGAGCAGAAGTATTGGCATATGGGCTCACTGTGGTGGGCCACTGTGATGGCCTTCTCAGTTCCATCCTTACAAACAAATAATACCATCGTTAAGTCTGGTGAGAACAAGCGTGAGGCTGCTGGATGCAGACGTATGCACCACTGACGTGAGCCTCTTTTAGTGTACTGAGACGTTCGTGCCAACATGACACTCTTAAGAACTGCAAGAGAATCTTGGCCCAAACCTAACGATCAGGAAGAAAGGAATGATGTCAAGCCTTTCCCCAATCTCTAATCTGACGATAAGCTCTTACTTGTCCCAGCTGTGGCCCTTTTAGCTCGGCCGTTCATCAGTCAACCGCAATCCAGACAATGGGCTAGGCCTTGGCGAGAGAATGGCGAATAAGGCTCAGGATGTTCCGCTAGGAACAATCTCATTGGCCATTCGACTTCTTCTTGAATATGTTTCTTTTTGTTTTGTTTTTTTTTTATATACCTGGACAGCTAAACGAGAAAGTCATTGTCACTCTAGAGAAATCAAACACAAGTTCAGTGAAGCTCATGGGAAAAAGGTCTCCTGGTAACTTGTGCCAAGAGCTGAGGAACACTCAGCCGGAAGCAACCGTTCTTAGGGGAGAGCCTCGGTCCAAGTCTCTGCAGTGATGTCTCCTGGCATCGATGGCAGGAGGGCCTTCGGACCAACACTTCTTCCAAAGAGAAATCTCAAGGGCCTTTACAGTCTTTTACAAGTGGCAGATGGACATGGAAGGAGAAAACGAGTTGTCCAGACCGTGGATACTCTTTAGAACAAAACAGCAAGGTGACTGGCAGGTCTCGGGGCATCTCTTGATCCTTCCCAGCATGTAAAGAATATTCACGTGGGCGAAACAAGGGGCTGCAAAGGCTGACTGCCGTAGCTGTGCCTCGCAGAGGCACCTGTGCCGCGCAGAGGCACCTGTGCCGCGCAGAGGCACCTGTGCCGCGCAGAGGCACCTGTGCCGCGCAGAGGCACCTGTGCCGCGCAGAGGCACCTGTGCCGCGCAGAGGCACCTGTGCCGCGCAGAGGCACCTGTGCCGCGCAGAGGCACCTGTGCCGCGCAGAGGCACCTGTGCAGCGCAGAGGCACGGGAGGCTGTGTGGTTGAGAGAAGCTCAGAGGACAGGGCAGAATGGAGTACACCTGTGATTACACTACTGCCTTAAAACGAATTACAACGCGCTGCCTTAAAAGTAAGATTCCATCATACTTACCTGTTGGGGGAGATACCATGATCACGAAGGTGGTTTTCCCAGGGCGAGGCTCACCCATTGCACTCTGGGTGTGCTGACCTCTGCCATTTCCCCAAATGTGGGAAACTCGACTGCATCATTGGTGGTCGTGGGGGACTGTATTCGCACTCTCCCCTCGTAAAAAAAAAGCAAGATTTCATGACTTCATTTGTTTGTCAAAAGTGATTCAAGAGAGGAGATCTATGAGAAGGGACCATCAGAAATCGGAGAAAGCCAAGAAACGCGGCAGCAAAGGACACTTTTGCAGAAAGTCCTCCGCAAAATACCGTGCTGAGTTTTCACTCAAACACATGGCAACAATTTCAGCCCCAAGTGAGAATGTGGAGCTGGGAAAACATGTCCTCGAATGTGGTTTCCTGAATTGCATCCTTCGGTTGAAATATTGACGTACACTCCACTAGGCCCACTGCTTGTTTTCCCGGGGCTGAGGAAGATGGAAGATCAGAGCTATCCCACTCTGCAAGAGGTTTC
Source organism: Tenrec ecaudatus (assembly GCF_050624435.1). Lineage (NCBI taxonomy): Eukaryota > Metazoa > Chordata > Mammalia > Afrosoricida > Tenrecidae > Tenrec > Tenrec ecaudatus. The sequence continues at coordinate 48,194,786 of NC_134540.1, read as the reverse complement.
TGCCAGGTGACCGGGAGTTACTTAGTTTTGCCTGGAGCATGCTATGACAGGAGTGGAGGGGAGGGCAAGGGAGGGAGCCACGGCCTTCTCATCCTCGAAGGAGTTCAGTATCCCTTCCTGCCACCCCTGACCGGCATGCCTGCTCAAGTCACTATCATCTTCTCCTCTCTTCACTCCAAGATTCCGAGTGAGCTACTGGCACCTTCTAGGCAAGAAACTTGCCTTTTTTGTGGCTTGCACATTTTGTAGTTGATTCTGGGTGGTCCAAACGGTGAACGCGCTGGGCTGCTACAGCTAACCACAAGGCTGGAGGTTTGAATTCACCCAGAGAGGCCTCCACAGAAAACCTGCATCCCAGGAGTCACCAGCCTGCACCCCTGGGAAGCCTGGTCTACTCGGCAGCACATGGAGGTACTGGGAATTGGACCCCACGTGATGGCAACTGGTCTTTTGTAGCAGATCCGCCCAATGCACTGTGCCTTCTGACAATCTGACTGCTACTTCCACTGGCACGATAAATCCAAATAAAAAGAAATCCTGACAGCTACAATGCTTTCTCCATAATAATGCAGCTTAGTGGTCTAGTTATGATGTTTCTCTACTTCAACTCATAGAGATGCTATAGGCCTTGGCAGAACTGTTTTCTAGGGTTTTCAAAGCTGAGATCTTTTTGGAAGCTGACTGCCCCATCTTTCTCCTGCAGCACTGCTGGTGGGTGGCTCTTTTCGTTAGCAGCCAAGCACTTAAGCACCGCACCACCAGGAGATTACTAAACCCTAAGCCAAACCAATAGCTGTCTAGTCAATTCTTATTCACATCAGCCCAGAGTTGAACATCCTCCTAGTCGTTCCAAGGCTGTAGAGCTTTACAGAAACACACAACCACATCTTCCCAGAGAACGGCTAGTAGGTTAGAGCTTCCAACCTTTCACTTAGCAGTTGAGCTTTTAACTATTGCCCTGGACTTTCAAAGTTCAAGATCTCTCCTCCTCTCTCAGTGTGTTGTACGGTGGCTGGCTAGTGCATCGCTACGTTGCTGGAAACTGTGCCATCATATTTTATCTTAGTTTTAAACTTATTACTTGGGTGAATGCTATCAATATTTCAAATACCAGTAGGGTCATTCATGGTAGATAGGTTTCAGGGAAGCTTCCAGACAGACTTGGAATAAAGGCCTGGTAACTTGCTTCTGAAAGTTACCCAATGAAAACCGTATGGATCGCGGAACCTTGTTCTGAGACTGTAATCTGGTTAGCTGGAAGGAGAAAGAAAGACATCCTATGTGGGAGAGGGGAGGGCCAGCGAAGACAAGAGTGACCTCCAAAGTGGAGGAGCGACACAAGGTCATACAGTGGGCTCGAACACAGCAATGTGTGAGGATGGCACCAGAATGAGTCAACTCTCACTCTGCTCCACATCAGGTCGCCAGGCATCACAGCAGACTCCACGGAAACGAACAGCAGCCATCAAGTTCAAGAGCCCGGGAGAATAGTGAACCTCATGCCTTCTCCATGCCGCTTAGCTAGGGCACCCTTTGTGCAGGGAGCTCCACCCTTGAACACAGCATGGGATAGAGAGAGACGCAGGTGTGTTCTGATTGAAGCAGGTGGTATCAGGCCTGCTGCTCTGTCCACCTGGGCACCAACTCGGACTCCCTAGAGCCACACCCTTCAATAGAACAGTCACTGTTGACATTTAAGTTCAACCTTTAAAAGTTTAAAATTCAGTTCTTCAGTCACACTTGGCCCTTTCAATGGCCCCAAAGTCACGGGTGGCAAGTGGCTACCGCACAGCGTGGATGCAAATCATTTCCATCACTGGAAGAGTTCCAGCCCTGCTCTAGAGCCTAAGCTCTCTCTAAGTGCACTCTGGGAAACTGCTAGTGCTTTCCTAGGCGGGGACCATGGCTTGGAGAAGACCATTGGCTTTCCTTTAACACCTGAGCAACCTGAAGTCCACAGAGGCTTCGTGAAGAAACAGCGAGTCCTCTGCTCAGTGAAACGAAGTCCTCTGCTCGCCTTTGTTGAGAATGGGTTGTTGTGAGTGGCCATCAAATGGTTGTTGTTAGCGGTCCCAGGTGAAGCAGCACCAGACCTGGGCCAACCCTCCACATGTTGTCGCCCTTTAGTGTGTGTGCTTGAGCTCTTACGGAAGTGTTCTAGCATTTTTGCCAACCAACCCTCTTCTCCACCAAATGTAATATCCTTTTCCCAGAGATTGTCCTTGATGATGCAGCCAAGGTGGGTGCAAGTCTTGCCATCTTCACACCGAGGGGACATTCTGGTTATTTTCTGTGAGGCTGAGTCGTTTGTTCTTTGGGCCATCAACAGCCACTCATCACTTACAGGCACATGAATATGGTTAGGTTCCAAAAACCAGGTGATGATGGGAAAATGAACAATGCCCCTATTGGACCGCAAAATGGAGGACAGCTATATCATTACCTAGATCCCACACCGCTGAGAATCATGACGTGGCCAAGTTGACAGATGGCTTTAAACATCGGAGCCAGTACGACCTTGCACCTCAGCACTCCTCACTGTCAATGCCGAAACTAGTTGGACAGTAGATATTTTTACTACTGTCACAAATGCAAAATGTCAGAAAACAGCAAACCTGACAAGTGAGGTGTGTGAGAATCCTGGCACAGCCAGTGTTCTTCACTGACATCACAATTCAGTGCTTCTGTCTCTTGTTCTCTAATTCGACTTTCACAAGTATATGGACGGATTGAAAAGACCAAGGTTCTCATCAGGTGCACCTTAGCCATCAAAGTGACTTTGAGTTTTAAGATTGTAAAGGGTTCATCTGTAGCAGACCCGCTTACCTTTCTCAATCCCTTCCGCGACTGTGGTCAGTAGCCTCCCAGGATTCACCACTCACACCCACAAAGCCTTTCATTGGCCTTCACTGTTTGACAGCCATAACCCAGTCCCAAGCAGCTCAGCGGTTTAGAAAGAGGCTGCGATTTTCTACTAGCACAATCAGCTTCGGGCACTTAAAGGAGGCATTTAGACTCACATCAGACCCAAGCAGATGTGGAGGGAAATACTGTCAATTAGCGAGAGGCTAATTAATCTTTCTTTGCCACTTGGACTCTGGCAGGCTCTAGAAAGCCCTGTTTTGCTCGGAGCTGTGGGAGCGCTTGCTATGGCAACGAGACATGATTATGATGTTGATTCCTTGACTCTGTGGAAAAGCTGGCTGTGGAGGGCACATTTCAGCAGCAGCAGCCACCCTGCAGTTAGGAAAGAAAAGGAATTAGAAGATGGAAAGCGCTGTAATGAGCTAACCGGGCGTTTTGGATTCTCTGCTTTTCGCAGATCAGCCTATTTTAACCTGCGCAGCATCTTTCATTTCACGTCCTTTAAAGTGATTTTCCTACCTGCATCTTGTTGTTTCTCAGTCTCGATGACATTGTGTTTCTGTCTTTCGTTTTGTTTGGTTGTAATACACAGTGGCCCCGCTTCATGCGAGGACTGTTAGAGATGTTTTTTGGAGGGGTGGGAGGGGTGGCAGCCTGCAGGACCTCACTGGGCTTTTCCAAGAGCTCTGAACTTGCCCGGTGATCGTGCACGTCTGTTCACTTCTTCCTGTGCTAATCACACTGTGGCTGCCTTCGAGATGGGTCTATTAACAAGCTGTTGCTCTTTATTGCAATAGAAAGCCTTCTCTTCCCGAGTGGAGTGTCTCATGGCTTTAAACTGCTGACCTTGTGGTTGGCAGTCCAATGTGACACTGATATGCCACCAGGGTCCCTTTGAATAAAAATATATATGAACTATTATCTAGTAAGAGATGGGCCCCAGAAGTAGACACATTTCCTAAAAGGAAGCAGAGAATCAGCATGGTGCCTAGTCAGGCGTGTGCCTACCCTCTTGCCTCCTGAATAGGAGCAACTAAAAGAACAGCAAATAACAAAAAATGGCAAAAGAATGACAAATCGCATGTGCGTAAAATCATTACTAAACCCAGGTGAGCCTATAAGCCCTAGACAAAGACTGAGAGTTCTTCAAACCTAGCAGCAGTTTTAATTTATTTTTGATAAATCCAGCTACATAAAAAACAGAAGTTGCAAAATATATAAATAAATTATAGTCTCAAAAATTCTGCTTGGAAAATACCCCACAAGCAAAATATTTTTTTAATATTTGCAACTCCCTGCCCAGAGGACTAATTTTCCTACTACATGAAGATCTCCAACAAGCAAGATTGGAAAATTCTATAGGAAAACGGCCTTCATTCCCTGAAGAAGAAAAAAAAATCTATAAATGGCTCCCGATATTTGAAAAGATACACAACTCCATTCATATTCCATTTCATGGATGGAAATTAGAAATTCCCAAGAAAACCTAATTCCCAAGAAGACCCCTGGTGGATGGAGCAGTGGTTCAGGACTCGACACTCAGCTGCTACATGGAAGGACAGTCATTTGACTCCCCAGCCACTCCTCAGAAAGACGGGGCAGTGCGTTTCCATAGAGATTACAGCCTCGTTTGTTAGGCTGAGTTGCCAAAGAAACAAAACCAGTGACATACAAATATGTTCAAGTAAGAACTTTATATCAAGAAGGAATTTTATATCAAGAAATTGTCCCAGCCCGGTCCGACTCAAGCCATGGGTCTGATCTGAGCCAGAGTGCTCCTCGGACTCACGTAGCCTCAGGTTGATGACGCAGACAGGTGAGGTGGGAAGCAGCGTGAGCACAGGCAGGTGTGTGCAGAGGTAAGTGGATCTAAGGTTAATGGGAGACTGACAGCGTGTCGGTAGCTCCCTGGGTCGGTGGCCAGCAGGAGGCCACCTATAGAGGGAGACACAGAGTCCCATCTAGGAGGAAGGTGGAGGGCAAGAAGATGTCCCCAGTATCTTTCTTACAAAAAGGCCACACTCCCAAGGAGGCACTCCACCCATTCAGTTACACATAGGCTCAAGTTGACATAAAATCAAACTCCCACTGCTAGGACGCCCCGTGGAGCCCCACAGCATCACTACGATCTGCAATCCACTTGACAGTAATGGGTTGGGGATTTTCGGCATACTGACAGAGATTAAAACTTCAGAAACACACTCTGGACCAGGCTCTCTCATGTATTGCTAATGGGGGAATAAATGGACGCAACCACTTTCAAAGGTAACGGATCACTATATTTCCAAATGACACGAACAGGTATCCTTTGATCAAAATCACATGTACAGAACACCCTTCGTTTATTTAGACATTCTCTTATAGACCTGCAATTGCACAAGTGCCAAGAGAGCAACTGCAGAATTGTTGGCAATGCCCAAGGACTGGAAAGAGCCTCAATGTTCTCCTTTATGAAAGAAGATATTGAATATGACTCTTCCATGTAATGGAATATCATATTATCATTACAAAATTGAAGCGATTCCATCTGTACTGATAAATCATGAAGATACATGACTAAATGAAAACGAGCCAGATGTAAAAGATAGGAAGAGTATGTTTTTCTCTACGGGTATGTGAGAGGAGAGAGGGCAGGGAGAATGTATGCTTGTTAATATATATGCATTATCTAGAATGACAACCAGAAGAAAGCATGCTTGCTCTTCAGGCAGTTGTGAACTTGATGAACAGGTGGGAGGGAGGGGGAAATTTCCATTTACCCCCTGTATGTTTACAAGGTTGATTCATTGCATGCATTACCTATTCAAAATAAAATTTTAAAAGTAGAAGCTCAGGTTATGAAATATTGCCTCTTTATCATCAGTGAAAAGTTACAGTCTTGTTTCAGCAATAGATAAATAATGAGCTAGGAGAGTAGCCCCAGAGCGCCTGTTAAGCAGAGCGAGTGGGACATTTGGGAGACCTTCAGACCGTCCACACTGCCGTTTCATGCGCCCCAGTGAAGCACACACATTCCCAAGGGCAAGATCAGGAAACAGCTGGAAGATTTAAAGACAAAGCGAACCATCCTTCCTTTATGGTTGCGCTTTTCTTGGTAAATATGCTCCTGACTTAATCACCTAGTGGTGTTTGAGTCCCCATCTTGTGCTAAGCACCTGTGATTAGCGTTTGGGGTGGGGGAGGAGGGGGCTACGCGATAGAAAGAGGAAAACACATATTCTCTCTCTTCAATCAATCTCTGATCTAGGAAGATCATCTAATTAGGAAGAAAAGCCCAGTGCACAGGGAATAGTCTTCTCCTTTCTGTGAAACAATGTAGAACAAAGTTCAGAAAGGTTAGTTAGGAAAGATGGGGGATTGGAAAGATGAACCGTGAGGAGGAGGGGGAATCCCTCATGGTTACAGTGAAGTTGTATCAGAATGGGTAGGGATTGTTGAATGTAAATCTTATCATCTGCCCTGCAAATCTTCGCCCAATTCACAGGAAGACATTAAAATAATAATGTAATTTTTTCCAGAAACTTTTTGAATCCTCCTTATTTATGATGTATAACCACTTCTGATTGTATTTTTAAAATCCTTAGCAAATACTACAAAGTGTATGGGGTCTTGGTGTTGTGGAAATCTGACAAGTGGGAGACAGCCAAGACAGGTGTAATGGGGGCTGCTGTCCACTGGTAGGAGCTGGTTGTAGGAGAGTGAGTCGGGGCTGGCTTCTCTGGGGGGCTGCCTTGCGAGTGCAGCCTTTCCCCCCATCTTGATGTGGTAAAATGAACTCTTTGCCTGTTGGGCACAACCCATGTTCCAGTCTCCCATGGGCAAACCCAAACAGATTTTGTCTGACAAGGAAGAACAAAAGTTAAAATTGGGAGAACCAGCAATGTATACATAAGTGTGCTGAATTATTATAATTTTTAATTTATTTGGAGGGTCCTGAGAAAAGAAGTCTCAGATGGGTCTTCTTTGACGGACAACCAGTAAAGAAGAAGAATTACAACTCTCCAATGAACAAGATCGCTGCTGGTCCAAACCATTCGGGTTTGGCTACTAATTGGGGTCATGGGTTCAAATCCACTCAGAGTTGCTGCAGGTGAAAAGCCTCAGGTTCTGCTTCCATGAAAACTGCATCCAAGAAGCCCTCCGGAGCAGGCCCCGGCAGCACGGGGGGCTGTCGGGAGCCAGAGTCCGCCTGATAGCCAAAGGTCTGAGGCGAGGGCACACACGTGGGTTCCCACGGACCATCTCCATGTTTAAATGTCATATCAGCTGAGTAATCCAGGGCATGTGACTGAATCTTGTTGGGCTTCAGGTTTTGAGCTAAAAGTAGGGATAGAAATTACATCACAGAGTCATTAAGAAAATGAAAGGAGACGAAGATAAATGTTACATCTTAGATTCTTAATCATCTGAAGCCATTCATTTTTATCACTCCATCTCAAAGCTGTGTTTTCTCCTCCGCACTGTAAATCCAAGTCTGACGGGGATCCAACCCTGTCCCCTGTGAGGATCAATACATGGCATTAGACCTACCTATAATCTATTACATCTGATGCTGGCTGTTTCCATTTACATTATGAATAATACAAATATTTATAACAATTCTTTATTGATCTTCTCCTATCTGCCAGGTTCGGTGAGTTCAGCAGCCCCCAAGAATTAGTACAACCATTAGCCCCATGACATCGGTGAGGGGCTCGTGATAATTTACGCTATTTTTGTTACAGAATGCAAAACCGCAAAGCCAAATAATTTGTTCTAAATTACCTGATGATCAAAACATACATCCAGAATTCTTTCATGGGCCCAGCTGTGTCCTAGCATTGTATAAAAGAAATTGATGAACGGTAATTCCTGACATTAAGAATTTACTGCTCTAAGAAGGCAAATCAATATCTTATATCACCAAGGACAGGCCTATAATTATGGGCCCCAACAGCCAGAGTCAATCTCCCAGAGCTGTTATTTAAAAAAGAAAGAAAGAAAACAACATATACAAAACTTCCATTAAAAAGAATCTAACAAATTGTAAGCCTCTTATAGCAAGCCTTTTCTTTTCCCCATCCCTCATTTTGTGCTTTCTCTTTGTAGGACCCAGAGACAAATGACAGCAAACCTTCCTGTGGGGGGATCTGAATGACACTGTTGATGTTGTTTTAAATTCCATAGATGTGCTGGCTTGTCTCAGGGGGATGGTGATTGACGGAAAGATGCCAATAGAATACAAATTCCTATACTTTAAGGAATACAAGCAAGAACTTAGCTGCAAGACAATTGCTGTAGAGAGCAGGAGATAGAGTTGCATCCTCAAGGTTGGAGGCATGTGTCCTTTCAGCTCTCACGTTGCCAGAGATGGTGGTGGTGGTGGTGGTGGGTGTCACTGAGCTATTCCTTCGATGGTGACGCTGTGTACAATGGAACAAAATGCTTTCCGGCCCTGTGTCATCTTCAGGGTAGGCTGGAGTTTGTTGTTATAGCCGCTGGAGATTGTAAGTGCCTCCCAACCTTGGCGGTGGGAGAAGCTTGAGGCTAGTCTCTACAAGGTCAGCTGCTCCAACCCACCAGCTGCCCCACCGAAGAAAGATGAGGCTCTCCGCTCCCATAAAGAAGTGCAGCCTCGGAAGCCCTGTACAGGGATGTTTTGAGGTGGAATGTATTCAATGGGTTTGGTTTGGTTCCAATCCACTGGACTCGTATCAAACAATACCCCTTTTCCATCTGAAAAGTTCACTGCCATGAAGCCCATTCCGACTCATAGTGACCCGCGAGGACTGGCTAGAACTGCCCCTGTGGTTTGCCAATCCTGATACTCTTCATGGGAATAGAGAGCCTTGCCTTTCACCCATGAAGCAGCAAACAGTATTAAACTGCGGACCTTGAAGTTAGAGACCCGACCACTAAGCCACCATGGCTCCTCACTGTGATCCACGGGTTTTCACTGGTTGATTTTCAAAAAGTAGATCTCCAGGTCTTCCTTCTGAACTGTCCTAATCGGGATGCTCTGCTAAAATTCTGTCCACCATGGATGACCTACTGATATTTGAAATACTGGTGGCACAGCTTCCAGCATCGCTACAATCTGCACGCCACCACAATCCAAAAAACGGACAGACACGAGGTGACACCGACACGCACACTGCCAACAATGCAACTACCTGGAGATGCTGATGTGACTGGCCACTTGTGGCACTACACTGGGCCTTCCAAGTTAGAGAGGCAGGACGTGTTGCTGCTTTAGAATCTCTGAGCGCTGTCTTGCTGATTATGGGAGAGGAAGGTAGAAATCCTAGCTATGTCTACTGCTCTTGCTGCACCCTGGAGCAAATCGTTCTTCATTTTGCCCAAACACATCCTTCGTTATCAGCCCCAGGAGTAGATGAGTCAACCTTGCATAGTGCTGGGGAAGGCTGTGAACTGAACTGACACGGTCCCCCAAGGAGTCTCTACGACTGGACCATTCCAATTGTATCAGACTTGCATCCTGCATGAAGTGCAGTCCTCGCGACGAGGCTCAGCCACATGCAGGAGTCGGAGTGAGAAATACAGTCATACAGGTTACAGCTGTAAGGGCCCTGCAGTCTTATCATGTCCTTCATCTTATCCTTCCGTCCGCCCGCTGATCCCTGTTCAATGATCACTGAGGTCCTGGATAATAGTGCAAAACACTGCCACTGCGAGCGCTCAGTTAGCCACCTGGTGAAGACCTTCTCTCCGTGTTCTACTGCATTCAGGTAAGAGTGGGGAAATGGAACAGATACCCTGTTCTAAATTTTCCAAAAGAAGAGGTAGTTGATTTTTCAAAAATGATTAGGCAATTACACTTAGTTAGGACTTTCCGTTGCAGAATGTGTGTGTCCTATTGCAGTCACAGGGGAAACGGGGCGAATCATTTGCCTACCTTCTTTTGTTGGGGCTCTTCCTACACTTGCCAAGCGGGCTGTGAGGTTTTCTTTCCACTGAGTTGATGTTTCAATATCCTGTTTGTGACTCAAAAGCTCATGAGCTGAAAGACAATGTGATTTGGGAGGCCAATGTGCGCTTCAAGTCTGTCCCCTGATAATGCAGGAAAACATGAAGGAGGAGCATGCACAGTGTCCATACCTTTTGAGGATTAATCGAGCCTGGCTATATATGATCTATAATAGAGACTGGATAGAATTAAGAGCGATTCGGCTATGCTTCTCTCCAAGCAACCCTGAGGATGACCTTGTTGCCAGATTGCTGTTAGTTTGGCTGAAGCAGCAGTGTTTCCGTTTCCAGAATATCAGTGGTAGTGATCTCATACCCATTTGCTGACAGCCTGCGGCTACGGGAGAGATGAAAGCCTGATGGAGTTCACGAAAGACTTGTGCTGAATTAGAATTCCATTGTTTACAACGGCGCTTTGGTATGAGCAGCAACCTTTCAATGTGGGATGAAAATTCCCTCTCCCAGAATCCTCAAATTCAAGATAGGAAAACATAGTCTATTCCAGTCCAGGCAGTCCTCAGATTATGAATGATTCCAATCTAAATCCGTCCTTGGAGTGCACATTGGGACAGTTAGGTAGGGCTTGGTATCTGCCCTCAGTTGGTGAAACGTTGGTTTTAGAACACTGTGCCCAAGCAGTGTCCTGGTGACCAGTGGCTTCATCAGGCAGCGTGAATGTGGTCTATGTGAGACTCAGGTTAAGTGGCATGGGGGAGCATGAAGGCAGGGGACCCTTCCTGTGTGGTGGTGCACCCCTGTGGGCTTAGGGCTCAGTCTTTGCTGCCTACCCCAGCTTTCTCAAAGCGCTCTACCTGGGCACCATGAAGAAGCAGATGCGAACCCCATTCTTCTCATATTGAGCCCTGAAACCTTCCTGACAAGAACAGCTGGTGTTGGTGCGGGGTGGTTTCAAACTCCACATTCCTGAGATTCACGCTTTCCAGGGCAGGTGGAGAGCCTTTCTGAGGAAGGGAGCCCTGAGAGCCTATGGTTTTGTTTTGTTTGGGGTTTTTAAAATCATTTTATGGGGGGCTCATACAACTCTTATCACAATCTCTAAATGCATCCATTGGGTCAAGCACATAATGTTGCCAGCATCATTTTCAAAACATTTTTCTTTCTGCTTGAGCCCTTGGTATCAGCTTCTCATTTTTTTTCTCCTCCCTCTCCCATCGTCCCTTCTTCATGAACCCTTGATAATTCATAAATTATTATTATTTTTTCATCTCATACAGTGACCGATGTCTCCCTTCACCCACTTCTCTGTTGTCCATCCCCCTGGGAGGAGGTTATAAGTAGATCATTGTGATCGGTTCCCCCTAACTTTCCCCACCTTCCTCTTCTCCTCCTGGTATGGTTACTCTCAATATTGGTCCTGAGGGGTTTATCTGTCCTAGATTCCCTGTGTTTCCAGCTCTGATCTGTAGCAGTGTGCATGCTCTGGTCTAGCCAGATTTGTGAGGTGGAATTGGGGTCATGAGAGTGGGAGGAGGAAGCATCAAAGAACTAGAGGAAAGTTGCATGTTTCATCGGTGCTACGTTCTCCCAGCTAGTCACACCTCCCCTTACCCTCAGTTAATTCTTCTGTCAATTTGGTGCACAGTGGGCTAAGGAGACACAGCGGTTGCAATAATGGGCAACATCATTGCCAGGATGGCACAAGCTCAGGCGGTGTTTTGTTCTGTTGTGCACAGTGGAATGGACTCAGTGGCACGTAACAGCAACCAGCTAAGTTATCCATAAGCAACGCTCCAGCCGACTGTGCTGGCTGTGTGGGGCCTCCCCTCCATTTTCTAAGCACAGCACTAATATCAATAATGTTTTCACGCGAGTCCCAAAGTACTGTCCACTTGTTGTTATGAACCTTAGTGTGTACCTGGAATTTTTAATAGACTAGGCTCTGCAGGGGTGGCTTGGTAACTACACTTGTAGAGTAGCCTGACATTCCTAGCCAGAGACGTCTCACCATCTTGTCCCCCGCTGACAGTGAGCACGCCTGTTAAATTGGCTCCTTATTCAGGCAAGGAACAAGTTCAAGGACTGTGCACCTTGAGTGGGAGGCAATGACAATTGAACCAATTAGCCATTTCAGAACCTCCCACTAGTTTGAAGACAGGTTTCCTTTATGCTCAGCACATTTTTTTCACAGATGGTAATCATTAGTCTATAATTATATTAAATGCCAGCTTCTGTGATCTCTCTTGAACCCCATAAAGCAACAAAGCAATCCACCTAGGCCGTGATGAACTTTCTAAATGAGACACAATATACTGATTTAATGTGGATATAACTCCAGCCCGTGGGGGTAGCTGATTATTTGTGGTTATGAATGTTAACAAAATAAGCAGGGGAGATTTTAGTAATTGTGCTCTCTCCTTGCTCGTCACTCCCTCGCACATCGTTATTAGCCAAACTGCTGCTCAAGTATAATTTTTAAAATAATAAAATCATGTCTTACACAAATTTAAATTGAACACTTGTCCAAGATTTTATTTACCTCTTTAATTAAAAGGAGAACCAAAGAGATGGTGAAACTACTTCAAAGACGACCGTGAAGATCAGACATGCACCCCAGGGTAAGGACCAAACCACTGCTCCTAGGGGAGTGGGGCCACTACGAGGGCATCAGTTCCAACACGGCCAGGTTTATTACAGACAAAGGGTGCCCTGGCCTGTCTGCAATCATGGATGAATGCAGACAAATGCTCTCGGTTCTAATACGCTTGCCCTAGTCTCTTTAGGGTACCACCACCACCAACAAAAGGGATGGAATCCACACAGGCACTGCCGAGGCATCTGCGATCGTCACGGTTGCGCGGCCTTGAGTAGGTTCCAAGTCACAGTGCCCTCACGTTCAGCAGAACGGAGCACAGCTTGCTCCGTGCAAGAGTCCATCTTGCTAACGGCCTTCCTCTGTTGTGCTCACCATCTACTTCACCAACCACGATGTCCTTGTCCAGAGACGGATCCCTCCAGAGAAAGTCCAGAACCCTTCTGGCAATCCATGGCATATCCAACAGTCTTTAGCAACACCACAATTCAAATGCATCCGTTTCCTTCCGGCTTCCTTATTCAATGCCCGGCTTTTGTAAGCAGGTCAAAGATACCTTCGTCCTCAAAGCCATCCCTTCGCTCTGTTGCTTCCTCATTTCTTCCTTTGCTCCAGCGACTTCACTTTCAAGACCAAGTTTTGGCATCTCTTTTCATACCCATTCTGGCCTTTTCTCAGTTTTCTGACCCTTTCCTTTTTTTTTTTAATCTGATGTTTTTAGATCATCCCACAATTCATCTGGTCTCTGTCATTAGTGTTCAATATATCAGATCTATTATTGAGATGGTCTCAAAATCCAGGTAGAATAGACTCAAGGCCATATTTCAGTGCTCATGAACTCATTTAAGTGTTTTTCATCTTCAACCCGACCTTCATCAGCAATTGATGATCTATATAGCACAATCAACCTTGCTTTGTTGTTGTTGCTTTGAGCTGATGTTATTGAACTTCTCCATCATCTCTTTCCACAGATGTAGTTGATGGGATGCCTGTGCATTCTAACTGGCGAAGTTTATGTAAATAGGCACTGTTTATGTTGTTAGGGAAGAAATGGGTATTTTACAATGAAGAAGTCATTGGTCTTGCAAAATTCTATCATGCAATCTCCATTTCTGTTTCTATCATCAAGGCCATATTTCCCCACTAATGCTCCTTCTTGGTTTCCAACCATTGCATTCCAGTCACCAGTCATTATCAGTGCATCTTGATGGCATATTTGAGCAATTTCAGATTGCAGACGTTGGTAGAATGTTTCAATATCTTCAGCATTGTCTTTAGTGGTTGGTGCATCAATTGGAATAATAGTCTTATTAGCTGTTCTTCCTTCTGAAAAAGAAAAGGGAAAGGGAAAAAAAACCACCTGCTGCCATTGAGTTGATTTGGAATTACAGAAACCCTAAATCGTTATGGAGCCCTGGTGGCACAATGGTTCCAAGTTGGGCTGCAATTCAATAAGTCAGCAGTTCAAAACCACCAGTCACTCCTCAGGAGAAAAAGGAAGCTTTCTATTCCCATAAAGAGTTACAATCTCGGCACTCACAGGGGCGTTTCTACCCTGTCCTCTAGGACCGCTATGAGTTGGCCAATGCCTACTCAATGGCAGTGAGTGAGTGAGTGAGTGACAGAGTGAGTGAGTCAGTGAGTCAGTGAGTCAGTGAGTGAGTGAGTCAGTGAGTGAGTCAGTGAGTGAGTGAGTGAGTGAGTCAGTGAGTGAGTGAGTGAGTGAGTGAGTGAGTGAGTGAGTGAGTGAGTCAGTGAGTGAGTGAGTCAGTGAGTGAGTCAGTGAATCAGTGAGTGACAGAGTGAGGGAGTCAGTGAGTGAGTGAGAGAGAGAGAGTGAGTAATGGAGGGAGGGAGTGGATGAGTGAGTGAGGGAGTGACGGAGGGAGGCAGGGAGTGACTGACAGAGGGACTGAGTGAGTGAGTGAGTGAGTGAGTGAGTGAGTGAGTGAGTCAGTGAGTGAGTGAGTGACGGAGGGAGTGAGTGGGTTAGTGAAATCATGATGGAAGATTGCATCAACTTTTACCCGTGGAGGGGCCCGTGGGTCTGAACCATGACGGACCTTTTAGTCAGTAGCCCAACATAGTCCACTGACCGCACAGCCAGGGCTCCATCTTCCTTGTAAGCTTGTGGAGATCATCCTATAGCAGTCAGCAACATACGTCAAGATAGATCGGGAAGTGTTCTTTCTGAAAATGAATGTCACATCATTCCTTTTCCATTTGTCGTCCTCATCACAGTGAACCGTACGATGGGTGTCTCCTTTGAAATGGTTAGTACCCGTCCATTTCAGCTCAGTAGTTCTTAGGATTGTGATCTGTTTGGGTTCTATTCCATTGTGGCAACTTCTCATCTTCCTGGATTCATACTTTGTACAGTCCATGTTTTGATTTTTAATGGATCTTTTTTAACTCTTTCTTCCCATGTTGAGTTGGACCACATCGGCTAATGAAGGCCCTGAAAGCTTTTCCATCCATGACATTAAGGTTGACTCTGAGGAGGCTCTTTCCTAGTGCTATTCGGGTAGAGGCACTCTATCAGAGAATGTTCCACAGCTAATCCTAAGGCTTTAGAGCAGTGGTTCCCAACCTTCCTAATGCCACAACCCTTTAATACACACACTTCCTCATGTTGTGGTGACCCCCCCAACCATAAAATTATTTTCATTGCTAGTTCATCACTGTAATTTTGCTATTGTAATGAATCGGGTGACCCCTGTGAAAGGGTCGCTTGACCCCCAAACGGGTCGTGACCCACAGGTGGAGAACCGCTGTTTTAGTGGCTAATATTTTCTAAATGGTTCACCTGTTCCTCCTTCTTAGTCCCAAAGCTCTCTCAAACTTCAACTCAACTCAACTCAACTCAAGTCTCTGTTATCAAGTTGAGTGTGTCTCAAAATGACACCCTATGGCACTTATTAGTTTCTGAGACTTTAAATCTTTGCGGGAGTAGATTTCATCTGCGTTCTCCTCTGGAGTGACTACTAGGTTCGAACTGTGGGCCTTGTGGTTAGCAGTTCAGTGTGGAGCCCACTACACCACCAAGGTCCCTTGCTCTGATACCTATTGACCATGAAACACCAGTGGCATCGCTTCCAGCACCACAATAATGCAAAACCCACCACCGCATGACCAACTGGACAACTGAAGCTGCTTCCAAGCAAAATCTGAAGGTCAGGCATATATATATATATAATTGTCACTACTAGAGTTTCTGTTTATACATGCAAGGATTTATTAAAACCAAACCCAAACAAAACAACAACACTGTGTTTAAGCATGTCTCTGCAGTCAGTGGATGGCTGTAGACTAGTTTTCTCCGGCATACACGTGTCACAGTCTCCTTAGCGTGTCTTCAAGAAACTATATTCAAATCAGCAGCTGCTGCACAGTGACTTCAAAGCAAAGTAGGTTGTGGGACTGGGGAGATTTTAAAGGGGCAGTTTTGATAGGGTCTTTCAAGGGACACAAGACAACCGTAGGGGTTATTATGAAGTTTTAGGAAAATGGAAGACTGCATTGATGAGGAGAAGACCAGGAAATTTTCACAACACACCACGGTACCTGCTCATTTATTCAGGTTGTCCTACCAGAATTCCACTAGCAAACCTTCCCCCCTTGCATCCTCCAGATTCTTTCTGCCTCAACTCTAAAGAACATTTCAGATAACATGATCTGAGTCCCTCAAAGATGCCCAAAATGCTGTTTGGATATGGTGTAAATCAAAGATGACAGAATTCGTCTGGAAAGGGCTAGGAGATAGAAACTCAGCCATCCGATGTGTTTCCACCTGCATGGAGGATATGTTGAGAAACAGCTGCTTCACATTTAAAATGTTGGTTTAATAGAGGTTTCTATGATTATGTAGCAAGCCTTTTTTATTTACTTGCTTTCATTTTTTAGGCAAGTGGAAATGTTGGAGCGGATTGACTGATAGACGCAATGCTGGTTAGTATCCTGCAAGGCAATAAAATGTAATCTTTGGGGTCATTTTTCTACAGGTTGGAAATTAGTTATCTATTTACCAAAGATAATTCATTTATATTCCAAAGGATAAGAATCATTTGCATAACTATTTGTTTTCTACAAGCTAATTCTACCTCTGGAGTTCCAAAATAGCTTAGTCAATAACAATCTACCCCAAATGCAATTTTCGCAGGCTCCAATGTTCCCTTAAGGATCTGCTCGACCGTTCCCAGCACCCCTCTGTAAACACCTGCTCCTTATCATCTTTATTATGTCCCTTTAGATTTGCCCTCTCTTTGTTCCCCTTCCAGACTCACACAAACCTTAGAAAAGTCTAGTGGTCGAGCAGGTTCCTCATTGGGTTGGGAACCCCAAGGTCAACAGTTTGAAACCACCAGCATGTCTGAGGAACGAAGTTCAGGCTTTCTACTTTTGTAAGGAGTCACAGTGTCAGAAACCCACGGGGCAGTTCTCCTCTGTCCTACCGGCTCACTGTGACTCGACATTGCCTCGATGGCAGTGAGCCGAGTTGAGGAAGTCAGTGCCAGCTGATCGTACTGCCATCCAGAGAGAAAGATAGCTGGAGAGAACTCGGGTGAATCCGTCTCAAATGTGCAAGGGCTAGAAGAAACCAAGGCTAAAATGCAGGGACATTGATGAGAGTCCTAGAATTTTAAAGATCACCTAAGCTTTCCGTGTGTAGACAATGAGACGGAAGCTGTTTTCTTGAAAGTGGAGCTCTCTGCATTTGAGTCAACTCTGACTCATATTCACCCTATAGAACAGGGTAGAGCTGCTCCTGTGGGTTTCCAAGACGGTAACTCTTTCAGGAGGACTGGTGGCATCTGGGTTCCACCGTGGGCTGCTAACCATGAGGTCAGCAGTTTGAAAGCACAGGCTGACCCACCACGGAAGAAGAAGTTAAGTAAACTTGTGCATTGCCTTAAAGCACTGGAGAGTCTGCCTCAGGGAATTCCTTTCCTGCTTGGTACATTAAAAAATGCCTTTTGTCTTCATTATACACACCCTGTACCACACACAGGATGTCTCTTTTTAAAATTCAATAATAGCTAGAACTAAGAGAGATACCCTGTTTCCCCAAAAATAAGACAGTGTCTTATATTAATTTTTTCTCCCAAAGATGCACTAGGTCTTATTTTCAGACTGTTTTTGCATGAAGAAGAATATGGCATACATTTATTGTTGAACAACAACAAAAAATAATTTATTACCTGTATATGTTATAGTAGTGGTTACCATCACAAACCAGCATAACCAGACAAACTGTGAATCCTACAGTATCAAGAATTTCTTGTTACTTCTGCCCCGGATGACTCACTGTCTAATTGTAAGTCAGCCAGATTCCATCAGGGCAGAGCGAGCAGCAGGCGGAAGCTTGTCCTGGCAGCGGTGCAGGCTCTCTGATTAAAAGAGACCTTGTACTTCCTGTCTGCTCCGGCTGCACTGTGGCCACCAGTGAGCTGCACGGCAGCGCCTGCCCCTATGGTCCAGAGTCTAGAGTTACGGTAGTTTGGGGGTGCTTATTATCGGGAAGGCCTTATTTTGGGGGGGGTCTTATTTTCAGGGTACCTTATATTTCAGCAAGAGGCAAAACTGTAAGTAGATCTTATTTCCGGGGGGTGTCTTACTTTCAGGAAACACTGTAGTGGCTTCATGATAGACTTCTTACCTTCCATGTGGGAGACTCAAAGTTTGACTTCTCTAATCCTATCCCATGCACCTCATGTGCAGTCATCACCAATACACTTTGATGCTCAACTGGTTTCAGTGGAGCTTCCAGGCTAAGGTGAACCAAGAAGAAAGGCCCCGTGATCAACTTTCATAAATCAACCAACCAAAAATACTATTGATCACAATGGTTCTAGCTCATAGTTCCAGAGTCAAGGGAAGGCTGGCTAGCAACTACCAACAATTAGAACTGAAACTGACAGAATGGTAAAACACACACACACACACGCGCGCGCGCACGCGAAACAGCAAGATGATGCTGTTGTTTATAAATGCATTTTCTTAAATACATTTTCTAATGAAAGGCTGGTGCATTTAATACATGTTTTACAGTTAAGTATTTATATTTCAAAAAAGTGATATGGAATAAAATGGGAAAGTCCTTTTTAGATGGGAACTAGGATCCAAGTGTCGTGCTTCTTCTCTGGCCCGAGGAACTCAATAATCTTTGCATCTCAGAGTTAGTGGGCCATAGTAATCCCACTTCTGATCCTGGATCCTCTGTGCTTTGAAATGTCCTTGCTGGGCTGGCTCTCTGGCATCTTTCTGCATATGAAACAGAGCCCTTGTCACAAACAAAAAGCCTGTTGCCCTTACTCAAAGTGATCCCTACACACAGCCACTCCGTGGATTATAGAATAAAACTGCTCCTTGGGATTTTCTTGACTGTGAGCTTTAGGGAAGCAGATCAAAAGGCCTTATACCATGATGCCATTGGGTGGCTTTGAACAGCCAACCCTTAGATTAGTAGCTGAGTTCAAACCACTTGTGCCGCACAGGAAACTCTAGCAAGAACAAAATGCCTAGGAGAATATAAAGCATCCCTTTTTCATTAAAAAATAATAATTTCAAAAAGCATACTTTAATTCATTCTTCCCTAGAAATGTTTATGCACAGTCTACTAAAGTATGAGGTGGATTCTATATTATCAAGACCTGTACATTGAGCAGGGGAGAACACAGGATAGTGTCACTTGGTGCCATTAGATACCTGCAATCTAATTGGTAGATTAAAGATACTTATTAGTTAGAATTACATTGATGCTAGAGGGAGTAAAAAAACAGCTTCTCAAAATTTATAGCTCATAAAAATGCAGCGTCTGATTACTGTAATTATTTCTTTAAAAATATAAGGTATGTGAGTTATTCACTCAAACGAGAGAAATGCATAAAGGAAGCAGGAGAAAAAATGAATCTTATTTGTCATCATGTCTTTGTCTTCAACTCTAAAGCGAAATTGCTATTATCCCACTTTGTTAAGCATAGCTCATGTCTGTCAATACTTTGGAAATGTGAATGGAATGCGCGAAGCTGCAGAATTGCCTTTGAATTCAATTTGGAAGATGTATAAAGAGAAATATTCACATAAACACAGTTTTCAAGGAGTGGATAACTGCCATTTTGTTTCTTGGGCATTCCATTCTGAAGACTTGCCATGATGTCTGCATTTCCTGACTCCTCCCCTGCACTAATCACGGAAAGAACAAAGACCTGAAGTCAGCATTCTCCTCATAGATAGCATTTGCCCTCTATGCATCTGAAGAGGACTCTGTATAACACATGCCACTAGCTTCTCTCCACTGAGCTTCACAACTTCCCTCTCAGGGAACTAAGACAGGTATCCTTAACATCCTCCCTTTGTGAGTTTCCCTGGAGTCTAGTGGGCTCAGGCTGACTCAGGAGTGCACAGTAGAACTTCCCAGTAGGTTTACAAGTTGTGATCTTGCAGGACTAGATCATCAGGGCTGTTTCAGGAGACACCTTTGGGTGTGTCTGAACCACCAACCTTCCAGCTAGTAGTTGAACACATAACCATTTGCTCCAACAGAGAATCTTGATCCTTCACTTTCTAAAGGTGAAAATGTTTGAGCTATTCAGTACTGTTCCAAGGTCACATTTCAAGACAATAGTGGGTCTCAAAGCTCAGTCCATGTCTACTCATTTCAACCCATTGCTCTCTGTCACCATCGTCTCTATTCATGACACAATGTCATGGTCGATGGTTAAAGGATGAAGGAATATTTGTGATGGCCAACAGCATTCTCCAGTCATCGCTTTGATGGTTCCTTCCCTGGGGTTGGTGCGTCCTGGCTGCATATCAGCCTTGGCAAGCAGCATGGCTGCTACACACCCCAGCCCCAAACTTAATGAGGCACACACACACACAAAGGAATCATTCCTAATGAAGAAGACATTATGCCCCCCTGGGAACAGATAAGCCATTAGTCTCTATAGAAGAGTGAAATTTGTTCCAAATGTAGTTAATAAATGCAAATACATGTCCTTCAACTGCTAAAGAGAACTCAGCTAAGCAAGACAATGAAGCGATGTGTTTTGTCTGTGAAGCAAGGAGCCTGATTCAAAGATGACAGAGATGTGAGGTAGAACACAGAGCATGTGCTATGCGCTCCGAATAACAGAACGATCAGACATGGGATTCAGGAGAGACAAAGCCTTCGCATTTAGGAAAGCAACCGAAACAGTTTGCTCTTCTCCATTGCACACAAGGTGAGAAGACAAGACATTGGACTGACAATCACACACAGAGATCACTCTTAACGCCCCTGTAAGCATGTACATCAGGACTCAAGCCAAGGCGCTGGGACAACCCTCTCCACTCGCTTTTCTTCCTAAAGGGAGCAATCTTCTTCGTTTTGAAGGCCCCTGGTCAGCCTTTTAATTGCCCCTGGAGTAAACCCGAATCCAAAGAGAGGCTCTCGGCTTGCAGTACTGACTGTTCCAGAGCATGCCGTGGCCACACGTGGATGACTCAATGCACATGGTTAGTTGGCCTCCACTACATACATGCATGGGTTTCTGTTTTGGCTTGTTTGTTTGTTTAAGTGTTCCAACATGTCTTTGTGGTCAGTAGATGACTGTCGACAAGTTCCCTTGGTAATAAACTTGTTGGAGTTGTCTCATCAGGGCACATTAAAAATGCCTAGTCAAGGGTTTCTGAGGGGCTCTGCTGGGCCAGTGAACTTCAAGGCAAAGAGGTCACCTTAGAACAGTGGTTCTCAATCTTCCTAATGCCGTGACCCTTTCATGCAGTTCCTCATGTTGTGGTGACCCACCAACCATAGAATTATTTTCGTTGCTACTTTAGAACGATAATTTTGCTGCTGTTAGAATCGGGCGACCCCTGTGAATGGGTCATTCGACCCCCAAAGGGGATGCAGCCCACAGGTTGAGAACCGCTGCCTTAGAGGGTTATGGCAATTTTATTGGGATTCCACTGGTGTAATCTTGATTACCCAGGACACAGGATGACCATGGGGGCAGATTATGAAATTTTTGGAAAACAGCAAACTAATTGATAGGGAAAGGCTGGGAAAGTTGTTCCCAGAAATGAGTTTCCATTGAGGCCAGGCACCTGCTCCTTTTTCAAGGGCAGAAAGGGCCATCCTAGAAGACTGTCACAGAACCATTGTCTGTGCACCCAACAGTCTTGACCTTGTCCCCTCAGACTTCTTTTTGTTCTCCACACTCAGAGAATATTGACAAGTTACAGGATTGGAATCCCTGGAGGAAGCCCCACTGGCAGTTTTGAAGCTGTATGAAACCTTTGAATCCTTTGGGGGAAGAGGTGGCAATAGAAACATCAAAAGTGTGGAGTCCCAGCTGGAGGGCATATTGAGAAACGATAGCTTCACATTTTGATTAGGAAAGAAAAACAGAGGGGAAAAACTCTGCCATGAAATCACTTCCAACCCATAGTGGCCACCCTCTGGGGTAGGCTAGAACTGACCCCAAGACTCTGACTCATGGCAGCAGAAGGCTCATCTTCCTCCCAAGGAGCAGCTGGCGGATTCAAATTGTTGAGTTGTGGTTAGCAGACTGATGCACACACCTCGACGCCGCTAGAACTCCTGATGATAGTTTTGTTGAATCAAGGTTCCTATGACGTTGTATTCATACGTTCTGACTTACCTTCACTTTCCTGCTCAATGCTTTGCTGGATTTAAGATGCTTGTGTGAAAACAGCGTTTAATGAGTATGACTTAATGTCAAAGTGTTTACTTCATATTTTAAGTTTAAATTTCCTATACACTATTCTTTGCCTTATCTGGAGATACCTTGTATGTCAGGCCCTGTTATAGTGGTTGTGCACTGGGCTTTCAACCGTGAGGTTGGCAGTTTGAAACTACCAGCTGTCTGAAAGGAGAGAGACATGGCTCTCTGCTCCCATAAAGAGTCACCACCACTGAAACCCACAGGGGCAGGTCGAGCCTGTCCAAACGGTCACTCTGGGTCGGAATTGACTGGGTGGCTGTGAGTTGGAGTTGGAGCTTCTTTTGCTTCTCCGGAGTCCACTGACTCCTGTCCCTTTTCTGCACTTATGCATACTCTCTGCTTGCTAATGGCTTCTGTGCTTCGTGGTCTCTGCTCACTACTTTCTTGTCCTTCTTCTCCATCCCACTAGCACTCAGCATTCTGCTGATTTTGGGTGTTTCATTTAATCCCCCCACCCCCCACAAAGAGGATGTGCCAGAATCTGCCAGTCCTTGTACTTCCATCAGTCTGTCATTGTGCAGAAATCTTGTCCCAGCACCTTCAGGGCCATGTCTAGCCCACAGATAGGCAAGACCCACCCTTGTTCAGCCTACTTGAGTCAAGGGCAAGGACATCGGATGCAAATATAGTGACACTTATAGGGGGCTCATGAGGGAGGGGGTTGCGGGGAGGGAGGGGAAAAAAAAGAGGACCTGATGCAGAGGGCTTGAGTGGAGAGCAGATGCTTTGAAAATGATTAGGGCAGGGAATGTGCGGATGTGCTTTATACAATTGATGTATGTATATGTATGGATTGTGATAGGAGTTGTATGAGCCCCTAATAAACTGTAAAAAAAGAAATATTAAAATTATTGGAAACTCTAAAAAAAAGAAAAAAGAAAGAGCCTGGAGGCAGGGTAAGTCGAGCACCTGGACATTGGAGAAGAGGTCAAGAGGTCAATGAGACCTACAGTCCTGGAAGACGGTGTCCTATTGACTTCTTCCTTCCCTATTTATACGACTTCAGAATCGTGAAGAAGACAGGGATGGGACGATTCAATAGAGCATGATGGGTATGACCTACACATGAAATAAACCCTGGAGGAGGAAAAAGCCTGAGAGTCGGATCAATGCAAAAGGACACTGTGACTTTTCAGAAGCAGATTAGCTGCCTCTAAAGCAGGTCTATCTTGCAAGGAGCCCCTGGATTGGTTCAAAACTCTAACCTTCAGGCTAGTAGTCAAGTGTCTAATTTCTGGCTCACCCAAGGACTCCTTGGCACAATGCAGCCAGGCTTCCAATAGGCAACGCAACCAGCCTCTCGTCAGATTGTGGGTATCTGAAGAAGCTTCAAGATGGCATGAGTAGAGCCCTCCAGACCTCTTGACAACAACCACAGCGAGGCTGTGAATTAATCTCAGATAAATGCATTCTTCTCTCAGCTCTCATCTGTACCTCACTGACATTCATTGACCTTTCTGGACTGTCTCAACACACATGGAACTACAAAGGGGCTTCAGAAAGTGCGTGGAATGAAGATTGTGGATTTCCCCCATGGACTTTTTGGTAAAACAACAGCAAACAAACCAAAATCACTGCCATCGAGTCAAATTCCGACTCCCAGCGACCCTTGTGGGTTTCCCAGACTATAACCCTTTATTGGCGTAGAAAGCCTCATCTTTCTCCAGTGGAGTAGATGGTGGTTTCGAACTGCTGACCTTGGGGTTAGCAGCTCAGGGCATAACCCCTATGGCACCATGGCTGAAACCCCTTCGTATTAATTTTAAAAAGGTTAACCAAAACTGTATACATATGAGAGGGGATATTTAACCACTCACCATAATGAAATATCATGTTACATTAAGCCGTGCAGCATCTTATGACTGTGAAAAATCTATTTTTTGTTGCTAAATGAGGAAAAAAATTTTTAAAGAAAAAGTCAAGGTCGCATCTTAGAGAATCTACACTCAGCCTATTGTGTTCATTGATCCATAAATTACCCATGACACCAAACCTTATTCCAATGCAGACCTTGACATTGAGTTGAAACAAAATATGGAATTGTTTTTTAGAAATTTTGAAATAGCAGGGTTTTTGTTATTGTTGTTTCAAAAAAGAAAGGAAAAGACCCAACAGGAGATATTATCCTCTCAGGAGAAATAAAACACCATGTCTGGGGCACTGAATCCTTTATGGGGGAAAATGGACAGAATTCTTCATTACTGGTGATGGTATTCACAACTGAATCATTTCATCAAAATAGGGCTATTTCTCAAAGCATCCAGCACAGCACACAGATTGTCAAAAGGAAATCACCACACTGTGTATTTGTAAGTGTTTATGTCCTCATTCAATGCTATATGAAATAATTATATTGAATTTTGTTTTAAACAATATTTTTCAAAATATAAATATAACTTAAATTACCCCTCCCAAATGCCTCCCTTTCCCCCAAGAACGTAGAACCAAATTATATTGTTACATTCTTAACTAAAAATAAATGTTGACAGATCACTGAAAGCTATTAGGAAGATGGCCAAGCTAGACAAGTGCTCTTTTGCATCATGCGCCTAAGACAGGGCCTTCGGTATTGCTGAGCACCTTTGCACTGCCGTTGGTAGACCTCAGGGCGTGGATCCGAGACCTCCACTCGGCAATTCAGTGACTGAATCTCGTGGTTGGGATCAGGCGCTCTTGAGCCAGGGTGGACTCATAGCAATCCTGTGTGCAATAGAGTTGAACACTGCCTGGTCCTGTGTTGCCTGGCAAATGTTGCGAACGTTGACGCAATCGTTGCAGCCACTGTGTCAATCGTTTCATGGAGAATTTTCTTCTAGTTCATAGAAACTCGACTTTCCGTAGCACGATGTCCTCCTATTCCAGGGACTGGCCTCTCTGAACATGCCCTAAATATGTAAGACGAAGTCTTCCTATCCTCACTTCTAAGGACTATTCTGGCTGTACTTCCTCCAAGACAGATTTGTTTCTTCTTCCGGCCCTAAAAGATATGTTTACATCCTAATCCAGGACACTGGTGAATGCAAAAGATTTTTTGCAGTTGTAATTAAGTCAAGAATTTTGAGATAAGGTGATCATTTTGGATCATCTAGGGGATTCTTTTAAGAGTGAATCATGATATAATGGATGTATGGATTGTTACAATATATGTAAGAGCCCCCAATAAAGTGATTTAAAACACAAACAGTGAAGCATAAGGAGATTACTTAGACACGAGGGGAGACATTTATGTGACTTCAGAGGCAGAGACTGGAGTGGTGCATTCAAAAGCCAAGGAATACGGATAGTCCTAGAGCTTCTGAGGGGTGTGAAATCCTGCTTACATCTTGACTGCAGTCTTCTGGCCTCCAGACATTTGTAGTTGCTGGCTACCGTAGCCACAGAAAGAATACACCAACGCTTCTGTACAAACTGAGAGTAGGATGAGAGATTGTAGTGGCTTGGAAACAAGTAGCAGATCAATGCATCATGCAGGAATACCATGAAGACACCCATGTACAACTCCCATCACAACCATAGAACATAAAAGCTACATAATCAGAAATAATTTGCCTAAGTCAGAAGCTTAAATAGTAAACAGAGAGAAATGGTATAAACCAAACCCTGCAAGACACATGAGGGGCAGCAGACCTAAGATGTTGAAGGCGTCTAAGACTTTCTCCAATAAGAAGGTGACGCTCCAAAAAAAGGAGGCAAACTTGAATCCTCACTAGATCCCATGTGCTCAGAACCACACTGCTTGTCTATCATCTTTGTGACCTTGAACAATGTGATCAGCTTCTCTGTACTTCCCTTGTCTCCTTCCTCCCCTGAAGCAATAAAGAGCAATGATGGAACCTTCTTTAATGGGGGAGGGTGAAGGTGAGCATGGTAATGATATTTATAAGGTGCTGAGAAGGGAAAGGCACTTCACATCTAAGTGCTTTGTGTCCCCACCTTGTCAGGGCTAGCTGTAATTACTATGCTTCTTCTGCCTCATTCCCAGCTACCTGAGAGATGCGTCTCTACTTTCACCTCTTTCTTGGTGATATCTAAATATATATATTTAATAGCATTGGCCTTTGAGACTCAACCCTGATCCCCACCTCTGTTGACTTTTGCCCCACACTCCATGCAGTTGTAACTGGTCTCTGTTTTAAGTTCAAGTTCCTGGAATCCAGTCCCATCACTGAGTTCCAAAGCAATTGCCATGATTGAGAATCCAATATGACACCGAGACTAGGCACAGCACAACGTAGGAAACAATTCTCAATCTCATGGAATAGATGCTCAAACAAAGAATACCAAAATGTACGCACCAACAATAACTTCATGTTAGCATCGTAGAATGAGGAACTGCTTTTATAATGTGTTCCTATTATTTAAAACTATAAATGATCGTGATCAACAAAATATGCAATACCAAGCACTGCCTCACATCCCATTATTCTGAAATAACATTTATGAGTATTAAGTTAATGTCATTATTTAATACAAAATCTAAAAATATTGCTACTAGTGGTCATTCTAAACAAAATATGTGCTTTCAGGTCTCTGCAGTCAATGGATGACTGGCCATATACAGGTCTTAATCTCTTTAGTGTACATTCAAAAAGAAAGGTCTGATCCAAACAGTGGCTTCATTGCCAATTTGGATGCTTTCAATTTCTCTCCCTTGACCCACGGTTCTGGCTAAGACTTCCAACCCAATATTGAATAGGAGTAGTGATAAAGGGCATCCTTGTCTAGTTCCCTTTCACAAGGAAATGATTTTATTCGCTCCCTGTTGATGCTAATATTGGCTGTTGGTTTGGGGTATATGCCCTTAATTAAGTTGAGGAACTGCCCCCTGTTCCTAATCTCGTGAGCATTTCTATCAGGAATGGGTGATGGATTTTGTCAAATGATATTCCTGCGTTGATTAATATGATCATGTCATTCTTTCCCTTTTTTAACGTACATGGTGGCTTTTACTGAGCCATTCTTATACACCTGGAATCAATCCCACTTGGTCATCACGTATTGTTATTTTTATGTATGTTGTTGTATTCCATGGGCTAGTATTTTGTTGAGAATTATGTGTTGGACTGCAGCCTCAAAGTCAGAAGTTTTTACCCACCAACTACTCTGGGGGAGAAAGATGTTTTCTACTTCCTGTAAAGATTTATGACCTCAGAAACCAAAAGGGTAGCTCCACTCTGCCCTGTAGGATTGCTAAAGGTTAATTTTGACTGAACGGCAAGGAGGAAATGAGTGAATGGTATGCATGAGGGTTGTTAGCTGTAATGTTTCCTTTCTAGTGATGCATTTCGCCTACTGTTGATACCAGGGTTATGGCGAGTTTAGAAAATGAATTGAGGAGTTTTCGGTCCTTTTCTATGTTCTGGAATTTGTTTGAGTGGAATCGGTGCCTTCTCTTCTTTGCATGTTTAGTAGAATTTGTTAGGAAGCTATCTGGGCCAAGTATTTGTTTGTTGTTGGAAGTTTTAATGACCTGATCAATTTCTTCTTTTGTGAGGAGTCTGCTTATAATTTCTACTTCTGTCCATATTAGTTTAAGTAGGTAGTATATTTCTAGAAATTTGTCTATTTCTTGTAGGTTTTCAATTTGTTGGAGTATTTTTAATAATATTGTCATTATTTGTTTAATTTAAGTCGTTCTGTTGCTATGGTGTCCGTTCCCTTTCTAATTCATGATATTTACATCTTCCCTTTGTGAGATTTGCCAATGGCTAGTCAATTTTCCTTTGTGAGATTTGCCATTGGCTAGTCAGTTTTATTAATCCTTTCAAAGAACCAATTTCTACTCTTTTGTTTTTCTTTCCTGTATTCCTGCTCTTATCTTTATTACCCATCTTTCTAATTGTGACTAAAGGCTTGCTTTGTTGCTCTGTTTCTAATGGCTGGAGATGTTGGGGTAAGGTGTTGATTTTGCTTCTTTTTCCTTGTGATGTGTGTTTATTGCTCAAAAGTGCCCTCTGAGAGCTCCCTCTGCTTTCTACCTCAGGTTCAGTGTGATGTGTTTTCATTCTCATTTGATTCAAAGAACTTTTTAAGTTTTAAAATAGTTACCCACTATTTCTCCTGAAGGAGAATGGTATTCCGCTTCCTTGTATATTTTTTCCCCTTTGGCCTTCCTACAGTTGATTTCTAGTTTTTTAGTGTTATGATCTGGGAAACACTTTGTAGTATTTCAGGTACGGAGACATGCCTTGGAGCCTGATGAGTTGTCTATTCGGAAGAATATTCGATGCTGGGAAGGAATGTATATTGTTCGGTTAGGGTGGAGTGTTGTGTATAAGTTTATGAGCCAAGTTGATTATGCTTTACTGTTTAAGACCCCAGACACTGCTCTAGTCAATAAACACAGCTTAATAAGCTGTCCCACTAGGAATGTGTGGTCCAAATGATGGCATCTTATTCTGAATAGCAAGGGGCCCTCGGGGGTAATGCATTATGGGTTGGGTTCTGCAGGGGAAAGATGAGCGTGTTTTGTTCCCGTGAAGATTTGCAGTCTCAGAGACCCCCAGGGGAAGCTCAACTCTGTCCTGCAGGGTCGATAGGAGTTAGAATGGGCTCCGTGGCCATGAGTGCCTTTGGTTCTTTTTTTTTTTTTTTTTTGCGGGGGGTGGGGGAAGGATGATTCTGAATAGAAATATGTGGGTGCTGGAAAGGCATGGAATTATAGTATTTAAAAAGCAAAAATCTTTTCAAATCATATGTACTAATTATTGAGTAAGAGTTTTTCTTTAAGTAATAATAATTAAGTAAGCAGTAAATAAATTAAATATACCTATCCAAACATAAAGCAGCCCTGAGCACTGGAGACACTGTGTGGCAAGTGCGCCCAGTCTACCCCATGCACAGCGAGGTGAAACGCAAAGAGAGTGCAACAGGGCAGCAAGGGGGGAAAAATAAGCAAGTGCCCTAGGAATCCTGAAAATAGATTTCTGACTTGAGGGATAGGGAATGGCACCCCATCAGACTTGTCAGAAAGCGTACATAAAGGTCAGCAGACAGACCCGAACTATCTATTGTGGGTTTTTCCCCCTTGTTTTGTTTTTTTGTCTTTGCTTCTCTTTTGCCCTATTTCTATCTATATAAGATAGACAGGACAAACAATCTCAAGGAGAAATCGAGACCAGCGGTTCCAGAGAGACGTGGGAGAGTGGGAGAGGAGCGCGTGAGGAGGGGGAAGGGGAGCCAACAAACTCAGGGATAAGGAAACAAAAAGGGACCTAAAATTGATGGTGAGGAGGGTGTGTAATGGCAACGTTTCCCAGAGGAATTACTGAGAGCTGAATGGAGGGTGAGCATGATACTGGGATAGGAGGAAGGCGAAAGGAAATAGAGGAAAGAAATAGGAGGCAAAAGCTATTTATAGAGGTATAGCTATACGCATGTATATATGTAAATACACTAACTTATAATGAAAGAAATAGGTCAATTTACATATATTTATATGTTGAGTATTAAGATAGCAGACAGACTTTGGACCTCTATTCAAGCTCTTCCTTGACACAAGAACACTTTGTTCTAATAACCTGGCACTCTTTGTCAGGATCACTGAAGACAAAATGGGTGCAAAATGGGGTGAAGAGAGTGGATGGTGCCCGGCTATCAAAAGGTATAGAGTCTAGGGTCTTAAAGGCTTGAAGTTAAACAAGCAGTCATCTAACAGGGAAGCAAATAAGCCCACATGGAAGAAGCACAGCAGCCTGTGTAATCATGGGGTGTCAACGGGATCAGGTATCAGATATCAATAGATCCAAAACAATCAACTATATTGATGCAAACAAGGGGCTTTGGAGTGGAGACCCAATTAGACAATTGGATCTCTCCCCACAGAAAGGCTATACATAAGGAATGATTCGACAAAGGTGAAGTATAGCACCGAGGAAATACACATCATACCTCTAGTTGCTGAATGCTTCCTCCCCTCCCCCCCCACTACCATGACCCAGTTCTACCTTACAAATCTGGCTAGACTGGAGAACATACATTGGTACAGATAAGAGCTCTTGACACATGGAATTCAGGACAGATAAACTTCTCAGGAACAGTAGTGGGAGTATCTATATCATGAAGGTGGGGGACGGTTGGGGAGGGGGAGGAGAAGAAAAGGGGAACCCATCACAAATTGGATAGATAGCCTCCCCGCCCCAAAGGGGATAGATAAGAGAAATGTGGGTGAAGGGAGACAATGTACAGTGTAAGATACAAAATAATAATAACAGTGTATAATTGATCAAGGAGTCATGAAGGTGAGATGGTAGGGAAGGGAGGGGGAAAAGAGCTTGTACCTAGGGCTAAAGTAGAGATTGTTTGGAAATGATGATGGCAACATATGTACAAATATGCTCGATACAATTGATGTGTGGAGTGTTAGAAGAGCTGTAAGAGCCCCAAATAAAATGCTTTTAAAAAGAAGGGCATCCCTGGTGATGCAGTGGTTAAGGTAGCTGGCTGCTAATGGACAGGCCTGGGTTTCCCCAGCTGCTCCTCTGGAGAAAAGGCCTGGGTCTGCTCCCATAACTACTGCAGTCTAGGAAACTCTGGGTCAGTTCTACTCTCCCCTGTAGAGCTTCTGAGTCAGCATCAGCTGAGCAGTCCCCAACCACATCTCTCTTGGGTCCTATCTTAGAACTTAGATGCTACTTGGCATCTTCCTAGAGCTCCTGTCACAGCAGTTCCACAAGGGACGACTTCAGCTGAGAGAAATATACTCTCTCTAGAACAGCGGGTCTCAACTGTGGGTCTCGACCCCTTTGGGGGTTGAGCACCCCTTTCACAGGGGCTGCCCGATTCATCACAGTAGCAAAATGACAGTGATGAAGTGGCAATTAAAATAATTTTATGGCGGAGGGGGGGGGCGGTCACCACAACATGAGAAGCTGTATGACAGGGTCACAGCATTAGGAAGGTGGAGAACCACTGCTTGAAAATCTCAACTTCCCAGCACTGAGTCTCGGGGAAGACTTTGCTGATCGGTCGGCTCTGGGAGAAGATCAACGTTGAGAAACCCGTTTTTCTTGGGTATGGTCTTCCCCGGAGTGTAGGAGTTTCTCAGCATGCAAAGGATGCGCTCTCCTCCCAGCTCCCCCTTCTTGTTGATAGTCGAGTTCCTCCATTCTCTGCTCCATTGCTTTAGCTCTTTTATATCTCAGAAGAGATGGACTCAAGATACCACCTAATCCTAGAGATTGTATTTTGATTTATTACCATAGCAGGCACCAATCCCACTTTACTAATCCCAGTTTAGGATTTACGACACACGGAATAATTGCAGCAAGTCACAGAATAGAAGATATTACATAATACCGAGAACCATGCCCAAGCTACCTTGACATAGAATTCCTAACATTCCACCCTCTGTCTCCCTGAAATCCGTGAACTTTCCACATGCATGAGCCTCCATCCCATCGTATCCGCTTCAAAGCGCCCAGAAGCACCGCCCTTTTTATTTAGCAGTTTCTCATCTGACATGTGTCTGGTCTCCAGAATTAGGGCCATGAACATCAGCTGGACCAAATGACCGACTCATGCCATTCATTTTCAGTGAACAAATGGTCTTATTCAGCAAGTAGCAGGTTCTTCAGCTAAGTGCTAAGAGGATAACATTTATGAGATACAAATCCTGTTTTGAGATACTGATAGCCCAGTGGAATAAATAAAACATGATCCAGATCAAATAGAACATAGATCTTATTGTTGCTAGGGTTCAGTAACTCTTTAGCTGCCGGTGGTTTTGAAGAGTTAGCAGCCCAATGTGTATGTAATCACTAAGCCACCAAGGCAGTCTCAGAAGCTCACAGGGCGTCTGGCCTCTCTCCTGCAGGTTCTTTACGAGTCGGCATCAACTCAGGGCAGGGAGCCTTGTGAAGGAAGTGCCATCCAATCCATTCTGACTCATGGTGACTCCGTGAGCCAACATCGAATGGCTCCACCAGGCTTTCTTTGCTGCAGTCCTTGAGAGAGTAGACATGCCAGGACCTTCTTCCTTCCTGAAGTGGGTTCGAACCACCATGCTTTCAGTTAGCTATGGTCACCCGGACTCCTTACAACACAGATAAAGTGTGACAAGCCCCCAAGGGGAGCGTGGAGAATGTTTGTGTGAGTTCACGACTGACGGTTTACCCTGCTCCTGCGATAAGAACAGCCCTTGATGTTGAATGATCATTTTTACCCAGTGCCTAAGGTCTCTGAGGTTGTGAGAGCCTGAGTTAGGGTTAGGGTTAGAGTTAGGGTTAGAGTTAGGGTTAGGGTTGACGCAGCAGCAATCTTGAATCTTTTCTTGCTTCTGAGCACTGTCCCCAGGGGTGGTGGTGGGGGAGCTGTCTTTATTTTTCAGAAGCAATACCGCAGCACTGGAAGCCATCCCACAGGGGAGCTTTTTAAACGAATCAGCCATGGGTGCGTCTCTGGAGCCATCTTAACCATTAGTAGATGTAGACAAAGAAAACCCCAATCAATACCAACGTCACAGTGAAATAATGTCTTGTTTCTTCTTTGCCGAGGAGCCTGCCTCTGAAGCACTCCATTCTCTTTAATCTGCTCTAAACCCGTCATATCCGCTTGTTTATGACACTCACAATTACGGCAATGTGCTAGCGCCCGGTGACTCACCGGCACCGCCTTCCGCAGGCACTGGGCTTTCTCCTCCTCCGTGGTGAGTAATGGGTCAGGGAGACGTGGCTTCACATTCGCAAGCAGTGATGCCTTCCTCACTTCCAATAAATGACAAATTATAAAGACACTGCCTGGCAAAGAGACACTCATTTGTTTTTGCATTTGTGTTTTCTTCCCCCAGCCAAAGATTTCTTTCCCGACCAACTTGGTTTGGAATCTTTGAAGGTCAATTGCTGCTGTTTACGATGCTCTCATCCAGGGACTGCCAGTCGCCCAGAGGGATGCTGGGGACATGCCAGGGGGAGGAGCTCTTTCAACAGGACCCATCTGCCATCAGGATGGTGGGGGGTCTGTTTCTGAGGGGCTGACAGGAGGCATCAGAAGGACCTGGGAAGGGAAGGCGGGAAGGAGGGAAGGAGGGAAGGAGGGAAGAAAGGAAGGAAGGAGGGAAGGAGGAGGGGGACAAGCCACACAGCCACAATGAAGATAATGGCACAAGTCACCTAGCCTCGTCACAGATTGGGCTGAAGACTGAAACATAAAATGCAGTCATTGTAGTTAGGTTCCATCAAGTCGGTCCTGACCCACAGAGACCTTCTGCATGACAGAACCAACCACTGCCCAGTCCTGCTCCATCCTCACAGCTGTCCCTCTGCTGGAGCCCATTGTTACAGCCACCATGTCCGTCCATCTCACGGAGGGCCTGCCTCTTCTTTGCTGCCCCTCGTCTTTACCATGCATGATGTCCTTCCCAAGGGACTGGTCCCTCCTGACAACCTGCCCAAAGGATGTGAGATGAAGCGTCACCATCCTTGCCTTGAAGGAGCTGTCTGGCCATACTGAGAAAGGCAGAATCTGTCTGAGGCAGAAACCTGTCAGAGAAGGAAACCTCAAAATGTTTGCCCTGAGAGTGAGAGCGAGAGAGAGACAAGACCCAAGATCACACCTGGTGGAAGGCGGAGCAAGGCGGTTCCAGCTCTCACAGTCTCCACTGTGCACAGTTTTCCAAATAACCTTAAAACCTTTGCACTGGCCTTGGAAAAGCACCTCCTACGTGAAGAAAAACACTGAGCCCCATGGTAAAGAGGCCTTCAGAGTCACACGGAAATATCTTCCCCATCAGTAGGGATGGTTTGTGAAAGCGGAGGTGGTCTCCTACCTTCTTCAATGACACAGTTCCTGCCCCGTCTCTCTTGACAATCTGTTGCTAACCTCCGATTGCTGTCACTTCTCTCTACAGCAGTGGGGGGTCTTCTACGGGGTTACATAACCCATGCTTCTCACCACCAAATCGCTTTGAATTCATGAAGCTATCGAGTCACTTACGAAAGAGGAATACAAAAGAGCAGTTGCCGTCTACCTGACTCTGACTTGTGGACACTGACTCGTATGTGTCAGAATAAAATTGTCCTCCAGAGGATGTTTGATGACGGATTTTAAAGAAATAGATCCCCAGTCTCTTTTCTGAGGCACCTCAAGGTAGTCTTTGGGCTGACAGCCGAGTGCATTAGCCATTTGCCTGGCCCAGGGGCTCCATCGATTAACTAGATTAGGACCAGATCAGGGCTGTTGGTTGTTGTTGTTGTTGTTGCTAGGTGCCCTGGGGTTGATTCCAATTCCTAACATCCTGTCCGTGTCATAACAGAATGAAACCCTGCCCGGTCCTGTGGCACCCTCACAATGGTTGTGGTTGAGCCCATTCTTGCAGCCACCGTGTCAATACACTCTTCTGTTGGTTTGCTGGGTTTTTGTGGTTTTATGGGTTGCTGTGATGCTGGAAGCTCTTCCGTCGGTATTTCAACTCCCAGCAGGGTCACCCATGATGGACAGGTTTCAGTGGCGCTCCTGGACAAAGAGGAGGCTGCGCTGAAGGAAGACACTCCTGTTTCAGAGGGATTAGCCACTGAAACCCTATGATTATGGGCACTAATACACTAGTAATTGTTCTGTAATTCTTCAACTTTATATCAGCCTGCACCTGGCAGAGAACCAAAACCAAACTCACTGTCATGGAGTCAGTGCCGACTTACATGGGCCTCACAGGACAGGGTAGAGCTGTCCCCCTGAGTGCCTGAGACTTTAGCCATCCTGCTCCTCTGGAGCAGCCTGACACCACCAGGACCCATTGGCCATGCTGAGAAAGAAGAACAATACAAATAGAGGGGGAAAATTCAAACCAAATTCACTGCCCTTGAGTCGATCCCAATTCGTAGGGACCCTCTATAATGTTCCCAAAGTTGTATGGGAAATTCTTTCTGGGAGCAGATAGCCTGAACTTTCTCCCTCTAAGTGACTGGTAGTTTTGAACTCTGGGCCTACAGCTAGCAGTCCAGCACTTGGTCCACAGGGCCCCTGGGCTCCTAGGTAGATAGATAGAGAAAAGAATGAGGGAAGGAGTTCTTTGGTTGTAGGAGGATACCTGGGCTTTGCTGTCTGGTCAATTGGTGGTTCACTCAAAGTTTATGAACCCAGAACTGCCACAGAAATCACGGGCGCTGCTTTGGGATGTCTTCTTATTTCCCAGTTGTGCTGTCTTCTTGCTTTCCTGCTGCCATCTGACCATGGGATCCCAGTCTTTTTCATTGGTTTCTTTTTCTCCACCTGTCCCCACTTAGTCAGTTTCCACATGGCTACTTGCTCTTCTTATTGATCACTTTGCTCCTGGGGTGACACCATTATTTCCAATGTCTAGCCAGTCTTTCTTATTGATCTGCTGGATACTCTCAGCTCTATACTTCTGGTTAAACCTGGTTTCTGTGCCTCATACTGGGTTTCCAGCCAGTTAACTCTCCCTGGATATATTCCATAGACACCTGCTCCTTGATATATCTAAACGAAGCCCATTACCTGTCCCCGGTCCCAAGCTCATTCCTATGTTATTTCTTCACTTGGGTGATAGATACCATCAAATCCCATTGATTACGCTAGATACTTTTTCCATATCTTACCATTTGATCACTCATCTCATCCAGGCCAATTTTACCTCTTTAGAACAAGGACTATTTAGTCTACTTATCTTTGTAAGCCTCACACCTATGGCTATCCGAAATGTCTTGTTGAAATGCACGAGATAGCAATTTGATGTGGTGACACTTAAGGAAAAGTCAAACTGTTAAGTCTGGCACACATGAACTAATCCGAGCAGATACTGACGGTGAGGTAGCATAGAGTCAGCCATTGGATCCTCTGAGGCAGATGATAATGAAAAGGAAGAGTCATGTAGATCAGGAAAGCTGAGAATGACTTTGTAGGTGATGTAGGGTGAAGGTTCTCTTGGCCCAACAAAAATGTTAGCTCCTATCCTTGGACGCCGCAGCCTATGGCCCGTGTTTTTGTTTTGTTTTGTTTTTAGTGTGAGTTGATGATAATTTGATATTTATTGATTTAAACTCATGGCACTGTTATAAGTTTAACAGGTAAAAGCATTCAATATCGCTTACCAAAAATTCAGCAAAATACAAAGTGAATGAATGCAGCTATGTCAGACTAAGAGCACTCAAATGTGACTGCCTGAATGTGAATACTACCTCCACTCCTTATTGACAATGAGATCTTTTTGTGTGTCTCAACGTCCTCTCCTGTGCATGATGAGAATATTAATCCCTACCTGTAAGCATACCGTGAAGTCTACCAGAAACAATGCATGCAGTACTCTGCGTAGAACCAAAACACCAGATACATGTTCTTCTCTTTATCCTCGTTCTGCCAAATGCATAGGCATGAAATTTCTGTCCACAGCATATCTACTTTGGCATAAGCTAAGATAAAAATACCATCTGTAAGAATTATTGCCACTGATCTTCATATTACCTCTGT
Organism: Tenrec ecaudatus; assembly: GCF_050624435.1. Lineage (NCBI taxonomy): Eukaryota > Metazoa > Chordata > Mammalia > Afrosoricida > Tenrecidae > Tenrec > Tenrec ecaudatus. The sequence goes on along the minus strand of NC_134540.1, from coordinate 48,158,255 downwards.
CATATAAGTCCCTGGTTTTCTTCTGAGAGCCCACACGAGTAACTTCACCCAAAGGGCCACAGATGTAACTACTGTTAGGGTAGAAATGATTAACACACAGATGGTTGTAGGAATAGCAAACTCTTCTCCCTATATTCTCTGCTTGGGCGCCTGCCCTTCTGTCCCTCCTGGTGTGAGAAGTAATGCTTCCTTGCCTCCTTCGGGTGTCTTGGAGGCATCATCAGTCTGCACATCAGAGCCAAATTTTGGATGAGATTCCCACTAATCCCTGCAAAGGAACCATAACAACTCAAATCCAGAATATCTAAAGATCTCTTACAACCAAAGAATAAGATTCCATAGAATCTGATGAAAATGAGCAAACGGTGTTAGCAAGCACCTGCGCAAAATGAGACCTGCAGATTGCACACAGTCACACGAGAAGATACTCAACCAAATTGGCCACTCTGAAAATGCAAATTAAAACCATAATGAGATACTAGTTCACAGCTACTAGATGGATTTATTTTCATGGCAATAGTAACTTCCAACAAAGACTCAGCACAACTGCATACATTAATGGGATGCAAAATGTGCATCCCCTTTGGCATAAGGTTGGCAGTTCCTTGTAAAGAGAAATGAGAATATGTGTGTGTATAAAAGTCTGTACATAGTTAGAGCGACTTCCGTTCTATTTTCCCAACACTGGAAAGCAATCCAAGTGTCCATTAGTGGGAGAATGAATAGCAGAACTGTAGACAATGAGAGAAGAAGAAAAAATGCAAACACACGTCATCACGTGGAAGAACTTTACATGCCTTTGATTACGTGTTAATGGTTACTCTACACATTGGACTGCACACTGCAAGGTTAGCTGTTCAAAACCACCGGTCACTCCACAGGAGAAAGACAGGCTTTTCACTCCCATACAGAGTTGAGAAAGGGTCACGATGAGTCATAGTCGACTTGGTGGTGGTGAGTTTGGGTTTCTTTGGTTTTGTTAAGTGACTGAGGCAACAATGAACAGGATAAGTAGGGCCTGGTTCCATGCATAGGCCTGCTGGGAAAGTCAAACTAGGAGAAGTGCAAACAAGCGAGTGGTTGCCAGGCCAGAGCACTGACTGCAGAGAGAAAAGGCCGGGCTGGGGAGCGGCGCTGATGGGGGTGCTCTGTGCTTGTTGTGGCAGGAGCTACGCGACTTAGACATTCAGCACAATTCGTAACCCCGTACACAAGGAAGGGTCCTTCTGGCTGCATGTAACTGATGTCTCACTAGTCTGACTTTTTAAACATCTGTCACTCTATTAGTCAATGTCTCTATACCATTTATACACTGTATGAAATAGAGGGTGCCTCTCTATCCAAGCATCCGGGGCTGTTCCTCTCCATACCATCTGGAAAATACAGGAGCCAAATGAAAGCCAAATGATAGAGATTCACATCTTCCAGACATCGAAAACCAAAAGCCCTTTCTTTCTCCTTGTCTGCCATCTCTTCCTCCACCTCATTCGGTTTGCTGTTTGGGGATGACCAAAACCTATATCTTTTTTTTATTTAAATCATTTTATTGGGGGCTTGTATAACTCTTTTTTAAAACAATTTATTAGGGGCTCATACAACTCTTATCACAGTCCATACATATACATACATCAATTGTATAAAGCACATCCGTACATTCTTTGCCCTAATCATTCTCAAAGCATTTGCTCTCCACTTAAGCCCTTTGCATCAGGTCCTCTTTTATTTTTTTCCAAAACCTATATCTTTAGGCACCCACTGGAAATTAAGTAAATCCAAGGGTTGGCATGAAAACATTCTAGATGGTTTGAGTTCGTTTAACATTTTGCCTAATAGTATTTTTGCTCATATATCTTATCAATTAAGGGGTAATTTTAGATAAGTGAGTATCATTAAAGGGAGAAGCAATAAGTGTGGATATTTAAGCACTTATATTGGCCAGAGCAAGAATAATTTGATTAAATAATTTGGACAGATTCCCTCTCACTATAATTCTGAGACACAAAACGGAAAGAGCCTTATCTCCCCAGAGGATGGGATGGAAGGGATCATCTTGTGGTCAAACAAGCGAAGAGAAGCACTTCACTGAAGACAGGGCTCTCTGTCTTCATTAGAAAAATTGAAGATGCTCTGAAGAACTCCATTAAGGATAATGGTGTCTCTTAGAACTGTTTACTTCATGGCTTAGGTACTTGATTAAATGGCTAATTCCCCCCTCTGCTTATCTAATTGATCTTGTTTTCTCCTTCTTCATCCTGCCCTTGAGATAGCCAGAAGTAAATTACAAGTAGCCACTACCAACTTCGTTGCCCTTACTCACCACAGTGTGTCCACTTGTGGGTACGGCACTCTTCGGCCACTCTCCCCATCTGCAGATGATAAGCTGGATTCTGTGGTGACTCTACTTTGCTTAGAAGGATGGCCCAAGATGTCATGTTGGATGATAATCCTCCTCCCACGTGCAATGGTCTACCGGGGTGGGGCTGGGGAAGGGACACAATTGTGGTCTCACACTCCCCTCACTTCTTTTCAGATCAAAGACCTTTTACCCAGGTAGAGGAAGGCGTGAAATGCAAGTCAGCCTCAGCCACCTGCTCAGAGAGCAGAGGGGAGGCTTTCCTGGGGAGGGGTGAGAAGACAATTGTCAGTGAACCTGGCAGCTGATAGGCCATTTCATGGGGCCTTGAGTAGAAGTCAAAACCCATTCTCCCCACCTCATAAAAGGTGACACAGGAGCAATTTTCCCATCACCCTTCCGGGGCCACACTCATGACTGATGCTATCCACCTGTGGGCCTCTGTCATTGCTTTCTCCTGCACAGACCCCCGGAGTGCCTGCTGTCTGCCCAGCACTCTCCTTGGGGCTATCGACAGAACAGTGAGCAAGCAGACAGGGGTTCCTGCCCGACAGGAGTTGAAACACCAGTGGGGAAGACAGAAAGGTAAAGAACATACATAGTAAATGTAGATAGATAGATACATAGATAGGTAGATAATAGATAGATAGATAGAATGAACACGTGTGTGTGGGCTTCAGAAAAGTTATGAAGAAAATCCATTATTGCTTAATTTCATTTTCCCATGTGCTTAATGACTCCCCTTTAGAGAGCCTATACATATCAATGTGCTGGCCCCAACTCAGTCCAGACATGTCCCATGCTCACTGGCTGCCCAGGCCCCTGCTGCGAGGCACAGAGGCTCACCTTTAGAAGCACTTCACCAGGCATTGCTTCTGAGTTTGCCTTAGTCTAGAAGTGCCAGTGAAACTCTGTTCAGCACCAGAGCAACACACAGCCTCCCATGACAGACGATGGTGGCCACACACGAGGTGCTTCGTCCAGGAATCAATCTGGTTTTCTCCTGCGTGGAAGATGAAGGTGAGAATTCTTCCACTGAATCACCACTGTGTGTGTATGTGTGTGTGTGTGTGTGTGTGTGTGTGTGTGTGTGTGTGTGTTTATATGATAAATGCTACTGAGAATACTAAAGAACAATGAGTGGACATTTCAGGGCAGAAAAAGAGAGAGTGTTAATTTTGGAAGACGTCAGCTGAGAGAGTTGTAAAGACAGTGTGGGCATGTCGCTTGGGAATGAGTGGAAAGTGCCTCCCAGAGAGAGCCAACAGCAAAGGCCACCTCACAGGAGCACAGTCGCATGTTTCAGATGCAGCAGGGAAGTCCGTGAGGCTGGAATTGACTTAAGGAAGACAAAGACAGTAAGGGAAGAAGTCAGGGTGGTAAATGGAAGACAAGCCACATCCACGGTCTTGAATTTCATCCACGCTAGAATTTCAGGCTAGAGAAACTGGAAGAATAGAGTGCAGCGCCAATATCAGGGATTTGACTTGGGCTATGTTTCATTGATATATCCTAATTTCTAGTCCAGTCACAAACCATTTAAACTGTTTATCAAGCCCTAAAGGAGGAAAAGGAGAAGCTAGATTATACGGTGGTACAGTCCTCCGATGGAAATGAAGGCTATGGGTGCAGTACAAAGCATATTTTAATACATTATTTAAGTAACTATCAAGAAACCACTTGCATGGCGAAGAAAGGTATACACCAAATACTTCTGCTCCCTCTCTTCTTCTGTGCCGCCAGTGGAAGTCATGTAGAGCAGTGGACACATGGAATGTTGAGGATGAGTGTAAAGTGCGCTGTCCATCGTGTGAGATCCTGAAACAGAGGAACTTCATTGACCCAGGGCCAGCATCCATCATATGCTGCTTCTATACTAGGATACGGTTCCAACGGGGAGATGAAAGAGCTTTGAAAAGTCCATGGAAAAATTCTTTTTTGGCAACATTCTGATGACTCCTTGTATATGCAATAAGGTCACCACCAAATTTTCTTCCAGGCTTCTGGTTAAAAATGGAACTTACTGTCCCCCCTCCACCTGCCTTGAAACCCAGGAAAACAACTAACAGAAGGAGCACTATCAAACCACCATTCCCACGAGTCATCAACAAAGGGCCACGACATCAGACCGGAAGCAACAGTGAATATTTACCAACTACAGTGCTATTTGTACCAAAATTAAGAAGGATGCTGAGAGTTCTTCTTATCAAATTCTGTCTTATCTAGCTGCCCAATGCCCCCTAGCAGAAATGCCACATGTGGATGGCTTGAACCAACCAGACGTTTGCTCTCTCATGATTGAGATGACCAGAAGTCGAAATTCATGCCACCGGCTCTTGGGGAAAGCTTGTTCTGTGTTCTGACAGGGGTAGTATGAAGACAGACCTATAGACCACGAAGATGTTAAAGGAAGGGATGCATCTTAGCTATACACAGAAGACTATACATTGTATTATTTCATGCATTAAATGTCCAGAAGAGTTAAACCCATCAAGACAAAAAGTAGAACAATGTTTTCCAAAACCTTTGAGGAGCAGGGAAGGGACGTGAGTGCTACTGGGTCCGGGCTTCTCTGAGGGTGGGGCAAATGTTCTGTAATCATGGTGATGAGCACACATCTCTCTGAATACTCATACACCAGGAACGGCCAGACTGTAGAAGGAAGGAGCTCTTGACATGTGGATTGTTTGAGAATATATGGAGTAAAATGGAAGACTATGCGGTTGTGAACAAATTTGAACCTCACAGGAGAGAGAAGGGGCTATTCATAAAGGACGATCCCCAAGAGCGCTGGCAGGGCGTCCATGGAGCCTGGTGGTGTCTGAGGGAGGTTTATTAGAACTAACATTGCTCACATGAAGGAACAACTGACAACAAACATCCACATTAAGAGCAGTTTTCAAGTTACTCAAATACTCACAGCAAAGCGTGTGTTTTCAAGTCTGCCATTCCCAGAGAGAATCACCTTCATTGCCCCACCAGGATAAGGGGAAAGCAATCCCAGAATCCTCTGGGACCGTCAAGGGGGAGGCATATGCATCCCTATTGTCCTTCAACACGGCATTAGCTACAGCAACCAGCTGAGGGGAGCCATGGGGTAATAAATAGTCTCCTGAGAAGATGGCTCTGAATGAAGCTTAGTGTGTTAATTACTACAGATCTAGACCCCACAATGATTGAAATTGGTCTTTGAATTATTAGTCAAGAGTGCCTAGAAACACCCAGCAGGGTAGGAACTCATGGGAAGAGATACATTTCTGTGACTCAAAGTGAATAAACTAAACAGAAAAAAAGCCCCTCAAACTCACTGCCACCGATGCCCATTCATAGCGACCCTATAGGACAGGGGAGGGCTGTCCCTGTGGGTTTCAGAGACTGTCCTTCAGAAGTCAAGCATCTCCTCGCTCTCCCTCAGAGTGGCTCGTGATTGTGAACTGCTGACCTTGTAGCTAACAGCCCAACACCTAATCACGGTAGTCCCAGGGCCCCTTTGTCCTAGATCATTGTACTGTGTAGAATAATCTTATTTCAGGAATTACCACTGATCATCTTGCTGTTTGTCTACTTACATAGAGAATTATACAGAGGAATGTTCAACAGGTGTAGGCAGTGATTTGGGGGCGGGGGGTAGGGGCTGGAATTTGAAATAATGTGTTACTTTCTTGCATTTTTTCTTCTGTGCTTGGTTGTAACAAGCATGTTTAACTGTGTGTGCTTGAATGTCATAAAAGCCTTTATTCAAATTCCTTATTCCGAGTCCTTTATTCAAAATACTACGTTCCAAGTTTTTATAATTTAAAAATGTTTTTGAAAAGTGACTGGGTATTTGTGGAAGGTTCCGTGTAGTCTGGTGGGGTGGGGGGTGGTGTTCTAAAATCAAACACGTTCATAGATCACTCCGGGGGGGAATGCGAAGGCTCAGACACAAGGGGGGAATGGCCACTATAGGTTTCCTTAAAGTCAGTTCAAATCAAGTGCGATTATCAAATGAAATCACCACAAACAACAACAAAATCCTTTTTCCAAGTGTTCGGTTTGTGATGAAGGAAATATGGACCAATACAGTTGAGAGGCTGCTAACTCTGAGCACCTTAATGCCCTGCCACGGAAGTCCTTGGGTGTGTTCAGGTTTGCGATCTAGCGAAAACGCACCGTTTCTGCAGCGTATTTTCCTCTCCGCGTTCTCTAAGCTACCCTCCATGGCAAGAGCACGGCCCTTGCCTCACTAGCCCCCTCCTTCCTGCCAGGCACCTTTCCTTCACCTTTGCCCTTCGCTTCCCAGGGGTGGGGAGGGGTCAGGGGGAGGGGTGGGGCAGCACCAAGGGCAATGTGGTGGAGGGGCAAGTGCTGCACCCAGAGTGAGAGCCGATTACACTTGAACTGTTCCACTGATCGATGGGCTACGAAAGGAACACACACATTTGTCTGGAAAGAATATAGCCAGAGGGCTCCTTGAAAGAAAGAATAGCAATAATAGTATCAGGATGGATCGATCCCTGGAGAGGGACATCATACTTGCCAGAGGGTCAGTGGAAAAGAGGGAGGCCCCCTCAGCCCCCAGAACTCCCCCAGGACCAGCGGGGAGAGATCCGTAGAGGCCAGCGGACAGGCCTGGAACTATGTGTGGTTTATTTCTCTCATTTTCTTTTTTCAGCCTTTTGTTTTCTTATTGTTTGGACTAGGACTCTACTGGTTTGCCTGCTTATGAAAGACAGATATGGGAAACAAGCTCAGGAGAGAAAGCAACAGGGCCAACAGCGAGGAGGGTCTTGTGGGGAGAAGCGGGTGGGAGAAGAGTGTGCTGAGAAAACATTGCCACGGACACGGGAACAACCAGCGAATTAAAATCAACATCTAGGAGGGTGCAGAGATCTCGTGGGTAGAGCAACACCGATCTAGCTGAGAGGAAGTACTGAAAGAGGAAGCAGGGGGAATGTGATGGTGGGGCAGGAGGAAGCAAAGGGAAACAGAGGAAAGCTCTAGGAAGCAAAGCTCTAGATAGATGTATTAGCAGAGGTGGGTACTTATGTAAATACATTAATCCATAAAAATAGAGGTTTGGGCCTATGTACATATATTTATAAGGCAATACACTGAGGCTGCGGATGGGCCTTGGGCCTCAGCTCATACCCTTCCTACAAGAACACTGTTCTGACAAAAGGGAATTCTGTGGTGCTCACCCCCCCACACCCACACCCCAACAACACACAGGATCGCTGAAGACACAATGAGTGCATAAGCAGATGTGGTGACGACAGCGGGTGGTGCCTGACTATTGAAAGATATAGTGTCTGGGGTCTTCAAGGCTTGAAGTTAAACAAACAGCCATCCAACAGTGAAGCAACAGGCCCACGTGGAAGAAGCACAACAGCCTGTGCGATCATGGGGTGTCATCAGGGCCAGTAACAGGTATCAGAAGATTCATAAGAACAAACACACACACAACAACAAAAGCATTGGTGAGAATGAAGGGGGGTGGAGCAGGGACCCAAAGCTCATCTGTAGACAAAGGAACATCCCCCCACAGAGGGGTCACAGGGAAGGGATGAGTCAATCAGGGTGCAGTAGAACACCAATGGATCACACAATATACCTCTGGTTCCTTGAGGTTTCCTCACCTCTCCCTCTCATGACCCCAGTGCTGCTTCCCACTCTGGACTGGAAAATGCCCATAGGTATAGGCAAGAGATAAAGCTCACGACACATGAAACTCAGGAACAGGAATGGGAATAGCGATACCAAAAGGGGAGGGGAAGTGGGGGGAGTACTAGGGAGGAAGCGAGCACCGATGGCAGTGATTGGCACATAACCACACCCCCCTCCAGGGGACGAACAACAGAAACCAGAGGGGAAGGGAGACAGTGGTCAGTATGAGATATGAAAACAATAACAATCTATAATCTATCAAGGGGCCACGATGGGTGGAGGGAGGGGAAAAAAGAGGGGCTGATCCCAAGGGCTCAATAGAAAGTAGATGTCTAGAAAAGAACTATGGTAATATGTACTGATGTCTCTGATATAATTGACATATGGATTGTAACAAGAGTTGTAAGATCCCCCAATAAAATGAACTTTAAAAAGAGAGGGGGCCCTTGATGAGATGGATTGACTCTGGGCTACAGCAGCGGTCTCAAACAGAACAGTGATTTTGATGGTGGTATCGGAGCATCATGTGGTCCTGTTGAGGTGAGCTGAAACGTGGACAGTACCTCGCCACCACACTTAACCGTGTGCTCAGAAACGAGCGGGGTTGCTGGTGAGAGTCTTTCTACTCTGCACTTGACACTGAATCGTGTGACTCAGACAGCAACCTGGAAGGGGAAGAATGGAAAGACCCATGATTAGGCTTCAACACCCGTGAGTGGAATAGACGGGAACGGCCGGGCAGGTAGACTCGGTAGTTAACTATCTGCATAGGCACCTCCGGTCTGTTTCAGAACCAACAAGACGGGCTCTGTGTGTATCCTAACACAAATAAAGCATCTCTTTGAAAGCTCGCTCTCTCAGATCCTTGTTCTGTTTTCACCAACTTCGTGAAGCCCCCTCTTCCTCGTCCAATGGCTCTGCTATGAGGGCACCGAGGTGCCGGCCACCGTATGTACCCTCCTTTCGGCCACATTAGATAACTGGACTGGTGTATCTGATTAACTTGGGGTTTAACCCCATGTTTTCTGGACTTGGGTAGATTCGAAACTAAACCCTCCACCCCTATGAACATATTTATCACCTGAAAAAAAAATACTGCCACCAAGTCAATTCTGACACGTGGAGACTCAACGGCAAAGAACAAATACTACTGGGATCTGCAGTATTCCGTCTTTACCAACCACCTACATGCATTTAGAAGTGACAAAATTGCGGCTCTCCCGGCTGAAATGCTCACATGATGGGTACGTAACGACACGAATCAGACTTGGGTGTGGGTCAAATGTCGCCCCTCTGAGCATCTGTGATCATGAAAACGTGGAAGCTGTCCTTGAGAGATCACTGAGAGTCCTAGAAGAAAAACACGTTTTTGAACGGGTAAAGTACTGTCAACACAAGCTCCGAAATGCCTACGTAGAGGCAATGTTCAGCTTGGCAAGCTTCTTGTCTACTCCTGTGCTGCGACAGGAACTCGGGCGCTTCCGTAGCTGACTGACGTGGAGACGCCTTTAAAACCACACGCGCCTTTGGTGGTTAGTTTGCCCACAGAAAAATGCTGCCACGCATGTCTGCTGAGCTTGTGACAGGAAAATGCCGGCTCGGCGAGCCACCTGAGTCCGCACGCTTCAGAGGGAAAGGCAAGAGGGAGACGCCGACACCTTGCTCTCACTGATGGGCATCCAGAACATTGAGAGGGGTCTCCCCTGAAAGTGCCCTAAGAACTGTGAGTCCTGGACCAGTACCAGGAGGCGCTGTGTTCCTGGGCTTGTGCTCAGGCCATCGACCTCCTACTGCTCAGACCACGAAACGCCATGACGTGTACCAGGTTGGAGGCCCTGAGACCACGGGGCTGGGGCTTTTGACCTGTGACCTCGGCTGTGCCTACAGATCAGCAGAAAGGGGAGCAAGCAACTCCCTCTTTCCAGAATCTTAGTGGTGACCAACTCTGTAATCAGAGAGTAATGTGCGTGCACACACACACACACACACACACAGCAGATGGGCTTTCTGTTGAGCAAACCAATTTGGGGATTCTTTAAAACACCACGCCATGTCCGCACACCTGTCAACCTACAAGAGAGCTGACAGGGCCAGTCCGCCACCCTGAGAGCCGGCTGTTTCCTGAATCCATTTCCTCTTCCATAAACTTAGGGGCATGTCCCCCCACCCCGAATACTTCTTGGGCATGTTATAATCACTACAGCGAGCATCTAGATGATAGCATGTTTTACCCTCGTATTTATGCCACAATCCCAGAAGGTCCAAAGGCCAAAGGAGGTAAGTAAGTTCCCTGAGTGGTTAACAGGTACACTGAAAAGACAAAAGCAAAGCTTAACTAGAGCTGGGTAAGTCTCTGTGAAACCAAGTGTTTTCTTTCTTTCTCTCGTTCCTTTTTTCTTTTTCGTTTTATGTTCGCTTGAGTTTTCTGTAGCATGTTCCAGAACCCATCGGGCCCAAATGTGCGATATGAATTTCCAAGGGACCTGTACTCAGGTGTAGTGCTACCCAGCATACTTGAATTTGGAATGATTCTTAAGGAAATATCCCAGGGGCTATTTTCTGGGACACAGTGAACTTTAAAATGCAAGCCATGTTACAGTGGGAATACATGAACTGGGCAGCCTTAACAGAATTAACCAGAAAGCAGAACGGCATTCATGTATCTGTTCAAAGGGGAAGTTATTTTCAGTTTGGAGCCTCCAATCATAAACATATCTTTCAGGCTGGCTCACAATTTAGACCAAACACAAAGAGGCTGTCCCCGTGGAGCCACCCAGGGCAGGCAGTGGTGTTGACAGAGCTGATTGATAAGTGGCTAGTGGGAGTCCATTTATAGAACGTCTTGGAAGACGCCAAGGCCACCCGCGTGTAGCACTGAAAAATATGCTTATTGGAGAATGGGACGCTTGCAGCCTGGAAAAGGTATATTTCACGAGCTGGAAAAGGGTCACTAGAACACAGCTGACTCGGGAGAAGAGAAATTGCACAAAACCAGGGAAGAGGACAAAACTCTCATAAACACATGGGGCCTCCCACATCTAGAGGTGTGCAACAGAAAGTTAATGTTAACCTTTACAATCTATATGGATATTTTAGTCGGTTTCATTATATGTTGTTATATGACATATATGTTAATTATATGACATATATGTTAATTGTATGCCAAAACCGGTATATAATTTCGTGAGAATTTTCTCTTTATTAATTATCTTTTACATTGCTTTCATAATGCATGGATCCCTGAAGATATTGTTATAGATGTCTGTTGATGAGGTGGATCTTATACTTAGGCACATGAGTCCATGGTGGGCCGCCTCCCTTATGATATTTCGTTCTTACTGTGCATGCCTCACTACAGACAGTGTCACTGTCCTTAAATGCTTGCACAATCAAGGGTGAATAGGACAATTAATTGCATAGTATCCTGTTTTACTTACATGGTCTCCACTATAACACAAGCCACAAATGGGTGGTGTTAAAGGACAGAAATGTATTTAAGTTCTGGAGGGTAAACACTGACTCAGAGTCTTTGCTATGCTGATTCCTTCCCTCTCAGTAGGCCCAGGAGTTCCTTGGTTCCTTAGCAATCCTCATATGCGGGTGTGTGTGTGTGTGTGTGTGTGTGTGTGTGTGTGTGTGTACGCAATCTGCTACTTTCATTATATAGAAGTGATTCCATTTAGGGCCTCCCCTACTGGGATATGATCTTATAACAGACTAAGACCATGTTTTCAAACATGATTGCATGCGATAGGGGCTAGGAGTCCAACATATACTTTGTTGTTCTTCTTCAGAGTGCCAAGTCTGTTCTGACTCATACCAGTCCCATGGACAGCAGAGTAACAACTATCTGGTCCCGGTTCAGGATCAGCCTCACAATTATTAGGTTTCGGCCCATGACTGCAGATACTGTGTCAATACATCTCACTGAAGGCCTTTCTCTTTCCCACTGACTCCACTTCACCAAGCATGATGTCATTTTCCAGGGACTGGTCTCTCCTGACAACATGCTCAAGTACATGAGACCATGTTTCGACATGTTCACTTCCACGGAGCATCTATCTGACTGTACGTCCCCCAAGACAGATTTGTTTGTTCTTCTGGCAGTTTCTCAGTAATCTTTCAGTATTCTTCACCAACACCATCATTCAAGTACCTCAATTCTTCTCCGGTGTTATTTATTTCTTGTCCAATTTTTATATGCATGTGGGAAGATTAAAAATACATATTTTCAAGAAGCACAATTCAACTCCTCACATATATATTCTAAGATGTATGAATCAAAAATTTGAGATTCCTATGTCAAATTATCATCACTACACAGAATGTTATAGCTCATATATAAAATGTACAACCATATTAATGATAGTAGTTATCAATATTTACTAGTATTGGTGATAGGATAGTTCAAGTGCTAGAACGAACACTTGAAAGAAGATCTGTTTTCCTCACACACCACCCTGAATCAGAGAGTACTACTTCCAAATTTTTTTGAATGAAGCTAATAGTGAAATTATTCCCCAAATATGCAAGCCTCGCTATAAATGATTCCTATGCCAGGATTGTTGCCCTAGGCCTCATACTCATGGGGGGAATTACAGACGGGACCCTGGATTTTCTAAAGTGCAACGTTTGGGTTTGGTGCCAGTGCTAAGAGAGAGTTAAACAGTAGCCGAGTGCAGGGTTCCTGAGAAGTCAGTGAGAAATCATGCGGTTTCTAGATGGGTGATACAAATCTGATGGATGCTTTGTTTTCCTGAAGGAATAAATAAGCAAAGGTATTGGGTTACCCAGTGGGCATACATTATTTACAGTCTAAAAATGAGGGCCAAAAAATTCCCAGCAAAAAAAATCAATGAAAATGCAGTCATCATTGATTTAAAAAAATTTTTTGTCTGGATTAAGGATTGATTTAGAGAATGAAATAAAAGTTGGGAAAAGTTGTCAAAAATAATATAAAGAGAGAGCCTGTTAAGGCGTGGGGATTAGCACCCCTTTTAGTTAAGATATTGACAAGTTGTCCAAATGAGAGCACATATCAAGAGTCCTCCATCACTGTAAACAATGTTAGGCACCTTTGTCAGCAAGAATGAAAGGTGCGGAGTCCACAAAGTGAGATTCGTGACAGAAAAGGTGGTATGTAAGCCTTAGTCAAGATATGGCAGTGAAGAGTCGTAGGAGTTCCTGAAGATTGTGTCCTGGGGACATGGGTCTGTCCTACTTCTACATCCTGGACCCACAGATGATAAACATTGTCAGAAAGAGGAATGAAAAGGCTACAGGATTATGGGTCCTTTCACTTTAATCTGCCTCCAATCCTTGCCCTATTGGGTCCAAACCTAGACAGCAGAGCAATACCCTCTAGCCAACAGAGAGGAGATGGACTAAGGAAATGAGAAGGAAGTGCTTGCGTCTCCCTCCCTGCTTCAGTGCTTTGAACCCCAGCCAGCAGGAGAAGGGAGAAGCCCTGAACTGGATGAAGATGGTTAGGATATTAGACTGCTCTGACTTGAAAAATCTGAGAGTGACTGGAAGGGCTTCAGAGTGTGACCACGAATTTAACCAGGGGCCAAGGAAGCATACAGAATTCAACAGAGCAGGTTTAGAGAGAAAGAAAATAAGTATTCCCCACTTCCACTCTACTGAGGTCACCTTGCTGACTAAATTGGCAATTGCTATTTATACTTAGGATTTTTGCTCATGTAACATTGACCTAAGGAGCCCAGAGGACATAGTGGTTAAGCATTGGGCTAGGAATGGAAAGCTTAGCAGTTTGAAACCATGAGCCTCTCCGTGGAGCAAAGACGGGACTTTCTACTCCCGTGATCAGTGACGGTCACAGAAACTCACCCTGTCACTAAGAGTCAGCATGCAGTTGGTAGCAGTGTGCTTGGTTTGGCAAGTAGTTGCCCTCGAGTGGACTTGACTCCTGGTGGCCTCATGTATGTCTGAGAAGAACTGTGTCCCACAGGCTTTTCAATTTCTCTAATTATTTGGAGTTGACCTCCAGGCCTTTCTTCTGAGACACCTCTTGGAGGACTCCAACTTCCAACCTTCCGGTTAGCAAATAAATGCTGTAACAATTAGCATTCCCCTGGGACTCCCAAATAAAGCGGCAAGTGAGCAGGAAATCCACGTGTTGCACAGTCTCACACAATCTTTGCTATTCTTTCATAGTTCTTATTGCAGTTTTCAAATAAAATAGCCATGTAATCCAAAATATTATGTAGCATACCCCCAATTAGATGGTCAACTCTATGAGCTCAAAGATCATGTTGGTTTTGTTGACCACTGTGTCTGTACAATATGGTGGGTACATAGCTGGCACACAATATATGTTAGTGAATGAAATTGGGAACTCTGCTGGCACAATAGCTAATCAGTTGGCTACCCATCGAAAGGCTGGCAGTTGGACTCCCTTCACAGCTCTTTGAGAGAAAGACCTATCAATGTGCTTCCATAAAAATGACACCCTCCATACTACCCCGTCCAAAACCAGGGATGTACATGGTAGACAATGGTGGAGGAGGTGGGGAAAGGAAAACAAAAGGATGAATACAAGGAAGAAAAGGGTAGTGGGGTCATAGGGCATTAATCCACCCAAGGGGAGGGTATTGTTTATATCTCCACAGGGAAAGTGGGACCAGACTTCAACCCAGTGTCGCAAGGTGTGAACGCAATATCCCGGTGTGGAGGAGGGAACCGGTGGAAAGGTCTGGGAGGCTGGCCCCAGCACCATAAATTAAGTGGATTCCTGCCCCTCCCCCGAAAAGAATTTTTTCCAAAGGACGACATTGACTCTGCAGCTCTGGGAGATGGACATATTTGATCAGAGCACACGGGAGCAGATGAAGGGGCAGGAGAAGAGAGTGGAGCACAGCCTGGCCCACCAGGCCGTGATGATGATGTTCCTGAGTAGAGCAGCCAGTCCACAGAGAGAACAACATGGCTGGCCCTACTATGAGACATGATGCCCCTCAGTGACTAAGGGCGATACAGGGGACAGCACCGGAGACACAGTGTGGGAATTGCACCTGACCTGATCCCACCACACCGAGGCAAATCACTGGGGGAGTGCAGCGGAACAGCAAGGGAATGGAGTGGCAAGGTCCCCAGGGAATGCTGAAAGTGGACTTTGGGGCCAGGGCGTGGTGCCCCAACAGACTGGACTGGAAAACGCTCCTAAGGGCCAGCAAACGATCCCTGAACTAACTACAAGCTTTTCTCTTGTGAACTGTTTTATTCTGTTCTTTGTCAGTGGTTTGTTTTTGTTGTTTTGTTGTCTGGTTGTATACTGTTGCTTTGTTTTCCTCTGTCTAGTTTTCGTGCATGTTAGTGACTCCACAGGTCTGTCTGAATAGGACAGGCTGGATGAACTATCTGGAGGAAAAACAACGGGACCGACAGTTTTGGGGGACTTGGGGTGGGGGGTAGGGGGGGTAAGGAAGTGGTGTTAACAAACCCAGGGACAAGGGAAAAACATGGGACCCCAAATGGTAGAGAAGTGGGAGTGGCAGGCCTGGTGGGAAATGATCAAGGGTAAGGTTGCTTAGAGAAGAGGTATACTCTAGCCCAGGTGGCGATGAAGCATGGTAGTAGGGCAGGAGGAAAGTCAAGGGAGATGGAGGAAAGAGCTAGGAGTCAAAGGGCATTCATGGAGGTCTAGACAAAGACATGTACATGCAAATATATATAGGAGGATGGGGAAATAGATCTATGTGTCTATATTTATAGGTCAAGTATTAAGGTGGCGGAAGGACCTTGGGCCTCTACTCAAACACTCCCTCAATGCATGAATACCTTCTTTTATTAAATTGGAACTCTATGATGCTCACTCTCCCGACACAACGGCTGGAGCCAAAGTGTGTGAACAAGTAAATGTGGTGAAGAAAGCTGATGGTGCCCGGCTATCAAAAGAGATAGTGACTGGGGTCTTAAAGGCTTGAAGATAAACAAGCGGCCATCTAGCTCAGAAGCAACAAAGTCCACATGGAAGAACACACCAGCCTGAGTGAGCGAGTGGTCCCAAAGGGATCAGTTACCAGGCATCAAAGAACAAAAAATCATATCATTGACTGCACACCTCCATGATAGGATCGCTGAAGACAAATGGGTGCATAAGCAAATGTGGTGAAGAAAGCTGATGGTGCCCGGCTATCAAAAGAGATAGTGTCTGGGGTCTTAAAGGCTTGAAGGTGAACAAGCGGCCATCTAGCTCAGAAGCAAATAAGCCCACATGGAAGAAGCACACCGGCCAGTGCGATCACGAGGTGCCCAAGGGACCAGGTATAAGGCATCATGCAAAAAAAAAAAAAGATATAAGTGTGTGTATGTATGTGTGTATATGTATATATGTATGTATATATATCATATTAAATGAAGGGGGAAGTGCAGAGTGGAGACCCAAGGCCCAAGTGTCGACCAATGGAGATCCCCTCATAGAGGGGTTTAGGAGAGGAGATGGGTTAATTAGGGTGTGAGGTAGTATCGATGAAGAACACAGCTTTCCCCCAGATCCTGGATGCTTCCTCCCCCCAACTACCATGATCCGAATTCTACCTTGCAGGGCTGGATAGGACAGAGGCTGTACACTGGTGCATATGAGGGTTGGAGGTACAGGGAATCCAGGGTGGATGATACCTTCAGGACCAAGGGTGTGAGGGACGATGCTGGGAGAGTGGAGTGTGAGTGGGTTGGAAAGGGGGAACTGATTACAAGGATCCACATGTGACCTCTTCCCTGGGAGAGGGACAGCAGAGAAGAGGGGAAGGGAGACTCCGGATAGGGCAAGATATGACAAAACAACGATGTATAAATTACCAAGGGCATATGAGGGAGGGGGGGATGGGGAGGGAGGAGGGGAAAAAAAAGAGGACCTGATGCAAGGGGCTTAAGTGGAGAGCAAATGCCTTGAGAATGATTGGGGCAGGGAATGTATGGATGTGCTTTATACAATTGATGTATGTATATGTATGGATTGTGGTAAGAGTTGTATGAGTCCCTAATAAAATGTAAAAGAAGAAAAGAGAAAAGAATGATTAGGGCAAAGACTGTACAGATGTGCTTTATACAATTGATGTATGTATATATATGAACTGTGAAAAGAATTGTATGAGCCCCAATAAATTGTTAAAATTAAAAAAAAAATGACATCCTCTATCAGACGATGCAACTACTGTGGGGAACAGGATGGTGCGTCCTTAAAAAGTGGGAAATAGAAATATCACATATCCCAGCACTTGGTCTGTTTGGTAAATATCCTAGAAAACCAAGCATGGAAAATAATAACTATAACAATGTATTATTGAGATTCTAACACTGACAGATTTAACATATGTCAAAGGAGTCCTGGAGGCCTAGTAGTTAAGTTCTCCACTAACAGAAAGGGCCACGGTTTGAATCTATCAGCTCCCCACAGGAGAGCAATGTGGCAAAAGATCAGAGTCATAGAACCCCATAGGACTGTTCCACTCCGTCTGGTAGAATGACGATGAGTCTCAATCAACTCAGTGATAATGAGTTATAATATATACGAATAATATCACAAAAGAGCAAAGGAGCAGAGTTATATAGACTAACATTTCTATGTCACTGCAGTTAGCTAGAACAAATCTGAAGCTGATACTGTTAGGATATACATATGGCAAATTCTCAAGTGTTTGAGGTTGTTAGAGGCCATGGAGTTGGTTGTTACCCTATGTATATCAGAACAAAATACTGTCTGGTTCTGCACGGTCCTCTCAATTGTGTCTATGTCTGAGTACATTGGTGTAGCCGCCGTGCCAATCCATCTTGTTGAGGGCTGCCTCAGCACTTTACCAAGCATGATGTCCTTCTCCAGGGACTGGTCTCTCCTGACAACATGTCCAAAGGGTGTAACATGAAGCCTTGCCAGTCTTGCCTCTGGAGAGCATTCTGGTCTTACTTCTTCCACAACCGATCGACTAGTCCTTCTGGCAGTCCATGGTATTTTTAATATTCTTTGCTAGCACCACAATTGAAATGCATCAATTCTTCTTTGGTCTTCCTTATTCAATGTCCAGCTTTCATATTCCAATAAAGCAATTGAAAACACCATGGCTTGGGTCAGGCACACCTTAATGTGCAAACTGACATCCTTGCTTTTCAATGCTCCAAAGAGGTTTCGTACAACTTATTTACCCAGTGCAATGTGTCTTTTGGTCTCTGGATTGCTATTCCCTGAGCATTGTGGATCCAAGAAAGATACAATCCTGGACAACTTCACCCTTTTCTCTGTTTACCATGATGTTATCTATTGGTCCAGTTTTGAAGATTTTAGTCTTCTTTACATGGAATTGCAATCCTTACTGAAGGCTGCAGTCCTTGACCTTCATCAGCAAGTGCGTCAAGTCCTCCTCACTATTAGCAAGCAAGGTTGTGTCATCTATGTACTGAAGGTTGTTAATGAAAGATTGTTCCTCTAATCCCAACGCCACATCCCTTTTCATATAATCCAGCTTCTCTGATGATTTGCTCAGAATAGAAATTGTAAAGTTGTAGCTTTTAATTGCTTGTTCATATTGTTGTTGGGAGCTGTGGAGTCAGTTTAATTCCTAGTGATCTCGTGCACAACAGAATGAAAAACTGCCCGGCCCTGGGCTATCCCTACAATTGTTTGTTGGAGCTCACCGTTGCAGCCACAGCGCCAATTCATCTGGTAGACGATCTTCCCCATTTTCACTGACCTTCTACTTCATCAAGCATGATGTCTTTTCCCAGGGAATGGCTCTCTTTTGATAAGATGCCCATAGCACCTGAAAGGAAGTCTTGCCCTGCTAATTTGTTTGCTCTTGTGGCTGTTCACAGTACTGTCAATAATCTTGAACAGCACATAATTCAAATGCATCGATTCTTCCCTGATCTTCCTTATTCACTGTCTAACTTTCGCCTGCATATGAGGCAACTGAAAATACCATGGCTTGGGTAAGGCCATTCTGAGTCCTTAAACTGACATCCTTGCTCACCAACACTTTAAAGAGGTCTTATGCCCCCGATTTGCCCAATACAAAGAAACTTGGTTTGTTGACCGCTGCTTCCATGAGCTTCCATGGAGATCAAAGCAAAACAGAGCCCTTGACAACGTTATTCTTGATGTTGTCCATGGGTCCGGATGTATGGATTTTGCTTTTCTGTACATTGAGTTGTAATTCATAATGGAGAGTCCGGTCCTGTATCTTCACCAGCAGATGTTTTAAGGCCTCCTTGCTTTCAGCAAGCAAAGTTGTGTTATCTGTGTATCTCAGATTATTAAGAAATCTTCCTCCAATCCTGATGCCAGGTCTGCATCTAGTCTAGCTCTTCAAATTCTTTGCTCAGCTTACAGATTGAAAACATATGGCGAGTGGATACAACCCTGCTGCAGACTTTTTCTACTTTTAAATCCTGCAGTAGCTCCATGTTCTGTTTGTTTGGCTGCCTCCTGGTCCAAGTACAGGTTCCAAAGAAGCACCATTAAGTGTTCTGGGAGGCCCATTTTTCTCCATGCTACCCATAGTTTGTTATGATCCATGCAGTCAAATGCCTATCCCGAACCACTAAAACAACATTAAATGTCTTCCTAGCACTTTCTGCTTTCGGCCAAGATCCATCTGACATTGGCCAAGATTCCCCTTGTTCTACATCCTCTGCTGAGTCTGGCCTAAATTTCTAGCATCTCCTGTCACTGTACTGCTGCAACTATGTGTGCATTATCTTCAGCAACATTTTACTTGCATGCGCTATCAATGACAGTATTCAATGCTTCCTGCATTCTGTTGGGCGACCTTTCTTTGGAATGGGCAGAAATATCGATCTCTTCCCGTTGGTTGGCCAGGTAGCTGTTTTCTTGTTACAGAGGAGTAAGTGCTTCACTGGTTTCTTGAAATATTTCTATTTGTAGTTATTCCATCAGTTTCCGTAGCTTTATTTTTAGGCAATGCTTTCAGTGCAGCTTGAACTTCTTCCTTCAGTAACGTGGATTTTGATCAGCTGTTGCCTCTTGAAATGGGCAAATGGCAACAGTTCTTTTTTGTACAGTGACTCTGTGGTTGCCTTGCACCTTACGGTGCTTTCTGCATCCGTCAAGATTTTGCCCATAGAATCTTTTGATATTTCAAGTTAAATCTTGAATTTTTTCTACAATTCCTTCAGTGTGATATATGCTCAGGGTGTTATTTAGTTGCTGAGACTTTCTAACTCCAGGTCTTTGCACATTTCATTACACTACTTTCTCTTCTCGGGCTTCCCTTTGAAGTTGTCTATTTGCCTCTTACGCCATCATTTCTTCCATTTGCTTTAGTGTCGTAAAGAGAAAGTTTTTGAGTCTCTCCTGACATCCATTTTGATCTTTTTTCTTGCTTTCTTGTCTTCTTAATTACCTTCTCCTTTCTTTTTTTCCCCAAACCCTTTGATTAGGAGCCAATCCAGACATCATCCCATTCTGTATGTCAATCACATCAAGCAGTCTTGTACAATTGCTACCAAAATCAGTGTCAAAACTTTTTCTTCCTGCATGAACTCCTTGACATCACCTCCCCCGTATACCTCCCACCTCCCTCCCCTCAGTCTTCTTCTACTTGATGTCTCTATAGGTTCATCTCTCCTGGGTTCCAGATACCTTCTACTTTCTTCACGTGTTATGTTATTGAAGCCGCCCCACAGCTCCTCGGGCCTTCTGTCAGTGGTGGCATGCCAAATATGCTCTTGGGGAGTTCTCAGGGTTCAGGGGGCTATATTCAAGGTTGTATTTTGACTCTCGTGGACTCATTTTAATGTTCTTCAACTTCAACCTGAACTTATATATGAACAATTGACCTGCTCCGCAGTCACCCCCTGGCTTCTTTGTCTCCGTAGTCTCTTTCCATGTATGTAGTCGATTGGATTTCTTGAAACAGCCTGGGATGACTGAAGTCAAACGATAGACAGGTGTTGGAGGAGATGTGTATAATCGGCGTCTGTTTGCCTGGGCTGTTGGGAATGTAACATGGTGTCTGAAGGGCAGTTGTTCTGGAAAGCAAGTTAGCAGTTCCTTGGAAAATAAACTACAATTTTCCATATGACTCAGCAATTCCATTCTAGGTTATATCTTTCCCAAGGGAGATGAAAACATGCATTCATCCAAACCCTTGTGCATGATTGTTGATGGCAGTATTCTTAATAACAGTCAAAGCAGGAATCTGACTGTGACACAAAGGGGCTGGCCACACGAAAATCTTGGAAGGATCTTGCAGGAGGAGAACACAGCATGGGTGAAGGCTTGAACCGACTGCTTGGTGTGTTTGAGGAACTCAGAGGAGGGAAGCGGAGTGAGATGATATGGGAGAGGTGAGCAGAACAGGACACGAGGCCCGTGGCCGTCTAAAACATCTCTGTTTTATTCATTTTCCCGTATGAGTGAGCTAATGAGGTTTCCCATGTGTGGATTAGACAGTATCCCTCATTACTTCCAAGAGTTCTCGCTTCACCTATCAGGGCAGGAGGCCGGGAGCAGCTGAGGGACGTTTAGGTTTCTCAAGAGAAGTGTTAGCTTTATTTTATGTTCTTTTTATATATGGTTTTATGGTCACTATTGTTATCCTTTTCATAAAAAACCTTAGTTTAGAATGCATACCTACAATGAAATAAAATATGGGCTGGAGTATAAAATATACTTTAGTGTTCTGGAATCTTCAAACAGTTATTTCTATTTTATGGTACTTTACAAAGGAAAGAGATCGTTATTATTCTTTTTCCGATATAGTCAAAGTACACACACACACACACACACACACACACACACACACAGAGTGGGCTACCTAAATTTCTTTCTTTCCTAAGCGTAGTCCATTTATTCTAAACTGACTTTTCCTAAAAGAGTGGACTTGTGTAGCCTTCTGCTCCTCTACTTGCCATGGAACATTCTCTAAAGCAGCATGAAACCAAAGAGAAAGGTGAAACGCTACAGTGGGTCTCAGTTGTCATTTTCCCCCCACTCACTTCTAAAAGTTCTTTGTATCCTCTGCTTAAAGAGAGGGAGGCCACTTCTTGCCCCTCTTACCTGGAAGGCTGCAGCAATACTTTTCATCATAGCAAAGTGAATTTTTGCCCCAAGCAAAAAATGTACCTTTTTATCATCTGTCTATTGCCTGGCTGTCCTCTTTCTGGCTTTCTTTCCTACCCTCTCCTTTGTTACAACCTGGTCCAAGCCATTCCAGGAGGTTAGTATTCCTGGGGCCTTATTGGGACCCCTTCTCATTCCTATCTGGGTTAACTTGCCCCCCCCTCCTTCTCATCTGTCACCACCCTGGTTCTCCCGTGTGTGTGTGTGTTAGTCCGGGTGGACTAGAGAAACAAATTCATAGACACTCATATGTGGATAAGAAAGAGCTTTATATACAAGAGCAGTTGAAGATTGAGAAAATCTACCAGCCCCGTCCAGATCAGTCCATAAGTCCAATATTAGCCCATATGTCTGATACCAGTCTATGAAGTCCTCTTCAGACTCATGAAACACATGCAATGATGCTGAATGCAGGAAGATCACAGGCCAGTGAGTTCAAAGTCCTGTGGATACAATGGCGGAATCATCTCAGCGTTAGCAGGGGTCTCCATGTGGCTCCTCCAGTTCCCAATGCCTTGTCTTGTCAGTAGAGCATCTCTCAGGGAGTGAGCAGAGAGTGTCTCCTGCCTCCAAGGAGGAAATCCAGCAATTCCCAGACTCTGCAGGGGAAGGCCATGCCCACACAGAGGCCTCATTGGCCATCACCTGCTTGACGGACTAGACTCCACCCCTACACTCTTAATCCTCAAATTGACACCAGATTATGTAACTACTACAGTGTGCCATCAGATCACTCTGTTGACCACATTGCTCCCATCACTGCATAATCCCCAACTCTTGCTGTTCATGCAGCACAAGTGACTTTTGGTTGGATTTTAGGACCTCCGTTATGTGCCTCCATTTGTCTTTCCTAGCATTCTACTTCTTAAAAAGTCAGCCATTGAGAGCTCTTTCCAGCCCAGTTCTACTCTGGCTTGCGGTGGGACTGTATGTCTCTATGAGGGAGAAAGCAATTCTATTCTGAAACATAGGCATTTGCCATGACATCAGAAGACACCAACAACAGCACTCGATACATAAAACACATAGACTCGTCACATGGGAGTTGGGAAGGAATGAATTGAATACTGGAATGAATTAAAGAGGAACAGTAGTCCTGGAACCTTTCTAACTCCAGAGGCATAATCCCCAGGATCAGCCGAAAACTGATTTCCATTAGATGGTGGTCAGAATTTTGACACCAGCTGTCCCTCCTATGGCATTCTCTTATTCTGTGTTAGACCAGATGGCCCATTGTCATGGCCACAAAGAACCACAGACCATGCGTACAGTTCCAATGTTCTTAAGGAAGTAACAGGTAGAGCTCGGGATCAGGATCAGGAAGCAGCGTAGAGGAGTTGAGAGAGTCGTCTCGGCCGTGCAAGCAAGCAGACTCTTCTACTCCCACACATGCCTATTCCCAGCCTGTCCAGCCATCGCCACTGGCTCTTGCTGTGTCACAGCCCTGGACCCTTGCTGCAGCTCTTTTAGAGGATTCCTCGTCTCCCCTCTGCTTCTTCTTGCTTCCTTTTGCTTTTCTTCCTGCTTCTTTCTCTCGAAAACCTCTGTGGGGCTCGCCACACATACTCACCAGCTCCACATCCATTTTAAGACACAGCCCTCTCACTAGGGCCATGAACTGAGCAATTCCCTCTCAGTGGGACACAGACACTTCATTTGCATTGTAGACTACAGACACTTCATTTGCATAATCTATTGGCCTCTCTCTGCAAGGTGCATAACCATCCCAGGGCAGGCTACAGCTCAGAACCAGAGAAAACGTGTCAAGCCATAAGTTGTTTACACCTTACTCTGGGAAAGTCAATCGCTCGGGACTAAAGGGCCAAATCATCAGAGGTAGAAAACTAGGACAAAGGCAGCGCCTCATGGTGCAGGGAGGAAAAATATCTGGAGCATTTTTTTCCAAAGAATAAGGTAAAGGGCCAGAAAAAGTAACTCGTCTTTAATAAAAACTTATAATATTATGATATTTTGGTAGTGTGTATGATATTTTATTACATGATATTACAACTTTATGAAATTATGATATTAACATTCACATGACATTGCCATTGACTGCACGTAGCAATATCTAACTAAAAATTTCCTAAAGAGTAAGGGGCTTATTTATTTATTTTTAAATATGTGTGTGTGAGAGAGAATAAGGTGAAAGTTTACAGAGCAGATCATCAGTTTTCCATTCAACATTCCTGTACATTGTTTCACTTCATTCATTGCCATTTCCTCAGTGGGATATCATTTATCCCTCTTCCTCCCTGTGTGTCCCATTCCCATTCCTCTTTTTTCCCCTCAATCATTCTGAACTTTGTGCTTGGGGAAATGCAACCCTTTGATCGTTAAGGACTGACTATTCTAAGGTGTGTGCCCTTCCTTAGTATTATTCTTCATAGATCTATTTTTGGGGCTGACAACTGAACCATACAGGTGAGTTCAAGTCCAAGCCTGAAAGTTGACAAAGGGCCACAGTCTTGGGGGTTCCATCAGTCTCTTTCTGAACAGTAAAACTAGTACCTTTCATGATTTGTAGTTTTGTTTAGTCTTTTTTCTCCCAGTCTGTCCAGGACCTCTAATGTGATTTCTTTCAGAGACATTGATCTTGGAAGTCGGGCACCATCAAGATCTTCTGGTCTCAGAATCATAGTGACTTATGTTCAACACACACACTTTTGTTTGCAAGCATTGCTATTGTCACTGCTGCCAATATGTTTATAGTTGCTGATTTTGTCACATTTTCTGGATACAATATCATGATGAATAGATTTTGTGAACATCTATTGCTGACTTTTTTTGAGAACGAAGTGCTAATTAAAAGAAAAGAAAGAATAATTTTTTTAAAAGGCTTCTACTTAATTATTAATGATGTTGTACCTCATAAGATAATTCAGTATAGAAAGATTTCACAAAATTTTATTGTTAGTATCCATACAAACTAAGAAACATCAGGTTTAAGCAAGTTACAACTATGCTTATAAAAATTGTTTCATGGCTAAAATTAATTTTAAGAACCTCACAAAGCATCCCGTGTGATGTGGTACCAGAAGTGGTCCTTTGAGGGGCAACACCTGCGTGACGGCGGCCCTGAGAGCCACCTCAGTGGTGAGATCTTTTCCATCCTATAAAATGATTTTTTTCCCAGTCTCATGCCACATATTTGGGAGTACGCATTTTCAAGTGAATCTACTTTCTCAAAGGAGTGTTCTTGAAACTTTGGCCTCTGGTATTCAATTTTCTTCAGTTATCAGAATCTGCTCCTCGGAGGTAGCATTAATTTCCCCTCCTAAGACAGGATGTTCCCATTACTCACCAAGATAACTAGTTCCAAGATTTTTCTGACAAGGTCTTCCCCGCCACCCCTCCCCCCCCTCAAATGTTCAGACCAAATAGGTTGGCAAGAACTCACACAGGAAAAGAAAAGCCGACAGCTAAGCTTGACGATCAGCCTTCCCCGTCTCCACAGCACCCATTATTTCTGTCCACTCCTGATGGAGGTGGAAAGAACTCCCAGGGGTAGAGCCAGGTGTTTACTGAGAGGTTTGTACTTAAAGCGTCTCTGTGTTTGTGCCACTGCTTTCTATTGACACACGTCAGATCCCGATATCCTTTCTAACACCAAGCTCAAATGCCTGCTCCTTCTGGTCTAACGACAGCATGGCCTGCTCGCGAGAGGCAAGGGCACAGCCTTGCGCATGGCCAAGTCTGTCCAAGTCTGCAAATGCCCTTCTTAGGCTTGGGGATCCTTGGGATACTTAAATGACACAACTCCAGTGAAGGAGAAACCGCCACAGGTTGAGAAATTACTTCTGAGGAACCAGAAACCAAGACCAAATTCTACAGCGCGGTTTTCCAGAATCCATGGAATTGCATTTGTCTGCAGAATATGCAACGTCTGGAACATGTCGTCTTGGTGTATTTTTGCTTCTGGTTTCCCGTTGGAAGAGGTTTGTTGGGGCGCTGCTCGTTTTCAGATGCTGGTTTTTGCAGGTGACTAAGTCCCAAGAAAAGTGGGCATGTTATGAAAAGTTTAGGTGGGGGACCCACCTTACTTGCTGCAGTTAAAATACTGATGTGAACAGCCGATTCCAAGAAGTGGTTTCCTACAGAACTACTACTTCCAAAAATGTGAGTCAGCATTTCTCTCAGCCATTTATATTTTTTAAACTATTCAGAGGTGTGTGATTGTGTGAGTTATTCTGTATAAGAAAATTATCTTTATTAAAAGATTGAATCACCAGAAGAATAGGTACCCTAGATGTGAGTTTTACTAATAAGCTAGTTGCTTATGCTATAAAAAGGGAATATTTGAGCTGGATGCTATTAATTATTCATTTCCAGTTAGATAAAATGATGATCTAAAATAAGGGATGTGCTGACTTAAGTAGCTACTTCTCAGCCCAAACAGGCTGTTGTTCTAAATTAGGAGTTGGACCACTATAGACTATGAATATTTTTATGAGCACGTCCTCACTGGTTGCATGACGAGCCTTTCACGGGGCACCTGGTGATAAGCTGAGGGTCATCCCAACATGGTGGGGCAGGCACGCGTGGCAGTATGTGTAGACAATCCGCGTGGGATTTTTTAAAAGAGAGCAAGACAGTGGCAAGGAAAGGTAGAGAAACCCCCTAAGCAACTCTGTTCTCAGGCTGTTTGTTGATGCTGATAGAATGTGACAGTTTTAGAAAAGGTCATGATTTGGTTCAGACATACCAATTTTAGATTACTATCCTCCTTCTTTTGGGCCAAAGTCTTAAGCAAGGGGCCCAGGGATCTGTCACACATCCCTGGGAAAACGTCTGAATTAATGAACTATTCAGGCTCAAAGAGATTTTTAAATTGAATGGCTTGGCATTTTAAGAATTTCTTCTCTTTTATGAAAAAGACAACTCATGGAGCAAATTATTTTGTCAAAGGAAATTGCTGCAAATGATATTCTCAAGCTAAGAGGTTATCGGAAAAACAATTTCAACAGATATGCACTTATCAATCACCAGATTTTTCACCAGGTTTAGGAACCTTAATATAAAAACATACTTCAGTGATTGGCTTCTAGACTAGAGGTTAGAAAGCTATCACGCACGGCATAAACCTGGCCCTCAGCCTGTTCTTCTGAAGTTTTATCACAACACAACCATACCCACTCAGGAACATGCTGTCATTATGGGGGTGTACTTGGCTGTAACCACAAGGTCTCTGAACGGACCCTACCAGCCTCTTGGTAGGAGAAAGTTTTATAGCCCAGGAAACCCAATAGGACACTTCTACTTTGTCTGAAGAAGTCTACTATGAGCCGACATCGACTTGATAGCATCTAGCTTTTCTATTTTATGTCTACTCGCCTCTTCAAGAGCACTG
Source organism: Tenrec ecaudatus (assembly GCF_050624435.1). Taxonomy (NCBI): domain Eukaryota; kingdom Metazoa; phylum Chordata; class Mammalia; order Afrosoricida; family Tenrecidae; genus Tenrec; species Tenrec ecaudatus. Next base: position 48,130,808 of record NC_134540.1, on the reverse strand, counting down.
ATGGTGTAGGGGTTCTGTGTTGGCTGCTAACTGCAAGGTCTGTAGTTCTAAACCACCAGCTGCTCCCCGGGAAAAACAGCAGGTGTTCTTCTCCTATGGAGTTTCCATCTCAGAAACTCACAGGGGCAGTTCTACCCTGTCCTGGAGGTTCACGAGGAGTAGGCATGGACTCCACGGCAGAGAATTGGGTTTTGTTTCATTTTACCTATTCTAACAACTGAGTGAGTAGTTTGGGAAAATGCCCTATGGCCTGCTAGCCTAAAATAATTTTCTTTCAGAAATTGTTCCCTGATTTAGATCAAAGGTCTTATTGGTTGGTTGGTTTGCAATATGAGTGCTCTCTTTCAAAACTGAAACAAACAATAACAATTGTTTTTCCTGGTAATACTTGGGTACTCTTCCATCAGTCAATTGCTTCCTCCCACTTCCCTTCCTAACCAGGCACTGACTTTTCAACTAGCATTCTCAACGCCCATCAAGTCCTATAAGGTAGGTGTGTTCATGCGGGTTTGGAAAGGTCTTGGAAATGTGGGAAGTGACATCAGTAATGGCCCAATATTCGTTCTTCGGCCAATGACTGAGGCAGTGGCCATGATGGCTTCCTGATCCCTGGGTCACACAGGTATGGGAGTGTGTTCTTAAGCTCAATGATCCCACTGGTGGCCTTCTCATTTTTTCCTCAATGATTGGGGCTGATCGTCGGGGTTCTGGCTGGTCTCAACTCATAAGAACCCTGTAGAATAGAGTAGAACTGCTCCCTAGGATTTCTGAGACTGTGACTATTTACAGAGCAGGCAGCCCCATCTCTCCTTCGGAGCAGCCATTGATGGAAAGTAGTGGATTTTCAGTTGGCAGTCCCATGCCACGCCACAGTGCCACCAGGGAACCTTCCAGACAGGTGGGATCTGCAATAATCAGAGAGTAGTGTTATTCCAGAGGCCTGCTTGGAGCTCCCTTCTTTAACCCTTTCAAGGACTTTGTGGGCTTGTACCTGAATTGAATGCTTTGTTTTAAAGTCGCTCAAACATCTTTTGTTTTCTCTTTGAAGCACAACGGTTATATCTTGACCAAGTGCAGAATTCAAATATATGTATTTATGATTTGGAACCTCAGTCATCCACAGAGCTTTTGTTGATCCAGTCTCGTCCAGCTACATTATTCTTGCTGTTGAATCATTGTAGCTCCTGTAGTTTTATACTAAATATCCTCTTTTGCAAGATAAGACCCTAATCTCTCGCTCACACACACACACACACACACACACACACACGAACACACTTAGGAAAGAGACATCCTTGAACATTAATTCCTTTATTTTAGAGTCAAATTTTCAAGTCTTTGGGTATATGCTCACCACACACACACACACACACACACACACACACATTGTTGCAGTTTTAATTAGAATTGCATTGAATTTACAAATTACTTGGGGTCGGGGTTCTAACATCATTACAATATTAGGGCTTTCTATTGAGAAATGTGATTTGCCTGTCTGTTTCTTTAGGTCTTCATTTAACAAAAACAACAACAACAAAAAAGATAGGAACGCAAAAGCAGGCCACCCACAGTATAGCTGGACTTATAAAATCGGTATTGCGACAGAAAGGACTACTATTAATTCAGGAAAGCTTTCAAACAAAATTGTTTTTTGTTGATTAAATGGCATCTGTGTGCATTTGGAAAAGAGAAACTAATACAGTGAAAGACACCTTAATTACTGGATGTAAAGACTATACTTAAAGGACAGGTGGATTTAAGCATTGCTGGAAATCATTCTGAGAATTTCCAAACAAGCAGGTTGTGATTGCTGATTTAGACCCATCACCTCCTTCCTGACACAGGGAGTTCTTAGCACAGCATTCCCGATTAATAGGCAAGACAGCCACTCACTTATGGGACAATCTTATAGGATGTGATTGTTTCTCCGACTCACATACCCCTGCCAGTGAGTCAATCTGGCTCATAGAGACCCTATAAGACAGAGCAGAATGGCGCCTGTGGGTGTGCAAGACTGTACCTCACTGCCAGAGTAGGGAGCATCATCGTTCTCCTGGATTACTTCCTGAGAAGCCAAATTTCTCTGCGGCCAGATTCTCTATAATTAAATTGAATAAATGTAATTATCTGGAGTATTACAGTCCTTTAAATACCTGTTACCAAATTCATCTCTTCCACCTTCACCTCCGTTTCCTCTTGCTGGTCGCTTCGATTTCTGTACAGCTTCTCCCCCAAACCCTTCTCAATTCCAGCCACCCTTCCTCAAGCCTGATTCTTTCAAAGAGAGAACAACACGCAACAGGAGCTAAACTCAACATTCCAGGTGTGTTTTAAATTTTGCACAGGGTAATTTTCTAGGGAAGATGCTGGCTCATAATGCAGTTGATTACCCAGGGCTTCGTTTTTCCCTCCCTGAAGGAGCTGCCTCAAGTATCTCTAAGCCTATACATTTGAAACCAAAAACGAGTCTCTAGAATAAGACTGGTGCCAGGAACACCATCTATCCTTTACTCAGTGTGTTCAACTGAGTTTCCTGGGGAGACAAAGCCAGCGACCCTCATCTATGAATCAGAAAGAACTTGCTATCAGGAAAAAAATTATATCCAGAAAGTGGTCCTGCCCATTCCAACTCAAGTCCATGGGTCAGATGCGGGCTGGAGACTCGGATTCATGCAGCTGCCGGCTGGTGAAGCAGGAAGGAAAAGCCAGAATCTGGGGTCTCGCAGGCCCCAGCCATGAGCCACCAGACCTAGGCAGGAAGGGAGGCAAATGAGAAGAGAGAGAGAGAAAGAAGTTGTCAGTGTCTCTACTCCCATGGAGGCATCAGCACTGTAACTTAGCTGATTATCTGGGACTCCCTCCCATACTTTCACACACAGGTACAGGTTGACATGACATCCAGCCATCACACCCAGCTTCACCATCTCTTGTGAACATTTTAATCCATCTGTTTTGTCACTTGGCTTGCTGTTTGTCACACTTAATTATTACGGTGCTCAAACTGTCCCAGCGCCAGCCAGGGGGAACTCCTCAAGCTGTCCTCGGTCGCTTTACGTCATGCCACGGTTGTAGTTCTCACAGCACTTCCGGTGCTGTAGGAGAAATGGTCCAGCCTCACTTACCCGGTGCCAGGCCTGCAGTCAGCTAAATCTCCACAGGGTCCTGGTGTCTTTGAGTGGAGAGTGAAAGCTGTACTTTGTAACCAGCAGCTCTTTTGAGACCCGTCTTCTGTTGGAGGAGGTACACAAAGCCCTCAAAATGACTTGCCCAGTCAAGCAGCGATTTGGAAACAGGACCAGGACTACAGTCCAGTCTTCCATATCCCCAAGACGGGCTCTTTCTGGTTTAGAGCTTCTCCATCTTCGTGTGGTTTATTTCCATCTTGAAATAAACCAATGATGGCACACACTTCCAATGGAGCATGGCGCAGTCAAGAAGAGCCAAGCAGGCGCCACGGTGAGGAGCCCTGAGATGTGATATGAAAGCAGTCAAACTTAAAAGGATGAGACTTGTAATCTCCCACCAGCTATGAAATATTTAAAATAGGTAAATCTCTTGAGACAAAAGAAGATTGATAGTGATGAGGGGGTGCCAGGAGGGGGACCAAAGGAGGGGGGGAGACTAAGATAGCATTCCCTTAAAATGCCGAATTGTATTTTGTGTGAATTATTGCTCTGTAATGACTTGAAAGCTTTAAATAGCAGCCTTGTCTCATCTTCTAGATAAGGAAACTGAGAAGGAAAAGGGAAAACAAACTTTCATCCTGTCCACGTCTGCCACCATGCGGACCTTCCCGAGGGATGCTTGCTGAGCCGTCTGGGAACCACACCCTCCTCCTCCTCCAGCACTGTCAGTGGCCGTTTCTAAGTGGACGTTGGATCTCTTTCCAACTTCAGCGATTTCTTGGGCTGAGTTATAAATCTTTGAATAATGAGGTTTTTAATGAAAGCAAAGCTAATACATCGTTAACTGTAGAGAGAGAACGGGACTCCTATAATCACTATTTTTTTTTAGTTTAATGAAAAAATGCAGAATATTGAAAATGTCTTCTCATGATGAGTTAATCTGTCAGAAGCCCCTCGTTTGAGCCACATTTTCAATGAGGTGGAATCGCTTTTAAAGATGCCGCAGAGATCATTACAGAAGCTCTGGGATGCCGAAGAACGCGAGGAGAGCGGGAGGGAAGAGAGTCATTGAGCTCCGTGTGAAGCCCGGCGCCAGCACGCACATCAGCAGAACCCCTCGCAGCGCGTCCGCAGGGGCACATCACGGGCACGTTGAAATGGAATTGAGATAGGTGTGTTGACACTTCTACATCCATAACACACATCCATCCCCAGGCGCCATCTGTTCCAGCTCCCGCCTTTTTGTGAGGATCAGCAATCGAGGTAATTAAGCAAATGAGCAGTGAAAATTGAAGTTTCCAGAAAGGAGGAAAAGTTAGCAAAGACACGACAGTGGGGTCACCGTGGGTGCACAGGCTGAACACCTGGAGCTGCCTCTGAGCGAACGCGGGTGGGGGAGCAAACGTGGGTGGGGGCAGTGCTGAGAGTGCCTTGCTTCAGAATGCCTTAGACTCTAACCCTTAAGAGTGTTCGAGGTGCTGGGGGCAGAGGGAAAAATGCCTCTCACTTCCCTGGAAAGGGGGATGAAGGTGCCATAGAAAGCTGGGACACGTTCTTAAAGGCCGTTGTTAGTTACCAAGGAGGCTAGCAGGACTCAGGACAGTGCCATGAGTTATCAAGCCTGGGACCTTTTGAAAGACCTCTCTTGCAGGCCTCCCTTGGATGAGTTCGAACCTTCAACCTTTGGCCTAACAGTTGAGCACAGAACTGTTTGAGCCAACCACAGGCTCTGCATCAGAGTAGAAGACAGACAACACTGCAAGCTGTAAGGCTGGTGTGATCGCCAAGGGAGTAAGTGCAGGCACGAAGGCCAACACGGGGAGTGTCTGTGGCTCGGTGACCAAGATACCCTCCTTCACAGAGCCCAAAGCTCATCTAACAAAGCCAGTGGGGAGCTGGGTGGGAGCCCCATCTGCACTGGAGGCTGGGGAGCGATCCATGAGTCAGTCTGCAGCCTCAGACAGTCAAGGTTCTGGGGCAGGCCAGCTAAGTGGAGGACAAGAGAGTGGATACTCTCAAAACTAAGTCAGCTGGCCCATGACAGAAGGGTATAGGGACTCCATGCTCTTACTCAGACCCCAAGGGCTGGGGGGGGGGGGTGTCCAGAGGAATGAAGAGATCCACATCTTAAATGATGCTTTTGGCAAGTAGGTCTTGTGGGCCGCACCACAGAGGCAATAGGCTCCTTATTGTTCCAGGGTGTTCTCTCTCTCTCTCTCTCTCTCTCTCTCTCTCTCTCTCTCTCTCTCTCTCTCTCTCCTGTGTTGCTGATTTCTCACTCTCTAACTTTCTTCACTTTAACCCCTCCGTTCTCTAAACTTAACTCTCCTTCTTTTTGCCCGTCCCTGGCTCCTAGGCAACAGAACTTGAACGTGAGGTTGGCACATGGCCAGGCAGTGTTTCATTCTCTTGGGGAACTGGGGCACCATCAGTCGGAGGCTGACCTGATGGCAGCTACCAACAACAATGACCCCGTGGTCAATAGGACATTTGACCTCACTCCAGGCTCTGCAGTCAGACATCTACCCCACACCTCACCCCGTGGTCCTGGCCTTCATCTGGACATCTGTGAGAGGTTCCTCTTTGCAGCCCGGCCAGCCCAGCACTGTGCCCTCTCTGGCCTCTTCACACATTCCCAGCACTGGGCTCTGACTTTAATCTTCAATCTGTGTCCTGCAAATAATGGCTTCCTGAGTTATGCTGCTCGGGCAGCATGGTTCCATGTGGCGCTGCTGACCTCAGGCTCCCAGTTCAGACACTCTAGTCTCTGCAGGAGGAAGTGACAGTCTCAGACACCCGCCTGGGCAGTTCTGCCATGTCTTGAGTGAGTTTGCCTGTGCCCCTGCTGGGCTTCCCTGCCTAGGATCCATGCCCCTTCCTTCCTGGAGGCGGGGGTGGGTAGTGGGGGGTGGATGGAGTCTCACCCACTCCAGACAAGTTCTCCAGGGCCTGATCCCCACTTTGCCTGCAGGTTCCCAGGTTGTTTGTGCTCATCCACAAACCAAAAGGTTAGCTTCAAACCCACCCAGTGATGCCATGGGAGAAAGGCCTGGCAGCTGCCTTGGTAACTATTAGGTCAAGAAAACCCGGCAGTGGTGGTGCAGTTCTACTCTGGCACGCATGGGGTCGCTGTGAGGCCAAATCAACTGATGGTCATGGGTCACGGGATGCTTGGAAGCCTGCCTAGTCCTCCCGCCCAGAGGCTTCCCCGCCTCCTGCGATCTTGGCCTTTTCCTGCCTGCCTGCTGATGGCACGTTTCTGGGAGCAAGGCAAGTCCTTCAAACGTGTACTCTGTCCCCACTCCCCACGGGTGCACTGGCTGGCTGTCAGTGCCCCGGCAGCCCTTCCTTGCTTGGGATGTGGTTGTTTTGTCGGGCCTCCCATCTAGAAGCAGACAGACATGGTGAGGGGTGATCTAGTCATATGGACATAGCTGCCAAGTCGTGTCCCACCTGAGGTTGAACAGCTTCAGCGCTGTGCCCCACACATCTGGGCTCTCGAAAGAGTTTCAGTTAGTTTCAGCTCCCTGAACAGACCGGGAGGTGCAATAATGAGCCCAGCCATGCTTTGCCACTGATTCGGTGTCTTATTGATTATGGGAGGAAAGGTAAACAGCCGAGGATCTGTCTGCTCTTACAGTATAATTTAGTCCATGCAGGTCCTGGGTGGGAGGTGTTCAGTGGAAGGAAGCAAGCAAACAGAGGCACTGCTTATCCAATCAGCTCTCACTCTGGGCAGCCCTCCAGGACAGGGTAGAGCTGCCCCTGTGGGTTTCCGAGGCTGTAACTCTTTACAGGAGGAGAAAGCCCCGTCTTTTCCCACAAGCAGCTGGTGACTTTGAACTGAGGACCTTGCAGTTAGCAGCTCACCTGGTAATCACCTGGCACAGCAGGGCTCCGCCCTCACTCGGCTGCAGAGTAAATAGCACGAGCATGGCATCGGGGAGGTACTGGCCCCTCCTGTGCAGCGACCCCCGTCAGCCAGTGTGTCAGCTTGTGTGTGGCTCGGAGGCTGAACAGGTCCCAGAGGGGCTCCCAGACCAACATGGACTGGGACAAGAGACCTGTCAATCTGCCTCCAAACTCCAGCCAGTGGAGAGCCTGTAGATCACAGCAGTCCGATCTGTGAGCTCTCTCCTGGCTGGACAAGACCCGCAGCATTGCATTCCGTTTTGGGTGAGCTTGCCCTGAGTCGGGGTGAGCAGCAGTACGGCTTTGGGTGCATCAGAGCGCACCCCTGTGGTAGTTACATAATCTGGTGTCAGCTTGTGGAGGGCTGCAGTCCAGCCTGTCAATCAGGCCGAAACTTGATGCCCTCATTTGGAGGTGCTCACGAGATAAATAGCTCCCCAGTGGCTGGGTACACCCTCTCCCTGCTGGTCTCCCTACTGGACTTTCCTGCTGACAAACCGCATGTGTCTACACTGATGGAGCCAGAGGCCCGGAGCTGGAGGAGCCACGTGGAGACCCTTGACAGCTCTGAGATGCTTCCAACCCCACTGGATCCACAGGACTTTCCACCCACTGGCCTGTGATCCTCCAGCATTCGGTGTCATTGCATGTGTTGCTGAGTCTGAAGAGGAACTTACAGACTGGTTTCGGACATGTGGGCTAATAGCGGACTTAAGGACTTGATCTGGACTGGGCTGGGATGTTTTCTTAATAAATCATTGCTCTTTGATATAAAGTTTTCTCTTACACATACATGATTGTCTCTGGATTTGTGTCTCTAGTTAATTCAGACTCACACACCCCTTATATTAGGAGGAAAGGGTGTCCCGCTCTCCCACCTGTTACAGAGGTGCCCACAGACTCTGGGGGCGACCAGGGCCTCCAATAAGCATGTGTCCAACTTGCACCAAGTTTGCAGGTGAGAAAACCTGTGGGGGAACTGGGAGGGATCCCGGAGAGAGTGGAATGAATGCTTCGCCTGACTCCAGCGGAACAGGGGCGGGGGGCAGGAAGGAGGGCAGTGCAGTTGTAATAAAAGATCGGCAAAGCCATCAGGCGACAATGGTTTGTCCGAGGGATGCTGGGCTACCCTGAATGGGCCCTGCCTTAGCCTTCCTGTAGGCTCAGTCCCTGGCTGGGAGCAGTCCAGCAGAGGGGGTCTCAGTGCCAACACAGCATGGATCACAGAGCCCTCAGCTACAACACTCCCTCCAATCAGACCCTAGGTGCCTACTCTCATATCTGCCTTATAAACAAGGGACCTGCCTCTAGATTTTACATCCTGTTAGCTCTCAAAAGGAGCCCTGGTGTTGTGGTTACGAGTTGGGCTGTGATCTGCATGGTTGGCAGTTCGAAACCACCAGCAACTGCACAGGAGAAAGGCTGGGTTTTCTACTCCATAACAGTTACAGGGTGGTTGCTATGCGTCAGCACTGATTCAATGGCATTGAGTTTGGTTGTTTGGTTAGCTTTCAAAGGAGGCTTAAGAAGGTTTCCATTACAACTTCTTCTTTTTATTAAACCATTTTATTTGGGGCTCATACAAATCTTATCACAATCCACACATACATCCATGTGTCAAGCACTCCTGTACATTTGTTTCCCTCATCATTCTCAAAACATGTGCTTTCTACTTGAGCCCCTGGCATCAGCTCCTCATTTTTCTCCTCCCTCCCCCCTCCCCCATGAACCCTTGATTATTTATAAATTATTATTATTTTGTCATATCTTTCACCCTCCGATGTCCCTCTTTACCCACTTCTCTACTGTCCCATCCCCAGGGAGGAGGTTATATATAGATCCTTGTAATCGGTTCCCCCTTCCCACACGACACTCCCTCCACCCTGCCAGTATCGCCACTGGTCCTGAAGGGATCATCTATCCTGGATTCCCTCTGTTTCCACTTCCTATCTGTACAAGTGTACATCCTCCAGTCCATCCAGATTTTCCATTACAACTTCTTAATAAGAAAAATATAAATAACTCAGTCAAAACACCGACACGAGACATAAATAAACATAGATTTACTACAGATGATATTCAGGCAGCCAACAAGCATATAAAGAAACATTCACGTCCATTATAAATAACAGAAATACAAATTAAAACAACACCAGCGCTCTTAGCAAAATTCACACAAACAGAAAACAATAAATACCGCAGAGAATGTGGAGCTATGGGAACGCTCACACATTGCTGTTGGGGCTGCACAGCTGCACATCCACTATGGAAATCAGGGTGGTGCTTCTTCAAACAAAAGCAAATGCGAGTGCCGTGGGATCCCGCAATCTCCCTACTTGGTATGTGCCCCAAGGAAATACAGGCCAAAGCTCCAGCAGACATAGTCACATCTGTGTGTATTGCAGCTCTTTCTGTAATGGCAAGAAGATGGACTCAATCAACACTCGCACTAAGGAAGAATGGGTAAACACACAGGTACATTCACACCGTGGGATATTATGCATCATTAAAAAACAAGGATGAGTCTGTAAACACCTTAAGACACGGACAAAATTAGAGAACATGGTGCTTAGCAATGTTAGTCAATCTCATAAATATGAATATCTTATGACATCATTATTACAGATAGAAATGGTTTTCACACCAAAGAATAGGCTTTACAAAGAGGGACGGAGGATAGGAGAAGCATTTTTACAAGGAAACTTATGGGGGGCATTTAATTGGATAGTGTTACTGATTTTATTTGAGGAGAGGGCTACGCAATTACATAGAATACGTTTTTCTATAGAGCTATTCTATCCCACAAACAAAAGGGGATCTCTATAAATAAAAAGCAAACTACGTAAAGTTAAGTGTTTTTAAAGAGAGAGAGAGAAGGTCCCAGTGTGAAAGCCCTCCAGATCCCATGCCCATCAGATGTAGCCCTTGGTGTGAGTGACTGAATGGAGGAAAAGTCTAAATGAAGTGCACTTGATTCTTAGTGACATACAACTTCATTTCCAACCAAAAGAAACGAGGTTTCCATTAACAATAAATATGATTTTTATGTCAGACAAAGATATCATAATAGGGAGGGAATGGATTCAGCAGGATCCACACCTTCCGTGACAGAAATGCAGACTGGATTCTCAGCTAGCGAGGCTCATGCATGGCCACCACCCATCTCGGGGTAGGTATTGCAGGTGGCTGTGAGGCTCAGCAGGTTTTAGAGGGGCTTCCCACCTGAGAATAACCAGGAAGAAAGACCTGGTGATCAGACAATCAGCCAACGGAAACCGATGGGTTGTAACAATGAGATCTTCGGCCAGTCATGGGGATGGCACCACAAGACCACACGATGTTCCGTTCTGTTGGGTGTGGGGTCCCCTACATCTGGGCCCCGCTCACTGGCAGCGAGCAGCAACACCTACCCAGTTCTTCCTAGATCTCCAACCCAGGGTTTCCCAACGTGAGCAGCAAGGCCCCCCCGGAGGGCCCTGGAGCAATCTGCAAAAGCAGATTCACAGCAGCCAGAAAGTCCACTGAGCACTTTCTAGAAGAGGAGGACTGTCCCTGTGTGTTTCTGAGACTACATCTTGACCAGGGTAGATAGCACCACCTGTCTTCCAAGGAGCAGCTGGTGGTTTTGAACTAGATCACCAGCGCTCCCACAAAAGCAGATCCCTACACTTTATCCTGAAGGATAGGCTGTAGTACAAAAGTTGGTAATGACCTGGGTCCCAGGGAAGAGGGAGGGGGTGCTGAGTATTGCTGCTGTTGTTTTTCCTGAAAGGGGGCAGTAGGCCAAATAAGTTTGGGGAACTGTGCTCTCATTCTTAAACCAACCTTGCAAGTTATAAGTGGTGAAGGGACTTTTCTAAGGTCACACAGCCAGGATTTGAGTCCATCTCTTTGGGCTCCAAATGTCCTTAGTGCGAACAGTGAATGCACTTGGTTGGTCCTCCTAGAGATGGAGGGTCGAGTCTACACAAAGGCGATCAGAAGGAAGATCTGGGGACCCACACTCCTCCCTCATCAGTCACTGAAATGAACGTGGGACACACGCAGTCAAGGAGATGGTCCAACGCTGGGGCAACTGTTTGGATTTTCCCATTTTCTTGCCTTTTGTCAAACATCTAAACATCAGTAGTATAGTGAGCCTTCCCACTGCACCCTTAAGAAAACTGGGAACCAGGCAGGATAGATAGTGACTTACAGAGTTGATTGGGGGCCCACCCTTGACAAGGACACACCTGGCCTTTCAGGTTATGACTGCAGGCCCCCAAGTCCTTGTCTCTTGTTACAACCACCTGATTGAGTTGCACCTGCGTGAAGAAAAATGACTTTGAAAACCAGCCGACTGCAGGGCTTCCAGCTTCTCTGCGCTCCCCAAGGGACAGGGCTTCAGTCTAATATTATCTCCCCCAATTTCATTAGCATCGAGTTAAAAGGCTAAAAATACACCACCCCTGTAACTGACAAGTTACCTTGAGCAATGAGCTTACCAAGTCATCTTTTCTTGGGCAATTTTGTCAATGACATGTTTGTTGTTGTCAGCAAGGCAAAGGCAGCGAAACGGATTCAGGGTGACCTGAGCTCCGTTCCGCTCGGAGCGTCAATAAAATCGCCAGGTCTGTTTTGATTTCAGAATTTCTATTGTAGATAATGATGATCTATGAGCTTGTGGAGCAGATTTGATTCACAGTGATACACATGCTTCTGGCAGCTGAGGAGGGGAAAGCGGGACTTTGATTTATGGCAGAGGCACGGGGGATTGGATTTGGATGTCAATGGGACGCTCAGCTGAGCACCCGGCCTTACACTCCCCTGGCATTTGGCCCAGATTGACCAAGTCTCCGGGGCCAGAAAGGCAGGATGAGAGAGCTAGGTCACGAAGCCAGGAGCAAGCCGCTGGGGAGCCTGAGAGACGAGCCAAGGTATGCAAACCACAGCAGGCAACACCACGAGGACCTTCTAGAACATGTGTGTGCAGTGTTTCAGCTAAAGTTTCTTGGTTTTTAGAAAAATAGCCCTGTCATGGGGACAGAGGAACCTGGTGCCAGGCTTACATGCTGGGCTACTAAGCAAGAGGTCAGCAGTTCAAAACCAGCGGACATGGCTTTCTACTCCTGTGAGCAGTTATAGTCCCAGACACGCACAGGGGACATTCCACCCAGTCCTGTAGGGTCTCTATGCATCAGCAGAGACTTGATGGCTTTGAGTTTGGGAGAGTTGGGGATTAGGCTGGGAGATTGGCCAAAGCATCTCTCATAAACCCAGGTGACACAAATCAACAGGTCGACAAGGCTGAAACTGTGCTCGTTGACTTTTAGACCCTTCTAAGGAGTCCAGGTCAACCCTGCCCTTGCTCCTCAACTACAAGGACTTTTAGACACCCGTGCTATGAGCTGCACTGGCTATAAGCTCACATTGTTGGGAAATTCTCTTAAATCATTTTATTGGGGGCTCATACAAGACTTATCACAATCCATGCATCCATCCGTTTGTCAAGCACATTTGTACTTTTGTTGCCATCATCATTCTCAAAACATTTGCTTTCTACTTGAGCCCTTGGTATCAGCTCCTCATTTTTCCTCCTCCCTCCCCACTCCCCGCTCCCTCACGAACACTTGATGATTTATAAATTATTATTATTTTGTCATATCTTACACTGCCTGACATCTCCCTTTACCCACTTTTCTGTTGTCTGTCCCCCAGGGAGGGGGTTATACATAGATCCTTGAAATCAGTTTCCCCTTTCTACCCCACCTTCACTCCACCCTCCTAGTATCGCCACTCTCACCACTGGTCCTAAGGGGTTCATCTGTCCGGGATTCCCTGCGTTTCCAGTTCCTATCTGTACCAGTGTACATCCTCTGGTCAATATAAATATCGAATTATTCAATCACATCTAGCAAAATTGTACATTTGCTACCACAATTCGTTTCCAAATATTATTTTTCTATACGGATCCCCCGGCCTCATCACCCCTTCACCCCACCACTTGCTGCAGCTTGTGTTTGATAACTCGCTCCCATTGGGTCGATGCTGATTCACAGTGACCCTATAGATAGGGTAGAACTGCCCCTGTGGATTTCCGGGACTGTAACTCTTTATGGGATTAAAAAGCCTCCTCTTTCTCCCAAGGAGTGGCTGGTGGTTTTGAACTGCTGACCTTGCAATTAGCACCCCAATTTGTAACCCACTACGGCCCCAGTGATCCTAATGTTTGGATAGTCCCCATTTTCTAGAATTTTCTGGTGTTTTTAGCAACAATATTATGGTAAGTACTATTTGTGAATCTATAATAATAATTAAGGGACTATTTTGATTAAAAATAATAAATCTTTCCACAAACATTTTCTCGGTGGTCTTCTTTTGTTCTGAAGTGGTGATTAAAGGGAAAGACTCCCTGCCCTGGAGTCGATCCCAAGAAGGGTTTCCAAGATTGTAAATCTTTACCTGAGAAGATAGCCGCCTCGTTCGCCCTCAGGGAAGCTGGCGGGTTTGAACCAGCAACCTTGGAGTTCACAGCCCAACACTTACTGAACAGCACTATCAAGGTACATTAATTCAAGGAAAAGAAGAAGGGAAAAAAGTTTCGTTGTTTTTTTCTGCTTCAACAGTTGCTGATTATGCTGCAACTCATAATGTGGAAACTTAATTCAGAAAGATTTGACAACACAATTCTGTTCTCAGTATCCATACGATGTGAGAAATATTACTTCCAGATGATCTACAACTATATTTGTCACATATTATTTCATAATCCAAATTGACAATATGCATCACCCAGGATTCTGTGCTGTCTGGTAGGAGAGGAGGCCCATTGGGGGCAGGGGCGAGTGTGGTACCATAAAGTGCCATGCTGGATGGCACCGCCCCTAGAGATGTCACTGTAAGAAAACCAAATTTGAAGCCAGCTGAACCCCATTCACGCTCCATTATGCCCGGTAGCTAGAGTCACGCCGAGGACGCAATCAGCTCAAGCAAGTGATTACAGTACTTGCACCGAGGTGAAAAGAGACAATTACAGCCCAGGATGGCACTTTCCGCAGGGCAATCAGGATCTGACAGGGCCCACAGGCGCAGCCCCCAAATGAGACGGGTGAGGAACAGTCAGATGGCGTGGTCATCAGCATGCCTGGCAGCACCGCGGTGCGGGCTTGGGGGAGCCTGTCAGGAGGCTCAGACTGGAGCGGGGCAGACAGCTGTGACTGTCCTGAATGAGTTGAAAACCCACTCCGTGTTTTGTAGAAGCCCTTTGTGGACAGATGGAGCAACTTCCTGTGTGGAGAAAATAGCTCCATGGGGAAGCCAGACTGCCGCTGCTCCCATGCACATTTCTCATCCAGAGTTCTCACTCGATCCGCGTGTCCTGATCTCCAGGCATGTCCCAGGCCCTGTCCTAGGTGCTCAGGACACTCAGGTGCCACCCCTGTCAGCGTGATCTGGGTGCGGCGGCTCTGGGGACGCCTGAGCTAAGCTGGGAGCTGGAGCCAGACAGCAGCTGTGCTTGCAGGCAGTGAGGCCAGGCCGGCTCAGGGTCACTGCAGGCACAGTGGAATCGGACCGTGGTGATCCGCCGCATTCGCACTGACTGGTTTCCAGAAATAGATCGCCAGGTCTTAGTGTCGAGTCTGTCTTAGTGTAGACGCTCCACTGAAACGCAGCGTCAAAGAAAGGCACAGGTCGCTGCTGGTGACGACACCTGAGGTACAAGACAACCATGCCAATAACAATGACCCGCTGATGCTGAGCTAAGTGTAGGGTTCCCGGGGCTGGAATTCTTTGCAGGCGCAGAAAGCAGCTACAGGGGAAAATCTACTCCTGTCAAGGTGGGCCGTCTAGGAAACTGCAGAGTGGCTGGGAGTCTGAGTCAGGTCAGTGACAGTGGTGGGAAGTGGGGCAGGTGATGGCGGGTGGGTATTTCTCAGATGTACTACTGACATTTGTGTCCTGCTTACAACAGAAACGTAAAAGAGCAAGCCAATAAGCCGTCACTGACCAACTATATGTTCAACACACAAGGGTGTCTCATGGTCTCAATTTTTAAGGAGCCTTCAGTTTGGCCCCTTGGGAACCAAGAGGAAAGGATAACTCTGTATTCAGTAAGGCAGTAGTTTACAGAACACAGGTGCAAACATCTGGATTGGATTCAGCGAGAAGGAACCTAGATGGCACGTGATGGTGGCATGTCATGATGGCAGGGACCATTGAAAGTACCCAAGGACAGCTAAAAGGAGAAACTGATCTCTCTCAGAAAAAGTCTGGCCAGCCTGGGCCTCAGAGGCAAGGATGGAGAGACTTCAGCTCACATGCTTTGGTCAGGTTGTCAAGAGAAAGCAGTCCCTGGAGAAGGACATCGTGCTGGGTAAAGTGGAGGGGCAGAGAAAGAGAGGAAGCCCCCCAGTGAAAGGGATTGACACCATGCTGCAGTAATGGGCTCAAGGACAGGAACTATTGTGAGGATGGCACAGGACCAAGCAGTGTGTCTTTCTGTTGCACACGGGGTTCACAGGGGTGCTGTGCTTCAGAATCGACTCAATGGCACCCGGCACCACCAGCAGCGATGCTTACCAGAGGCAAGACTATGAGAAAACAAGCGTCTTTACACACAGGAGTCTACTCCTTCCCCTGACAGTGCCCACGAGGCAGGGATTAGGTCCATTTCCAATGGAAATATGAGACCAAGGTAGATTAAGCAACTTGTCCAGTGTCACCTCAATAACTTATGGTCCTTCAGCATTCCTTCAGAAGGTTCCCGAATTCTAAACCCCATGCTCTCCATGCCAAATATTGAGCTGTTAAGGGTCACCTCGCATGAGCTTCCCAAATATCAGACAGGTCAGCAGTTATGGTGAGAGAGGAGGGGCCCACGGTGAAAGGTACCGTGGAGGAAAGTTGGGATTGGCATGCCCATGCCAGGCAATCCATGATGATATCAATGTAAAGTGAAGGAAAGCCTAGATCCCACGCGGGCCCAGCCCAAGCCAGAGTCTCTGCTCCACTGGAGCCACCAGAGCGCCAAGCATCTGTCAGGTCAAAAAGCCGCAGAGAGCCCCAGGTACAGGCCCACGTTACGGGCTGCTGCAGAGCAAGCCGAAGCCCATCAAGGCCCCCAAAGTCCAACAGCACCAAACTCACCTGTGTGCACCTCCAATTGGCTTTTTTAAGAAGCCCGAGTATGCAGATCGTTAGTCACTTGGAGCCTGCCTGCTTCATAACTGCCAAAAACTCAGAAACAAACTAACAACTGAAAAAGCTCCCAATAAAACATTGGGCACAGACAAGAGCAGGCAATTGACCAAAGATATCCTGGTGGTTCGCAACCAGAGGACAAATGTCCGGGTTTCATTAGCAATAAGACAAAGACAAATGAAGACAGCAATGGGATACCATCTCACACCCACACTGTTCGCAAAATTCAATAGAACAGGAAATAAAACATGCTGGAGAGGATGCAGAGAGATTAGCTCTTACATTGCTGCGGGGACAATAGAATTGTACAGCACTATGGAAATCTAGTAGGACAATTCCTTAAACAAATACAAACACAAGTACCTTCTGACCCAGTAATTCCTCTACAAGGTACATACCCTAAAGAAATAAAGACCACAACACAGATATATGCACTCTTATTTATTACAGCGAACTCCCATGATAGCAAAAACATAGAAACACCCAAAACCTCTGATTATAGAGGAAGGGATAAGCAAATTTTAGTACATCCTTCAAGGGAATATGATGTACCGATAAAAACTGACAACTCTCTTAAATGCTGAAAGACATGGGCAAAACTAAGAGCATTATACTTAGCAAACTTAATCTTATAAAATAAATATCTAAGAACACTATTATCATAAGGAAAAACAACGAAAAATAAGTGTGATTTTCACACCAAAAGGAAAGACTTTGAAGACTTTGTGGAATGCAGGGATCGGAGGAGAAACAGGATAGGAAATCATAGGGGGGCGGGGAGAAAGAGAACCACATCCGTGGGGCTATTACTAGGATGTTATTGCTGATTCCATTTGCCGAGGTGAGCTGTGTGATTATATACAGTATACTTCTTTTAAAATACAAAATATTTTTAAAACACACACCCCACACACAAGTGAAGACTCACAGTCTTAAAAAAATAAAAACCTCCAACTACCTTACCCCTCACCCTAAATATTGTTCTGAGTGGCTAAAGAAAAGGAAGAAACGAACCTGCAGTTGTTGGTGACATTCAAGTTAAATCCCAAGAATAGGCGAGGAAAACCCACTGCCCTCAAGTTGATTCCAACTCGTCGTGATCTTATGGGACAAAGTAGAACCTCTGTGGGTGTACAGAAATAGAAAGCCTCACTTTTCTCTCTCAGAGCAGCTGGTGGTTTCAAACTGTAAACTTTCGGTTAGCAGCCCAACTCATAACCCACAAATGCTCTAGAGACTCCTTGAATTGCTTGCCTTTGGAAGACCCTCTACGGTAGAGGACTGTCCCTTGAAAATGGCTATTAACGTCTGTCATTTTTGTCAAGTGCTGTTGAGTAGGGAGCATAGGGGGTACAACAGAACAGAACAAACACTGTCCAGTCCCACACCATCCTCATTACTGCAGCCACTGTGTCAGTCCATCGTGTTCAGAGCCTTCTGATATTTCACTGACCCTCCACTCAAACTCAAACCAAACTCGCTGGCATCAAGTTGCATCCAACTCATGTGAGTTTTGAAGACTGTACTTCTTTATGGGAGTGGAAAGCGTCGTGGGTGCTGACCTCAAGGTCAGGAGTTTGAAACCACCAGCCCCTCTCCAGAAGCAAAATAGGCTTTCTACCACTGGAAATAGTTACTATTTTGGAAACCCACAGGGGCAGATGAATCCAACTTGACTTGACAGCAGTGACTTGGGTTCTAGACACTAATGAACTTGGACTTTCTATTTCCTACATGATGACTTGACAATTATGTTTTAAAATCTCTGAACCTCAGTTTTCTCAGCTGGGACACAATACTACTTTTCCTACTCCCACCCTATGAAGTTTAAATTTGTCACCATTTCTAATGGAGTACTTCAGTGGCTACTTTCCTTAAGTGGGAGACCTGGTGGCATAGTGGTTTTGTGTTGATCTGCTAACTAAAAGGTCATCAGTTCAAAACCACCAGCCTCTCTAAAGGAGACAGATGTGGCTTTCCACTCCCATAAACAGTTACAGTCAGAAACCCACAAAAGGTCTACCCTGCCCTACAGAGTCACTTTGAGTCAGAAAGGACTCAGTGACAGTACATTGTGGTTTGGGGGCTTTCTTTTTCCCCAACATACTTACTACATACATTCAGACCTGGTGCCTAGGGCTTTACATAAAGGATATTGCCTAATTCCCGTATCAACCCTATCAGGTTAGCCCCACATCATAGATGAGGAAATTCTACTTCAGAAAGGTGCAGCAACTTGAAGAATATTCCCAGCAAGTGAATATCTGGGATTCAAGTTGAGTGATAGCTCATCCCAGAGCTTATGACTTGAACTTCTTCCAGTATATTAAGACTCATGGTGGGCTCATACTCATTATGTGGCTACAGGTAGTATGATCAAGCTCATGTTTTAAATGATTACCTACAATGGATCATGGGAAACATTGAATAGTTCTCATTTCGGACACAGCATCGAAGAGCACAAATGCTCACCACCATTAATGCATCAATGCCCAGAATCTCACGGTGGATCCCTATGTTACGTGTTCTGCATATAAGCAGTTTCTCTATGTGAGTAATTCCTACTCTAGTCTCCCCTCACTCCATTCTTTAGGAAAAATAAAATGTGAACCAAACCCACTACTATTGAGTTGGCCTCAATGCATAGCAACATGGCAGCGTAGAGCAGTCTGTCCCCCTTTGGTTTTCAGAGCTGTGACTCTTTGGGTGCTGAAAGCCTCGCCGTTCTCCCATGAAATGGCTGAGGGGTGAAACACCCATCTTGTGGCTAACAGCCCAATGTGCAGACATGATAGCACCGGGGGTCCTTACAAAATGAACATGAACAGATAGGGTTAATGTAGTCCCTCCTACTGAAGTCGCTGAAAGAACACTACAAAGCACTAGGCGTGTGAAAGGATAAAGCAGGAGGCAAGTGATAAAGAAAAGCCAACATGCAGAAAGAATTCAATTTTCTAGAATTATCTCCCGTTAAATCTCCCATTAAATCTTTACCTTTATTCTGAACATGGTCCTCTGGAAATCCTAGATTGTTACAAAATTCTCAGCAGCCTACCCCTTGCTGCTCTCGTCCCAGGCTGGAAATCATGGGCCTATTGTTAGTCCTACCTACCACAAGAAAGCCATCTTCGTTTTCACTGTTTGCTTCCCGCTACCAACCAAAGGACCTCGGGCCCTTGAACCTTCCTTCTGTGTGTTTGGATTGACTGGAATTCCTTCCTTTTTCTTGCTGGTTCTATGCGGCCTGACCTAGTCTTGGCTCCGAGTGACTCTGTTGGAGCTGGAGTGAAAGCCCTTCCCAGCCACCCTGCTATGTGCACGGGAGCACATCCCGGGCTGACTCTGTCAACCAACCTCCTCCCTGCTCCAGGCAGATCACACCTTGCCTTTAACGAAAGCTACTGGAGTCTTGGATGGCACGGGGTTATGTGCTTAGTGGCTAACCAGGTTGGTGACTCCAGCACAACAGCCCTCAGTGGGAGGCCAGCTGCTTCGATAAGGATTTGTAGTTTTGGAAACTCTATGGAGCAGTTCTATTCTGCCCTACAGAGTCCCAATGAGTCAGAACTGATTCACCGCTTTGTCTAAATCTTTGTGTGCTTTTTGTCCCCTTTGCAGACGCAGAGCCCCCCTGCTCCCCTGCCACCGTTGGTTCTAGGACTGCCATTTCACTTGCCTTGGCCAGACCCCATGGCCACCCAGTCAGTTTCAACTCTCAGCAATCCCAGAGGGCAGAGGAGAACTGCCCCTTTTGGGTTTGCGGGGCTGTGAAGTCTTTACAGATCAGAAAGCCTTATCTTCCCCACCAGCATCAGCTGATGGGCTCAAGTGCTGGCCTTGCGGCGTCACCGGAGAGCCTCAAATTGTGATTTGAAGTGCACGAAGAAGGGGAAAGTGGCTTCCTAAAGATGTGCTGGGCAGGTAGACCTACCTACTCCTGTGTCCACCACAATGATAGCCACTTGTCACCACGCCCCACTCTGACACAGTCATTCCTGTGCATCTTGGAAGTGAGCCAAAGTATCAGTCCTGATTTCCTGTTCGCTCTATTACAGCCATTCCAAAGCCTTTACCTTTTGCTACACACACAATTTCAAAGAAGTTTTTTTAAAAAAACATATGCTCAAAGGTGTGTGTTTCCTGCGCAGCCCCATTTAAAGGCCTAAGGAATGCTTACATGGGGAAAATTTAGCTTTTCAAAATTGAAAAGTTGAATATGTCTCAATTACTCACATTCTATAGTGCATCTGTAATGATTTTTAAAAAGTGGATCTCAGACTCCTCTTTTAGAGAAGAGAGAGCAAACACGAGCATTTATTGAGTCAATGAATTGCTGACACGGCAGTTATGACATTCAACAGCTTGGGCATATTCATTTGCTGAGGAAAGAGATGGGGACTTTGAGAAAGCCTGTAATACAGTGGCAGTTTGATTTGTGTGAAGGATGATGTCTCAGCTCCGTCTTAATTTAGTTCATTAATGTCCCTGCATCGGATGAAGTTTGTAATTAAGCAGGAGAGAAACACAAATAAACAGTGCCATCTTTTGGACGATGCTCAGACTTGACGCCTGTGTACAGGCACACATATGTGTGTTAGGCTGCAAGACGCAGAACCCAAGTGCACCGGCCACAGACCAGATGGCAGGAAGACTGGAGTTTGGATTTTAGCGAATCAGGAGGGAATGAGAGGCTTATTGGCACCTTGGAAAGGCAAGTCACCCTGCCGGCAAGAGTGCACAGCTTGGCCTGCCCAGCTCACCTGGAAGAGCATCTCAGAATGACTTTGTCACATCTCCATGGAAATGTCCCGGTGGCTGTGAGTCTGTTTGCTTCTCAGAGCACTCGAGGATATACTACTCCCGGTATGAAATATATGGGGCTCAGGTGCATCAGGTTTTGGAAAGCAGGTGGATGGAACGTCAGGCATAAAAGTAGAAATGCTCTTGCTATCCTGCCCGTAAATTCTGCCTCTTCGTCATAACTGAAGTGAGAGGCACAGACAGGACAAGGCTGTTTCACCCAAACTCACTTCCTGTTGAACACGGCAGGCCATTCAGAGCACTGGGAGGTATGAAAAGATGACCTGTACACACTGATGGAAATATTGTTAAGGGTGAAATCCAGATCGATCACTCTGGCCAGACACTTACTAACCCCCCAGCCCTCTGTCAGAAAGCAGGCATTCAACACTCTCCAGGCCCCTGAAATTATGGAGACACTTACGGCTTGAAGGTGGGTGGAGAAGAGAAATGTTTCAGAGAATGATTTTAAAGGGTTGAGGGCTCTAAAATTAAACACCAAGTTAATTTTTAGAATAATAAAAATGATCGCAATAAGAGCTAACATTCAGTGTGCATCGCCAACGTGCTGGGAACTGTCTAAATGCTGTACCCTTATGAACTCATTAAATCTTCATGAAACTCAGATGAGGCAGGTTCTATCAAATTCACCATCTCACACATAGGGAAACAGGCAGAAAGAGGATGAACGACTTGTCCTGCATTACTGAGTTAGCAAGAGTTCACAAGAAAACCTCATGTCAAAGAAACAAGAGAAGCCTACTGGTTTGCCATGATGAAGAAGTAGCAGGTAGAACCTCGTATAAGAGCTTGCATGTTAAATGCATTCATTCACTCAACAAATGCACAATGATTTAAACACCAATGCTGTGTCACACACACACATGTCAGGGTTGGGGATTAAACAAACTACACAAATTCCCTGGTTTCTTTAAGCTTGCTTCTTGTGGGGCAAACACCACACAGAACATAATCTCTGGTGATGACGAGGCACACATCACACAGAGCTAGAGAATGCTTGGGGCACTGTGCTAGGCTGAAACGAACACAGAATGCAATCACTGATACCGCTTTCAGAAGATCAATAACCTCTGATCTTAGACTGTGGCTCTCTTAGGAACTAGAGTCTCTGAAGATGTCATCATTTAGGGAACTAAGAGGTCATATTGGGGCAGGGTGAGGCCTGAGCCAGTGTAACTGGTGTCCTTATAAAAGAGATGGGATTACAGAGATGGGCACAAAAGAAGGATACTTGTGGGAGATGGCTGAGACGAGCCAAGGAACACTGGGGACATCAGAAGCTAGGATGGAAGCATGAAACAGTCTCTCTCTTGGAGCTTCAAATGGTTTCAGTCCAGATCCATCTTATCCCTTGTCCCACGTACTCTGCTGAATCCTGCCTGAATCTCTCACAATTCCAGAAGGAAGCACCTGATTTGGAATGCAGAACTGTGAGACAATACACTTCTGATCTTATAAGCCACTCTATTTGTGGCTTAACAGCAACTCAACCCATCAACTGGACAAAAGGCAGCATCCACATTCTTCTGCCCACAGTGCCTGCCACATGGTACAGCCTGAAGGCATTCTTGTTGGACGCCTAAGAAAAGGAGTGTCTTGCAAACCCCTAGATAGATGGCTGTGTAACTCTTTGATTGTTGTTGTTGTTGTTTGGTTGTGTAACTCTTACAAGCAGTCTGAAGTTAGAGAGATGCTTTGGGCACTATCAGGTGGTGGGTGCAGGTGTCCGTCCATTATTTATCATAGAGCCGAGGCAAGGAAATGGTGTTGGCCACGTCATCCTAAAGGGCAGTGCTAAAAACAAATAAACAAACAAAATACTATATCTGAGGGGATTCCAAAGAGTTTGTGGGGAGAAAAGGTCATGGAATTTCCTCCCACAGAATTTTGGAAGCCCTCTCATGCTTATTATACCCAACACATCTGACACATATTTTCGGTTGTAGCTTCTTGTCTCCCCCAGAAGCACAGGATGTTTTGCATTCATTTTCCTTCTTTGTCTTTCTCTGCATTGGCTTCTCTTTACCCCACGTGTGATAGTTAGGGTTTTTGTGCCAACATGCACCCATAAGAGTAGGTGGGTGGAGTTTAGCCTGTCAATCAGGTCACAGTTGATGACCTCGTTTGGAGGTGCCACCAGGATAAATGGCCCCCTGGAGATGGGCCACTCTCTTTCTCTGCCTTCACCTTCCTGTTGAGGAGCCACGCTAAGCCAGCGGGAGCCCTGGAGTTGCATCTGCCACTGTTGGATCCACAAGTCTTTGCACACACTGGCTAGTGAAGTACCTGCCTTCTGCATCACTGCAAGTGCTTTGTGAGTCTCCAGGGGAACTTTTGGACTAGTATCAGACTTATGGACTTGAGTTGGACTGGCCGGGGATTTTTTTATGCATAATGACTTCTTGATATAAATCCTTCTCATACACATATATGAGTGTCCTTGTATTGGTTTCTCTAGCCAACCCAGCCTAATACACCAAGTATAAGGCAGTTGACCCAAACAGGAGCGATGATCGACACACACTGAAAGCACACACAAAGAAGGGCATGACTTTACTTCAAGGGCAATGGTGGAACAGCCTTGCCTGCTGTCTTCCTTTCCCAGAGCTGCCATATCAAAATAACCCAAACTGGTGGTGTGGCTGGAAAGAGCTTGGCAGCATTGTCTTAGGACATGTTCCGATTCAGGGCTTGGCAGGGCTGGGCTCTCTGTGGCCCTTTTAGAGGAGGAAGGCCCAGGCCGTCCACGGCTTCCTTTGGTTTGCAAAGCATTTCCCTTGGTTTTTAAATGTAGGCAGTTCCTGTGTGTCGCTTCCTCTCAGTTCTCCTCTTCTAGAAGGATGCCATTCTGATTAGATCAGGACCCCTCTACTTAGTCCCAGGTGATCGCATCTTGATGAAGACCCTATTTCCAAATAGGGCCACATTCAGAGGTGCTACACGTGAGGAGACGGCAACATATCTTTTAGGGGGACAGAATCCAGTATTCAATGCCCTCTCCTCTCCCCTGTTACATCATCCCACACCTAGGGGGCTCGCATCTCTCCTAAATCTCACACTTCCCTGTGTCCCATCAGTGTCCCTCTCTGTCTCAAGTTCTCCCTAAACAGAGTCACTTCTCTACAGGTTGACTCACAGTGGGCCTGAATCCCTTTCCTGTTGCAGAATAGGATTCAGGGCTGAGTACTGTGGTTTCTTTCACCTCCAAGTTCCTCCTCCAAGGTGAAGAGATGGGTTTTTTTTTTTTTTTTACTAGATGAGGTTAATGAAGATGCTGTTGCAATGTACACCTTGTGTTCAGTGCCTTGATCGAGATACAACCTGGTATGCTAATACATGCTAATGAGGGTGGATTGCAGTGTGGCCATCTGTCACATCAGTTTATTTCATTGAGCCCCTCTGCTGGAAGGAATTACACTCTGCTTCCCCCGTGAAGATTACTTAAATTGAATGTAGGACGAGCTGTGTCCCGGGTCACGTCTCTGACATCGTCATCATCATCATCATTTGGGTTTATTTGGTCCCTCTACTCTCCCGTACTCTCCAGATGGCCGAATACCACACTCTGAACTTGAGGAAGGACAGTCAGATAGTAAACAGATGCGTAAGGAATGTTTTGTTCTTGAGCAAAATTAGCATTAAGAGCAGAATAGACCTTTCCAAAATGTTAGGTGGTGGATCTATATGCTCAAGGACTTCTGAGTTGCTAGCTGTTATTCTTAATTGGAAGGAAAGTTTGATTCTTAGTTGAGTGAGGTACGTCTTTCAAACGCCTTTGAAAACCCCATTTGCCATAGAAAGCTCAAGACTTCTTTTCTAGATCTCAAGACCTCATGGTATGCAGTAGAAGGCATTTTGCTCCAGGGATATTTAGTGTGGCCAGGCATCTATCCCCATGGTTGGAGGAGGGATTTCAGGGTATTATGAAATGAGTCACCTTTTTGCCAAGATGTTGATCTAGCTGTCTGTCTTCCTGTTGGAAATCTCAAAATATGACACTAGCCCTCCCATGTGTGGATGATCCATTTGCTTGGGGCCTCCCTGAGCTTTGACTGAGAAGACTAAGGCAGGAAGAGGAATATTTAAGGTGATTTCATGAAAGAGAACACTGCTGCTGTGTTGCAAGCCCACCTCCTCACCTTTCCAAGAGGACTGGACCTCTAGGCTGGGGAGAGAACCATCCTGGTCACTACTTCTTGTTACTGTTGGTTGTTCAGCGCTCGGTCCCCAAATCGAGGAGACTGTGCACCACAGGATCTGCTCACTGTGATCCATACGGTTGTTATTGGCTGCTTTTCAGTCCTACATAATCAGGTCTTTCTTTACTATCTTAGTCTGAAAGCTCTGCTGAAGCTTGTTCCATAGCAGCCCCCTGCCTCCCCCCGACAGACAGGTGGTGGCTGTGCATGAGGTGCGTTCACTGGGCGTCACACCCAGGTCTTCTACAGGGAAGCTCAGCATTGCTCCTCTGGCCAGTTGCCAATGAGTCGACTGCAGCTCACGCGATCCACATGTGTCAGAGAACTGGGGTCCATTGTTTTGTCTTTTCCTGTGACTGACTTTTTCCAGAGTAGATCATCAGGCCTTCCTGCTGAAGCACCTCTGGGTGGACCCAAACCATCAGTTTCCCAGTTAGCAGTGAACAACTAGCTAATTAACCATTTGTACCACCCGGGGACTCTGTAAACTACTAAACAAACCCCGGTGCCTGGCCTACTGCTGGGAAAGCTCGAGTTATTGGTGGCCATAGGATCGTGGCAGCCACACAGCCACTGACCAAAAGGACCAGGGACTTCAGCAGCAAGGAATTTCTGTAGAGCACATCTCGGTCATGCAGGAGACAGAGTTGCTGTGAGAGTGAAGTTTTCCAATAGACACCTTAGTCTGTACATAGAATTGCTTGCTATAAACTCCTTAGCACGATGCCTCTGCTTGGGCTATCCATGGCATTCCTTTTATAGATATGTGAACTCAGGTCCACTGAGCGATTTCCTTCAGGCTAAAGCAATAAGACTTGGAACCGTGAAAGCAGAGAGACTCACTGGGTGTGCTGCCCATCTGCAAATGCAGAACAGACCTCGATCGACACATGGTATTGAGCACGCTCCATCAGCCATCGCTTTGTATGCACAGGTGTGTTTAGGTACCCTTTATCAAAGGCAGGCCCTGGGCGCATTCTAACGGAGCTGAAAGTACAAAGATGGCCGTTGCTTTCCATGGACTTACAGTGTCTTTGATGTTGTCCCAGTAATATAAGGGAGGGAGGAGCACCAGCTGCTAGGCCTGACTTTGGGGTCTGGATCCTCGAAGCAACGTGATTGGAGTGGGATGAAATGTCAGATGAGGAATTACTGTGCCTTGTTCTGCATAAAGAACCTTGGTGGTGAGTGGAGCATACGCTGAGCTTCCACTCACAAGGTGAAACCCACCGGTCAATTCTTTTGACAAGAGGAGGCTGTCTGCTCCTGTAAAGATGTAAAATTGAGGCAACCTAAAGGGACACTTCTGCTCTTTCCTTTAGCATCACTGTGAGTCAGAGTGGAAGGGCGGCAGAGGGTTGGGTTGGTTGATTTTCATCTTTCTTCCATAGAGTGGCTGAGAGGTTTGAAATGCTCTATGTTCAGTTAGCAACCCAAGCCAAGCCCGGTACCACATGAGAGGTAGGCATGGTGAACCATTCGAAACAAAATCCGGAGGGAGAGAAAGAGAAGAGAGAGAGGGCAAATGAATGCAACATTTTTAAAAATATGATTTTCCTCATTTTTTTGGGCAGTGTCTGCTTCATGATATCCTCTAGATTTCCCCCTTAATTTTATAAGGAGCCCTGGCAAAGCAATGGTTACGTGTTGGACTACTAACTGCAAGGTCAGCATTTCAAAGTCAAAATCACCAGCTGCTCCAAGGGAGGAAAATGAGCTTTCTACTCGAGTAAAGAATTACAGTATTAAATAAGTAAATGAAAGATAGATAGATGGGTAGAGAGAGAGAGAGAGATGATAGAGAATGGTCAGTTCTACTGTCCTTCCAGGGTCTCCATGAGTCAGCATCAACTCAATGGCAGTAGATTTGGAGTCTTTGTTTCTGTTTTAGTTTTATGTGCCTTCCGATAAAAACTTCGAGCTCTTCCTCCAACCACAAGTCCCCTGCCTTCCTTTCCCACCAGGTTGTGCTCTATTTTTGCCTCCACATACGAAGCACATCTTCTTTCTCCTTCCACGACGCTCTCCACCCCAGGCAATGAGTTGGGAAGGGTTTCTCCTCAGCAGGGCTTGCTGCTCGTGTGCCCTCCTTGCCCAGCACCAGTGGGGTTAGCCGTAACCGGGAGCCCTCACACCTGTTCTCTGTCAAACCGCTCTCTAAGTCATGACCACATTAACCGGTGTATGAATGTTTGCCAGACCAGGCCAGGTCCCACACTGTCGCAACCTACCATAGCCATCCCGGGGTTGCTATTGTATTGTGCTGTCTGTTTCCAAGTTTGGTTCTTGCTCCTTTCTGCTCCACAAAAGTCCGTGCACATGGAAAGCACTTGTCTGCTTCAGGATTCCATGTCCAGTCTTTCCATGATCCCTGCCTTTGCTGTGAATATTTGCCATCCCCGGCAAGTTGTGCCCGGCACTCTTGCTTCTCAATGTGGGAATCTTTGTTGCACTACAAAGACATAGGATTCAGCACTGTGGAGGTTGCAGAAGGATTGATTTATCCAGGTATGGACAGCTAACCCAACAGCTGTTGAATTCAGGATCATTTGCTTAGAGAATGCATCAGAATTAAAGAGGAAAAATTCAAAGTAAACTGTCATCATTTTCATCTGTCTACACTCTGTGAAGTACAAAAGCTCCTTTTTGCCTAAACATTCTTTGAACCTCTCGTCAGTAGCAACAATCTATAAAAGCCAGTGCCTCGGGAGCTTCCCGGTGACAACAGCCAGCTTTGGGCACTGTGCTGCTAGGGTGGACTTGCAAATTCATGTGATTTATGTTCCCAACAAGCTGGATCATCAAAATGAGTCAGAGTCTTGAAGCATCGCAAGCCTCCAGTTCTGAAGGAGCAAACAATCTAGAAATGAAAAATGGTGGCCTGTCTATTCTGTCCTGCAGAAGGCTGACTGGAACCTGTCCCAGGGTGCTTTCCCACCCGGCGAGGCAGCGCTCTTCGGGAGCATTCCCCTGAGCTTCTCCCTGCCTGGCAAGAAAATGTCAGTGGCCTCGTGTGAGGCCATCCACTCACCCTAAGTTGTGGTTGTTCGGTGCTCTTAAGTTGGTTTCAATTCCTAGTGACGCTGGGCACAACAGAACAAAGTGCTGCCCAGGCCTGCACCATCTGCACCCAGCCCTTATGTTTGAGCCCATGGTTGTAGCCACGGTGCCCATCCATCTTGTCAAGGGTCTTCCTCTTGTTGGCTGGCCCTCTGCTTGCCCAAGCATGGCGTCTCTCTCCGGGGACTGTCTCCTGACAACATGCCCAAAGTACATGAGACGAAAGCCCCCTTCAATAGGACCAGAGTTGCCCTATCCATGTCCCCAAACAAAGCATATGAGACTCAGAGATGAAATCACACCCCGCAGTTTGGTGGCAGCTGCAAAGTCCAATGGATCTCAGAGCTCGGCTTCTCCCACACCTGTTGCTCACCTGTAGCGAACAGCATTGCCTCCTGTTGGGAAAATCAAACCTCTACTGCTCGTACCCCAGCTGAGATGGATGCTCAAAGCCCAGTTGTCACTTCTCTGACACCAGCTGTGCGGATCAATCCAAATCAATTTATTGTTGGGTCAGTTCCCCTCTGTTCCTTTCTGTTGTGACAGAACTTCTTCCTGACTCCAGTCACCCAGAGTGAAGTCAGACCTCACCCAGGAGAGGCCGCACTCTAGAAACCACGTCTGCCCCAGACCTCTGGCGCCTGTGGTGGTCCCCACGACACCCTCACTTCAGACCCGCTGGCTGCAAGTCAGAGCTCTTTTTTCACCCCCTCTGAATGCCAGGCCCTCTGGATAGATGGAGGGCCAAGAGTCCTTCTCATTTTGGACCTGTTGGTTCCCTGTACCCCTTGGGATTCGATAATTCATGAGAACAGCACACAGAACTGATGGAAAATGTGCTTATGCTTACAGATATATTCTAGCAAAAACAACTACCAGACACATGGGCTGACGTCTGGAACCTTCCATGCACTAAAAAGGGACATGCTACTCTCCCACGTGCAACTGTGTCACATCTCATATTTTAAAATACCAGTTCACACAAAATAGATGCTAAAATACCGGGGAAGTCCTCTTGCTTCAGAATGTAACCTCTGTCCTTGGAAGTCTATATCTGAATCCATAACAATCAGTTGACTACAACACTCATTAACACGTTTCATCCCTAATCTCAAAAGCAAGAATGAATGAATGAAGAAAGGAAGAAAGAAAGTTAGATAATTCCCAGGCCCCTAATTTCCTCTAGAAAACATTTCCTTGCTGGTAAAAATCGTTACTGAGTTGCATGTGATTTCTGTCACTCATAGGCCCCCACAATAACCTCATGTAATAAAAACAGGCTAAATGAATGAGTGATCGAGCGCTGAACCATGGTGTACAACCTCTGAGTGCTATCCATATTCAGAGAAAAGGTCCAATAGGCAGACATTACAGATGAGCTGGGAATCTAGTTTTCTCCACCGAGTGATCCAGAAAAATGATCTAGTGTCTACTCTGTCCTGCTTCTGCCTGTATTCTTGGCTCTGTTCTGGGAAGTGCTACTTCTTCTCAGTAACTTTTGGAAGTGCCTCATTATCTCAAAATATATTAAAATACTCAATCTTTCATTTCAGGATGCCAGACCCCATGATTCCAAGCTATCCTCACCCCATTGCTGCCGGGCCAAAGGCCCCATCCAACCCACCACCCTTGATCTCACTCACTTCCCACCTGCTCTTCCCATCCCCGTGCATCCCCACTCATCATGGGTCCATTTTTGTGAATGATAATGCTGCTGGTTCTCTTCTTAAAGTCTACACATCTCCCTTGAACACCCAATGCACGATGACCTCATGGGCAGTAGGGAGAAGCTATTTCCATCAGCAAGGTTTTCACGGACTGGTTGTTCAGAGGTAGCTGGTCAGACGTTTCTTCCTGGTCCATCTGAATGGGGAAGCTCTGCTAAAGCAGTTCAGCATCACAGCAACATCCAAGCCTCCACTGGGAGACAAGGCGGTGGCTATGCCTGAGGTGCACACGCCGGAATTAGACCACTGAACCACAACCTCATCCCCACCACCATCTCACTTGAAACACCCAGTGACAAACCAAACTAACACAGGTAAGTGTGTCAGTTTGGGAGAAGGGGGAGACACAAAAGTGATGATCTATATAATTTTTGTGCAGTATTTCATAGAAAATTCATTATTTTTCATCACAATATCCCTGTAGTTGTTCTAAGATCAAACATGTCTTCCTAAGCTCATTTTACACTTATTAATATATCTATTATAGATATATAGTATTTATATATAATATATATTATTATATATACTACTACATAACATATCATATGTACCATATTATATATTACATATTATTTAAGTATATAATATATATTGCATTGATCATATATAGCATATTTATAATATTTTACTTTCAATATCTGTAATATGCTGTTATATGTAAGCTAGATAATAAAATCTATATTATACTTATAAGGCTAACATTCTGTGCTCTTGTCCGAGTTGTAATTTTTACTCTATTACAATGACACTCCAGGTTATGTGGTTTCATCTGCACATAGAACAATGACTAGTTGTTGTTTTTATTGTTGTCAATGCTTATAGTGCATGTCATTGTCAAGTGTCCTAGTGTTTAGCTACAATATTGTGGTAAGTAGTACTTACAAAGTGGATCACTAACATTTTTGAGGCTAAAGTAGCAATTAAAAGAAAAGAAAGAAAAATCAAAATAGACTTCCACTCAGTTAGAAATAATGTTTTAATATTAATATTGTAATTCAATGTAGAAATATTTTACAAAGCAATTTTGTCGTTAGTATTAACAAAGGCTGAGAGTAATTACATCTAAATAATTTACAATTATAGTTATCACATATTCTATAATTAAAATTGATAATAAATATTACTAGGGAGTCTGTGGACAGTATAAAACAATGAAAGAGTCTGTGAAGGTACAGCATTTGAAAATGTGGACTCGGTGAAGAAAAAGTACCTGGAGGTCACGTGACAGAATTTTTCAAGATCAGCGACTTCTTCATTGCAAATGACTTTCAACAACATAAATGAAGTACGCGGGACTCAAATTAACTGTCGGTGGGAAAATGCTGTGATAGGTTGTGTCAGCTTGGCCAGGCCAGAGTTTTCAGTACTTCAGTAGTAACCATCTCCCATGATTGGGTCTAACATAACATAGTCAACTCTGTGAACAGCCAGGACAGCCCCTGTATCAGGTCACAGCCTTGGTGCGATTGGAAGAAAAACTCCGGGTGTGCGACCTGCTCCTTTTTAAGTCGACTCTCTAAGAAAACATGTTACTTCTGCTGGGTCTGGGGCTGGATCTATTTATAGGCAGCTGGCCATGTTGCCCACCAATCCCAGGAGACATTGGCAGGCCACCAACCTCAGATCCATTTACTTTATATCCTCCATTGTGTTTCTTGTCCTGCTTCCTGAATTTACCTGCTTCTACAATTGCTTGAGCCATTTTTTAATAGAAATTG
Source organism: Tenrec ecaudatus (assembly GCF_050624435.1). Classification (NCBI taxonomy): domain Eukaryota; kingdom Metazoa; phylum Chordata; class Mammalia; order Afrosoricida; family Tenrecidae; genus Tenrec; species Tenrec ecaudatus. The sequence goes on along the minus strand of NC_134540.1, from coordinate 48,099,066 downwards.
ATTTCCCTCTCTATATACACACACACACATCTATTTGGATTCTCTGGATATTGATGGAAAAAATCTCAATATTGGCATCCCAAAATTAGGCCAGGGGCTGACTGTGGAATAGGTCATCAGTTGCTCCTATGCAAGTTGGGTTGAACTTGAAGAAAATTAAAACAACTCCATGAAAGCCAAAATACAACCTTGAGTATATCCCACCTAAATTTAGAGAACATCTGAAGAATGGATCTGACACATTGGACACTCATGACAGAAGAACTGATGAGCTGTAGGAAAGCATCGAGGCCATCCGCCATGAAGAAAAGGTCATTGAGAAGACCAGAAAGGAAGAAAAGGCCCAAGTGGAGGTCAAAAGAGACACCAAAACTTGCTCTTGAACATAGAGTAGCTACAGGAAATGGAAGAAGTGAGAAAATAAACGACTTAAGCAGATTATTTCAAAAGACAGATGAAGAAGATAAATTATTATGATGAAATGTGAAAAGACCAGGAGTTAGAAAGCAAAAAATGAAGGGAAATGTTAGCATATCTCAAGGTGGAAGAGCTGAAGAGAAAGAGGTCAAGCTTTGAACTGCAGTATTGGAGGGTTCTGTGGGCAAAATATTGAATGACGTAGGAAGCGTCCAAATAAGATAGAAGACATAGAGTTACTGTGACAAAAGAACTGGCTGACATGCATTCACTTCAAGAGGCAATATATGGGCAAGTTCCTTTCGCATTGAAGGGAAAAGTGCATGCTACATTTGAAGCATTAACCCCAAAAAGGCTCTAGGAATTGATGACACACCAATTGAAATGTTTCAATAAGCTGATGAATCACTACAAGATGGTCTATGCCAAGGAATTCGGAAGACAGCTAGCTGGGCACTCAATGGGAAGATGTTCGTATTTATGCCTCTTCCAAAGAAAGGTGGTGAAACAAAATGCAGACATTATCAGACAACTTCATTAATGTTACATGCAAGCAAAATTTACTGGTGATCATGGAACAGTGACTGCGATCGTCCATCAACATGGCACTGCCAGCAATTCAGGATGGATTTAGAGGAAGATGGGGACAAAGGATATCATTATTGATGTCAGGTGCATCAGTATGAAAACATATACCACAACAACAGTTATTTGTGGGTTGTTATTTTTTTGTTTTTGTTTTTGACTGTGTAAATATATTCAGCTATATGAATTCTAACTAACTATAGATAGCATTGAGAAGAGTGGGAATGCCTGACCACTTTATTGTGCTCAGGAAAAACCTGTGCATGGACCAAGAGGCATTTGTTCAAGCAGAACCAGGACATACTGCATGATGTAAAATCTGACAAGGTGTGTGTCCGCGTTGCATCCTTTCACCATACTTAATCTGTCTGCTGAGAAAGTCATCTGAGAAGCGGGACTCCATGAAGAAGAATGCCGCCCCAGGACGAAAGGAAAGCTTGTGAACAATCTGTAATGTGCAGATGACATGATCTTGCATGCTGACGGAGAGGAGGGCCTGAAGCACTTGCTGATGAAGATCGGGGAATGCAACCTGCAGTACGAATGACAACTCCATGTAAAGAAAACCAAATCCTCGCAACTGGTGTACTGGGCAACGTTATAATCAATGGAAAAAAGACTGAAGTTGTCAAGGATTTCATCATAGTCAATGCTCATGGAAACAGCAAATAAACTAGATAATGTATAACATTGGGCAAGTTTGTTGCACAAACCTTCTTTAAAGTGGCAAGAAGCAAAGATGCCACTCTGAGGATACGCCTGAGCCAGGCCATGTGTGATGGTTAGACTTTATGTCAACTAAACATTCCTGGGTGAGGGCAGGGGTTGAACCAACCTATCAGTCCAGTTGAGCCTATGACACTTCCGTTGGGGGTGGGGGGTGTGATTTTTTTTTTTTTGGTAGAAGAGAGGGAGAGATGCACAACAGAACAGAGCACTTCACTGTTGGTGAAGAAATGGAAAGCATCATGGAGAGCCAAAAGAACAAAGAAATGTGTATTGGAGGTAGAGTCAGAGTGCTCTTTAGAGGCAAGGATGTAGAGAGTTTGTCTTCTGTACTTTGGACATGTTGTCAGGAGGGACCAGCCCCTGAAGAAGAACAATATGCTTGGTAAGGTCAAGGATCAGCAACAACAACCAAAAAGAAGGTCTGCACCGAGATGGATTGGCACAGTAGGCAACAGTGGGCTGCAACAATGGGTTCAAATATAACCATTGTGAGTGTGGTACAGGACCAGGCAATGGTAAGTTGTGTTTGGGGTTGGGTCACTCTGGGTGAAAGCTGACTCAAAGGTAACTCAGAGCAACAACAACAAAGGATTCAGAATGGTCTGGCACTGGAAGAGGTGTATGTTGGTGGAGGGTGGTGGAGTTCCCCTACTGGGCGAGGTCAACCCTAGTGATATCACTGATACCAGTTTGTGGCTTCTTTAGCGTTTGGGTTTTCTCGCAAATTTCATCCATGAGCTAGCTCCTGACTGTCCCAGCGCATTTACAGTTCTTCCAGGCAGGAGTTGTGCCTTCTCTTTGCTTCGATCCTCCCCACAGTGCTCAGTGCTCTGCACCCAGTGGGTGCCCCAGAGTTGTAGCTGACTGATGAATGTAATGAAAACCTCAACAGCCTCATGAGTCAATGGACCACAGAATGATAATCATGGTGCTGATTGTCTCAAACCCCAAACTCTGGGCAGAAAGCCAACACCCCCGCTCTGCCCCAAGATGCTGTAATGGTCTTATAATCACAGAGTATTTGTTTATAAGCCTTCTTAAGAGAAAGTCAATTTGTAGCCCCAGAAGCCTGCTAGACTCATTGTCTTATTAGCCCTCCTATTGTGGCTCGGGAGTAATATAACCCTCTGTAGAAAAGAAAGAACCACCGAGGGTCTGGCGCCTGCTCTGGATCTGTTTCCTAAGCCACTGATAGAGAAACCTCTGGCTTCCCTGCTCCCCGAAATGCTCCTTGATTGCTGGGGTCAGTAGGGACCTTTTCATTTCTGAAACTCTCATTGTGACTAGTTTCAAGCACATGCAACTTGATCTCATATGTGCTAGAGCAAATAAAAAAGTATTGCTACTAGGGTACCGTTTCATATATCCATGGCTTTTCCAAACAAAATGTGTGTCGTGTCTCAGCCATCATTGGACGTGTGTGGACAAGTTTTCTCAGTGATCCACTTGTCTTGATCTCATTAGTGTGCCCTACACAAAAGATCCATGCAAAGCAGTAGCTTTATTTTTTTAATTTATTTATTTTTAAAATCATTTTATTGGGGGCTCATACAATTCTGATCAAAATCCATACATACATCCATGTGTCAAGCACATATGTATATTTGTTGTCATCATTATTCTCAAAACATTTGGGCACTTCCTACTCTTAATCCTGGTGTACATAAAATAGCAATCACAGGAGTCTTCAGAGATGCTGGGGCCCACTTCCCAAACTTGTTCATTTTGGTTGTGGTCAAAGGTATGTCCTCTGGGCACTCCCTTTTTGCGTCTATGGGGTTATTCTGATAAATCCATCCCAACATACCAATTTCCCTAAGCTTTGGGATGCCTTCTTCTACAGTGTACCAAGGTAAATCAGCTACCTCAAATTTCTCTAATCTAGGCCATCTGGCAGACCATGCTTCAGTGAACCAACCAAATAAGCTATTAGATCTTCTCTTAATCTCTCTTGCTGAGATATTGAAGGAAGAACCTGTGCTTAGGGACCCCATATCAAGGAACTCAGACAGGTCTAATGTCATATTCCTTGCACCAGGATCCCACACCCTTAGTAACCATTCCCATGGATATCCCCCAGGCTTCTGCTTGTACATGCTTGAAAACTCAAGCAGATCTTTATGAGTATAGCGCACATCTTCCTGAGTCGTCATCTGAACCTCACCTTTAGGAACTTTGTGAGACTTAATTCTAGTTACAGGTTTAGAGGAAGTAATGGTGGTGGGTGTTTCCTGGGGGCTCTCAGCAATATCTTGTAAAGCATCTCCCCCAGGCAATTCTCCAGATGCAGCCCCACCTGTCATTTCCGCTTGAACAGTTTGGTTAATCTGCTCAGGTATGAATTCTTTTACTGATGGTGGATTAATCCCCTCAGGTGGGAGGAGTGGATCTATTGATTGGAGTGGCTCAATTGACTCTAGGAGCTCAATATCCTCCTCTGCTGGATCATCAGCCCATATGATTCCATCCCATGTTTCAGGGTCCCAATTCTTTCTGATTCATGCCCTTACTTTAATATCAGGCACTGTTCTAGACCTGCAATTCAGCTGACGCTGTAATTCAGCTACTCTTATGATGAGACTCTGGATTTGGTTTTCGGCAATGTCAGCTCTATTACTAGAGGAGAGAAGACTCTCCTTTGTAGCACAAGCAGAAGCTTTTAGGCCTGTTATTCAGCACTTGAGATGTGCTTCTGCGGTCTTGAGTTTGTCTCTTTCCATGATCACATTTTCTATTACAAGAAGTAGCAGCCAACCAGCTTCCCTATATTTCTCATCCTGACAAAATTGCTGAAAGATATCGAGCCCACAGTCACCCAGAGCCCCTCCTCTCACCAGCACTTCATGTATTGATGGTGATACTGTGGGTATTAGCTTTGAGACTTCACACCATGATTGACACCACCCTCTGTAGTAAGAGTGCCAGACTCATCCATGCCTGTAGGGATAGAGACAGTATTGTCAGTGCTGTTAACCCTACTCAGGCTGGAGAGCCAAGTTGAGAAGCCCATATTTATTATCTCGTTTCTCTAGAACCACTCCTGGTACCAATTGTGTTAGGCAGGGTTCTGCAGAGAAACAAAAACAGGACACTTATGATTTTGTGTATATATATATGCATATATATACATTGTGTACATATATATACATATACATGGATATATACAGCATGAAGGAATATAATAGCTAATTAGTCCACACAACAGTACAGTTCAACTCACAGTTCAACAGTACAGTTTAACTCACTTCCATGGAACAGTTAATATACTGAAAGTCCTTCAACTCACAAGGGCCACTAGGTCTAAGGTCAAAGAGCAGACAGCTGAGCCTTCCCTAGAGCAAAGCAGGAAGTCCAGCCACAGGCATCAAACAGCAGGGGGGTCACCAACAGTCAGCAAGATGACAAACAGTCCCAAGCTCAAGCAATGTATACACCAGCAGCATGGCAAAGCAGGTCTCAAAGGAACCTCAAGCTATAGCAACCTGATCCATGGGTTGACAGTCCCACAGGTAGTGTAGCTCACAAGTTGAGGCAGAGAACTAGGAGCAGCACGCTGGTCTGATCAAGAGAGAGAGGTGGGGCTTTCCCGGCCATTTATCTCTTTGTCCTCCAATCAAACTGTGACCTTATTAATCCCACATGTTCTTATTGGCCAGGTTGGCACATTAAACCTATCTATCACACCATGGAACTTTTTCCATCATGATAGTGTACCTGCTTGTTCTTCAAGGGTAACTAGGGCTGTCCTAAGAAAATTTTTCAGGGAAACTTGATATCATGTAGCCTACAGCACTCATCTCAAGGAACATTTAAGAGGAACATGATTGGATTCCCTGGAGCATGCCCAACTTTGACTTGCACATTAAAGAGCACAGAAGTTTTCAGGGAAGGGTGAAAAAGATGGAAATACCCTATTCAGAAACCCAGGTGAAGAATGTATTCAAGAAATGGTAGATTCACATTCTGATATTTTTTTTCTAATAAAGTGTCTGTGATGTTGTCACAATACATTTTTCCTTACCCTCATACAGTTGCTATTGAGTCGACTGACACACGGTAACTCCATGTGTGGACAGCTGTGGCCAGAAGAATTTCCAGTCTTCTTGCAGTGGATTGCTGGGCCTTTCCTCAGAGTTACCTCTAGGTGGGTTCAGACCCTTAGCTTTTTTATGAGCAGCTGAGCCCTTAAGTATTGATGTCATCCAAGAACTGCTTGGTGTTTCTACTGCAGTACTTCGGCAGAGCTGTCATGAGTACTCCATTATAATGGAATCACATGATTTCCACCGTGAGTTCGATTGCAGAGGGAACATGTGCTGAAAGGTTTGCTTTAAGTTTGCTCTTTGTTAATCTCACTGCTATCACCATTGCATTCTGCCCTTTGTGGTAACATTATTAGAAAAAGCATTACTAAGTAGTTGGCATGGTCTCATACAGAAGGAGATCCATCCTTTGGGGCTAGGGGCCATGAGTTATCACCTGGAGTGTCACCACCCCTAGTAGCTACAGTGAATAAAGTATGCTTACCAATAGTAATGACTGGTGAAAAACAGAAAGGCATAGGAGATTCCTGCTAATTTTTCAATTATTCCCTGAAGCAGAGTTCCCAGACATCTTTCCTTTTCAATCTCCTCCTGAAATTGGGTGGCAATTAGAAAGCAGTCGTTGCCATTCTTTTCCAGAGATAGACCAGCGGGATGAACTAAGTTCATTTCCTTGTGTTTGAGAAGCCAAGTACATTCTTCACCCCTGGAACTGGATAGTAGCCAGACTGAAGAATGGGAAGTCTTGGTCCTTAGATAGCAAGGATATTGAAGCACTTAACTTGCTTTTGCAGATCTGATATGTTTCCATGGAAATAGCCGTTGGAAGCCAGTGACTGCAAAGTAAGAATTCTGGGGTTTCCTTGGCTTCTGGCAGCTGACAAGGAGCCAGATTTTTAAACATGTTGAAGAATCAGAGACTCTTTGATCCAACACATTCTCCACAGCCATTGAAATGAAAGTCCTGTGGTTCCTTTTGGTGAATTTATCTTAATCTCTCTGATGGTCAACTCATATTGGAGTCACCCCTGTGGTTCCTTTTGGTGAATTTACCTTAATCTCTCTGATGGTCAGCTCATATTGGAGCCACCCCACCGGTCTAGGAGTGAGCACAATGGAGTAAGAGGAGTCCCCAGCCTCGTGTTAGGAAACCTGGTTTTGAATCTCACTAATTCCTGTTGCAAAAAATTGGGCCATTTATCCGGGCTCTTGAAGCTTCTGTTTCTTCCTCAGTAAAGGAAGAATTATCATTTCTAAAAGCTCACTGTCAATTAATTAATTCTGACTCATAGCAACACTATCAGACATCTGCCACATCTTTCTCCAGCAGAGCAGCTGATGGATTCGAACTAATGACCTGTTGTTAGTAGCCCAACACAAAACCCATTTGTCACCAGGGCCCCAGACTATTTTTAGGGTGATGATCATTAAATAAGTGAAAGTATAAGAAGGACTTAGTCTAGTGTATACTGTAGAAAATTAGTAAATACCTCTTAAAGCCCTGGGTTGGTATAGTTAAACACTCAGTCGCTATGCAAAGTATTGGCAATTCAACTCAACCCAGAGGTAGCTTGGATTATAGACTTGACAATCTATGCCAAACTCAGCCACTGAAAAGCCGGCGAAGCCGAATTCTACTCTGGCGAGCACAGGTCTACATAACTTGGAATCAACTTGGTAGTACAATAGCTTGGGGGGGTTATTTGGGGGGGCTTTTTTGGACCATAGAGTTGTCAATCGATTCTGACGCCTAGTGACGCCCTGAGTGTCAGAGTATGACTGTGCTCCAAAGGCTTTCCAATGGCTAATTTTTCCAAGGTTGATTGACAGAAGACCTGGTGAGCTGTAGGGAAGCATCGAGGACATCAGCCATGAAGAAAAGAAAAGTCATTGAAAAGATCAGAAAGAACGAAAAGGCCAGAGTGGAGGTCGGAAGAGACACCAGAACACAGGCTTCTGTGTAAGTAAGGCACCTCAGGAGCACAAGAGTTAAAACACCCAGCTGCGAGCTCAAAGGTTAGCATTTCAAACCCACCAGCAGCTCCCTGGAAGAAAAGACTTGGCCAACTACTCCTTGTAACGATGCCAGCAGAGGAAACCCGATGGGCTGGTTCTACTCTGTCCTGTTGGGTCACCGCTGTGTGTCAGAATCGATTCTACAGCCAGCAACAGCAACATATGAGAACCAGAGCCTCTGAGTGGTGCAAACAGTTAAAGAGCTTGGCTGCTAAACATAAGGTTAGAAGTTCAAGTTCACCCAGAGACCCTTTGGAAGACAGGCATAGGGTCGACTTCTGGAAAAAACAACCAATGAAGATCCTACTAAGCATAGTTTGACTTTGCTCCACATGGGATTGCCATGTGTAAGGCTTATAACTTGACAGGAGTCAGCCTTCTTTATGCTCAGTTTATGCCACTAGCCAATAGAAAGGAGACTGACTTGTCAGTAGCAGGGGAAATTCTTTCTGGGATTTAGAATCCATCCAGACACTCCCCAGCATGAACACCGCTTCTGTCGTCATCACAAACATTTGTCTCGGGGGGGGGGGGGGGGGCGGCTGTTCAACCTCTTAAATTCTCTTCTGCCTCAGTAAGCAAGAGGAAAGCGGCTTGGTGCATTGAACCTTGAGACGCTGCAAGCTTCAGTTTCCTGCCTCTGCCTGGTAGGCATGTGGCGCGAGATAACTTGACCTGCTGGAGACAGTCAAGAAGGAAATCTCTCGCATGGCCAACCTTTGTGTTATTGTATTTTTCTGCTCGCATAGTTTGTTTTCCTGCCCTTTCAGATGAGAGCCGAGGCAGAAGCCCCATCCCTGCAAGCAGGTCAGAGGCCCCTGATGGTCTGGTATCATTCTCCATCTCAGCAGTCAGCTCAAATACACCAGTCCCGGAGCATGCGCTAAGACACGATTTGGAGCCAGGCTCTGGGAAGACCACAGAATTCTCCTGTGCTCGTTACTGATTTATGGCTGCCGGAGCCAGAACCAGCTTCTCTGGGAAGCTATGCTTACAGCCAAGCCAATTGAATCTGCAGGGCAGAAGCTGAAAGTATTGGTGGGAAGACTAGGGCCCACATGCGAGCTATGGATTCCTCGGGTGTGATTTCCAGATGTGCCGGCAAATGGTTCACACAGAACATCCTCAGCCTGCAGCTTTCTCAGAGGTCACAGCCAAACTGCTGCGGGCAGCCTGCTGGAGTGCCGTCTGAGGAACGCCTGGTGTTCTCTCCTACGGACCAGACAGTCACCACAGCTGGTGCTGTCTTTAGGTGCCTCGGAGCTGCTTCTGGCTCACGGCTACCCCATGTGCAGCAGAAGGAAACAGTGCCTGGCCCGTCACCAGCCTCATAAAACGGTGGTCATGGTTGAGCCCACTGTTGCAGCCAGTGTGTCAACCCATGTCATTGGGGGTCTTCCTCTTTCCTCCTGACCCTCGACTTGATGGAACAGAATGCCCTTTTCCAGGGACTAGATTCTCCTGAAGACATGTCCGAAACAGAAGTGACACAGTCACACCATCCTTACATCGAGGCAGTGTTCCGGCTGTACTTCTTCCAATAAGACTTGTCCGTTCTTCTGGCAGTCCGTGGTATATTCCATATTCTTCACCAGCACCATCATTCAAAGGCAACGATTCCTCTTTAGTCTTCTGCGTACATTGTTCAGCTTTCGTATAAAGTGCTTTCAGGGGAGACCAAGGGTTGCTAAAACTACTCATTCCCATGACGGGCAGTATGTCTACGTGGGGAAGATATTTAGGAAAGGGCGTGGAGAGAACGTTCGCGCTTTCAGGGATTTGCTTGACCTCACAGTCTCCAAGAGATGATCCTGTTGACTTTTACCTGGCCCTGCAATGCCAGAACCCCGACTCTCCACCCATCACCACCCATTTTACTCCAAATTTCCTTCAAATAACCACCCTCCCCGTGACTTAGGTAAGACCCTTGGGTGCTCCCTTCCTTCCCTATGACAAGGCCAGGCACACACGCAAACAAGTCAAACTAGGTATCCAACTCACGGGGCCCCCGTACGTGTTACAGTAGAACTGCTCGGTGCGACTTTTAACTGCGACTTTTCATAAGGAGATCACCAGGCCTTTCTTCGGAGATTCCTCAGGGTGGACTCAAACCACCAATGATTTTGTTAGTAACAAGTACCTTTCAAGGTAGTTTGCACCACCTTGACACTCCCAGGCCAGAAACAGACCTTCCCAAAGCCCACCCCTTTCTCCTCCAATGAGCTAATTGACTGTTCCTAGGCTCAGTCACCAGCAAGCACTTCTGGTCCCAGCTGCAGTTGAGCATCTCTCCAGCAGGCCCCCAAAGGAGGGGCCTCCCTCAGGCTGAGCCAACAAACGAACCTCTCTGACCATAGGCTTGACCCAGAGTACACCATTCTGCGTTACAAACGGGTGTCCCACTCAGCCCTCTGCGCCACGCCTTGGTGACTTTCATTCTCTACAAAGGCGATCCCTTTTTCAGAATCCCTTCACACACTTGCTGATCTTCTGCTTGGAAAGTTCTCCCTAATGTAGCAGCCCCTCCCACTTTCCCAAGACAAACATCTTTTCCTTTCCCAGCTTTCCTTCTGAATAAAACTAGCCCCTCTTAAGGTCTGGAGTTGGCTCCTCCTTGACAGTAACAAAGAGCACACCAGGGCATACATAACCTGGCATAGCCCTAACTCACGTCTGTTACCAGAATTAGGTCTTATCTTACCAAGAGAAAGATTTACTCTCAGAGACATAAGGCGATGCTAGAGAGTTTAATGGAAGTGCCTAGGAGAGAGAAAATATCTCCCAGGCAGTATGGTGGGAATCAGATTTCTTGGCCAACAGCAGGTGTATCAAGCTTTCTAGAGAATTCAGTCCCTGCTGCATGAGATTCTCAGGGATTTCTATCTGAGCATGCTGTTCTCACAACCTGATGGGGCCAAGGGATTCTGGGAAATGTAGTCCCTAGGGTAAGATGCCCTCATGGTGATTCAAACATGGTCTGTCTTTCCCTCCTTTGCCCTGTCCCATTTCTTTCATTCGACCCCTTGCTCTGTTATGAATCCTTTAGAGAACCACCCAACAAACAGTTAGCATTGTTACAGGACACAGAATTTCATATGCTGATGAACTCTGGGAACCCCTTTGAGAATGTTTAATGTGCCACCCAAAGCCAAGGGCTACCTGTGCCTCCTGTACAAGTGGAAATCCCTTGATAAGTCTCTGCTCCTTGGTTTGCAATTCAAGCAAACAGGTGTAATGCCCAAGTGCTTTCATTTTTAAATGACCCTCAGCAAGGCAATGGCTTCACACAAGTCAACAGAAGCCATTATGGGAACTTCCTAAGCCACTGCTCCATGGACAGGCTTTCTCATGAATATCAGAGACTATGTACGGCATTTATACACCACACTGGCATGTAGTCTCTTGTGCTCCTTACATATGATGTCAATCTATAAAAACATCTATTTGCATACCCGGGAACTTCAAAACGTTCATGGAAAGAATAGTTGAAAGTAATGTAATATTTCCTCTTTTTAGTATATCTATTTTATATATATATATATATATATATATATATATATATATATATATATATATATATCAGAGAGAAAGGGAGAAAATTTTGTTCATGAGATTGGAGTAGCAGGGGGCAGTAGAAAATCTACAATCTGAAGGTCAGGTGACAGGCTGCAAATCCCCGCAGTGTTGTGTCCTGAAATCCCTAAGTCAATGAACAGGATGAGTGTGAAGCATGACGGAGTTCTGGAAAGACGTCCGTTTGTAGTTTGGAGGCAGAATGCCCCTAGGGAGAACTCAGATGTGGCACTTAAGGCCTTCAATGGATTAGATGAGGCCTGCCTACATGAAGGACAAGGCAGAGAGTAGAGGGTTTTTTTTAATCATTTTATTGGGGGCTCGTACAATTCTTACCACAATCCATACATACATCCATTATGTCAAGAACATATGTGCATTTGTTGCCATCATCATTCTCAAAACATTTGCCTTCTACTTGAGCCCTTAATGTCGGCTGCTCATTTCCCCCTCCCTTCCCACTCCTCCCTGACTCATGAACCCTTCATAATTAATAAATTATTATTATTTTGTCATATGTTACACTGTTCAACGTCTCTCCCTACCCTCTTCTTTGCTGTCAATCCCCCAAGGAGGAGGCTATACATAGATTCTTGTAATCAGTTACCCCTTTTTACCCCACATTCTCTCCATCCTCCAGGCATCACCACTCTCACCACTGGTCCTGAAGGAGTCACCTGTCCTGGATTCCCTGTGTTTCCAGTTGCTATCTGTACCAATGTACATCTTCTGGTCTAGCCAGATTTGTAAGGTAGAATTGGGATCATGATTGTGGGGGGGTAGGGGGAGAAGGAAGCATTTAAGAACTAGAGGAAAGTTATATGTTTCATTGTTGCTACCCTGCACCCTGACTGGCTCATCTTCTCCCCACAACCCTTCAGTAAGGGGGTGTCCAGTTGGCTAACAAAGGGTTTTGAGTCTCCACTCTGCACTCACCCACATTTACAATGATATGATTTTTTGTTCCTTGATGCTTGATACCTGATCCCTTCGACAGCCTGTGATCACACAGGCTGGTGTGTTTCTTCCATGTGGGCTTTGTTGCTTCTGAACTAGATGGCCACTTGTTTATCTTCGAGCCTTTAAGACCCCAGATGCTATATCTTTTGATAGCCGGGCACCGTCAGCTTTCCTCACCATGCTTGCTTATGCACATGTTTGTCTTCATTGATCATATCAGGAAGGTGGGAACCCACTGATATGATTTTGAGTTCTTTGATGTCTGATAATTGGTCCCTTCTACACCTTGTGGTCAGACAGGCTGGTGTGCTTCTTCCATGTGGGCTTTGATGCTTCTCAGCTAGATGGTCGCTTGTTTGTCTTCAAGCCTTTAAGACCCCAGATGCTATATCTTTTGATAGTCGGGCACTGTCAGCTCTTCAACACGTTTGCTTATGCACACATTTTTCTTCAGCAATCGTGTCGGGAAGGTGTGCATCCTGGAATTCCAATTTAAGAGATCAGCGTGTTCTTGCATTGAGTAAGTGTGTGAGTGGAGGCCCAGTGTCCATCTGCTGCCTTAGTACTAAACCTATAAATATATGCACATAGATCTGTTTTCCCACACTCTTATATAAATATATTTATATATGCACATTCCATTCTTTAGACCTCTATAAATACACTTTGTCACCTAGTTTTTTCCTCTATTTCCTTTTACTTTCCTCTTGTCCCACTATCATGCTCAGCCTTCATTTGGGTTTCAGTAATTTCTTTTGGTTACCTTGCCCTTGCTGAATCCCTACCAGGTCTCTCACACCCTCCTTGCTACTGATTTTGGATCATGTATTTCTCCCCTGTCTCTGGGCTGGTCAGCACCACCTCCTTACTCCCTCCTCCCCCTCTCCCATGTCCCCCCCAGAACCATTGGTCCCATTGTTTTCTCTTCCAGACTATTCATCCAGTCTATCTTATCTAGATAGATCTGTACAGATAATAATATGCACCAAAAATCAAGCCATAGCAAGATAGGCGATGAGTGAGAACACAGCGATGACAACAAAATGGTAACCAATTACCCATAGAAGAATCAATTAATTAAAAGACAAAACGTTTAAAAAGACAGAAAAATCTGTAAATATATCAAGGTCTGATTTTTTATCTCTAGGTGTATCCTTCAGTCAGGTCCAATGGGGTACCATGCTTTGGCCCCAGAGTCTGTCCTTTGTACTCCCTCAGGGGCTCCCTGCTCTGCTCCCATGGTTGCTCTGCCACACACTTTTAGTGGTTTGCCTCACTGTCACAGGGTCAGTCTTGGCTAGTCCCGACACTGAGTCTCCAGTGTTGTCCCCCTTAGGGCCCTGGGCCATCAAGAGACAGTATGTCTCCTAGTGGGGTGAGCCACATTGTTCACTCTGTCCATTGGCTTTTCAGAGCAGAGATATCGTCCTCTATGCCTGATGGGCCAGGATGTGCTCATGGATTGGAAGATTGAACATAGTAAAGATGTCAGTTCGGCCCAAGGCACTATATAAATTCAATGCTATCCTGATACAAATACCACCATCCTTCTTCAAAGAATTGGAAAAACAGATTAGCAACTTTATATGGAGGGGGAAGAAACCCAGAATTAGCAGAGAACTCAAGAAGAAGGACAAAGTGGGATGGCTTTGCTCTACCTGATTTTAGCACATATTATATGGACACCGTAGTCAAAACAGTTTGGTACTGGCATAATTACAGATATTCAGACCAATGGAAAAGAGCTGAAGACCCAAACATAAAAACATCAGCATACAGGCAACTGATCTTTGATAAGGGCCAAAAAATATTAAATGGGAAGCAGATGCCATCTTCAATAAATGGTGCTGGAAAAAATGGATATCTAACTGCAGAAAAATGAATCAAGGCCCTTACTTCACTCCGTGCACAAGAATAAACTCAAGATGGATCACAAACCTTGAGATAAAACCCCAAACAATTAGGGCCATTAATGAGGAAATTGGGACAAACCTGAGAACCTTGGCACAGGGATTACATAGGCTATCACAAAAGAGAAGGATGCAAATACAGAGGAGTCACAAATAGACAAGTGGGATATACTGAAGATAAGACACCTGTGTACATCGAAAGAATTCACCAAGAGAGTAATAAGAGAGTTCACTGACTGGGAAAACATCTTTAGTAATGACACATCAGACAAAGGCCTTATTGCTAAAATCTACAATACTTTGCAAGCTTACAATAAGAGAAAAACTAATTGCCCACTGAGGAGGTGGGCAAAGGACCTGAACAGAAATTTCACAGAATCTGAAATCCAAATCGCCCATAAAAATATGAGAAAATGTTCCTGATCATTAGCCATAAGAGAAATGCAAATGAAAACAACTATGAGATACCACCTAACACCCTCAAAGATAGCCCAATTCAAAAAATCAGAAAGTAACAAGTGTTGGAGGGGTTGTGGTGAGATAGGCACTCTCATCCACTGCTGGTGGACCTGTAGGTATTTACAGCCACTATGGAAATCGATTTGGTGATTTCTCAAACAGATGGAAATTGAGTTACCATATGACCCATCAATCCCCCTACTGGATATATATATTCAGAAGAGGCAAAAACAAACCACGGCCAGACATCTGTGCTCCAATGTTCATTGTGGCACAGTTCACAATCGTAAGGAGTTGGAAACAACCCAAATTTCCATCAACAGAAGAATGGATTTAAAAAATGTGGTACATACATGCAATGGAGTGCTATGCATTGCTAGAAAGCAGTGATGAATGCATGAAGCATATCGCCTCATGGGAAGAACGGGAGGAAATTATGCTAAGTGAAGTAAGCCAAGCACAAAAGGAAAAGTATAACATTAGTCCACTGAGGTAAATATATATATGAGAAAAGAGAGGTAAGTGCAAAAGGGGCACAGGGGAAAAAGCTACTGTATACAAACACTCCAGGTGTGAGGTCCAGGTAGTATGGCAGGGGCCAGACCAAATCCAGGGGTACATATGGTAGACAACTAAAACAGGAGTGGAAGGAGGAAAGGGGAAAGAAAAAAAAAAGATGTGTGATGGGGGAATAGGGCACTGACCCACCCAAGGGGAGGGTATTGTTTGTGTCTGTACAGGGAAAGAGGGACCAGATATAAAGCCAGTGCCAGACGATCGCAGTGCATTGGCAAGGAGTGGGGAGCCAGTAGAGGGGCCTGAGGGCTCGGTCCCCATACCAGCTACGTGGACAACTACCCTTCACCCCAGAAGAATTTACTTGAGAGGACGGCACTGGAGCTGCAGCTAGGGAAGAGGGGCGTGTCTGATCAGAGCAAATGGGAGCCAATGAAGGTGAAGAAGAAAGGCTAGAGGTTTTTCATGAGGAATTGATTGAATTTGGTAACTGATTGCATGAAGGAAGAGACACAGAGGATTGGGGACTGATTATTAAGAAGGGCTTTTCAAAACAATCACAAGAACCACATGAAGAGTATGAGAAACATGTTTGCCAAAGAGATTGCTGGAAAAAAGAAAATGTTCTCAGGTTCTTCAATTAGCTGTTTGTCCTTCTGTAATTTCCTGCTCCAGTTATGCGAGGGGTGTGTTAGCAGCTACGTGAGAACCTTTTTAAAGGCGGTGGTAATCAGCTGGTAATTATTCTTCTCGTTTGTTTTATTTTTTCCCATGAAATTTGAAGTATTTTGATAGCTGTCAACCAAGAGCAGAACAGGTCTTGTGGCATTCAGAGATAAGCAAAAGCACCTGGAGCTTTCTCGGGCCACTTATTTGGTCTAATGCTCCTAGCTTTGGGAAATTTAAATGTGACAGCAGGAGAAAACAGTAGTAGTGGAGTGCGAGGGAGAACAATAAAGGACTGTCATTCTTTCTTTCCAAAATAGCACACGTACAGTCTAAGAATTATATATGTGCAAAGTTAAAAATAGGAAAGTATAGGGGGGAAATACAAAGCAGAAAATATGAAGTATTTATAATAGCAAAGATAGCAAGACTTTGTTGCATGTACTTTGGACTGTTATCAGGAAAGACCAGTCCCTGAAAAAGGACAACGTGCTTAGTAAACTAGCAGGGCGGCGCGAAAGAGGAAGACGTGCAACAAGGAGGACTGACGCACAAGCTCAAGCAAAAAACCATGAGGAGGGCGGCCTGGGCGCGGCAGGGGTTCCTGCAGCTGGTCACGGAGTCATCGTGGGCCAGAGCCACGTCACCAGCACCTAGCAGCAGCCTTCATAATGTCACGACCCAGAATCAAATGTTCTCAGAGTTAACTTTTCAGGGATACATATACATATACATACACATACACACACACACACACACACACATTGTATTAGTCTGGGTACTTTAGAGAAACAAATCCAGAAAAACTCATGCATAAGAGAGAGTTTTATATAAAAGTTCAGTGTGCATCAAGAAAACATCCCAACCCAGTGCTGCCCAAGACCACAAGTCCAACATTTAACCCATTAGCCCATATGTCCAATACCAATCCACAAAGTCCTCCTCCATCTCACAAAACAGACACAACGACACCGACTACAGGAAGAAACCAGAGTCAGTGAATGTGTAAGCATCTCAGCACTGGCAGAGGTCTACACATGGGTGATCCAGCTCCCAGGGCTGCATGTGGCTTCTCCTCAGGGATGCCTTACAGGAAGTGAGCCTTGCCAGCTAAGCAGGGAACCGACTAAGGCAGCTGCATGCTGGTCCAACCATCAGAAATCAAAAGGCCCGAGAAATAGAAAGATGAAGCTCACTGCCTTTCAATTAACCCCACATATGTTTATTTGCCAGGTTGGCACAATAAACTAACTACCTCATACATATACATATTTTCTAATTCAAATCATAATTCACAGTTTCATTGTTTGGAGTTTTTTCCCCTGAATAAATTATTGTTAAAATGTAGGTTATATCTAGTGTCACAAAGAGACCCTAAAACCCAGTGGATCCAATAGGAGAGTAAGCTTTCTTCCCGCTCCTGGTGGGTGCAGAGGTAAAAGTGACAGGGTGCAGGAATACACATCCTGTTGTTCTCCATAGCCTCCTGGCTCTCATCCCATGGGTGAAACAGACCCCAAACTACCACTCTCCCCTCAACGGGAAGGAGACGGAGACCTGGATGGAGTGGAAGGCAAGCAGGGATATATATACCCTGTTGGTTGCTCACTTCTTCCCACGGGCTGTGGCCATTAGATTTTATGTCAACTTGAACTGTGTGAACCTTACCAACCAAGCCACCGCCTGATGACATGCCTCCTTGGCGGGGGGCGGGGGGGAGGAGTGGCTTTTTCTAGAAGAAGGACAGTGAGAAATTCTCTTCCTTTCTCTGCGCCCTTTGCCTTCCTCTTTGCCGTGACTCCGTGTCTGCCTTCTGGAGAGCTGCCAGCACTCTGCCATGTTGTCCTAACTTTGAATCCCAGGACTCTGGGCCCCCTGGCCTGGGATTGTCCTGCATCGCCCTTCACCTTTCTGCACCATTGGCTGCAGCTAGTGAACCCCTGGACTTGAGCGGACTGGGTTGGCACAATTCCTTGATTTAAAACGACGTCTTCATATAAATTTCTTTCTTATACATTTATTGGTGTCACTGGGTTTGGTTTCATTTTCTATGGACAACCCAGCCTAACACACGTGCTGTTGCAAAACCCAATCTCCGGGCCACACTGACATTCAAGTAAAGCTGAGATTCATGGCTCCCTGTGGTACAGCCATCTACCCTACACTGCAAAGCACCCAGGTGGAAGAGCTCTATTACCAAATATAAGGGGGAAATGGCCAGTGGGGGACAACCAGCAGGTTCTGCCTCTGGTTGTGTGATTTTTTCGTGCATGTCCTTCTGACCACACATTTCAGAAAACAAGCAAAGTCCATGCCAAACAGTTGCAATTAAGTCCAATCTGACTCGTGTTGACTCCATGTGTGTCAGAACAGAACTGTGCTCTGACTGCCAATCACTGGGTTTTGTTTTATTTGGTTTTGTTTTGCTTTGGGGACAGATCCCCAAGGCTTTCTTCCAAGGTATCTCTAGGTGGACTTGAACCTTCAAACTTTCAGTTAGCACAGCAACCATTTGTACCACTCAGGGACTAAACACACATCCAGCACTAAGTTCAAGATTTCTGACTGAAGTGTCAGCTCCTCTGTGAGTATCAGATCTGGCTACTTGTGATCTGTGGACTTATACACCCTCAGGCCTGTTGTATGGCTCCTTTGCTATACTCATTGTTCAACAGTGGAGTCAGACAGACTAGCTGCAAGAAAAACTCTCATTTGGAAATGGGGGAGAGAATCATAATAGCTTTTAAGAATAATGAAATCTTATGGGACAGGGATTGTGATGGCTCCCTGGTGCGGGCAATGAAGAACATTCCCAGGACTGATCCAGTTCTCCTCTCGAGGAGAAACTCCTTTGTCCACTGACCTCTGGGAGCCTCCTCTTGTCCAGTTCTGTGGCCACAACTAAAGTGGCCCCAACTTTCCTGGAGGTTACTGGACAGGGCCAGAAAATCATTACTGCCGCAGGCCAGCTTTGTGGCTTCTTTGATAATGGAATCCTTTAAAATTCTTCGCAGTTGTGTGGACTGTACTTGCTCCTGGCAATTTCCATGAACGTGGAAAGATAGCTCACAGTCTTGTCTGCATGGCTCTGAAGTTTGTGGACTCTCATTTGTTTACATGTCTCTGAACTTGGCCTGTCCTCTTCTTTCTAACTCCGCAGCTACTTTAAAGTCATCTGAAATAACAGGCTTGAGTGAGACAGCAATACCCTCAATTTTGTCTTTGCTGGTGGATTGGCTCCCGTGATCCCATAAAAACATGCCCTGGAGAAAGGCTCACAGATACACTATTGTCCCTTGCTGTTTATGGTACCAAAGCCATTCCATTTTCCAGTCCATGAGGCCTAAATTACTGGATTCAGAGTCAATTCAGAATGCAGTCCAAGCACCAGAACCATCCGTCACACAGCCGCTTAGCCTTCCATTCCTGCTTGGAAAGTGACTCATTCTTGGCAGGCCTCATCTTCCGCTTCATCCCTCCTGAGAGAAGAAGTAAGAATCAGCAGAAAGCAACATTCTGTGTCTTTCTCTCTGCCTCGCTGAGAGCCACAGCTGTGCTGAGACCATCATCAACCTTCCAGTTTATCAGAACCCTTTGCCGCCCAGTCAACTCCAGCTCACGGGACTGCAGTTTACCACATGGTTCACCGTGCTCGGCCAAAGTGTTCTGAACTGAATGGAGTCCCTCAGAAATGTGGGAAGTCCCAAGCACAGAAACATGTGACTGTTTGGCAATGTTTTCAGTTAAGTAAGCATGAGACCCCATACGTTAAGGTAGGTCCTAATAAGCAGATGTGGTGAAGAAAGCTGATGGTGCCTGGCTATCAAAAGATGTAGCATCTGGGGTCTTAACTACTTGAAGTTAAACAAGTGGCCATCCAGGTCAGAAGCAACAAAGCTCACATGGAAGAAGCACACCAGCCTATGTGACCACGAGCTGTCAAAGGGATCAGGTATCAGATATCAAAAAACAAAAAATTATATCATTGTAAATGAGGGTGAATGCAGAGTGGAGACCCAAAGCCCATCTGTAGGAAAATGGACACCCCCTTACTGAAGGGACATGGGGAAGAGACTAGCCAGTCAGGATGCAGGGTAGCAACGATGAAACATACAACCTTCCTCTAGTTCTTAAATGCTTCCTCCCCACCCAGTATCATGATCCCATTTCTACCTTACAAATCTGGCTAGAAGGTGGGGTAGAAAGGGAGAACCGATTACAAATATCTATATATAAGCTCCTCCCTGGCAGATGGACAACAGAAAAGTGGGTGAAGGGTAATGTCAGACAGTGCAAGATATGACAAAATAACAATAATTTATAAATTATCATGGGTTCATGAGGGAGGGGGGAGCTGGGAGGGAAGAGGGAAAATGAGGAGCTGATATCAAGGGCTCAAGTAGAAAGAAAATGTTTTGAGGATGATGACGACAATAAATGTACAAATGTGCTTGACACAATGGATTTATGTATGAATTCTGATAAGAATTATATGAGCCACCATGAGACATGATGCCCCTCAGTGACCAAAGGCGCTACAGGGGACAGCACCGGAGACACAGTGTGGGAATTGCACCTGACCTGATCCCACCACACCGAGGCAAAGCATTGGGGGAGTGCAGCGGAACAGCAAGGGAATGGAGCAGCAAGGTCCCCAGGGAATGCTGAAAGTGGACTTTGGGGCCAGGGCAGGGTGCCCCAACAGACTGGACTGGAAAACACTCCTAAAGGCCAACAAAAGATCCTTGAAATAACTACAAACTTTTATTTCTTTATGTATTTTGTTGTGTTCTTTGTCAGTGGTTTGTTGTTTTGTTGTATACTGTTGCTTTGTTTGCCTCTGTCCTTTTTTTGTGCATGTTATTATCTCCACAGGTCTGTCTAAATAAGATAGGCTGGATGAACTATCTGGAGGAAAAACAACGGGACTGACAGTTCCGGGGGGACTTGGAATAGGGAGAGATGGGGGGTAAGGAAGTGGTGTTAACAAACCCAGGTGTTAACAAACATGCGATCCAAATTGGTGTTGAGGAGGGAGTGGCAGGCCTGGTAGGGAATGATCAAGGTTAAGGTAATGTAAAGAAGAGGTATAGCTGTAACCCAGGTGGGGACGGAGCATGATAGTGGGGCAGGAGGAAAGTCAAGGGAAATAGAGGAAAGAGCTAGGAGGCAAAGGGCATTTATAGAGGTCTAAACAAAGATATGTACATGCAAATACATATATGAGGATGAGGAAATAGATCTATGTGCCTATATTTATAGGTTCAGTACTAAGGTAGCGGAAGGACCTTGGGCCTCTACTCAAGCACTCCCTCAATTCATGAATACTTTCTTTTATTAAATTGGCATTCTGTGATGCTTACCCTCCCAACACAAGTGCTGAAGCCAAAGTGGGTGAACAAGCTAATGTGGTGAAGAAAGCTGATGGTGCCTGGCTATCCAAAGAGATAGTATCTGGGGTCTTAAAGATTTGAAGATAAACAAGCGGCCATCTAGCTCAGAAGCAACAAAGCCCACATGGAAGAAGCACACCAGCCTGTGCGATCACAAGGTGTCAAAGGGATCAGGTATAAGGCATCATAAAAAAAAAAAATCTTACCATAGTGAATCAAAGGGGAAGTGCAGAGTGGAGACCCAAAGCCTATTTGTCGGCCACTGGAGATCCCCTCACAGAGGGGTCTAGAGGAGGAGACGAGTCAGTCAGGGTGTGACATAGCACCAATGAAGAATACAGCTTTCCTCCAGTTCCTAAATCCTTCCCCCCCCCCACCCCCCACTACCATGATCCGAATTCTACCTTGCAAGTCTGGATAGAGCAGAGGTTGTACACTTGTGCAGATAGGAGCTGGAGGCACAGCGAATCCAGGGTGGATGATACCTTCAGGACCAGGGGTGTGAGGAGCGATATTGGGAGTGTAAAGGGTGAGTGGGTTGGAAAGGGGGAACCAATTACAAAGATCTACATGTGACATCCTCCCTGGGGGACAGACAACAGAAAAGGGTGTGAAGGGAGACGCCGGATAGGGCAAGATATGACAAAATAATTTATAAATTATCAAGGGCTCATGAGGGAGGGGGGAGTAGGGAGGGAGGGGAAAAAGAGGACTTGATGCAAAGGGTTTAAGTGGAGAGCAAATGCTTTGAAAATGATTAGGGGAAAGAATGCACAGATGTGCTTGATATAATTCATGTATGTATATGTATGGATTGTGATAAGAGTTGTATGAGTCCCTAATAAAATGTTAAAAAAAAATTTTTTAAACATACAAAAAATGAATTGTATGAGCCCCTAATAAAACGATTCAAAAAAATAAGTTTGGTTCTAATGCCATCTGAGCCCAAGACCTGTGCCTGTCACTTTCCAGTCAAGGCTAGATGGGTCATGGTGACCCTCAGGGTGTCAGAGTAGACTGGTGTACAATAAGGTGTCTAATGACTAGTCAGGTAGCAGCCGCATTTGTTACTTGTTTGCACTGCCCAGGTACTTCCAAATCAGAGGGGTGCCATTTGAAAAGAGGATAAGAAACACGGCCAGACAGAGAAAGGACAGCCATGTGGAGATGCATCTACAAGCCAAACAAATCCCGGAGTGTCTGGACACCAGGAGAAATGGAAGTGATCTTTCCCTTGAGCCTGTAGAGGATACCGAGTCTCTTCAGTGGTAAAAAAAAAGACAGTGCATTGTGTCACGCGAAGCCACTCGGGGAGAGCTACCTTCTTGTGGCAGCTCTTGGAACTCCTGCAGAAGTCACCAGTTCTCCAGTTCTCCAGCTCAGTGTCCTTGCTGGCTGTCCCCCAAGCAAACCATCGCTGTTGAGTCGGTGTCAACTATGTTGAGTTGGTGCCAATTATGTCTAATTAAGATCGAGGCTAAGTTACTGGTATGACAGACCCCAACACACACTACTTCAACATAGATGGATTTTTCTCCCATGAAGCAACAGGGTGTCAGGTCCTGAAACCACCTCTGTTGTGAGGACATTCAGGGACCTCCCCCACCCCGTCTGTCTCCTAGGCTCCGGCCCCAGCTGGAGTGCCAGGTTTTGTTATTGAGCACCATGGAGCACCATGTGGGCATCAAAGCTGATGGCGATGGGACGAGGAAGTGAAGGGCAAGTGGTTCTTCCTTTTCTTCGATGTGACTTGAGGCTTTCCCATCATTCCCACTTTGCAAGGGAGGCTGGTGGGAGGCTGAGTGTGTTGGATGGTGGGGTGGGTGTCTACTAAATGCACGAAGGAGGAAGATTACGGGTTAAAGGGCCTCCTCCCAAAATATGTGTTGGCATCCTCGCCCCTGTCCCTATGGAAGTAATCCTGATTGAAAATAGGGCTTTCTATGATCTATTAAGTAGATCATATCCAAGAAGGGTGTGCCCTCACCCTACTCACTTCTGAGTTAGACATGCATATATGGAGGGGTTTGGGGGTGGTTTGGGGGTGGGGAGAGACAGTTGCCCCGTCTGATGGTTTACAAGCAAAAGGAGGTAGGGATCAGTTGCAGACAGCAGAAACTAGAAGAGAGACCCGTGAATGACACAGCCAAGACCCTGATTTGAACATTTAGCCACTGGACCTGAGAAGTTATGTTTCTGCTCTCTTAGGTCCCTGTCTTGTGATGTTTCCTACTGCCATCAAGGTGATTCTGACTCAAAAGACCCCGTATAGGGTTCCCCAGGCTGTCAATCTTTAGACTCAGACAGCTTCTTCTTTCTCCCATGGAGTCGCTGTGGGGACTCATGGACTTGCAGTCAGAGGTCCAACACAGAACTCCCATGTACTAGCAGTGCTCCTAAAGAAAGCTTAACAGTGGGGAAGAGTTCCATTCATGACAATGACGGAGGAGTATTTTCCAATATCCATAAATGGTTCTTAGAAACAAAACCTGCAAAGGCTGTAGACTATCTGATCATATACCTCTATCTTTAGGGATTATTTCCTGATTTGGGCTGCAGGACGTAATGCTTTATTGAACATCTTTATTTAACAGTTGCAATTTATATCTCAGGATAATTTTCTTAGGAGTGATAGATACTTAGACATGAAAATGTTATGTATGAGCATGCAATTATCTAATTATCTGCCAGAAAGATTGCAGCAAGTTCTAATTCTAGCAGCAGTATGTAAATATGCCTCTCGATTAATACAATTTCCAGTGCTTTAATATTTTTTTATAGTTTTGAAAATCTTACCCAATTTAACACATTCTTATCGGTATCATTCTGAAATGCTATTTATGGAGAGAAAGAAAATCATCCCCCGCAAATATTTATTGACTGCCTGTAACAATACTTTATCTTTTTGTTTAAGAAAATATTTTGAAGAGACAGAAAAGTCAAGGTGAAGACCCTTTGAAAAATTTTAAGATGTTTATGAGAGGGGCGTCAAACTATTCACAGAGAATTTCATTTTCTTTTCCTTCCATTTTTCCATGAACTTTTTGAATCTTTCTCAGATATATGTGAGTAGGCAGGTGCAGACATAGGTGAAAGGTGATATTCCACAAGAGAAGGAGAGGAATCAAAGTGGACGTTGGACATGCTATGGGGGGTTGATAAGTAGTTTAAAACCAGGGAAAATTGTGATCAATGTTGTATCAAATGTTTCACCTTTTCCTGTAGAGCAATGGTTTTCAGCTGGGACATTTAGCAATGAATCAAGATATTTGTGATGTCACAATGGATGGAGTATTTGATATCTGATGGGTGAATGCCAGGAATACATCTAAACATCCTACAATGCACAGGGCAGTCCCTGCAGTAAAGAGTTCCCAGGTACAAAATGTCAATAGTGCAAGAGTTGAAAAATCCTGTCAAGTCGCACTCTTTCCAATGTGCTTTGTGGTTCCCCTCATTAAGCGTCAGAGCTTGTGTTGGTGGGTAGCATTTTCACAAGAGATTGTCCCTGTCACTTGTTTTAGTCCATTTACATCAAATGACTGTAATCCCTGGCCCTTCATCACTGTGTCTGTTCTGTTAGGTCAAGAAGGAGAAGACACAAGTGGAACAGAGTCACCCCTGGGAGATTCCTAGGCCCTCAGGGAGAAGTGATGCTTCCCACTCCACCTGCACGATGATTACAGCTTTAGAGAGTTGTTTAAACCATTGCATTTGAGAGCAGCGGGGAGGGGAGATGGGGTGTGGCAGAGCAATAGCTTAAGACAATGCACAAGTGGAGGAAATGCAAACTCAGAGAGAGTCTCTGTCTTTGTTTCCTAGCGCTGCTGGAACATAAAGACTAACACAACTGGAGAGGAGAGGAGAGGAATTCAGTTTCATAAACACCTAGACAAACCCCTGGGCTGCATCTATTCCTTCTTGAGCAGAAGCTCTGGACTCCTTGGTCCTTGGCTGCCTTCAGTCTTCCCTAGCCTACTCATATCTCCATGGTTAAGCTACTCAGGTACCGTCTAATTAACATCTCAGAGAAACCAGCCCCTGGGCTTCCAAGCTATATCCACCTGGATCAAGGTCAGGGTCCCAACACATTAGGTGAGACACAATTCAATTCATACCCATAACCCTGAAGGTAATTTCCCAGAACAATATTCCTCAGAGAAAGATGGTTTTCAAACTCAGGTCTCTCTGACTGCAGCGCCTACTCAAACTTTAGAATCCACTGTTTTTTGTTTGTTTGTTAATCGTTTCCTTAGGGGCCCATACAACCCTTATCACAGTCTATACATACATCAATTGTATAAAGCACATTTGTACATTCATGGCCCTCTTCATTACCAAAGCATTTGCTCTCCATCTAAGCCCCTGGCATCAGCTCCTTATTTTTCCCCTTCCACCCTGCTACCCCTCCCTTATGAATAATTTATAAATTATTATTTTGTCACATCTTGCACTGTCCAAATTCTCCCTTTACCCACTTTTCTGTTGTCCATCCCCCAGGGAGGAGGTTATATGTAGATCCTTGTCATCGTTTCCCTTTTCCAACCCACCCTCCCAGTATCACCATTCACACGACTGGTCCTGAAGGGATCATCTTCCCTGGATTCCCTGTGTTTCCAGTTCCTATCTGTACCAGTTACATCCTTTGGTATAGCCAGACTTGTAAGGAAGAATTGGGATCATGATAGTGGGGGGCGGGGGGGAGCATTTAGGAACTAGAGGAAAGTTGTATGTTTAATCTTTTGCTACATCATACCCTGACTGGCTCATCTCCTCCCCGAGACTCTACTGTAAGGAGATGTCTAGTGGCCACAAATGGGCTTTGGGTCTCCACTCCACACTCCTCTACCCCTCATTCACAATGATATAATTTTTTTTTATTCCGATGATAGCTGATACCTGATCCCTTCAACACCTTGTGATCAAAAAGGCTAATGTGCTTCTTCCATGTGGGTTTTGTTGCTTCTGAGCTAGATGGTCACTTGTTTACCGTCAAGCCTTTAAGATCCAGACCCTATATCTTTTGATAGCCAGGCACCATCAGCTTTCTTCACCACATTTGCTTATTCACATGCTTTGTCTTCAGTGATTGTGTCGGGAAGGTGAGCATCATAGAATGCCAATTTAATAGAAGAAAGTATTCGTGCATTGAAGGAGTACTTGAGTGGAGGTCCAATGTGCTTCTGCTACCTTAATACTAAAGCTATAAATGTATGCACATAGATCTATTTCCCCATCCTCATATATAAATGGGGATATTGGTCTGTAGTTCTCAATTCTTGTGGTAACCTTGGACCAACTTCATAGTTTGGGAATTTGCCATCTTTTTCTATATTCTTGAAGAATTTGGGTAGAATTGGTGTCAGTTGTTTTCCTGAATGTCTGGTTGAATTCTCTTGTGAAGCCATCTGGTCCAGGGGATTTTTTTTGGTTGGTAATCCCTCGATAACCTCATCTATTTCTTCTATTGCTGTGGGTCTGTTGAGATTCTTAACATCCATCAGGGATAGTCTAGGGAGGGATTATTTGTCCAAGAATTTGTCCATGTCTTCCAAGTTGTTGAATTCATTGGAGTACAATCCTTCATAGTACTGTGTAATTATCCTTTTGATTTCATTAGGGTCTGTTGTAATTTCCCCTCTTTCATTCTTTTATTCTTGTTATTGAAATTTGTTCCTTCCTTTCTTTGGTTAGGTTTGCCAGTGGTCTGTCAATTCTGTTTATCCTTTCAAAGAGCCAGCTTTTAGCAGCATTAATTTTTTCCAGAGTTTGCTTATTTTCCCACTCCTGAATCTCAGCCTTATTTTTATTATTTCTTTTCATTTGTTATTAGTAGGATTGTCCAGCTGACTCTGCTCTAGTTGTTGTAACTATTGTGCCAGCATATCAATCATGACTCTCTTCCTTTTTCAGATGTGCATGCATTGTTATGAAACGTCTTCCTGTGATAACTGTCTTTGCTGTGTCCCATAAGTTTTGGTAGGTCGTGTTCTCATTCTCGTTGGTGTCTAGAAATTTCCTGATTTAATCTCTGATCTGTGCCAGTACGCACTCCTTTTGCAGTAGAGAGTTATTCATCCTCCAAATGTTTGCTCTTGTTTTCTTTCTCTTTCTTTTGTTGTTTTACAGCTTCATGACACAGTGGGCAGAGAGAGACGTCTGTATGATATCAATGTGCTTAAATTTATGTAGATTTGCCTTATGCCCCAGCATGTGGTTTATCTTTGAATATGTGCCATGTGGGCTTGAAAAGAATGTGAATTACTTTTGTCTTTGGGTGAAAAGTTCTGTAAATATCTAGCAGGTCAAATTGTCTAATTGTACTGTTTAGATCTCTAGCCTCCTTGTTGAGTTTCTTTCCCTGTGATCTATCTTTCTCATAGAACGGTGTATTGAAGTCACCCACTGTAATTGTTGCAGCTGTGATTTCTTTTTTCATCTTCTGGAGTGTTTGGTTGATATATTCAGCAGGTCTCTCATTCAGGGAAGATATGTTTACAATGCTTAGTGGTCATTTGTCTACCATTCCTTTGAGCATTATATAGTGTCCCTCCTTATCTCTTTTTATGGTTTTCACTTTAAGGTCAGTTTTATCCGAGATTGGGATTGCAACCCCTGCTTTTGTTGAATTGCTGTTTGCTTGGTATACCTTTCTCCAGCCTTTGATTCTCAGCCTATTTTTGTCTGTAGCCTTGAGATGTGTCTCCGTAGGCAGCTGATTGATGGATTGTGTTTTATATGCCATTCTGCTAGTCTCAGTCTTTTAATGCCCGAGTTCAGGGCATTGATATTCAGGGTTATTATCTCCATCTGCGGACTCTGTGATATCATCTTATACCTTTTGTGTTGGGTGTTTTCCTACCTTCCTTTCCTATTAATGTATTGTGTGTGTGTGTGTGTGTGTGTGTGTGTATCATTCTTGATTTCTTTCCATCCTTAAGTCAATGCTATCTTGGGGTCTCTTTTCTCTTTGTTGCCCTCTGAGTGATGTTCTATGTGGTGGTCTCTTATTCGTGCTTGGTGAGAGTTGTTCTTCTGCCAAAACTGGGTCGGCAAAGATCTTTTGTTGGCTGGGTTCCTTTTGACGTATTCTTTGAGTTTTTCCTTGTCTGGGAAGACTCTTATCTCTCCATCTATTTTGATGTATAATTTGACTGGATAGTGTTCTTGGGTTTGCATTGTTTTCCTTCAATTTTTGGAATATGTTACTCCACTCTCCCCTCATCTTCATAGTTTCTGCTGATAGAGCTGAGCATATTCTTATTTGGGAAACTTTATATGTGATTGCTCATTTTTTCGCTAGCTGCTCTCATGATGTTCTCCTTTTCCTCAAAGTTGGATAGTTTAAATATTATGTGCCTTGGTGACTTCTTCTTGGGATTCAATCTAGCTGGTGTTCTTTCAGCTTCCTGAATGGTTGCCTGGTTTTCATTCATTAAGCTGGGGAAATTTTCCTCCAAGAATTCTATCACTATTGTTGCGAACAACTTCTTTGTTGTGTCTTCCTCCGGTAAGCTAATAATTCTAATGTTGTTCTTATTCATAGCATCAGACATAGCTCTTAGGTTTTATTCAGCTTCTCTGATGATCTTATTACATTTTTGTTCACACTTGTTGAAGTCTGCTTGGCTGTCCCCAAGTCACTGGTGCGGTTCTCTGCTTCCTCCAATCGATTTTCGAGGTCTGTGTTTCTGCTACTGGTTTTTGTTATCTCCTCCCTAATTTCTTGTATTTTCCTTTGGTCTGTGGACTTTATCTATTCTATCATATCATCCTTTATCTATATTGTTTCTTTCTTATCCTGTATGACCCCAAGCAACATTCTGAGTATATCTTTTTGTGGCAGCTCAATGTTTGCTTCTTCTATACATGTCATTATGATCAGGATATCTCCTGTCATTGCCTTTGTTTATATTGTTTTTTGTTGAGGTGGTTGGGGCTGATGGCTGTTTGCATTGCGTTGTTTTAGAGCCGACAGGTGCAATTTTCCAGGGAATCAAAGAGCACTGCCTCCCTCTGGGAGACTTATAGGAATGCTTCTTCAAACTTCCTACAGCTAATTTCACTATGGAATTAACCTACCACTTCATCCTTCAGTGACTTCCCTCTCAGGAGAGTGTCCCAGAAGACTGGTTGGTTGCCTGCTTTGGTGTTGCAGAGGTTCCTGCGGCAGCTTGGAACATTGACAAGTGTTAGCCAAGCTGCCCTAGGCCTTGTGAGGCACTAAGGTAGGCAGGAGTAAGTTCCCTTAGTCACGTGGGGCAGCAGAGGAAAAATAGGAGATTCCCCCAGCCAAACAAGCAGGAATTCCCTGGTAAGAAGTTGGGCAGAGTATCCCTTAGTGGAGGTCTGCAGGGCTTTCCCGAGCCTTGGGCTAGCTTCACAGGGTGGAGCTCACCTAGCTGGGTGTGGGGCAGGCATAAAAGCCCTAGGCTAAGCGTAGTGTTCAGGAGGTTGGCAGCGGAGTGTGAGAGAACAGGAAAGAGACAAAGAGGGGGGGGACTTAAAAATTAAGCCTCTGAGGCTGTGCAGGGTGGGGTAGAGAGAAGAGAGGGAAACAAAAGTATCAATGTAGGTGAGCCCCAATCCCTGCTCGAAGCTGCAAGGGTTTAGTCCCTGCCCCAAGGCAGCAGCAAGCTGTGGCTGTGGTGATATTAAGCCCCCATGCCGGCTCCAAATGGTCCCAGCTCCAGCTGAGACAGTGGCAGGGCTAAGGTCCAGCCCTAGCCAGCCTACACTGTTGTAAGCCAAAAGCCCCAACCCCTCAAAACCTTGTGGGTCTGTGCCCACTTATCTTTAAGATGCTCTACTGTGATCCAGCAGTGTTGCATTTCCCTCTAAGTAACTCTCCTGGGCTGATTTCTGCAGAGTCCCTCTGGTATGTGTTACTCAGTCGCCATCATCCCGGAACCAAATATGAAGTTTTAATGAGTTGATGAGAGACTGATACATGATTGACTTTACTGTCTTTGAATGCCATCATTTCTTGAAGTGTTTTTCTGCAGCACACCCAAACTCTTTTCTGTTTATTCTATTACAAATAAATCTTCAGTAAACAGCTTTTTACAGAGTTATTTATCCCCTCTTTTTCATTCATCTGGGATTGAATTTTCAGAGCATTTATGCTTTTCAAAACACTTCATGTAATTAGGCTGCTTTGATGTCCAGAGTCTGTGCCATCTAAATAATTCTATTAATCAACAAGCCACATTAATTAATTAAGAATCTAATGAATGTGTCCCACCGCCAAAGTAACAGTTGTAGATACGAAATATAAGGCTATCAGAAGTGTACTCCTAGGTAGTTTCTATGATTGTAAAATGCATTTGGATGGCCATGGTATCTAATACACAAATACAATAGAATACTATTTATCTTTGGCTAAATCTGCAGTTCAGAACTTGGTTCTTATATAACTGGAAAAAATGTGGCTCATTTCTGAAGCAAATTATTTCAAGGACTGTTTTTAGGTAATAAATCACATCCCAAAATGTGGCCCTGTCTAAACAAGGCGGTCGTTGCAGGCAAGGGGACCAACGGTTGTTCAGCAGCAGAAGATTAACATGAGCTAGAGGAAGATGACTTTCCTAGGGCCTGTGTCCCACTGAATGCACGCCTACCAGTGACATGTGAATGGTGTCCCCTGGCAGCCAACATCTGTGAAAACTACAGATAGACAGAAGCAAAGGGCTCCCCAAACTTAGCCTGTGACCTCCGTGGCAGAGCTAGCTTGGTGCTCATTTCCTCTTAGCATGAACCACTCCAACCCAGAGAGCATCCTTTGCAAACCCCACGTCCCAATGGATGATGGTCCTCAAAATCCAATAATACAGAAAAAGACCTTTCCAGTTTCCCTGAGAGGAAAGCGGCAGGGGAGAGTGAATGCATAGGCTGGAGGCAGAGAACTTGATGGATTGTGTTTTGAAAGCTATACTTTGAACCCACATCTCTTCCAGCAAGCCCGCCTTGTCTGCTGAATACCCCACACTGTCACTTGCCACGGCTGGGCCTCTTCATGGTTTGGAACTAGAGTTGCTACCTCGCCCCCAGACTGGCCCCACCTCCAGAAATGCTCACGACTTGCCAATCTTAAATTCTTACTAATTGTATCTTTGAGTGTGTATTTCACAAATCAAGCCCCCAGGGAGCATGGTGCATGAAGCAAGCTATAGTCTGTCAAGCACTGCCTGTGGCCTGACCCCTGAAGCCCCCACTGGACTGTGACCAAGGCCCCTCAGGCAAGGGAGAGCCACTTCTGCAGCTGCTCCCTACCCTACCCACAGAGGGCGCCACTGCCCATGCTTCATGTTGCACTTTTCATTTTTGGCCCTGGTCAGTCACCCAAGCCCCCCACAGGTGCTCTTTCCCCACAAGTCACCACCCAAACCAATCTCACTAACATTCTGCCTCATAGTGACCTTGTAGGACAGGGTAGAACTGACCCTGTGGGTTTCTGAGACAGTCACTCTGTAGGGGAGGAGGAAGCCCCTGTCTTTCTCCCATGGAGCAGCTGGTGGTTTCAAACAGCTGACCTGGTGGCTCACAGCCCAAGGAGTCACCACTCTGCCATGAGGGCTCCTTCAGGTCACCACTGGCATGGCTAATGCAGCTCCTCAGTGTTGGATTTTCCAACAGGGTTTGGTGTCACTTCTCTCAGTATGACTGGGAAGCAAGGCATTTATTTGCTCACTCCCCATTCCATCCACCTACCGTGACATGAAAATAACAATCGTCCTTTTGCTATTGCTTCCCATTGGCTGAGAAGCGATGTATATAATAGGCCAAACACGGTCCTGCCCTGCACCCTGCATAGGTATGTTTGCGCTCTGCGTGGTAGTTACTCTATTCATCCATCTCATGAGAGAGGGTTTCTCTCATTTGGTACCACCCCATCCACTGTACTCAGCATGCAATCCTTTTGTAGGCATCAGCATGTCCTAATAACATGTCTAAGGCTTAAGTCTTGTTATCATTGCCTGTAAGTCCTATTCTGGCCTTGGTTCTTCTGCTAGTCCATGAAGTAGAGTTGATGGTCTTTTCCTGCATCAAGTAAGCCTGCATTTGTTCAGAGTATTATCATCGTCTTCATTTTACTGATGAAAAAAAATAAACACATGGTAATGATAGATGGCTTGTTCAAAGACAGGGAGCTAGCCATTGGCAGAGCTTAGAATTGACTCAGGCTCAGCATTCTCCTCACCATATCATTGTGGGCACATCTACTCTATCAATGATGTGGAAGTCTAATTCCTTCTCAGACATCTCTGTCTACACTGGATGGTTGCATCTGGCTCTCTTTGCTTTGTTTGACAAGTATACTCTAATTTAGATGGGATATGGACAGAAAATGGAAGGTGGTGTTTCCTGCCCCTTGGTTTGTGGTGAGTTACTGTGGTGAGGGTGGTGGTGCTCACTGCTGCCGCGTCTGCCCCTGAGAACAATAGACTAGAGTAGCACCCTGTCCTGCCCCACCCTCAAGATCTGTTGGAAATTGGAGCATTGTGACCCATAGGACTCTCCTAGGCTGATTTTTGGAAGTAGATTGTCAGGCTGTCTTAGTCCCTAAGCTCTGCTGAAAGCTCTGTACTGTCCTAGCAACATGCTCTGATAGACAGATGGTGGCTGCATAGGAAATGGCATTGCCCTGAAATTAACCTGGTCTCCTATATGCGAACATTTGACCATTGGCCTGTCAATGCATCACAATATTGTGATAAATGGAAATAAGCAAGCAAGGATGACCCAGACCCTACAGGACAGAGCAGAACTGTCCCTGTGGATTTTCAAGACTGTCACTCTTTACAGGAATAGAAAGCCTCCTTTTGCTCCCTTAGAATGGCTGATGGTTTCGAACTGCTGACCTTGTGGTTAATAGCTCATTGAGTCACCACCATGAGTCTGGGTTGATTCATATAAGTGGTTTGGTTGGAAGTGAGGGTGGAAGCTCAGGAGTGTAACTGCTGGCTTCTCGCTGAGATCTGCTGGGTTCTCGTCCTACCTCTTATTGGTTGTGCTTGCCACAAAGCTGCTGAATTTCTCTTGCCTCAGTCTCTCCCTCTACAAGTGGGAATGCTAATAGTAATTACCTCAGGATTGTTGTAAGACCTAACTGAGTTAATAGATACACATTTAGATCAACAGCTGGCACACAGTAATGTTTTAGCAAATGTAAATTATGATTATGACAACCCACTCAGTCCTGGGATCTACTTTTCTCTCTCCAACCTCACATCATTCCCACACATTGTTCTTCTTTTTCCTTGGGAAGGTCTGAGGCATAAGAATCAACATTATCCAAAATAAGGTGAGTTGGCTAATCTGCCAGATGAAGGAATAGAATCCAAGATAACTTTGTTAGTTAGGAAGCTTTTCCATTGACGAGCAGATGAGAATTCAATTGGCTATTGTGAAAAGTTTCCAGGAAGACAATTGTTTAGCTTGTTCTGTGTCCCACAAAGAGTTACACTCTCAGAAACCCACAGGGGAATTTCGACCCTGTCCTACAGGGTCACTATGAGTCAAAATTGATAGCAGTGAGTTTGGTTTTTTGTTTGCTGTGCCCCGCACCTAAGAGATATATTGAAGTCTTAATACCTATACCTGTGCATTTGACCTTTTGTCTTCAAATGGGTCCAGTGAGGTGATCCTGGAATAAGGCACACCCTGGTCCTCATTCCTCCAACATGGGGTCCTGTGAAAACACAGGCATGCTAGACGGTGTGGGGGTGAAGGCATGGGAACAAGGAGACAACAAAGAATCCCATGGATTGTCAGCAGACACCAGAAACTGGAAAGAGATGAAACAGAAGGAATGGACCTGTTCAAGACCCTGATTTGGAACTTTAACTTCTAGAATGGTGAGAAAATACGTTTCCTTTGAAGCCACATACTTGGTGGGAGCGATGGCTGCCCTAAACACAAAGGCAACAATCCAACCCCTCAAATCCTCCACGATGCAGAGCAGGCTATGCACCAGAATAGAGGGATACAGGCTAATGGCCATTGCCAGGTCCCTGGTGAAACAAGCATCAGGGATGTTGGGATAAGTTAAGATTCCCAAAATAACTCTTGCTTTGATTGAATCCATGTGCTCTCCAGCAGGGCTATCCAGATTTTAAAATTTTATGAACCAATAAAATTACCAAAATATTGGATCCCATCATGTGGTTACCTTCCCCCCTCCCCCCGCCTCTCACAAGTACAATAAAACATAACCCCAAACTACCATCTGAAATTGCCCCATCAAACGAAATAAAGTGCTCCCTCTGATCCCAAGAAACAGAAAAGAACAAAGTCTTCAAAACAAGCCACATCCTTACATTTAATAAGTTCAAAAGCCATCAAGAAAAGCGACATTAAATTAAAGTCACTGTGTCACCCTGAGTTTTCCCATTCCACTACGGGCTGGTAAACACTTCCTGAGGGGCCAACCTTTGGTGGGGCTACAGTTATGTTGGGTGTGGATGGGCTGCTTCCGGTTTTACAGAATCTTACAGGATACAGGCATGTGTATCTACTAGAATTGCTCTCAGTTTAAGTGTTTGGGGAAAAATTCATTGGCGTGCCAGACCCCTTCGAGATGTTCAAGCCTAAAAATACAATAAGAATATTGACACAAAATAAATATGAAAATTCTAATGTACAGGTAGGTCAGAAACAAGGGTAAGGGCATCGTTAGTGGGAACAGAAACAGGCGCTGTGGAGCCATTGCTAACTCACCATGGACCCCTGGGCATCAGACGACGTGGTGTGCCAGAGGGTGGTCAGTAACTGGATTTAGAGAAGTAGATCTCCAGGCCTTTCTTCTGAGACACCTCTGGGTGGACAGAAACCACCAGCCTGTGGGTTAATAAACATGGGCCGTACCTGTTTGCACCACCTGTGGCACTGTGTGCATCAAAGGTAGTTTTTCTTTCATAGTTGAGGGCTACAATTCTCAGTGGAACTTTGGGGAGAGCATGCATGCCTTCCTGGCTATTTTAAAATGTCTGCTATGACATATACAAAGTAAATACCTTTCTTCATCTCTTATGCTCTTTAGGGGGCAGAGGTGGGAGGAGGCATCATCATTCTTGGGGGCAGAGGGCGCATGAAACAGGGGGATGCTCAGTCCTTGCTTGCAGTCCTTCCTTGTTGTGGCCAGCAGTTGGGTGGGCTCCTTGCTTCCTCCTGGCTCCAGGGTGCGTCTTCACCCTGGTCTGGACGGAGGTGAGCTCCCGCCCGTCCTAGGCTCCAGGCCAGCACTTCTGTGCGAGAAGCCACACATCTCCCGGATCACATCCTACACCAACTTGGCGTCCTTGGGGAGGTGCCCGGAGTTGCTGGGCCTCAGCTCACTCACGTCCTCGGTCACCTTGTGGCCCTTCCGTGACTACTGCAGTAGAAGGGTGGGTGCTTCTACGGAATCTTTACCCAAGGCGACCTGAGGAGAACTTCCACTCCTGCATGTGTTGGGATAACTTGCATCCAGCTATTGTTCTTAACCAAAAACGATTAGAAACTCAGATACAATGCCAACTAAATCTCTTGTGACCACAGCAGAGTGCCCCAGAGCTCTCAGGAGTGGAGGAGTCGGGTCCCTGGACCAAAAGAAAGGCACTTCCTGCCCTAAGGCCACCTTTGTGCACATGGCCTTCCTTTGGGGGCATTCCCCGACCTCGGCATGGGTCAGAGACTGCAGTCTGATGGAAGGTGGCTGAGCCTTTGGTCTTCTCATTCTGCCAGGAGGACAAAAATTGATGATCAGTCCCCAGAACCTGGGGGACCAAGACCGCAGAGAGAAGAACCTTGAGAACGTTGTAAGGAGTAAAATGAGTTAGACAGAAAGGACAGGTATTACGTCTTCATGACACCACCTGTATGGAACACCTCAAATAGGCAAATGCAGAGAGGGAAAGGCTGAGTGGTGGTTTCCAGGGGCTGGGAGGAGGGCAGAAGGACAAGGAGCCACGCAGAGGCAGGGGTTGGATAGGAAGAGCTAAACACGGCCATATTAACTCACTGGCAATAAACCAACTATTGTTTACTGGGAAAGAGGTTCTCAGTCATCCTAATGACCCCTCTGTGGCCCCAGTGGTGCCCCTGATCCAAAACTGTTGTGTAGTCGTCTTGGAATTCAGAGTAGTTGTCCATCTCATGTTTGAAGTCACTAAAACCTGTTTGGGAGGCCAAACCTTGAATAGGCTCCTTCAGGCCTGGGGGCACTAATATCAAAGAACACCACATTTTCATCCGGGAGCCTCAGGATACTGGCTGCATCAGGAAAATTAAAGGGAGTCTCTGATTTTGGGGGTGTGAGGGTAGTTTTTAGTCTGAAGATTCAGCCCCCAAATGGTACTTTTAAGCCAGGTAGGCATGGTGGGCAAGGGGAAGGCCACCCAGCGGTGAGTGCATTAGTGCTCAGCGAGTTTTTGCTGCAGAGAAATCCTCCAGCTTGTGGTCCTTGGACAACTCACGGCATGAAAGCCCAGCCCAACGTGCTTCTGCGGGCTGCAGAGGGTGAGGCTGGCTGCACCCTCTGCCCTCCTTTGACTTCTGGCTAGAGACTAATTTGTGAGAATCACAAAATGACCCTCTTCCCACTGGGAGCCCCTCAAGGTTCTTGGCCAAATCAGGGCAGTTGAGCTTAATATTACTGAACAGCCAAGGGGTTTGACTTCTCCAGGACAAAAAGTAAGGCTGGCTTTGGTATGTGTCAGTGTAGGTTAGGCTAGGCAGCAGTAATAGACAACTCCCAAATCTCAAAAGACAAATTTATTCCCCGCTCTTGCTATAGGTCTGTCTTACTTTTTTAGCACTGCTGTAACAGAATGACCACAAGTGGCGGCCTTTAAGAAAGGAAAGTTCTTCTCTCGTGGTTCAGGAGGTTGCCATTTGAAATTAGGGCACTGGCTCTAGAGAAAGGTTTCCTCTCGGTGTTGACCGGGGGGCAAGGTCTTTGTCTCTGTCCAGGTTCAGTTCCTTGATTCCTTGGTGATCTTCATATGGAAAGAGCTACAGGTGTAGGTGTTGGGAAGGACTCTGGTACAACAAAGGGTTGAACACTCAGCTGCTAACGGCAAGATGAATGGTTCACACCCAAGGGAGAAAGACCTGGTAATCTGCTGAAGGCAGGTAATTCCTGAAGATGGAAGTCCAGAAAACCTCCTTGGGGAGATGAACCTGGCGTCATTAGGAGTCAAAATGACCTGGTGGCACCTAACAGCGTAAGAGTTAGCATTCAGCGCCCCTGGTTTGCGGGAAACCAATTCAATGATTCAATTCCTACCTCACCTGTTGCGTAGCAGTGAAAGAACCCTTCTCCCATGACATTTACTCTACCCTTATGATTATCAACAGCATCATCTCAAGGTTATTGACTTTAGGGTGGAAGAAAGAGACAGTGGGTCATTTTCAGACCACAAATAAATGCTCCTACCCAATGCAGCATCCAGCTTCAACCCAGTGTCTACAACCCAGTGTCTGAAAGAAGCCGGTGACCTTCTGTAGTCTCACGGTGGGGGTGTTGGAAAGGAGCCGAGAACCAAGGGTTAAGTGCAGCCTAAACATTGCCCCGACACACAACAGCTAGGCCCTTGGCTAATACCGGAAAGGCTGGCAATTTTAAATGACCCCGCAGCTCTGAGGGACAAAGGCCTGACAATCTGCTTTGGCAAATATTAGCGACACCCAGTGAGACGATTCTACCCCCATACCAAGCACATTTCTCCAAGAGCAAACGCAGACCTCTGTGGAGTCTTCACGGAAATGAGGCCACAGAGGGGCTGCTTCCCAAGAGGCCTCAGATTTGGCAGCTCCGTTTTTCACTCTGCCCAACTCCAGTACCGCAAGAGCTCTCTTCAAAGGTGCGGGGAGAATTCTTATACTGACGTCTAAAGCAAGCTTTGGTTTGGAGATACTTCTTTTGCCTTCACATTGAACTTTAATTAGGGTGGAGAACTATTCCCTGGTGGGACAGCGAGGACCTGGAGCAACATGGTGAAAGGCACCCTGTGCATTCACCCCTTACACTGCGAGTCTGCACCCCTCCTGCCACTCTATGCTTACTGAGGTTCCTCCTTTCTTCAACTGCCCAATGCCTTCGTATTCTTTCTATGTATGTCTCACCTTTCCCAATTAATTCCTACTATCACTCCATCCCTCTATAATGGTGCACTTGCCTAACTCTTACCCAAGCCTTAAGACCTGTCTCTGCTGCCATCTCCTTTTGGAAGCCCGCTGTCAACTTCCCGTGATGAGCCACTGGCCCTTCTCTGGGTTCCCTAAGCATTTGGTTATGTATTTACCCCAACACTTTACCGTGCATGGAAATTGTTACAGTCTCATTCCCTGAGATTCAATCAGTCAGCAGCTCTCTCATGTGATCTCTTGTTCTCGGTCGGTAGCTGATGATTAAATGAAGTCCCCACTGGAGTCCCTGGGAATTGCAATGGCTAGTGGTTTCCCATTGCGCTTCAAAAGATGGGAGGTTCAGGAATACCCAGAAGTGCCTCGGAAGAAATGCTTGGTCATCTGCATCCAGAAACCAGCCACTGACAGCACTGTGGAGAGTGCTGTTCTGGTATGACACACACAGGTCACCATGAGTCAGAGAGGGCAGGCTGGCAATGACTCTATAAATTACTGAGCCTTTTGCCTCAAGACCGTGGCCAGTGAGTGAGTGTCCTGCAGAAGCCGCCCGTGTTCCTTTTCTCCAGCACCAGGATCAGAGAAATGCTCATTAACAACCTACGATACGCAGATGATGCAATCTTGCTTGTTGAAAGAATAGAGGTCTTGAAGCACACTACTGATGAACAATGTTCAGACTATAGTCTTCTGTAAGTGTTTAGTTATATAATCATTTGTCAATTGGAGGATTAAGAATGAAGGTGTGGAGTCTAGCTTATCAATTACATCATAGCCAATGAGCCCTCTGTGTGGGCATGGCCTTCTCCTGAGAATTCTGGGAAATCCAGGATTTCCTCCTTCGATTCAGGAGACACCTCTCTCTCTCTCTGCTAACTCCCTGGGAGACATAGTAGCTGGAGAAGCCGCATGGACACACCCTGATGCAATCAGACCTCTGAAGCCGAAGAAACCACGTAGAGACCCCTGCCAGACTAAGATGCTTACAACACCACTGGATTCAAAGAATTTTTACCCACTGGCCTGTAATCATCTTGCATTTGGTGTCACTGCTTGTGTTTCGTGAGTCTGAAGAAGACTTTATAGATTGGTATCAGACATATGGGCTAATATCAGACTTAAGGACTTGGACTGGACTGGGGTTGGGATGCTTTCTTAATGTACAATTACCCTTTATATAAAACTCTCTCATACACATACGAATGTCCATATATTTGTTCCTCTAGTCTACCTGGACTAACACAGTAAGGATTACACCTCAATGTAAAAAAAAAAAAACTCTTTAGAACTGGACCAATAGACAACATCATGATAACTGAAGAAAATATGAAAGTTGCCAAGGATCTTACTTTACTGAGATCCATAATCAATGCCCATGCAAACAGCAGTCATGAAATCAAATGCTACAATGCATTGGGTAGATCTACTGCACATGATCACGCAAGAGTGTCAAAGAGCAGAAATGTCCATTTGAAGGCTAGAGTGCCTGACCCAATGCACGGTGTTTCCAGTTGTCTCCTCTGCTGGGCAACAGATACGGCCGCGTGGAGCAGAGCGGGTGCTTCTGAATGATGGTGTTGGCAAACACTATGGAGGCCCCGGGACTACCAGAAGAGTGAGCAATCTAACTTGGCATACATCCCCCCAAATGCACTTAGGACAGGGAGACTGTCTCCTGTGTTTGGCGTATATAATCAAGAGAGACCAATCCCTGGAGAAGGACACCATACTTGGCAGAGAGTTCGAGAAAAACAAGAAGCTCCTCCAGGAGACGGAGTGGCTGCAACAGTGGGCTCAAAGGCAGGAGAGATTGTGACAACAGTACAGAAATGCACAGTCATTATCCATAGTTAGAATCGCCTCATTGTCACCTAACAGCAACAAAGAATTAAGTGTTTCAAGCTTGATAAAGATGGGCATACCTGCTCTTTGAAGCAATCACATGCCTAGCACAGTAGGCCTTGGAGAGTAAGGTGGCAGGACTAGGAAGATGACTCCCATGGTGGGACCTGCAAGCGTTCAAGGCCTCAGCAACAAAATCCATTTTTCTGTCATGATCTTTTGCTCTGGTATCAATACCTTATGTGGTAGATGTTGGGAAGGAATGGGCAAGGGGGAGGGAAAGCCAGAGACCACTGGAAGGCTGCATTCAGATCACAAGCATTCCATCCTCTGGCCTAGCAGTAACACAGGCCCCAGGAGTAAGAAAGGCACCACCTCTCAGAAGCCCTTGGCTCTCCCAGTTCAAGACGTGCAGCGTTGGCTGAAAAGAGAACTCAACAAGAGCCTCCACCCACCCCGATTTTCTCATCGCCCACCGGTATTGGAGAAACAGCTGTCCCCATCGGGAATTTAATCAGCTTCTTACTCAGCGAAGTTTCCATAGGTATTCTTACTAGATAAGGCAGCTGTCACCAAGTTCTAGAGAAGTCAGCTAGAGGCCACTTTACTGTTCTCAGCAGGCCCAAAATGACACTCTTACGAAAGGAAAGACATGAAGAAACATAGTTAATTCTGCACTACAAAATGAGGCAGATGTCAACCATTCCGAGTTGGAACCTTTCTTATTTCC
The DNA here is from genome assembly GCF_050624435.1 of Tenrec ecaudatus. Lineage (NCBI taxonomy): Eukaryota > Metazoa > Chordata > Mammalia > Afrosoricida > Tenrecidae > Tenrec > Tenrec ecaudatus. The sequence goes on along the minus strand of NC_134540.1, from coordinate 48,058,100 downwards.
ATGGTGAGGGAAACAGTCTTGCAAATTATCTGGACAGGTGGTAACTTGCTTTTCTTCTTCATAATGAATTTCTCCTATATGAACCTGATCATCTGGGTTTCCCTTTGGGAGTGATGTGTGTGTGTGTGTGTGTGTGTGTGTGTTTCTGTCTTCTCACACTTAACTGGTAAGAAATGGTCCTGCTGTCCCATGATCAATGTAATCCAGGCAAGGAAACCACTTCCCAACAACACCAGAATGGACAGGCATGCACTTCTGATGGCCAGTTAGGCACCTGAATCAATGAAAGAAATTTTTAAAATCATATCCTCACCCAAAGATGTCAGTCCTTCAAGTCACTTGGAAAAGAACTTCAAGGACATCCCAGTGTAACACATGGTGTCTTCAAACTCCAGAGACGTCACAAAGCATCTGGGACTTCTTATTAGCAATAAGGAATTTGAGTTATGGTAACTTATCCTGCTCTTTAAAGAGGATCTTGCAAGTACATGAGATCAACTATGAATCCTTGAACCCCTGACCTGTGAGAAATTAGAGGCATGAGGAGGGATAGCTTCCCTGCTCCTTAGAAAATGATATGACGAAAACATAGTTCTAGTCTTCCTTTGAACATTGCTGTATCTGTGTTTGATGGTGGAACTTCTTTATCGATGTTACTACTATCACATTGATGAAGCTATCACATGAAAGAGAACAGCCAATCTGAAAAATAGATCCAGAGCTCTGGCATCTCCACCTGTAGCCTGACTTCCCTCTGGATTTCTACTACCGGAGAAAGCAAATGCCTCATTGTGGAAGTCAGTTTGTGCGGAGGTGTCTGTTAAGAGCCTACCAAGTTAAGAGCATCCCTCTCAAATATGGAGCAGGGGTCTGTTAAGAGCATCCCTCTCACACACCCACAGTTTTTGTACTTTGTTCTTGGTATTGTTGTTAAAGGCCCTCACGTCAGCTCTGACTCACAAGGACCCTATGGACCACAGAACAAAACACCTCCGAGCCCTGTGCCAGCCTCACCGTTGTTTTCGTGTGTGAGCCCAGAGTTGCCGCCACCGTGTCGATCCATCTCCTTGAGAACCTTCCTCTTCTTCTCTGCCCCTACCCCCTACCAAGCACGATGTCCTTCTCCCGGGACTGATCTCTCCTGACAACATGGCCAAAGTATGTGAGATGAAATCTCACCATCCTTGCCTCTAAGAAGCATTATGGCTCACATTGTTTGTGTGTGTGTGTGTGTGCGTGTGTGTGTGTGTGTGAGAGAGAGAGAGACAGAGAGACAGAGAGGGGAAAACTTTTACAAAATCATAGAAACCTGTACAAAACAAAAATATGAAGCTATTATTTCTAAATATACTCTCCATTTAAGGGTATACACTCTCAGAGGTGGTGTTTCAATCTTTCTTAATTTGTCCTCAAATAAATCTTTCAAAATAGCAATTTAGCATGCTTGTGGGATTCAAATTATGTTTCTCTTCAATGTCCTTTGAGTTTGGGGAACACAAGATGTCTGAAAGGGAAAGATCGGGATCGTAGGGTGGACTGGGTAAGGTTTCGCAAGGAAATTCTCCTAGAGCAGCTTTGCTTGCCCTTGAAGAACGATCAGGTCCCTGGTAAACATTTCCTCAGCACAACTTTCCTGGCCATTTCCTCGCAGTACAGTTTCCCATTTTCTTAAAACTTCTTCCTAATGAGCTGCTATGGTTGTCCTGTGTCTTTGAGAAAATCAATCAAGATTATCATTTTGGAAGCCCCAAAATCAGTCATCATAACCTTTTGAGCTGACACCTCTGCCTTGAATTCATCTTTGAGATATTCTCAACCTTCTTTGAAACATTGATCCATCTAAAAATTGTCATTTTATGTGGGGCAGCATTTCCATAAATGTGTTTCAAAGTTTCAGTGAGTTGGGAAGATGTCCCTAGGTTTTGTTAAAAATTTAATATTAATCCTGACCTCAAAATCATTTATTTTCATGGCATAATCAGCATACTTTTAGTGTTTGAAGACACCATAAAGACACACCTAAACTAAAATATATTATTGAGAAAATGTGTGTGAAGCTATTCACTGATTGCAGAGACATAGTTAAATGTGTTTTGTTTTGAGAAAAAGCCCATACATGTATGAATTGGAACACTAGTAGTAATACTTTTTGACTTTTTCTTGTATACACACATGTGTGTGCATAAAATACATGCACATATACAGCCATTTCTCACTTAAGGACATAGCTAGGTTCAAAGACCAGTTCATTATGCAAAATACAGTGTTACATGAAAACAGATGACCACATCAGCTCACAAGATGCAGAATGACTGCAACAGCACACAACCACCAAACTACCTGATTCCATAACTACCAAAGTGCACCATTGCGTCACTGCCAAAGTTGGCATGCAAGCTTAGCCATCAGTTAGCAGTGCCCTCACCTAGCACCCCCGCATGCATTACAGCCACTTGCATGTCATGAGGCGCCAAGGAATCAGCAGTAGATTGCTTACCATTGTTGTTGGTGTGAACTGCCCCATAAAAAGATAGCCCCAGGGATGTAGATACATATTACAGTCCGTAGGTGATAGAAATGGTTAAGTGCTCAACTCCTAGAGCACATCCTTGTCTGACCTTCTATACCTTAGTTCCTTGTGATAAGGGAATGTTCTGTCTACTCTACTCCCATATCTCTAGAAGGTGCTCTTTCAATTTTTCCATCTTCTAAACATTGGTTTAAATGTTGTTCACTTTTGTATTGATTTCTTACCAATTGCTAGACACTTGATCATCAATTGCTAGACACTCAGCTGAGAAGGCCAGAGGGCAAGGAGCAGGGACAATGGCTGTGGTGCCCTTTGAAGTCTTGTTGATTAAACTGAGGAAGAAGAGTTACTTAAGTTCCCATCTTCTTGGACTCCTGTCATTCTCCCCAAGATTGCTCTCGGTAAGGGGATCAGCTCCTTGAGGATGCGAGGGGAAAGTACAGAATGACTTAGCTAAGAGAGGGCAGAGAAGATGGATTTGGCCAGTTGCTTGTGACTTGGAGGACAAGTTTACTCTGCCGGAAGGAAAGAGAAAGTGATTCTCTGCACCTGTGATTAAAGCGCACGCTCAGTCCGCCTGCCCTTTCTCCTTCTGCTGGACCCACAGGAGAGGCTGGGAGTGCTCAGAGTGAGAGAATCTAGGTGAGATGTCAATTCAAAGTAGAATTAATTTTCAGTTCGGGGCACCATAGAGACGGGGACATGAATCGATCCCACGGATCCCTCAAACCTTTGCCAAAATGATTGCTGGTGGGAGAAGCTGATACTAAGGGGATGGAATGCACTGTGAAACAGCTTCCAGAAATCTGCAAGATGTAGCATAAGGACACTCTTCAATTCCTATGACATCTTACTCTTTGTGACGGGCGGGCACATTTGCTATGTTGCTTGCACTCTCCACACACTACAAGATGGGTGGTGTGGATATTATTATTACTTCGATTGTATAAATGAAGAAAACTGAAGCCTCTTATCTAAAATGTTGCAACAATTATTGAACAGGAAGAACTTGATCTCTGATTTTCCCACATCTGATCGACCATTCTCTCTTCATTCTGCCATACTTTCCTGCCAGGTGATTATATGAAGGTAAGTGAAAAAGTATTACTACAAGATTACAGAAACCTTTATGAAACAAAATATCAAAACCTGAAGCTCATACTTCTCAGCATATCTCCCATGCAGGTCTCCACACCTCTGAAGGCCGTGTCTCTGCCCCGCAAGCCCTTTCCTGAGGAGCTCCCCACTCTCCAATGCACGCACTTCAAAGTGACAGTTAGGCCATCCTCACTGCTGTCAAACTTCTTCCTAAGAATTTCTCACGGTTGTCCTGTGTCTTTCAAGAAATTCCTTCAAGATTATCCCTGTGGTCCCCACATGTATTATGCCTCTGGGGAATCCCATCTGAACAGAGTCCAGGGATGTGAACAGCCTTAGTATCACACAGAGAGTATTGTAAACTCAATGACAGCAGATGCAGTTAGGTTAAAATGTAGCATCTTATCATTTGATCTTCCTTTTGACCCATTTTAAAGTTGTTTCTGTGTTTAATATTTTCTGCTTTCAGTTGTTTCTTTGTTTTGTCATTGCTGTTGTTGTTTGCTTCCTGTTCGTGCTCTGAATGATCTTCTGTATATGAAATCCATAATAGGTAAATCTATAGAAACAGTAACTGGACTAAGAATTACCTAGGGCCATGGCAGAGGAGGTTACGGGGGAGATGGGGAGTGAACAACAATGACCATAAGAAGAAAAAGTTCTGAAATTGATTCTGGTGATGATTGCACAATTCTTTTTAATATGATTGAATGATTCAATTGTATGCTATGTAAATTATATACCAATAAAACAATTTTTAAAATTACCTTCGGAATTTCAAAATCAATAGTCATAACCATCCGAGCTGGCCTTTCTGAATTTCAATGCCAAACAGGTACCCTCAGAAGCTACCATTTTGATTGTACCTTGTTTTGAGATACCCTAAGTAGTCTCAGGCAAGTATATTACTGAGAGAACTTATCCACAGTCATTGGCTGATCACAAAGACAAAGCTAAATATGTTTGGGAGAGTTGTCTTTAACTGCATGTTTAAATGCATGCATGTATGAATGAAGTACTATTCACAATAATTTTTGACTTACGCTGATATAGAAGGGTACTTCTTAAACTCTCACAGTTTAACACTTTAACATTTGATCTCCTTCGTGATCCATTTTAAAGTTGTTCTAGTCTCTAGTGTTTTCATTGAGGGTTTTCCTCTGTTTTGCTTTGTTATTGTTGTTCTTGTGGGTGTTCGATTGTTTGTTGTGTGTTTTGCTGGGTATGAAACCCAGGATGGGTAAATCTATAGCGACAGTAACTGCATTAATGATTTCTCGGGGATAGGACAAAATGAGGAGCTACTAACAACGAGGACAAGAAAGAAGAAAATGTTCTAAAATTGGTTGTGGTGACAACTGCACAGCTCTTCTTGATGTGCTTGAACCATGGACGTGCATGGCATGTGGATTACTTGCCAATAAAGCTGTTTAAAAAAATCTCATAATGCAAAAATGATCGCTTTTGCTCCATTCCTTCAACTACAAACCTGATTGATTCGGGAGGTTCTTTGGGACCATCCAACAAAAACTGTGTTCTGAATACTCACACTGGACAAAGGACACGGTGCGTTTATATTAATTATGTATTTCATGCGTACATGTTGAGTTATTTTCCCCTACTATGCACTTAGGACCTTTGAGAATACAAAAGGACTATAGAGAATAGATTTCCCCTTTACTTAAGAAGTTTAAAATCCTCTTGGAAGGCAAAACCAAGACTCGGGAAACAACACAGAGGTGGCAGGAGACAACATGTAAGCCAGGCTTAAATAGCATGGCTAAAATGAACAGAATAATAGTTTTCCAAGGGGAATTCACTGGTGGGTATTCATGAAGGAGCTGGGTCTTACAGAAGAGATGAAGGAGGATGCGAATCTCCAGCCCGGGGAGAAGTAGAGTGAATATTTCAGGTAGAAGGAGCGACATAAATTGCATTCTCTGCTTAGCAGGAGGGCAGAAAAAAATCGAATAGACATCAAATTCCAGGTGTCATTTGAGAATTCTGAGCCTCAATTTCTGCACGTATGTAAAGGGATGATGAGAGTCACTGCATAGAAGTGTCGTGAGAACTAAAAGAGATTGTGAATGAGGATGTCGTTAATGTAAAGTTCAGTACATAGGAAGTTCTCAACAACACTCAACTAAGCATGGAGGAAAAGGCTGGCTTCTCTAGAGAAACCACACCAGCAAAGAATAGACAAATAAATAGATATATGATACATACATATAGAGATATTTCAAAGAAATATCTAAAGAAGTGTGGAGGCTGGAAAATTCAAAATCCATGGGTCATATGGCAGACTGGAGGCTTCTTCTGACTCATGTAGTTATAGGAACCAACAAACCTGGAATTGGAAGGTTGGGTAGTAGGCAGTTTGCATCCCATGGTCAGAGAACAGAGGATAACAAATTGGATGCAGGCTCAAGCAGACACAAGCTTGCATGCACATGAATATATGAGTGTATTGATGTAGACCACACCCGAAGACAATTTCATGTAAAAACTTTCACAAAATGGAAGATCATTACATAATATTGACAACCATAGCCTGTGGTATTTACATAATCTGGTGTCAATTTAAGGATTAAGAGTGTAGGGGTGGAACAACAACAAATTCACTATCCCACCATCAAAGTCAATCCTGGCTAACACATCAATGTATTTCCCTGTAACTTTTCATTATGCCTAGTCAAGTGCATTTTGTATTTTATTTTGTTTCTTGCAGTTGAAACCCGACCACATGATGTATGGTTTACTCAACTCCTGATGCCAATAAAACCTTGATTCTGTAGGTTAAAAAAAAAAAGTGTAGGGCTGGAGTATAGTCTGTCAATCAGGATATAGTCAATGACCCTCTGTGTGGGCATGTCTTTCTCCTGAGGAACTCCTGTATTTCCTCCTTGGAGGCAGAAGACACGCTCTCTCTCACAGCTCATCCACTGAGAGACATCCCTGTGGAGAAGACACATAGAGAGAGGCTGATAGAGCCAGGGAAGCCACCTGGAGACCCCTACCAGCGCTGAGATGCTTACAACGCCACTGGATCCACAAGACTTCCCACCCACTGGCCTGTGAGCTTCCTGCATTCCGAGTCATTGCATGCATTTTGTGAATCTGAAGAGGACTTTATAGATTGATATTGGACATATGGGCTAATATCAGACTTATGAAATTGATCAGGACTGGGCTGGGATATTTTCTCAATATTCAACTCCTTTTGTATATAAAGTTCTTTCTTATACACATGTGAATTTCTATGGATTTGTTTCTCTAGTCTACCCAGACTGACATACCAAATAAGTTTGGGAACCTATGATCCAATAGTTGCAGTCACAAATAGAGACAGTGTGATGAATTACAACTTACTGCAGAAGCACAAGTAAAAAGATTTCCCCAAATCATGTTTGTCTGAGGCCCTCTCTTTGGCCAGATGCTCCTGATAGGAAAGCGGAGATTTTACAATGTGATTGGGCCAGGAACATTGCTCTTTTCAGGCCGGTTCAGACAGTGTCAACATCATACCAACATTTGGGCCCATAGGATTGCACTTTTTGAAACCAGTATCTCAAGCATAAATAAGAATTCCTAGATTTTGAAACAACAATCATTCTGTTTTCAAAGAAAAACTTTCTTGTTGACCTTTACCATATTACAAACATAAATGTTGAGTTACTTCCAACAGCTCATTTTCAAAACTCCACATTTTAGTCTATCAGTACTCCTAGCAGCACAATTCACCCAAAGGCAGAAACAAACCAAATGTCCATCAACAGACGAGTGGATGAGTGAAATGTGTTCTATCTGTACACGGATTGCTATTTAGTCACAAAGAGAAGGGGAGTCTTTTGTGTGTATGTGTGTTGTCTTCAAGGTGATGTAACAGAGTGCACCTGCTTCACACAGCTTTCTTGGCTGTGGTCTTTTTTAAATTATCATTTTATTGGGGGTTCGTACAATTCTTATCACAATCCATCCATCCATCCATCCATTGTATCAAGCACATTTGTACATTTGTTGTCATCATTCTCAAAACATTTGCTTTCTACTTGAGCCCTTGATATCAGCTCCTACGTTTCCCCTTCCTCCCTGCTTCCCCCTCCCTCATGAACCCTTCATAATTCATAAATTATTATTATGATGTCATATTTTACACTGTCCAACGTCTCCCGAGAAGGGGAGTCTTGACGGCATGCCAGGACATGAATGAGGCTTGGAAACATTGTTGGTTTGGATGCTGTGGCTCTGTGCCATCAGGTCGATTCTAACTCATCGTGACCCACGTGGAGCAGAGTGAAATGCTGCCCGGTCCTGCAGTATCCTCATCTTTCTTGCTGTGTTTGAGTCCCTTTTTGCAGCCACTCGGTCAATCTATCTTGTTCTGGGTCTTCCTCTTTTCCATTGCCCTACTTTACCAAGCACAATTCTCTTCTCCAGGGACTGGTCTCTTCTGAAAGCATATCCATCCTCACTTCTAAGGAGCATTCTGGTTGTCCTGCCTCAAAAATAGATTTGCTTGTCCCTCTGTGAGTTCGTGGTACTTTCAATAGTCCTTTCCAGCACTGTAATTCAAATGTATCAATCATTTTCCAGATTTCCTTATTCAAGTCCAACTTTCCAATGCCTATGAGGCAATGGAAAATACCCTGGTATGAGTCAGACTCAATGTAGTCCTTAAACTAATATCCTTGATTTCCAATACTTTCAAGAGGTCTAGTGCAGATTTGCCCAAAGCAATGAATCATTTGATCTCTCTTAACTCCTATATCTGTGAGCATTCACTGTGGACCCAAGCACGATGGAATCCTTGACAACTTGAAACTTTTCTCCTAGCCTCTATCCCTGTGGGAAAATCACAATATCTTTTAACTACAGTTTCCATGAACTTTTTGAACCCCCCTCTTGTTATGGTAGGGACACCATTCAAGTCATAATATTCTGCATTTTATTGAGCAAGTGTCTACTTAATCTCAACTTCGAGATGAACTCATTCTGGTTTATCTTGGGGAATCCACACTCAAGTCCCTGGAGAAGGACATCATGTTTGGTACAGTGGAGAGGCAACAAAAAACCAGAAGGCTCTCAATGAGACGGACTGACACAGTGGCTGCATCAATATGTTCAGGCATAGAAATATATGTGAGAATGGCACGGGACCACGCAATGTTTAGTTCTGTTGTGCATCTGGTCACTATAGGTCAGAGTCCACTTGTGCTAGTTACACAATTTCATGTCAACTTGATAAATAAATATAAGGGTGGGGTCTAGCCCATCAATGAGGTCACAGCCTGATGATGCCTCCTTGTGGGCATAGCCTTCTCATGAGGATTCTGGGAACTACCTCTCTCTCTGCCTTCCTCTTCCTGTTCACAAGCCACGAAACTCGCTGAGCCCTGAAAGAGCCTCTCTCTCTCTCTCTCTCTCTCTCTCTCTCTCTCTCTCTCTCTCTCTCTGCTTCACCTTCCTGTTGATGAGCTACGATCAGAGAGCTGGAGGAGCCACGTCGAGACCCACACCAGTGGTATGATCTTTCTGCATTGTGCATCATTGCATGTGACTGTGTGAGTCTGAAGAAGGATTTTGGAACTAGTATTGGACTTGTGGGCTAATATCAGAATTATGGACTTGATCTGGGCACGGTTGGGATGTTTTCTCAATATATAATTACTGTTTGATATAAAGTTCTCTCTCACACACATACATGAGTGTCTCTGGCTTTGTTTCTCTAGTCAATCTGGCCAAGCACACCACTTGATGACACCTAAAAACAACAGCAACAAAGTCAATGACAGTGTCCTTAGAGGACACATAAGAACAGAAGACGCGAGAAGAAGAGGAGAAGGCCATGGGAGGGTGGAAATAGAGATTGGAGTGAAGCAGTGACCAAGACGGTCACCAGCTGGCAGAAACAGAAAGATGTCAAGGAGAATCAGCTCAGAGAGCTTTCCAAACATGTGCAGCCCTGCCAATTTGGTACCTCGGGGCTCCAGGACAATGAGAGATTAACTGTCTGTAGTTTTAAGTCTCCTGGTTTGTGATAATATATTACAGCAGCCCTAGGAAATTCACGGAATTGGGGACAGGCTTTCATGGTTTCAGGGATACCACACAGGGAAGCCCATCTGCCTTGCTGGCCAAGCCTGCAGAGCCCCTGGGGTTTCTACCCACCCATAAGGTTCCCTAGGGTCTTGGTAGCCTGGTTAGCCTCCTACCCACTTCAGGGACCCTGGTAGTCTTCTTTCAGCCTGAATTCCTGCTTCTGCATCTCTAACCACCTATTGAATCACATTTTTTTTAAATCAGTGACTCGAAAGCCTGAACCTCAAGCTGCATGCCTGTCTTATTCCCCCAAGTTATTTGCTCTTCAGACTTTGCTCCCCAACTGAACTGGCTCTGGGGAGACTTGCCATTTGGATTATACAAACACATTATACATTTCTTCTGCAAAAGAGAAGAAATGTAAGGGTGGATGCTCCATCCCCCCTCGTATTGTTCCAACACTGTCTTTTTAAAATTAAATAATAATAAATATGCTATTACAGATAATATCTCTCTGAAGCTTGAAGAATTTGGTAAATTCCTTAAGGCTTCCTTTCCCTATTTCATAACTTAATTCCTGATTTTGACAATTTCTATGAGTGTTGTTTGCCATTTGTGTTTCCCCCAGAGTTGTGTGTGAATGTTTTCCTTTTATCCACTAGTGTTTAGATTATTTGTCTCCAATGCAGGGATAAACACCAGCTATTGTCCAGTCTATTCTGACTGCCAGGCTGAATGAACACCAATTACTGTCGAGTCCTTTCTGACTGACAGAAACTCATATGTGCTGGAAGATGTGTCAGGTCGGGTTGACCAGAGAAACAAATTCACTGGCACTCATACATGTGTAAGAGAGCGCTTTATATCAAAGAATAGTTACACCCCAGGAAAGCATCCCAACCCATTCTAGATAAAGTCCATAAGTCTGATACTAGTCCATCAATCCCTTTTTCAGACTCACACAGCCACCAGCAATGATGCAAAATGCAGGAAGATCACAGGCCGCTGGGTAAAAAGTCTGTGGACCCGATTGCAGTGGCCAGGCTTTGGCAGGTCTCCGTGTGGCTCACGGACAGGAAGGTGAAGGCAGAGAGGAGGGGGAGATTCCCGGGACCCATTTTATGATCAGTCCACAACCTCCAGGAGGCACCATCAGGGTGTGACCTGACTGATAGGCTGGACTCCACCCCTACACTTTTATATCCTCAAATGAACACTAAATCCTGGAACCACCATAGAGGAGCACTTAACTCCACAAGATACTCAATGACTAGTTTGGAGGATGAAGACGCCGGGCTTTTCTGTTGGCCTATTTTGGGGTGGGCTCCAGTTTGCAAATCTGGTTAGCAGTGCTCTGAAGAAACCTCTCTTAAGTACTTTCTGCGTAGGCTTCTGAATCAGAGAAGATCAATGGAAGCTGCCTCTGGACCCCCTCCCATCTCCACTAGCAAGCACATGGCCCGTGGCCCATGACCCCAGGCTTCTCTCTGTTCCTGTTTCTGCAGGCTGTTCCGCTTCTCAGCTGGTAATTTCACAAACCCTGCCTGTCCACAGGCTCCCACCACAGAGCTAGTCACAAGACTCGTGAGGCTGTGGTTGCTTTACCAAATATTCGCAGAGACGCGTGTATAATTCTGTCTGAAGCCATCTCCGCTTGCCACCATCAGACACATGACCTCCCAGGGGCCCCCTGGGAAGTGTAGTCCAGTTCGCAGCATACCTGGTAAGCACCTTGCTAAATGCAAGCCCTGCCAACCTCCCTGAGAACAGGCCCATCAAATTGGTTGGCTTTCCCCCTTTACCTACAATGCTTGCTGGAAACAGAGTCACAACCTCATATTCTCCCTCACCTATCATGGAGATCAACTCTTCCAAACTAGTCACTTTAACTCCTAACCCTTGAGCCAAACCACATTCGCCATTAGAAGGAAGGAGATCTATGAATTCTAGCAGCAGCCGCCATTGAACCAGGTTGCCCTAGTGCAGGGATGGACTTCAAGAAGAGGCATGGGGAAGTGTCTAAGAGTCTGGCTCTAATCCCAAGAAAACCAGAAGAAAACTATCTGCCAAAACTTTCTTCATCCCTGGACTTTGACTGTGTTGATCTCTATACCGGTATCACCCACAGTTCAGGTCACATTATTTTTCTCAGTGTGGGCTTATATGGAGGAAACTGCATGCCCCCAAAAGACAGGTTTTAATCCTAACCCTTGTACTTGTGAACGTGACATTGTTAGGGAAAAACGGAGTAGGGCTGCATCCTAAATGTAACCATTTCTGAGTAGTGTCTTATCACAGGAGCTGGGGAGACACACATCCTGTAAGGACCTGCCCACAGGCAAAGGAATGCCAAAGGCTGCCAGACATTCCAGAAACTAGGAAACAGACCCACGGGGGGGTGGGGCATGGGGGGGGCGATCAACATGGCGGAGACCCTGGTTAGAACTTATGGCCTCAGAACTATGAGAAAATAAATTTATGCCCTTTAAAGACATCCACTTGTGACATTTTTTTGTCAAAGCAGCACAAGATGAGTGAGACATGGACCCTAAATGGTAGCTAGAGGAAATGAGACTGACCAGTGTGATTGACTTGGGGGACTGAGGCTCCACACCAAGTTGGTTGGGAGGATGACAAGGACAGTCCTTGTTTACCGAGCTCCTCCCACTGGTCAGTGCTCACAATCCTTCAACAAAGACCGAGGACACTGAGGTACAAGGCAGGGGTCACCTGCTAAGGTGACCAGATTCTACGTGGCACACTTGGGATTCCATTCCTGGGTCTGAGTAACACCCAAAATTGTTTGGTCTTAAAAGGAGCTGTAGTTTCTCCAAGCTGTGGTTGATGAAATCTGGATTTTAAGGAAATGAAAGGGTTGGGAGGTGGGGATGGTTTTGTACCAGAAAAGGGACAGCCCGGGGATTCCAGAGTCCTCATAAGAAAGCCCGAAAGATTGAAAGCCCTTTAGGACAACCTGTCTTTGAAACCAACCCTGGTCCCTATCTTCTTGGTGTTGGGTCGTCCTGCTGGGATCTGCAAGTCCTAACTCCTTCCTTGCCTCAAAGGAATACAAAGGGGCTTTGCAAAGTTAATGGGAAAATTCCACAATCTTTCCATTCCATTTTTCCCCTGAATTTTTGAAGCCCCTTGTGTTAGTCTGGGTAGTCTATAGAAACAAAATCCATGGAAACTCATATGTATATAAGAGAGACTCTTATCTAAAGGGTAAGTGTACATTAAGAAAGGATCCCAATCCAGTGCTGTCCAAGCCCATAAGTCCAACATTAACCCATCTGTCTGACACTAATCCACAAGTCCTCCTCAAACTCGAAAAACACACACAATGATGCTGACTGCAGTTAGAAAGCCGAATCAGTGGGCATGTAAGCATCTCAGTGCTGGCAAGGGTCTCCATGTGGCTTCTCCAACACGTAGGGCTGCATCAAGGTAGGTCCATGTGGCTTCTCCTCAGTGATCTCTCACAGGAAGTGAGCCTTGCCAGCTGAGGCAAAGAACTAGCTAAGGCTGCTGCACCCTGGTCCGACCATCAGAGAACAAGAGACAAGAAAGGTGAAGAAATCCAAGCCAGTTATGTCTCTGCCCTTCAATTAATCCCACATATGTTCATTGACCATCACAATCCACTGCTTGCCAACTAGTCACCTATACACAATTCTTCAGCCATATGTATAATTTTCAAGCAAACAATAATAAAATCTTCTCTGTTCCTAATAAGATAAAAGTAGAATGCATACAATTCAATCATGTGCCACCTTCATTTAAACATAACATTTTACAAGTGCAAAACAAAAATATCCAATCCTAACAACTGCAATTAAGTAGCACCTATACCTTAATCCTATAATCTTATGAATATATCCCCCACCTATGGAAGTTTGTTAGCTAACCACTTCATGCCTTTATCCCCCAATTTTGTGTATCCAATTTCTATACTGCTCACTTACATCAACCCAGTGCTCTGAGGACACAATCAGTGATCTCTGCTCAGGGCTCTGAGGAGATCATATTCTTTGACATGAAGAATCTTCATTCTAGTTGGAACCAATAAACCTTAACTATCACCGCATCCCCCTCACAGATAACTCTTCTTAGAATTAAAAAACAAAACAAAACTGAAGACCCTGAAGAAGTTTTCCTCAGACAATGGAAGCAAGTGGCAACAAATGTTGGCTAAGCCACATCTGAAAATACCAGAAAGATTACCACTCCTAGTGGTGAGAACTCTGCTCAGGATGAAGAAAGGTCCCTGCAGAGAAAACCAGTGAAGAAAAGAGGGCAAAGGTGAGCAGAGATGGCTAAGAAACAGGATTTTTAAGTTGCAAGAATAAAAGAATCCTAAAAGTGTCATTAGTCTACAAGATGGATCTCTGTCTTATAGTTAAAATCTAACACTCACTGGGTACATATTTTTTAATGTAAAAAGTGACACATGGCTAAATCATCATCATGTGAATCAATAGCTGATTAGCATTTATAAATGCAGCTACCAGGAAACATAGTTCAACTTCATAGCAAGGCAGCTAGACAATACATGGACAAAGCCAAGTGTGGAAGGAGTCTGGGCTTAGCAGGGTGGTCCCGCTCAACCTCCAGAGGTGAAAGATGGAATGCCAGTGGCGTCAAAGCATGTGCCTAAAGCGTACAGATTGACGGCAATGCCACCATCTCAAGCCATGCCAATAGTTCAGAAACAGTGAGAAAGACCAAAGCCCACGATGTCAAAATTCCCACCAGAGTCCTCAGGGGTCATCTTCTCCAGACCCACTTCTAGGATGGTGAGGTGGAGACAAGTGAGACAGGTGAAAAAGGCAATAGGAGAGAACAGACAGAGCCACCTGGCTCACCCAGCCTTTCTGTACATGCACGGGGTGGAGAGGTGCAAAGCCACCTTGCTGAGGGGCTAGAGCTCCTGTTAAAGGTTGTGTTAGGCAGGGTTCTCTAGAGAAACAAAACCAGGACACTTATGGATAGATTTATAAAGCACAAAGGAATATAACACCTAAGTGGTCCACACAGCAATACAGAAAGCTCAGTTCAACTCACATCCTTGAAACAGTTAATATACTGGAAGTTCTTCAACTCACAAGGGCTGCTGGGTCCAAAGTCTAGGAAGCAGATAGCTGAGTCTTCCCTTGGGCAATGCAGGCAGTTGGGCCACAGGCAGCAAATAACAGGGCAAGTAGCCAACAGGTGAGCAACTTAGCAAAGCAGGCCTGGATGGGATATTGAATTCAAGCAATGCAAGATGACAGGATCCACTAGCCTCCAGCTTAAACAATGTACACACCAGCAGCGTGGATAAGAAGGTCTCTAAGGAACCTCAAGCACTAGCAACACGACCCATGGGTTGGCTGTCCCACAGGTATTACAGCTGACAAGTGGAGGCAGAGAACTAGCTAAAGCAGCAGCACACTGGTCCAATCAACACTGGTCCAATCAACAGAGAGCAAGGGAGACGGGGTGGACCTTGCAGAACCATTCATCTATTTGCCCTCCATTCAAACTGAGACCTGATTAATCCCACATGTTCCTATTGGCCAGGTTGACACAATAAACCTACCTATCACAAAGGTGATGGGGACCCATGGTGACAAGGGTTGCACAGCATGATTAACCAAACTGTTTCGGGGGAGTATGCTGACCTGGCAAGTGTTCTGTTATATGACCTCGATGGAAAAATGTGTTCATTATCATAATTCATGATTTAGCAAGGGTTCCCCGGGTAGGAGGGGAGGGGAGGGAGGGAATAAAGAGGAGCTGATAGTAAGGGCTCAAGTAGAAAGACAATGTTTTGAAAATGACAATGGAAACGTATGTAAAAGTTCACTTGATATAATTGGTGTATGGATTGTTATAAGATCTGTAAGAGCCCCCAATAAAATGATTTTTTAAAGGAAGAACATTTTCAAAAGGACCAGGGCCCATAGTTGTTTCCAAGAGATAGGTGTCGTCTGATCTTGCACACAGGTCTCCCCTCAGATACGTCACACGTTAGGAAACAGATGGGAGTCCCTGGTCGTGCAATGATTACACACTCGACCTCTAACAGAAAGGTTGGCAGTGTGAACATCCTCAGTTGCTTCACAGGAGAAAGATTAAGAGGTCTGCTCCCACAGATCCTGTCTAGAAAACTCTTCCAGGGGTGGGATTGGGAGGGAAGGGGTAGTCTGTCAGGATGGGCTCAGTAGCACCTAATAAGATCGGCATGTATCAGTTAAAATGAGCAAACAATTCCATTTGCCGTAGTATCTACTATGTGTGGGTTTCCTGAGGCGACTGTTTCACACACCCCTAAATAGTAGTGTAGGCCTAGCCTGCATCCATCTCCATCAGCTGAAGTAGCCTCCTTATTCCCCAAGGGGACTTCGTGGCCCTCTGAGGTATGGCATAAGAGGTCAAGGGGAAAGGAAAGGAAAAGGTTACACAAAGATAGAAGAGTAAACCAGAGCTACATGCAGAAAGATGGCGACAGAGTAACACATACCAGAGGGACTCCGCAGAATTAAGCCCAGGAGAGTTGCTTAGAGTGAAATTCAACTTCTGGATCACAGGAGAAGCATCATAAAGATAAGTAGGCACAGACGCACAAGGTTTTGAGGGGCTAGGGGCTTTTGGCTTACCACAGAGGAGGCCTGCTAGGGCTTGACGTTAGCCCCACCACTGTCTCAGCTGGAGCTGGGACCATTCGGAACCCATACGAGGGCTTAATCTCAACACAGCCACAGTTTGCTACCACCTGCCTTGGGGCAGTGACTAAACACTTGCAGATCCATGGACAGAGATCGGGGTTCAGTTAAATTGATACTTTTGCTTCCCTCTCTTCTCTATATAACCCCACAGTTGTGACGGGCTGTGCAGGGGCTTTTACACAACAAAGCCACAACTTGCCACCATCTTGACTAACCCCTTGAAGCCCCACTAGCAGGGATCTGGGTTCAGCTACATTGTTACTTTTGGTTCCCTCTCTTCTTTATAGCCACACAGTCTTAGAGGGTTTATTTTTAAATTTTTTCTCCTCGTTGTCACTTTCCTGTTCTCTTACACTCCACTGCTGACCTCCAAACCACTCACCTTAGCCTAGGGCATTTGCACCTGCGCCACACCCAGCTACGTGAGCTCCACCCTGTCCAGCTAGCCCAAGGCTGGGGAAAGCCCAGCCAAACTTCGTTCCAAGGAAGTCCTGCCTGTGTGCCTGGAGGCCTAAGGCAGCTCGGCCAACACTCGTCAACCTTCCAAGCTGCAGCAGGAACCAATGCCCAACCTCCAGAACACCAACGCAGTGGCAGAAGATGTCCTAAACATAACGACATGTATAGAAGAAATAGACATTGAGCTGTCACAGAAAGAAATTTTCAGAATGCTGCTTTGAGTCATACAGGATATGAGGGAAACAATACATAAAAAGGATGAAATGATAGAGGAGATAAAGTCCATACACCAAAGGGAAATAGGGAGGAGATAACAAAAACCAGTAGCAGAAACACAGACCTCGAGAATCTACTGGAGTAAGCCGAGAACCACATCAGTGACTTGGAGGACAGCAAAGCAGATTTAACAAACACGAACAAAAATCCAATAAGATCATCAGAGAAGCTAGAAAAAAAAATAAGAGCTATGTCTGATGCTATGAATAGGAACATTAGAATTATTGGCTTACTGGAAGAAGACACAACAAAGAAGTTGTTCGCAACAATAGTGACAGAATTCTCGGAGGAAAATTTCCCCAGCTTAATGCATGAAAACCAGGAAACCATTCAGGAGGCTGAAAGAACACCAGCAAGACTAAATCCCAAGAAGTCACCAAGGCACATAATAGTTAAACTATCCAACTTTGAGGAAAAGGAGAAAATCATGAGAGAGTAGCTAGGGAAAAACAGCAATCACATATAAAGGTTCCCAAATAAGAATATGCTCAGACCTATCAGCAGAAACTATGAAGAGGAGAGAGTGCAGTAACATCTTCCAAAAATTGAAGGAAAACAATGCAAACTCAACAATACCCAGTCAAATTATTGATCAAGATAGATGGAGAAATAATAGTCTTCCCAGACAAGGAAAAACTCAAAGAATACATCAGAAGAAACCCAGCCCTTCAAAAGATCCTTGCTGACCCAGTATGGGCAGAAGAACAACACTCGTCAAACATATATAAGAGACCACCACATAGAATAACCTCACTCAGAGGGCAACAAAGAGAAAACAGAACCCAAGATAGCATTGGCTTAAGGATGGAAAGAAGTCAAGAATAATACACACACAAACATGCACAACACACTAATGAGAAAGGAAAGTAGGTAAGCTCCCAACACAAAAGGGATAAGATGACATCACAGTCTGTGGATGGAGATAATAATCCTGAATATCAATAACCTGAACTCAGGTATTAAAAAACTGAGACTAGCAGATTTGCTTAGAAAACATAACCCATCAATCATCTACCTATAGGAGACACATCTCAAGGCTACAGACAAAAGTAGGCTGAGAATCAAAGGCTGGAGAAAGTTATACCAAACAAAATGCAATTAAAAAAAAGCAGGTATTACAATCCTAATCTCGGATAGAATTGACCTCAAAGTGCAATCCATAAAAAGAGATAAGGAGAAACACTGTATAATGCTCAAAGGAATGGTAGACTAAGAACCACTAAGCATTGTAAACATATATTCGACTAATGAGAGACCCACTGAATATGTCAAACAAACACTCCAAAAGATGAACACAGAAATGACAGTCTCAACAATTATACTGGGTGACTTCAATACACTGCTCTCTGAGAAAGATAGATCATAGGAAAAGGAACTCAAGAAGGAGGCTAGAGATCTAAATACTACAATTAGACAACTTGACCTGATAGATAATTACAGAGCTTTTCAACCAAATACAAAAAATTCACATTCTTCTCAAGCCCACATGCCACATATTTAAAGATAGACCACATGCTGGGGCATAAGGCCAATCTATAAATTTAAGCATATTGATATCCTACAAACCTCTCTCTCTGTCCACTGTTCCATAAGGCTGGAAATCAACCAAAGGAAGACAAAGAAACAAGAGAAAACAATTGGAGGATGAACAGCTCTCTACTCCAAAGGAGTGCATACTGGCACAGATCAGAGATGAAATTAGGAAATTTCGAGAAACCAATGAGAATGAGCACACAACAGTCCAAAACTTTTGGGACACAGCAAAGGCAGTTATCAGAGGACGTTTCATAGCAATACATGCACACCTGAGAAAGGAAGAGAGAATCATGATTGATATGCCAGCACAAAATTTCCAACAACTAGAGTAGAGTCAGCAGGACAATCCTTCTAATAGCAAAAGAAAAGAAATTATAAAAATCAGGGCTGACCATCATCAGAGGGAAAATAAGAAAACTCTGGGGGGGGGGGGGGAATAATGCTACTAAAAGTTGGTTCTTTGAAAGGATAAACAGATCGACAGACCGCTGGCAAAACTAACCAAAGAAAGGAGGGAACAAATTTCAATAGCAAGAATAAAGGATCAAAGTGGGGACATTACAACAGACCCTAATGGAATCAAAAGGATAATTATAAGTACTACGAAGGATTGGACTCCAATGAATTAAAAAATTTGGAAGACATGGACAAATTCTTAGAAAAACAATCCCTTCCTAGACTATCCTCGATGGATGTCAAGAATCTCAGCAGACCCATAGCAATAGAAGAAATAGGGTAATCAAGGGATTGCCAACAAAAAATCCCCTGGACCAGATGGCTTCACTGGCGAAGTCTACCAAGCATTTAGGGAAGAACTAACACCAATCCTACACATAGTCTTCCAGAACATAGAAAAAGACAGAAAACTCCCGAACTCCTTCTGTAAGCTAGTATAACTCTGATACCGAACCAGCAAAGATCTCACAAAGATTGAGAACTACAGATCAATATCCCTCATGAACATTGATGCAAATATCCTTAACAAAATACTAACCAACAGAATACAAAAGTACATAAAACAAATAATTGACCATGACCAAGTGGGATTCATAGCAGGGCTGCAGGGATGGTTCAACATAAGAAAGACCATTATTCATCACATTGACATGAAAAACTACAAGAACCACATGATAATATTGATAGATGCAGAAAAAGCATTCAAAAACATCCAACATCAATTCCTGTTTAAGACACTTGAGAAGATAGGAATGGAAGGAAAATTCCTCAAGAAAATACAAGCTATGTATGAAAAACCAACAGCCAACGTGGTAGTCAATGGAGAAAGCATGAAAACAATCCCACTTAAACAAGGGACCAGACAAGGATGCCCCTTGTACACACTCTTATTTAATATCGTGCTGGAGGTTTTAGACAACACCAGAGACTGTGTGAAAATGGTGCCCGATCTGATCCTGCCACTTGGAGGCAAACCACTAAGGGGGTGCAACAAATCAGCAAGGGAACGGAGCAGTAAGTCCCCAGGGAATGCTGAAGGTGGACTTTCAGGCCAGGGCGTAGAACCCCAACAGACTGGACTAGAAACCCACTCCTAAAGGCCAACAAGCAATCTTTGAACTAACTACAAATTTTTCTTTCTTGTTGTGTTTTGTTTCGTTTTTTGTCATTGGTTTGTTGTTGTTGTTCTGTTGCATATTATTGCTTGCTTTTTCTGTCTTGTTTTTGTGCATGTTATTATTTCTGCAGGTCTGTCTAAATAAGATAGGCTGGATGAAAAATCTGGAGGAGAAAACAATGGGACAGACAGTTCCGGCAACATGGGAGAAGGGGAGGTGGGGGAAAAGGTAGTGAAGAGGGTGTGGGAGACCTGGTAGGGCGTGATCAGGCTAATGTAACCAAGAGGAACTGTTGAAACCCAGGTGGGGACTGAGCATGATAGTGGGACAGAAGGAAGGTCAATGGAAATAAAGGAAAAGAGCTGAGAGGAAAAGGGCATTTATAGAGGTCTAGATGAAGACATGTACATATGCAAACATATTTATATATGAGGATGGGGAAATAGATCTATGTGCCTATATTTATAGGTTTAGCATTAAGGTAACAGAAGGACATTGGGCCTCCACTCAAGTACTCCCTCAATGCAAGAAAACTTTCTTCTATTAAACTGGCATTCTATGATGCCCACCTTCCCAACACAACAGCTGAAGACAAAGTGGGTGAAGAAGCAAATGTGATGCAGAAAGCTGATGGTGCCTGGCTATCAAAAGATATAATGTCTGGTAATTAAAGGCTTGAAGGTAAACAAGTGGCCATCTAGCTGAGAAGCAACAAAGCCCACATGGAAGAAACACACCAGCCTGTGTGATCACGAGTTGCAGAAGGGATCAGTTATCAGGCACCAAAGAACAAAAAAATCATATCATTGTGTGCTCACCTCCCTGATACGATAGCTGAAAACAAATGGGTGCATAAGTACATGTGGCGAAGAAAGCTGATGATGCCAGGCTAGCAAAAGATATAGGATCTGGGGTCTTAAAGGCTTGAAGGTAAACAAGCAGCCATCTAGCTCAGAGGCAACAAAGCCCACATGAAAGAAGCACACCAGCCTGTGTGAGCACGAGGTGTCGAAGGATAAGGTATTAGGCATCATCAGAACAAAAAATCTTATCATAGTGAATGAGAGGGGGAGTGCAGAGTGGAGAGCCAAAGCCCATTTGTAGGCCACTGGACATCCTCTTACAGAAGGGTCTCAGGGAGGAGACAAGCCAGTCAGGGTGCAATGTAGCAAAGATAAAACATACAATATTCCTCTAGTTCCTAAATGCTTCCCTCCCCCCACTATTATCCCAATTCTACCTTACAAATATGGCTAGACCAGAGGTTGTACACTGGTACAGATAGGAACTGGAAACACAGGGAATCCAGGGCAGATGATCCCTTCAGGACCAGTGGTATGCGTGGCAATACTGGGAGGGCAGAGGGAGAGTGGGTTGGAAATGGGGAACCAATTACAAGGATCTACATAGAACCTCCTCCCTGGGGGACGGACATCAGAAAAGTGGGTGAAGGGAGACGTTGGACAGGGAGATATGACAATATAATAATTTATAAATTATGAAGTGTTCATAATTTATAAATTATCAAGTTTACCCCTCCATGAGGGAGTGGGGAACATGGAGGGAGGGGCAAAATGAGGAGCTGATGCCAGGGGCTTAACTGGAGAGCAAATATTTTGAGAATGATGAAGGCAATGGATGTACAAATGTGCTCTACATAATTAATGTATGTATGGATTGTGATAAGAGTTTTATGACCCCCTAATAAAATGATTTTAAAAAAGAGTAAACCCAAACCAAATTCACTCCCACGGAGCTGATGGCAATGCATAGTGACCCTTTAGGACAGGGTAGAACTGCCACTGTGGCTTCCTGGGATTAAAGCGCAGGATCAGCAACCAAGAAAGTGCTAGTGGCTTCCAACTGTCGACCTGGCAGTTAGCAGTCTAACTTATAACCATTACCCCAAAACAAAACAAAGTCTGCTCTAGAACAAACACCAGGGTGGAATGTTACTAGGTACGGAGAGGGGTGGGACCTGCGCTTTTCTCTGCCGGGCAGACGCAGGCAATCCTGGAGTGCGCTGTGACTGCCACTTGCTGCCATCCGTTTGTCCCTGAACACACGGTGATGCTACACCCAACAGAACGCGGCCTGGTCTCGCAACGTCCCCGTGGTCAAATCAGACCACAGTGACCACAGTTGGCTTTA
The DNA here is from genome assembly GCF_050624435.1 of Tenrec ecaudatus. NCBI lineage: Eukaryota > Metazoa > Chordata > Mammalia > Afrosoricida > Tenrecidae > Tenrec > Tenrec ecaudatus. The sequence continues at coordinate 48,035,727 of NC_134540.1, read as the reverse complement.
CACCAACTGATGGATTCTCAGAAAAAGATGGGCAGGTGTTTCTTCCTAGTCCGGCTCTGTCTGGAAGCTTCCGTTTAAGGAAGCATGATAGCGAGGCACAAGCCTCCCGTGATCGAGGGGTGAGGGGTGGTGGCTTCCTCCCAGACACATGAGCCAGGACTCAAGCTGAGTCTGCAGGCTAAGTCACCTCAGTATTTTCTTCCATCATATTCACTCCATTCCACTTCTGAAGAATCCTGGCAGGTCAGGGTGTCCACTGACAGGAGACCCGTGTTGCTCAGGCTGTGCTATTCGGGTCAGCCGGGGAGGGAGGCTCTCCGGCATTGCAGACTGCCTGACCACTCGCGTCCCACACTGGTTGGGGCGACCAAGCATTGTCTTTGCAGCACCTGGGGGCTTTCCAGCTCTAGACCTCAAGTCTTGGTGCATCTTGGGGAGTCTATTGTCCCTCAGTCAGAAGCAGTTAGTCCTAAGTCCTACTTTGCAGCCTCTGACCCTACTTCCCCTCTTATCCAGCAAGAGGACCCTTTCAGGCTCATGGGCCCCTACCCAAGATTGTATCTGAGTGCCCCTCCCTGCCCTGCACTCGCCCACTGCCTATGGCTGGTGCACCAGAGAGGAACTCAAGGGCAGAGATTCCGTGACACCACCTGAGACCTAGTTCTCATACAAGCAAACACAAAAACCCTCCAACTCACTGCTACAGTCAAGTTTGCCTTATAGAGCCCACCGCACACAGAAGCGCCCTGTGGGTTTCTGAGACTGCACAGCTTTACAGGAGCAGAGAGCATCACCTTTCTCCCATCGAATGGCTGATGGTTTTGAACCGCTGATCTTGCAGTTAGAAGCCCAATGTGTAACCACTAGACCACCAGGGCTCCAAGAGCTGGAGCTCAAGAAAGGATGTCCGACCCACCAATGGATGCTATTCACCTTGGAAAATGATAATCGGAGGACCAAAGCCCGGGCAGCATGCTCTCGGAAGCAAACAGTTGTGTCAGTGGAGAAACCCTTCTATACTTATCAAATGAATGTGGGCTCAGCAACGGGAATATGCAACCCTTAAGATGTTTTTCATCAGTCTTCCTCAGGCTTACAGATCATTTTAAAAGCAATAGTCGTATTTTAGTCAACAATTGGGCCTCACCAGCATAGCTCTAATGTTTGAAATTCCTCTAACACACTGGTTATTTCTTCTCTCCTGTCACGGCCATCCAGATTGTTGATCCATATGTGGCACGGGCCTGGCAGTCTGGTCGACTGCTCCTTCCTAAGCCACTGGCTGCAAAGCTTGGACAGCTTCCCTCCCGTAAATTTCCCTGAGGAAAAGTGCCCAGACCGTCGTTGTAATTCATCTTCACTCATCATGGGAAGGTATAAAGTCTGCAGGTGGTTCCCCAGGCCACCAAGCTCAAATGGTGGCCCTCTGGGGCATTTCCAAGTTGAACAAAGAAATGCATCTTTCTTAAGATATAAGCATCCTTCTTATTTTTCTGGTTTGCTAGCTAGCTACATTCTTGCATACCAATCCCTCACCAAGGATGTTTCAAATTCCAAGGTTCATTAATTTAATTGAACCTGTTCCTAATTTTTAATTACATCTGCATTTCTCCCAGTAACCTTTGGAAAGAGACAGGAGCTACCCACGGCCATCTGGGGGGGGGGGGCGAGGAAGTGGGGGACAGAATCAGAGAGCAGCGCAGACAACAGAGAAGCATGAATTCACCACAAGGCAAGGTTTGCATAGAAATTTATTTTTGTAGCCCCTCCCCAAAAATAACATTCAAAGGCAATGTTTTTCTTGTACAGTATAAAATAGTATTCAGGAAGTTTTTTTAAAATTTGATTTTTTTTTTTTTGCTTAGGAGCCACTGATAATGTTTCCATTAAAAAGAACATGAAATTTATAGTTTGCAGCACTTGTAGAAAACACACCTGTTCAGTAATTATATAAATACTCCTGACAGATTTCAGCAGCCCATTATGAATCCTTTTTGGCAACGTCAGCTTTCAAAAGTCAATTAGCTGCTAAATTTGAAAGGCACCTGGTGGCCAGCATCCTGCTTATTATTGAAGGCATCCATTTTATTTGTCTGTTTGTTTGTTTGTTTTCCACACAGACTTGACATGTCTGAAGACTCTATTAAGTTAAAAAGAGCGAAGAAATATAATACGCTTGATATTTGCAAACAGCGTTTCCCCCCCCACCTCTCTTAGCTGCAAGTTTTCCCTCAAGGGATTTACAAAAAGTGCACCAGTTAAATACGTCTGTACATTTCCAACATTAAATATGTCAACAGTGAGACATTTTAAATATTTCGAACCAAATATGATATAGCACAAATATAATTTACAGGACTCGGCACAAGAAACATTACATCTGAAATATAACTTTAGATATGATATAAAAATACATATATTTTCTCTCCTCATTAGAAAAAAAAGAAGTATTTGCAGGTTCAGTATGATGTAACAATTCAAAAGAACTTACCCTCAGAGAACCGTGCCTTTGCCATCACCATGACAACCTCTGCCCTTCAAGGGCACAGAGACACAGCGCCAGCGGCCGTGGCGAGTTGCTCCCCAGTGGGTGCAGCTTCATGGTGACCCCACGTGGACAGAATAGAACTGCTCTGGTGGGTTAGTGGCGCGTCTCTTGAGGCACCTCTGCTTGGGTTTGAAGCACCACCTTTTCAGCTACTAATTGAGCCAAGGAGCTTGGGCCAAGGTCTGGGTGGGACAACAGCTGCCTGGCCACCACTCTTTCACCACCCGGTAGCCCCAATACGTCTTTTCATAAGCATCCCAATCTGGTTTAATTCTAGGAATTTATTACAAAATTTCAAAAACCGTTGTGTAAGAAAGCCTTTAGATTTAACACACCTTGAGTCCAATGTCTCTCTCTGGCTGTAAATGCACATGCTTGTCTACTGCGTCCAGAACATGGACAGAGGGTCTTACTGTACCACTGAGGTAATGCCTCTTAGTAGTCTCACACACCTATATACATACACCTTCATCGGCTTGTCGTCTTGTCTTTTTTGATTTTTTTTAATTTACACACAATCTAGGAAACATAGGACAATGGTCCACAAAGCAGGGATCAATCTACATCTCGTACTTTGAAAGCCCCAAAGTAAGTTGCATCTTGATCTGGGTCCAGTAGTGATGGGTTGGACACCTGGATGCTTATTTCTTCACCAGACCGTAGCTTAAAAAATCCCCCAACATTGACAGAATAAAAATGGAACTCCGAGTTTCCGGACCAGTACTTGGTGCTTCCGCCTTTCATTAGGGTGTGGGTGCTCGGGATCTTGATGCTGGTTTTAGTGACGTAGACCATCAGCTGGAGATACTCTTTGGCCAGGTCTCCTGACGCTTCGTGATGCCGAAAGCAGATGTTGGCATACAGGTAGTAAAAGCCATCTTGGTTCACGATGAGCCTCCCGTTGCTGAAAGTCATGTTGGAGATCTTTGCCCAACCTCGGTCATGGTACCAAGAGGAGAGACTCACTTTGTGAGAGCCTGAGGAGAAAAGAGGTTTGCATGAGGAGCAAGGCATTCTCGCGATTCCATGCAGTTGAAGATCAGCATCACACCACAGTCATTCTGAGGCAGAACATCTCTGAGAACGGAGCTTCTAAAAGGGGAGAGATACTAAGAAATACTTTCTACTGAGCACTTTATGTCATCGCTTGCTTCTTTTGAGTAGACCCCAAATCATGGTCACCCCATGCACAACAGAACAAAAGCGCTCCCCGGTCCTGACCCAGCCCCTAGATCAAGTGGGAAGCAGGCTGCCGAGGTCCACGGGGTTTGCAGACCACCAGCCTATTCTTCCTAGTCCACCTAATAGCCAAGACTAGTGTTTCCCCAGGTGGGAGATATTGCCCCCTACAGGGCACTTGGAAGGATGGGAGAGGGACTGCAAAAGCTGGCGCCTACACTCTATCCTGCATTATGGGCCATAACACACATGTTTTTAATTGCCAGGGGGTGCTAAGTAATTTTTTTTTTCTGAACAGGAGGAAGTAGGTCAAGTCAGTTCAGGAAACTAAGGTCTAGAGCAGTGCTTCTCCACTTTCCTAATGCCGCGAGACTTCCATACAACTCCTCATGTGGGGGTGCCCTCCCCGCCAACCAGAACATTATCTTTGTTGTGACTTAATAACTGTCACTTTGCTACTGTTATGAATTGGGTGACATCTGTGAAAGGGTCAGAACCGCTGGCCTAGACCAAGAGTGGGCAACTGCAGCTGGAGAGCCATATGCGGCTCTGTGGGACACACATGTGGGTCTGAAGTAAAATGGAAAAAAATTTCAAGGATATTATTCAGATAATGATGATTTCATTTATTGATAGAAATATATTTATGACTCTCAAATAAATTTTTTAATGCTGTAAGGAACAGGATTGGCTCTTCTGTCTCAAGTTTGCCAGACCCTCATCTAGACTGATTGATAGATGCTGGCCAGGAAGTAAATCCAGTCTCCCACCAGGGAGGCAAGAGTTGTATCATGGAGCCACTGGCGCCTCGGCATGCATTGGCGTAATGGAAGGGCAAGGTGAGGAAGTACGCGAGATGTGGTTGAGGGGCTCCCAGGGATTGGCAGCACTAATGAAGAAGCCATGCTGACCACTTCTTATCACAGCGCCCCTGGCCCCCACCATCACAGCCGTTAGGTCTCAGAGAAGGTGCTGATGTTTTTAGTTTCTGTCAAGACAGACCCAATTCACGGCAACCCAGGTGTGCAGAAAAGAACAGCTGCACAGAACACCCAAGGCTATGACCTTGCAGCCACAGATTGCTTACAGCAGAGTGACTTCAGGCTCTGAGGGGTTCAAACTGCTAACCTCTGGCTAGTGACTGAATGCTTAACCATTTGTGCCAATCAGAAAATCTGGCTGCAGGAGAGAACACGGCAAATATTTAGCTTGAAGATGCTGCTAAAAAAATGTCATGTATTCTAGCCTCGCAAAATGTGAGGATTGGTCAAAAAGTATTGCTACTTGAACTCTAGTTCAGAAACACAAAAATTTATTCCAAATAAAATGTTATTATCTCCACTGGTCTGTCTAAATAAGATAGGCTGGATGAACTATCTGGAGGAAAAACAATGGGACCGACAATTCCGGGGGATAGGGGATAGGGGGAGGTGGTGGTAAGGAAGTGGTATTAACAAACCCAGGGACAAGGGAACAACATGGGATCCAAATTGGTGGGGAGGTGGGAGTGGCAGACCTGGCAGGGAATGATCAAAGGTAAGGTAACATAACGAAGAGGTATAGCTGTAACCCAGGTGGGGACGGAGCATGATAGTGGGGCAGGAGGAAAGTCAAGGGAAATAGAAGAAAGAGCTAGGAGGCAATGGGCGTTTATAGAGGTCTAGACAATGACATGTACATACAAATATATATATATATATATATATATATATGGATGGGGAAATAGATCTATGTGCCTATATTTATAGGTTTAGTATTAAGGTGGTGAAAGGACCTTGGGCCTCTACTAAAGCACTCCCTCAATGCATGAATACTTTCTTCTATTAAATTGGCATTCTATGATGCTCACCCTCCCGACACAACCGCTGAAGCCAAAGCAGGTGAACAAGCAAATGTGGTGAAGAAAGCTGATGGTCTGATGGTGCCCAGCTATCAAAAGATATAGCGTCTTGGGTCTTAAAGGCTTGAAGGTGAACAAGCGGCCATCTAGCTCAGAAGTAACAAAACCCACATGGAAGAAGCACACCAGCCTGTGTGATCATGTGGTTCCGAAGGGATCAGTTATCAGGCATCAAAGAACAAAAAATCATATCATTGGGTGCACACCTCCATTATATGATCACCGAGGACAAATGGGTGCATAAGCAAATGTGGCGAAGAAAGCTGATGGTGTCCGGCTATCAAAAGAGTTAGTGTCTGGGGTCTTAAAGGCTTTAAGGTGAACAAGTGGCCATCTATCTCAGAAGCAACAAAGCCCACATGGAAGAAGCACACCAGCCTGTGTGATCACAAGGTGTTGAAGGGATCAGGTATAAGGCATCATCCAAAAAAAAAAAAAAAAAACTTACCATAGTGAATGAAGGGGAAAGTGCAGAGTGGAGACCCAAAGCCCATTTGTCGGCCACTGGAGATCCCCTCACAGAGGGGTCTATAGGAGGAGATGAGTCAGTCAGGGTGCAACCTAGCACCAATGAAGAATCAGCTTTCCTCCAGTTCCTAAATGATTCCTCCCCCACCCCCCACTACCATGATCCAAATTCTACCTTGCAAGTCTGGATAGAGCAGAGATTGTACACTGGTGCAGATAGGAGCTGGAGGCACAGGGAATCCAGGGTGGATGATACCTTCACGACCAGGGGTGTGAGGAGCGATACTGGGAGAGTAGAGGGTGAGTGGGTTGGAAAGGGGCGATACTGGGAAGGTAGAGGGTGAGTGGGATTACAAGGATCTACATGTGACCTCCTCCCTGGGGGATGGACAACAGAAAAGGGGGTGAAGGGAGACGCTGAATAGGGCAAGATATGACAAAATAATAATTTATAAATTATGAAGGGCTCACGAGGGAGGGGGAGTAGGGAGGGAGGAGGAAAAAGAGGACCTGATGCAAAGGGCTTAAGTGGAGAGAAAATGCTTTGAAAATGATCTGGGCAAAGAATGTACAGATGTGCTTTATACAATTAATGTACATATATGTATTGATTGTGATAAGAGTTGTATGAGTCCCTAATAAAATGTGAAAAAAAATGTGTCCAAGCGTGTGCTCAGTAGATGGCTGCAGAAAAGTTCTCTCAATGATGCACTTGACTTCATCTCATAGAAAAAAGGTCCATTCCAAACAGTGGTTCACTGCTGGCGCAGTGACGTTTAAGGCAGAGAGGTTGGCTAAGAAGGTCATGGGGGCTGTCTTTGGAGATCAAGGGGGCAAGCATGGTGACCCCAGGCACAACAGAACAAAAGGCTCCCCAGTCCAGTGCCCTCATCCCATGATCAGTTGACAAGGGCTCTTGTGGCCCATCAGGTTTTCACTGGTGGATTCACAGGATGATCCTGGGGGCTTAACATGAAGACATTTTGTTTTTTAATGGATTTCACTGGTTCAAAAAAGGCCAGGGAGGTTCAGCAGAGGATTTTTTCCCACTATTACAAACCACCTCATCATTCTTCAAGAGTAGCCAGAGTTGTTCCCCAAGTACTTCATGGTGAAATCTTCCCCCCACCCCACCCCCAGTTCTGATCTTACCCCTTCCGATTTCTGTGTGTTCTCCAAATTCAGAGACCATTGAAAAGAAACCCAGGGAGTCCCTCAGGGAGGCAACACTGATGCTGTGGCATCCTGCTCATCAAAGAGCACAAACTTCTTTGGGGATGGTTACTGAGATGACAGCATCTCCTGCAGAACTGGGAAGGCTGCCTCGAAAGACCATAGACTTTACATGTTGACATTTCCACTCAATACATGCTTTAAGGATTGCAGAACAATCCTTTTGGATTTGCCCTGATGTCTTGAATTCAAGAACTGTGGAAATGGTCAATATTGTTAGATTCTGGTTTCTGATATGCAACCAACGTCTAGAACAGTGCTCCAAAATGAAGATGCGAAATGAAAGCTGTCTTCCCCGGAAGGGTCCAACACCTGCCCAAGCCCAAGCCGGGAGACACACACCCCGTGGGACTGGTGGCACAGTCAGAACTACCGATCTGTTTTCTTAAACAGAAAGGCGCCCTCTCTCATGCCACTCCATCACAAACCCATTGACCCTCGAAAAATAGCCAGGAGCTTCGCCTCTTGCTTCCTGGCAATGGTCAGCTGCTTCGTGCCTGTAGACCGAGCTTCATAACGCAAACATGCTGTGAGTGCCAAACAGATTTTGGCACAGAGTGCAAGGCAATATTTATCATATGCCATTTAGAGGAAGCTGAAAAGATAACTGCAGAGTCTGCTCATTGCATACACAGCTGATGCATCCATGTTAATTAGATTGCCTTTGCTCACATGCAAATGAGCTTTCTACCCAGGGAAAGCAATGTGCCAGAAAGTGCACATGCACACACATACACACACACACACACACACACACACACACACACGGCTTGTTTGTGAAGAAAGTATCTGAGACCAGACAAATAGTGTAGGGACATCTCCTACAGGACATGGAGCTGGCTTCTTGCACTCTACATCTTCACTCAGGAGAACCCTTGCCCCTGTGATGCTGAAGAAAGACCTGGTGATGTGTCTGCGCAGACATGACAGCCAAGAAACCCTGTGGAGCAGTTTCACTCAGCTGTATACACCTGGGGGCGCTGTGAGTCAGAAAAATGCTCTGGCAATGGGTATGATTTTTGTTTGAGTTTTGTTTGTTTGTTTGCTTGTTTGGTGCTATGGTAACGACTTCAAAATAACTTATTAACGGTTGCCTTAAATCACTTTTAGAGCAAAGTGTGAATTGTGCATAATTATTTAATTAAAGCAAGTAACGATAGGCAATCACATTCCCAATGCTTACACAATGCTAGTATCCATATTAGCAAATTAGCACAGGGACTGAGTCTGATCCTCAGAGGCACCACGTGAGGCACCGGCAGACTCTAGGTGATCCCCAGCTTATACCCGAACCCATGCATTTGCCAATGGCCACGTGGCAAGGAAGTAGGATCTGGGGCCGCCAAGGCAGGCAGTTGGATTGGAGAACCCAGGCTATTAAATACGACACTGATCTACTTCTTAGAGGAAAGCGGTGCCAGAAGGGTTTTGATTTTAAGATATCTCTCTGGCCGTGGCCTGCTCAGAAGGTGACTATGGGCTTCGGCAAGCCTGCCTGGCCTTCAACTTCTAATCTGCCACCGCCGTGACGTTGACCTATATGAACTTTGGTTTCACTGACTGCAAAATCTGAATGATAATGCCTACATTTCAAGATTGTAGTAGAGATTACAGAGGTGCCATGGATAAGCACCGGGCTGCGGATGGAGTGACAAGCAAGGTAGCAGTTGGAACCTGTCCACCGGCCACTCCACAGGGGACAATGGCAGCCTCTACAGAGATGTGAAACCTTAGAGACTTCCCATAGAGACTTAGAACCTTCACAGAGATGTGCAACCTTAGAGACTTAGAGCCTTCTACAGATGTGCAGTCTTAGAGACAGAGGCTTCACAGGGATGTGTAGAAGGAGAGTGATTGGTGTCTAAGACGCATGGGCTCCACCCCAGGGACCTCCCCAGACATCATCCATGCCTCTCTTTCTTAGGCTGGCTCTGACTTATCTTCTTTCGCCATCCATAAAACCAGTCGTGGTAAGAAGAATATCTTCTGTAGGTTCTGCAAGTTGTTCCAAAGAATTCTCAAATGCAAGGGTGGTGTCCTTTGGCTTATAAGTACGGGCTCTGCTCTAGCTCCAGATGGCGAGGGGCTGGGAGAGAAACTACCTGGTGGGTAATTGGTGTCAAGAATGATGGGAAAGTGGGAACACAGAGATAGGCATGATCCCATCGTATGAGAAACAACTGCCACTCATTCTCACCAACCAAGTTATTATCTTACAGGCAAATACATTTGCATCTTCCAACGGTCTGATAAAGGACTCTGGAAAGAGTTTGCAGGCTGTATGCAAATGAAACTTACCTGATGGGATGTCGGTGGCATTAATGGTGAGATGAGCAAACGGCTGACTGTCGGGCTTGCCCCTCCTGGCCAGGTCTAACCACGAGTCATCCACCGTAGCTGGAGATGAGAGAGCCAGGTTAGCTCAGAGAGCGGCAGCCCTGTGAATTGCCCATACTTACAGGTTCATGCTTACCTTTCTCAGCTCTGATGTGCTGCGACCCAACAATGTGCTGTAATTCCTGAAAAGAAATGGAGGAAAATATGAACTTGTGTACAAACCCACTCTTTCTATAAAGTAATTAAGAATTCGGGACTATTGGGGATACAAGGGATTGACTTTCTCTCCTTTAAAAGATGCTGGAAGTGCATACAAAACCCAAACTCACTGTCCTTGAGTGGATGCCCACTCAGAGGGACCCAATAGAACAGGGTGGAACTGCCCCTGTGAGCATCCAGGACTGTAACTCTTTTCAGGAGTAGACAAGCCCTGCCTGTCTCTCCCAGAGTGATTGGTGGTTTCAAACTCCTGACCTTGCTGTTAGAAGCCAAATGCATAGCTGCTATGCCGCCCTGGCTTCTTGCTGCAAGTGTGTAAGTGGTGCAATTCCCTGTCTTCCAGGGAGGTATCCTGGGAAACTCGCCCCAAACACCTCAGTTGATGTGCTTAGCAAACAGACCACCTGCACCACCGAACAGAATGCTTTGGACAGTAAGAGAAACTAAGAGACTTAATGTAATTTACAAAACATGGAATAATTGAATGTAATTAAGACTATGCAGCAGGTACACAAATGGAGATGAAGTTAACTAGCAAAACAACAATTACACTGAATATATGACCCTCTTAAATCTTCAGGGAGGTTCTTTTTATGTCCATTTCATTAGTGACTTCCTGTCATAACACTGACGCTCAGCCCAGGAGAGAGAATGATGCCCAGCTCCCAGTGGCTGATGTTTTATTTTAAAATGTCACACTGTATTTAGAGTACTATACTATACGGGAGTCTAAGAGCTTTTAGAGTACCAATAATTAACTTAAAATATGCCTACAAATAGAGGCTTAAAAGCACAAGCCAGAAAAATAAAGGATGCGGTCCATAGAGTCTGGGGTAATTGCATGTCTCAATTGGAGAGCGAAAAGAGAGTCCGGGAGGTACCCACATCCCCCCTGAATCAAGGCCTTAGCCACTGCTAAAGGTCACGTCTTGCGCCATAGGGAGGAAGAGTTGAGGAAAGCTCCGGTGTGACCCTGATTCAGATCCCTGCCCAGCCATCTCCCATGTGATTCCTCATTTTCCTCATCTGTAAAAGACAGATTAACAGCACCTGTAGCACAGAGCAGACACCCAGGCAGCAGAGTTCCCTGCTGGGCTGCTTATCACAAGTTCAGCAGTTCAAACCTTCTGGGTTCCAACCACTGGCTTTTCAGTTAGCTACAGAGTATTGTGCCATTGAGCCTGGTCTGCCCACCAGCCACCGTGCGGACAACACATACAAAACTGCCCGGTCCGGCGCCAGCCTCACCGTTGTTGTGTTTGTGCTCAGTGTTACAGCCACTGGGTCAATGCCTCTCCTTCAGGGTCTTCCTCTTTTTGGCTGACCCACTACTTGACCAAGCATGACGTCCATCTTCAGGGACTGGTCCCTCCTGATAACATGTGCACAGTAAGTAAGATGAAGTCTTGCCAGCCTTGCCTCTACGGAGCACTCTGGCCTTCCTTAGCCAGAAGCCCAGGGAATTTTTATGCACGCCTCAGCTTGGGGATCTGGCTAAATGTCAGCCCTCAGAAGTGTCTCCCAGAGACCATCCTGCTCGAGGCCTTGAGACACACCAGGAGGGCTAGGAGGAAAGGACCGACATGACTCTCGTAGGGTGGTTCCCTTCCTGAAACAGTGCCTCGACTCGGACCAGGGCTCAGACTGCCTGGTGGGATGGACTGCTGAGGCAAGACACCAGGAGACACAGTCACAGAATCGTAAGGGGCTTCAGACAGTGGTCCAGCGAGCATGTTCAGGGTCCCTAACGAATCTCTGCCAGCCCTGCAGGTACAGGGTACATGGTATCTCCAGACACAACCCACGAGGCCCAAGCCACAATGGAGAGGCCACTCTCAGGCCGTTTTCCTCAAAGATTAGCTCCGTCACTGTCCCTCTGAAGCCCTCGCTGCTCTTGCAGGTCTGATGTATGTCCCACAGACAGGTTAGAGGGGCCTGTGGGGCAGTCCCTGGGTGGTGCAGAGTTAATGTGCTCCGGTCACGTCCAACCAGAAAGGCCTCAAAACACCAAAACGACCTTACCTAAAAACCCTCCCTGAGACCCCGAGAGCAGAGTTACCCTCAACACACACAGGGTGGCCATGGGTGCCTATCAAGTCCAACATCAAGTTCAACATCTCTGCTGGCCGTGGAGTGGCCACTGTCCACTTGACAATTCTGATTTTTCCCAAGCTTTGCCCCTCCATCTATGAGGGGCTGCCAATGGCTGGTGGGCGAGCCCTGGCGTTTGCACTCCATTTTGCACCGTGATTTGGAAGCCGTCTGGTGGTATCCATCCGGTGGTATCCATCCGCCTGGTGGTCTCCATCCACCTGGGACCGCTCCTTCCCGCGCAGGGATCTGAGTGCCTTAGGACCCGCAGAAGCTCTGCTCACAGCCCTGGCATTCTATCGTTGCTTCCTGAATCCAGAATGTCCCAGGCGGCGCAGACTGGGGAACACTGGCAAGAATTCCGACTCCTTTCCCCAGAACAAATTATCCAGGTGAAAGGGATTTTTTTTTAAGTCACATGCGTTTTATCACAGTTTAGATGCAGCAGTAAATTTTAAAAGCAAACCGACAGTTAATTTTCTAGACAAACATTCAGAGCGGTCACCCATTGCCTACAATGTCAGAATGTCCCCGATTTATTGAGAAATGGAGGCAATTTGGACATAGCTCCCAGTAAGCAGTCTCCTGTAGAAGCCAGAAACTGTGCGGTCTGCAGGCTGAGGGTGGGCCACACAGCCCTCCCTGCTGCTCCCTCGCTGGGCTGAGGGCCTTATTGAACTCACCCCTCACCAGAGCCTGGGATTGGTCAGGTGGTACAAAGGGTTCACAGGTCGGCTGCTAACTGAAAAGAGTGGGTCTTTGAAGCTACACTGAGGCCCCTCCGAAGAAAACCTGGTAACCTGCTTTCCAAAACATCAGCCCTGAAATCTCCATGGAGCGCAGTTAGACTCTGTCACGTGCTGCGGAACTCCACAGCAGGTGGTCCCCAAGGTCCACCTCTGCCTTCCTCCAACACAGCACGCTTGTCATCGCTGCGTCAAATGCTTGCTGATTTCTAGAAAGCACACAGAGAGCATGACGAGGGCTGGGGCGGCGCTCCGTTGTCACTGCCAACCGCCCCAGGATGGTGGCGCAGCTGGCACCTCTCACCAGCCTCTGCCCTATGGCTCCCTGTGCGCCTCCCCTGGTGTGACATGCCTGCTGGATGCACTCTGAATGGCCCCTGATGGACGCCTGAGGCCGAGCGGTGGCTAAGAGGTGACATCATTCCTAAGTGACATCGCTGCCTTGGCAGCCCCTTCAGTTGCCACCACCCCTTTGAACTCTGTGGTCATCTTGGTTCTACGCCCTTCGCCAAAGTCAGGGGGTGCGGTCCGCAGACCCCAAGACTCTCCTAGTGATGCCTGGCATGACCATGAGGGTGGGTCCTTACAAGACACCTGAGAAGTCGATTCCCACGAACGAATGGACTTATGGCCAAGCCAGCTTTCCACTGGGCTTTTGTTTTAGATAAGCATGATTTGGGCTATGCTTATTACAGCTCCACATCACCTTCTCTAAGGGCTGGCCTCTGAGGGCAGTCCCTCACCCGGTGCGCAGCCAAGGCGAGAAGAAAGCCTACAGCGAGCCGCCACCTGCTGGACAGTGACGGCATGGGCAACCGCAAGTCATCCTCGCCCCAGGCTCCAGCTCCAACAGTGAACCCTCTCGTTGGGGTTTCCCTATTTAGACTGCATTAACTCCTCACCCTTGCCTGCTGCCTTACGTTGAAAACAGACAGAAAACAACCGATGGGATGTTTTTTTAACCCTCAACTTTTAACTCTTGTAAAAATCTTCGCATTCCACTATTTCTTCTGCAGGAAACAGTGCACCTAAGACCAGTGTAGCCGTGTCCCTGCAGCCTCTCCTCCACTCCCTGCCAGCAGGCCCCCAGTACCTGGACCGCAGCCCCAGCCGGGTGCAGCCCACGGGAGCCCGGTCTAGGAGCGCACAACGGGCGGGTCAAAGGCTCAGCAGGGCACAGCAGAAGCAAGGCCTGGCTGTCTGCTTCCCTACACACCGCAGACAGGACAAGCCCTAAGGGGTTCCATGCTGTAACTCACAGGGTCACCACGAGTCAAGAGTCGCCTGCACAACAGAGGGTTTCCTCTGGGAGAGGGCTTCCATCTGCTCTGAGCCCCGGAACGCCACCGAATTTCTGCTCCCAACAGGGCACAGGGCACATTTCCATTCGGGAGTGAACGTTACTAACTTGGTCTAACCAAGAAACAGGAGCAGATGTCAGCGACCACCAAGGCCATCTCCAGCTATGGAGAAGGTTCGGGAGAAGGTCAAGTCGCTGGAATGGGAAATCGGGCAGATCCAATAAGCCCCCACGTGTGCATGCTTCCTGGTGGCATTCAGCCGGGGCTCAGAAGGAGTCACGTGTCCAGCCTGCAGCCTCGGCAGCGGGGGCGCCAGCACAGAGCTGGGGTCTCAGGTGGCTGCACGATCGGCAATACCAGCAGCAGCTGCAGGGACATCTGGCTGGTTGAACAAGGATGTAACAGCCCGTTTGCCAGATATAATACAGGGTTCAAACTCCTGTTAACGTATGTAATGCATTCATTGTAACATCTTAATGCTACCCTTCATGTAATTCTTCTGCAACCTAGTTACAAGAAGCGTGTATTCAACAGCCTAGCTAGCTCACGGATGCCACACAGGGGCTGTTTCTGAAAATGAACCACCACTTTCCTGTCCTGCAGAGAAGTCTTGGCGATGCTCACCCAAAACAACCACCACCAACACACCAAGCCATCCCCTCCACCCCAGCCCCGCCAGCCTTCCAGCTTCCCCACTGCATCCACGGAGCCACCTCCCCTCCCCCGGGCGCCTCCTCTTCACCAGCTACCCACAGACTCCGGGATGGAGTCCTTCCACATCAGACTTCCTACTCACTCCCTGCCACCGACTCCATCGATTCTGGCTCACAGCGGGCCTACAGGCCAAGGTAGAGCTGCCTCCGTGGTCGGGGGGAGGGAGGTTGAGACTTCTAATCTGTGTAGAAGTCGAAAGTCTTGTCCTTCCCCCTCAGAGACACTGGGGGGTTCAGACTGAGGCCTTCTGGTTAGCAGCCCAAAGAAAACCCCACTGTGCTGCCAGGAGACTTTGGGGAGGACCCTGGCTCTTCTATCAGGACTTCCACCACCATGACCACGCTTCTAGGCACACTCTGGATTTGCAGACCCCAGAAACAGCACCCACAAGGCTGTGCGACAATTAAAGAGAAGTAGGGTGCAGAACAGATCTCTCTCTCTCTCTCTCTCTCTCTCTCTCTCTCTTTCTCCCCTGCCTGATGCTCACCCAAACAACAACCAACATCATATGGCTGTTGTTAATCCTGCGGATAGAGGACCTTCTGCCCTTGGCTGGCTTTGTGCAGCATACCCTTTACACTCCAGGCACCTGCACCCCAGGCTGTACCGTTTTTGTCCCTCCATTCCGTCACCGTGGGGTGGTGTGAACACCCTGCCTTTCTCCTCCCACACCCTTTCACTGTCTCCTCTTTGAAGAAACTACTGGTACTCTGCCCTGCCCTCCACCTGCCTTCAACAGCTTCCTGGGAGGCGGGGCATAAGGAAACATGCCTCCACTTCCCTTTGTGCTACAAAGACCTCCCACTGCCTCCGTCTACCCAGGACTGTTGAGTGGATCCTGACCCATAGCTACCCCAGGGGAGTACAGCAGAGCTCCCACGGGCTGTGAATCCTCCCAGAAGCAGACCACCCTCTCTCTCTGAGCAACTGGTGGGTTTAAACACTGTATGTTTCGGTTAACAGCTGAGTGCCTAACCACTGGGCCATGACAGCTCTTCCGATGCTCACACTGACCTTGGATCCATAGGACTTGTGGATCCGAATGCGCCACTGGGCATGACAGGTCTGACAAACCGCTAACACCCTGTACCCAATGAAGGGCTGAAATGTGAGTGAGCCCCCCTTGTTTTCATAAAGCAAACTAGGGCTTTTCCTATCTGTGTGACGGGTGTGCTGGGAATAGAAAAATTAGTTTTTATTGTTTAACCTTCGCCGTTTCAATGAGGCAGCTTCCTCTACAGTTAGAGATCCCTCGGGTTTTCATAAAGTAGCTGTGTGGCAGCAATATTCCTCTTCATAAAGGGCGCACAGCGTCTTCCCTTACCTCACCGTCCTTAACACGTCCCGTCTCAGGGCTCACGGAACCACCTGCGGTGCAGCATCTGGGCCTAACTGCGCTGTTTACCATGCCACACCTTTATTCCTTTGCCTTCCACTTGGAAAACCACAAGGCTCACTCTCCCAGACCCCCCCCCCCACGCCTCCACCCAGGTGTGCCTGCTAGTGGACATCAAGCCCAAAGGGGGTACTAAAGACAGGGCAGGAGGTGGGGCAGGGCTGCAAAGTCTGCCACCCCACCAGCAAAGGAAGGGTGTCTTCAGCCCCACACTCCCTAACTTGCTCTCGCTCCACAACAACTGCTCTGGGGGAAGTCACTGGAATCTGTTATGGCAACAGAAACATGACACAAGTGTTGTTGATGTTTTAAATCTAGCAATAGATGGTGGTGACGGGTCCACAGCATGATGAGCTACTCCGGATCATTGAACTGTACATGTCAAAACTGCTGAACTGGTGAGTGTTCTGTTACATGTGTGCTTACCACTCACTGTGACGCTGCAGGGCAGAGGGGCACTGGCCCTGGCGTTTCATAGGCTGCCTGTCTTTACAGGAGCAGTGCTTCATCTTGTTCCTACGGAGCTGCTGCTGGATTCAAGCTCCTGGCCCAACACATAACCCACCCATTAGACCAGGATCACCAAGGATGGTGAGTTAGGAGTCTGGGTGTCTTCCTACCACAATTATTTACAAAAGAAGCTGCAACAGAACCCCCTCTCAAAGAATAAGGGAAAACTCCACTCTTGGGAATGACCTCGGGTCCTGTAGGAATCTCCCTGGACCCACCTAAGAATGCCTCCTTAAACAGAGCAGATGCGCTCTCTGTGGGTTCTTCACCAGCGCTCCCCAAACGCCCCCTGTGCATGCTGGCTGACCTGCCAGCCCTGGGCACCAATGTCCTCCAGACCTGGGGCTTGGAACAAAGCTCATCACGCAGTGAGCAGGACACCTCCAACCTATGTGCTGAGAATGATAAAAGGGGGTGGGGGGGTGGAGTACCAGACACTATGGAGGAATGCAGGGGGGGTCCTCACCCAAAACTCGCCTCCCTCAGGACAGAAGGCCAGAGCTGACTCTTGAAAGACAATTAAGAGATTGTTTCCTGTCCACTGTGTTTCTCACCACTATTCTCAATGCTTACTATCCCTCCATGGCCTTTGCTCCCATCTCTATACCTACCCCGAAGCCTTTGTGTAATGACAAGCTCCTCAAACCACCAAACTCACAGCCAACAGTCAATCCTCACCAATAGTAGCCCTTTATGGTGTTCCCACGGCTGCACATCCACCCCAAAGCAGGTAGGTTTGCCCTTCTCTTGAGGAGCGGCTGGGGGTTTGAGATGCTGTCTTTGTGGTTAACAGTCCAACACCTAACCCACAGCGCTATCAGGACTCCTTGTCCTGAGCGGCCGGCCAGCCCTTTCTCTAGGCGGTCTGCCACAACAGCAGCACAGCAGCCAGTTGCCATTCACTGGGCTGACTTCAGTCCATGATGTCATCACCATGTGGTCAGAGTGGACCTGTGCTCCCTGAAGCTTTTAGAAAGAAACACCAAGCCTGTGCTCTGGGGCACCTTCTGTGAACTTGAACCATCAACCTTGTGGTTAACAGCCAACTATGTTAACATTTATCCAACTAGTTCCAAAATCACAAGAGTCCACCAGAGAACTGTATGTCTGGCAAGATCTAGAATGGTATATAAAGACTATTGCCAAAGGCTCTGGTTGCATTACGCTAGCTGTTTAGCAGAGTCGATTGATGGCCATTCCCAACCAAACTCACTGCCATCGAGTCAGTCTAACTCATGGTGACCCTATGGAATGGAGGAGAACTGCCCCTGTGGGTTTCCTAACTTTTTACAAGAGTAGACAGCCTCCTCTTACTGCCATAGAGCACCTGGTGGTTTCAAACTACTGACCTTGTGGTTAACAGCCCTACATATAACTAAGATTGTGTTCACAGAACAGGTATCATCTTTGTCCTCCCTGTGCTGATGACCAAAGCAGCAAGGCTGCGAAACCAAGGGCAGCTCAGGGAACATCTCACTTTGGTATGGGCGGCCCATCAAATCCAAGCTGAGGAGATGGCAATGAGGTGGGGAGTCTCATGTGTGACAAGACCGAGGTCAGAGTGAGGGCTTCTCGGTGACATGGGACATTGTGTTACACGTTAAGGTTTTTCGATTTCATCCCGAGAGTTATAGGATCCACTGAAGGATTTTGAAGCAGGAAAGCAAGATACATGTTCCGAATTGCGTTTCAGGAGGGACTCGGCAATCAAGAAATGGACCAGAGAAGTTGAGACCATGGGTGGGTGACTATTTGCAGTGATCAACTGTGGTAAGGTGACAACCATAGACACATACACTAGAGTCATATTTAAGGTTGTTGTTTGTTTGTTTTCTAAGGAGGTAGAACCGACAGGATGTGGGTGGGACGAAGAGTTGATAAGCAAACGTTTAAGACTATCCTCTGATTTCTGGTTTGAGGTAATCAGATGATGATACTATCATTTCCTGTGAAAGAGCACGCTAGATGAGAAGCATATATGGGCACTGAGGAGAAGTGATACTGAGTTCACCAACACTTTCTGGTCAACATGAGCCTTAATGTTTACAGCTGTTAGGTTTTACTACTATCACCACCTCCTCCACCATCTCACCCATCACCACCTCCTCAATCACTGCCTCCACCATCACTCTCACTGCCATCACCTAACTCCACCACCACCTCCTCCACCATCTCTACCACCACGACCACCTCAACCAGTACCTCCATCACCACCTCCTCCACCTGCTCAACCATTCCCTGCACCATCACTCTCACTGCCACTACATAACTCCACCATCACCTCCTCCACCATCTCATTCATCACCACCTCCTCAACCTCTTCAACCACCTCCTCCACCATCACTCCCACCGCCATCACCTAACTCCACCACCACCTCCTCCACCACCATCTCTACCACCATCTTCTCCATCACCACCTCCTCTAATAGCACCACCACCTGTTCTGCAAGAGCCAAGACTGAAGGTAAGGCAGCCACCTAGTGATGACTACATTGAGAAGAGGTCTCTCTAACACGAGACCCTGGGCAAGTGCAAGCTGTTATCTGCTCACTCCAGTTAAGGACTGCTTGCTATCACTGCTAAGATTCCAGACCCACTATTTCAACACTGCTCACACTTGACCCTGCGTAGTAATATAGTCACTTCATTATGATTGTTGTCTGTCTACCAGTAACTCTCACCAGTCCCTAACCAGTTCAGCGTGGCTGTCAGGTTGATTCTGACCCATGGTGACCCCATCTGTGCCACAGTGGAAATGTGTCCCACGGGTTTTCAATGATTGGGTGGTTTTGCTTGGTTTGTTTTGTTTTAGGGAGATCACCTAACGATCACCTTCAAATCCTCTGAAGGCACCTTTGGGTGAACCTGACCCTCTAACCCTCCAGTGAGTATGCTAACTATCTGCGCTCCCCAGGGACTCCAGGCCTACCGTGAAACTCCTTCCTTTAAAGGTAGACACACGCTTCCTTTAGGTGGGGATTTCCAAAATCACACAATCCAGTCCAGAATGGCAGAACCTACCACGGGGATCTGTGAGATGATATCTTTTTTTAAAAATTGGCTGGAAGTGATTCTTAACACCATGCAGGTTGGAGACACTGTATTAAAGGCTCCTAATTCTTCACTCCAATTGCATCAGCTCTACCCCTATGAGGCAGAGGAGCCCTGGTAGCATAATGATTATGCATTGGGTTGTGATCCACATGGTCAGCAGTTCAAAACCACCAGCAGCTCCTTGGGAGAAAGATGAGGCTTTCTTCTCCCATAAGACAGTTCTACCTTGTCCTATCAGGCCACTATGGCAGTGAGAGAGCGTGAAAGGGACCACTCTAAGGCTCAACAACTGCAACAGTCCAGTCTACCCCTTCATGCCATTGTCTTAAACCCAGGACCCTCGGCTTCCTTCAGCTCTTGAAACTCACCTAAGATCCCAGGCCACG
The DNA here is from genome assembly GCF_050624435.1 of Tenrec ecaudatus. Classification (NCBI taxonomy): domain Eukaryota; kingdom Metazoa; phylum Chordata; class Mammalia; order Afrosoricida; family Tenrecidae; genus Tenrec; species Tenrec ecaudatus. The sequence goes on along the minus strand of NC_134540.1, from coordinate 48,015,645 downwards.
TGATGAAAACACTCTTCTTTTGAGCATGTCCTGCCTGTTCTCTGCTCCTTTAAATATGTCAACCCGGAATGTCTTTTCTCCCATCCTAGAGAACTTCTACCACAAAGAAAAACCCCATCTCTAGTGACCTCATTCCCTGGCAAACACTCCCACCTTCTGCCCTGGGCTTCCCCTGAGGTCCCGCTCATCACGCAGTGCACTGCGGGGCCACAAACAGCAAGGGCAGCCATGGTTGCACAGGCAAATGCTGTGGGTCTTCTTTGCGATTTCCCATAAAGGCAGCTTTTATAAATGTTAGACATGATCAGGGTTGAATTGCAGTTCCCAAAACTGTTAGGGAAAACAGAGATGAAATCCCATTGGAAAACCACGATATGACTAACATCTTGATTTGGGAACATCAATGACCCCAAAACCCCAAGTTTCCTTGTGGGTTTACAAGAAACTCGCTTTGGACACATGTTCTTGTAGCCCAGTGCAAAGAAACAACGAACAGGCGTAATGACCCGAGAACAAAGAGAGGGGGAGGAGTAGAAATGATGGTGACCTCATACGTCCACTGGTTAGGACTTTGCAGGCAGTTACACCATATGCAGATTTTCTTCTTTTTTATTATTATTAAATACTGTTACATATAATCACTATCCATGCATTCATCCAGTGTGTCAAGCACATTTGCTGCCATCATCATTTTCAAAGCATTCTCTTCCCATTTGAGGCCCTGGTATCAGCTCCCCATTTCTTCCCCCTCCCTTCCCTGCCCACCTTCCCTCACAAACCCTTGATAAATTATAGGCTATTATTTCCAAATCTTACATCGTCCTCTGTCGCCCCTCACCCACTTTTCCATTATTCGTCCCCCTGGGAGGGGGTTCTAGATTGATCCTTGTGATTGATCCACCTCCCCTAATCTTCCCCTAATCCTCCACTAATCCTCCTGGTATCTCTACTTCCATTGTTGGCCCTGAGAGGTTTCTCTATCCTGGATTCCCTGTGTGGCAGGCTCTTATCTGTAGCAGCGTGCATGCCCTGGTATAATCCGATTTGTAAAGTAGAATAAGGGTCAATAAGCTGTTCACTTTGGATTTTAAAATGGAAATCAACTAACATGCAATTACTTAATCTGATAAACTGTGGGGTTATAAGTGAATATTCTAGAAACAGGAAGTATGGGAAGAGCTGTGTGGCTACCTGGGAAGACCGATCTTTCAAACCAGGGTTTCCAAAACTTCCTCCAAAGGATGAGTGCTCTTAAATCTCTTCTACATTTCTCTGCTGCAGAGCAAATAATCCTGAAGTACTTGAACGGGTACAGATAAAATCTGGAGCACTAAATGTTTTCATGGGGCAGCACCATGGCGTCAACATCACCTCAGAGGGACCCCATGTTGCAGAACAGAACTGTCCCGGGGGGCGTCCATGGTTTGCGAGGCCAGAGTCTTCATGGGAGTATAGCTCTCCAGGTCTTTCTCCGCAGAGCTGCTGGGTTAACGGCCAAATGTTTCACCCAAGCACGCCTAAAATTTTTCATAGGCTGTGTCCTCTGGCTGGATAACTTGAGTTAACTACTGCTCGTCATCTCCTCTGGTTGCTTCTTTTCTTTTTTCCTGGTTATTTTTGTTATTTTTGTGTCCCCCCGCCTCTCCCCCCCCCCCATTTAAAAAGGAAGTGCTGGCCGTCACTGCTGCCTTTGGGCACGCTGAGTGCTCCCCAACCTCTGGGGCTCCTCTTTCAGCTCTGAGCAGAGTCAGAGTCTGCTGGAGCCATGGGGTTTCCAAAAGCACACCACCGGGTCTTTCTTCCTAGGCTGTTGCCACCTGGGAACCCTGCTGGTATGTGAAATATGGTGGTACAGCTTCCGTCAGCAGGACACTACAGTATGCCAAGCTGGCCAACATGCGGTGGCATCCGTTCGTACAGGCAAGCTCTTACTCCAAGCTGTGATGGGACGAGACCAGTCCCTGGAGAAGGACGGCATGCTGGGTGAAGTCGAAGGGCATCCAAAAAGAGGAAGACCCTTGATGAGACGGGTTGACTCAGTAGCTGCAACAGTGAGCTCAAACCTAACTATTGCGAAGACGGCACAGGTTCAGGCAGTGCTGTGCTCTGCGGTACACAGGGTCGCTGAGTCAGAACTGACTCGACGGCTCCTGATGTCAACGATGGGGACATGGCCACCCAGCCGGGGCCTGTAGTGCCCAGGCTCAATATCTGTGGTCTTCTGAGTAAGAATCAGCCAAGTGGGCCCTGCTGAATGTGACGTCTCAATCCCCAGGTGCTGCCCTCACTTGTTCTTTCTTTGCCCATCCCTCTGCCTGGCACGTGACAACAGAGAGCTGTCTCCCTAGACCCAGAGATGGAAGGGCTTGTTAAAGGAGGAGTCTCTGCTGGCTTTGGAGGACTCACTTCTGCATTATAACATAAAACAAACAACTTGTCTTATTAAGTTCACTGAATTTATGAGTCTCTCTGCTACAAGAACTATCTTTTGTTGTTGTTTTTAAAAGCTGTCAAGCCGCCCTGGCTTGTAGTGACCCCAGGCACAACAGAACAAAATGCTGCCCGGTCCCATACCAGCCCCATGATCCCTTGCGGATGTGAAAAAGGGGTTGTCTTTGGCTGATTGGGGGAAGTAGATCGTGAGCCCTTTCTCCCTAGCCCCCCTTATGCTGAAAGTGCACTAGCTGAGAATCAACCCCAAGTCTCCTCCAAGGAAGGTAAGAAGCCAACACTGCCATCAAAGCCTTGGATACACTATTTTCAGTATCAGTAGAAATTGCCCCTTATGGTATGAATCCTGCAGGAAGCGAGGCCAAGTATGTGCACTGGTCCTAGACAGTGGAAAGCAAAAAGGAGAATTCCAGTGGAGAATTCATTGTGTAATCATTCTGGCTCCCTGGTCTTAAGTGCCACGTTTCTGTAAATCTGTAGACACTCATTGGTTCCCAGAAGTGATGGGTCAAGAATATGCCAGCAAGACAGCCTATTGGTGGTTATCAGCTTTTGAGAATCTGGAGTGCAGTTAGAAATGTCCATAAAATAATAGTAATCAAGTCAGAGCAGTGTTTTTACTTCACAAGACAGGGCTTGCCCTGCCCTCTGCCCAGGGACCCCTCCATAGGAACAGACGACATCAGGACCAACAGCAGAGGAAATGCGACTTAAGCGAGCCGGCAAACTGGACACGATGTTCACAAAATCGGGTCTGTCTTACTAATAATTTTCAGCATTTTCTATTGTAGCACTAGGAAAAACATAAACCATGGGATAAATGTAAGCCAGGCTTATGGTATTCTGAATGGCTTCATAAATTGCTTAATATCCCTTTTTTATTTTAAAATCTTCACTCAGAGAGATCAATCGAGCATCAATGACAAAAGAATGGCCTCCTCCAACTCCGCAAGGGAGAAGGAGAAGCACCACTGGCTGCCTGCATCAGCTGCCTGCAGTTGATTCCTAGGAGGCTGAGTCAACCATGCCTCCACCCCCCACCTTTCTACCCATTCAGATGCCAACTGCCCCTCCCACACCACTCTCTACCTTGCAGGGGGCTCAAGAATTTATTGCAATGGCCACGTTGAATTCACAGAGGACACTCATGATTATGGGGTTTGTTAAGGAAATTAGCAAGTTACAAAGCTCAGGATACAATCATTTAGATGGGATAGCTGTTTCTCAGCCATGACCAGAGGCAGGCCACTCTCTGGTCTTTGGCTTCTCAGGCCTCTTGGCCTCTGCCCTTGCTTAGGCAATGGTGCAAAGCTCTCTTAGGGCTGCCAATAAATGCCCAAAGAGCACGCCACTCTGCCATAAGACTGTCCAAAGACACTCAGCTCCAGTTCCCCTGAGTTAACAAGTCCAGATCCCCAGATTAAGTGCCTGGAAGCACTCACTCCACAAATGAGCCTGCTGCCCAAAGGGACTCAGCTTTGCTCCTTCTATGGGCTAGAAAAGTCCTCCACTGCCACGTGCTCTGGCTCCTGGTTCTGCTGCTGCTCCTCTACCATGGCCCTGTGTCATAGCTGTCTTCTGGATCACGGAGGTTCCATGTGTGGGAATCTAAGGGTCCAAAGGACACGCTTCATTCCTAGCTCTTCTAGCTGGCCGGTAACAAGATTGTTCCTTCCTGCTTTGGTGATGGCTCATTTTATACCCAGAAGTAATGGCAATCAACAATTAACCCTGTAAACATTCGCTCATGATCGAATCCAGTCAGCGTCTCCTTTTCCCTACCTTCCAGATCCACCAGGGAAAAGTCATTTGGTGGCAGTAACGAAGGTTATGGCTAAAAGACCCATGTTAAATCATTCACTGCCCTGCAGCCACTCAGTCATTTATGAAGCTGAATTAGCTAGTTGCTGTGGAGCTGCCACTGGCCATGGTGACCCCAGGAGGGTCAGAAACCATTTCACATGGTTTTCTCGTGTGATTATTGATAATATGCACAGCAGAATATACACCAATTCAACCATCTCTAGATTGTAATTTAGTGACACTGATCACTTGCCTCCAGTCGTACAACGATGCTCAAGCTCATTTCTGCATTGTCCTCCCCCACATAGAGAGTTTTTATGGCCTGAGTTTTTCAGAGGCAGATCTTCAGTTCTTTCTTTCAAGTTGCCTCTGGATGGATTCAAACTGCCAATATTTCAATTAGCAGCCAAACATATTACCATCCTCACCACCAGGGGCTCTGAAACCGAATTGGGGTGATATATTCAAATCTGAGCAAAATGGCTCTCATGATGGTGGCGCTCGCAGCACCAGGCCATGACCCTAAAGGATGAAGGACTGCAGACTTCAGTGTGGTGCTACAACTCAAGGTGAGGAAAGCAAACTAGACACCCACAACTAGACCAGTACACCCATATAATATCCACAACTAGACCAATACACCCATATAATATCCACAACTAGACCAGTACAGCCACATAATATCCACAACTAGACCAGTAAACCCATATAACACCCACAACTAGACCAATACAGCCATATAATATCCACAACTAGACCAATACACCCATATAATATCCACAACTAGACCAGTAAACCCATATAACACCCACAACTAGACCAATACAGCCATATAATATCCACAACTAGACCAGTACAGCCACATAATATCCACAACTAGACCAGTACAGCCACATAATATCATGATGGACGGAGACAAGGCTCAACTTGTGAAGGAGTTCAACTTGCCTGGATCCCAGTCAGTTCTCATGGAAGCAGCAGTCAAGAGATCAAACAATGCATCGTGTTTGGTAAACCTGCTTCACAAGCCCCCTTTAAAGTGCCGAAGAGCAAGGCTGTCACTTCCGGAATCCAGGTGTGCCTGACGTAAATCGTGGTACCTTCAATTATCCCATTTGCCCGTGTGAGTGGAATACTGAATAAGGATCTTTGAAATTCAGTACCAGAAAGTTCGGGAAGTGTTTCACCAAGAGATATCCAATGTGGAATGCTCCGCCAGGCATGTCAGAAGCAAGTGCTCCCAATTTACGGTCCCAGCACCAAGTACCCAGAATGCATATTTGGTGCATAAACAGGTACTACCTCCTGAGACTGACTTGGAGGACAGTGGCCATCGTCTGGCCACACTGCTATGCAGGGCAGGTCCCCTTCGGGTGCAAGCTCAGTGGCCCACCACACACACACACACACACACACACACACACACACACACACACACAACGGAGGCTGGGGTGCTGCCAAAGCTGGAAACATGGATCGCTTCACAAATTGGACACCGTATTTCTGCCAGTGTTTTCTTTATTGTCTCAGACTGTTATGCTAGACTTTATAAATTGTGGTCGGTAGGGTTGGCCCATTAAGAGGCTTTGAGAGTTCTGTGCTAAAGGGGAAAAAAAGCCAAAAGTCCCAGCCACAAACAAAAAATAGGGGTGGAAACAGTATTACTGGTCTGACCCAAGATGGGCTGGGTAAAGACCATTTTTTTGCACACAATATGTGATACTATGCTTATGTCTAGCATTTGGTACCACTGGGTGAGTTGATCTCTCAATAAGGATTCAGCAACACATGTCACTTTATGTTGTGGGTCCGTTCAATATCTATCATAACTGAAATGAAGATGCAAAACTATGGTGATGCCTGATGCACCCATCGTATGGCAGGAAAGGGGAAAGCTGTGCCGAATGTCACATGCCCCAACAATCCTCTTCAAAGGATAACACATCTGGCAAATCATGATGGGGCTGGGGTCAGAAAGAAAGGCTCCTGGGAGGGAAAGCGCCCAGCAGGGTTCTGCCAGCCTACACGTCCGTCTGGATGTCGAGGTGACTCCGACTCCCGGCAACTCTCAGGGCAGGCCGTGGAGAACTGCCCCCAGGCTTCCCTGGCTATTGGTTGAGTTTAACAAGAAGGTATAGCTAATATTGATCTCCTTCCTACAGGCCCTCCAAGGAGGATCTAATGCAATCCTCAAAAAATAAAAAATAAAGCTAAAATATACAAAACAAATGGGAAATTAGTGAAATACATTTCTACCCACGCTGTGAGTTATCATCACCTGTTAGTATAATTCAGACTCTGTGCCTCTAGTGAAACTCATTGGCTAAGGACTCCCTGGGTGGTGCAGTTTACCCACTAAGCCGCTAGCCAAGATGTTGGAAGTTCAAGTCCACCAAGAGGCACCCTAGAAGAAGGGCCTGGTGGTCTGCTTCTGAAAAACCCGCCAGCGTACATTCTACTCTGAGCGGCATGGCGTGGCCCGCAGTCAGCGTGGACCATTCAGTTCCCTCTCCTCCTGGTTTGCAAATATGGAATCTCTCATAATTAATACTACTCATTAACATGGGTACCATGTCACCAGAGGCTATGAAAATAGAGAAAATTCAGCATGATTTCCCATTACCCCCTTTAAATACAAATTGGCTGGTCAGATTGTTCTTGGCAGTCTCTTGGAAGGCTCCTCGGGAATGGGGCAATGAAAAGGTAAGTCCTACTGGAGAGGCAGGGGCAGACAGCACACCAGTGTGACAGAGGCCACTGCAAGACTGGCAGGGAACAGCCGTTCTGCACAGACCTGTCTGTGCACCTTAAACGAAAGTCAAAAATGAAAGTAGGAAGTGCTATTTCCTAAGGGTTGGTGTAATATGCCCAGACAGATACACATACACGTATGAATAAAAAGGGCTTGCAAAAGTCCGTGAGAAAATGACATTGTCTCCTCATTTCATTTCTTCATGGCCTTTTGGGGGACCCTCACCAATGAGCCCTGGTGACACAGGAGTTAAACACCTGGCTTCTCAAGGAAAAGTCCGAGGTTCAAGCCTAGTGACGGAGGGAGGAGCATGTGGCCACCTGCAGTTACCTTTACCAAGCACCTTCTAGCCCCACCTCTACCTCCAAGAAGCACCCACTCCAGGGGGGCAGGGGAGAATCATGCTATTAGCATATAAAACCCCAAACCAAACTCATTGTCATCAAGTTGATGCCCACTCCCCACAACGGTTTGGGCAGGGTAGAATTGACCATGTGGATTTCTGAGACAACACCTCTTGATGAGAGTAGAAAGCCTCATCTTTCCCCCAAGGAGGGGCTGCTGGTTTCGAACTGCCAACTGGGTGGCTAGCATTACCGGGGCTCCTCGTGTGGATTAGAGAGGAATTAATGAGAGCTCCATGTAAGGGCCTTGACACTTTGAGGGTGTACTCTGAGAGGACCAGCGGTTCCCGGAAAGAACGAGCGAGCTGACGCTGAGTTGGTTCTGAGCCTTGGTGACGCCGAGTGTCCCAAGCCGAGGACCCAGGGGATTTCATGGCTGTGTCCTATTGGCAGCAGATCACCAGGCCCCCCTTCTAAATGGGTTTGAGTGGCCAACCTTTCTCTGTCAGCAAGGTAGAGGCTTGATGAAGAAGTGGACGCATGACCGAGTGCAGGTGTGCTCATAGGTAAGCAATGCAGGTAGGGGTGGGTCTGGCCAGGGAAAGAAAAGAGCCAGTTGTGACAGTGTCTCGGTGAAGCTGCTGGGGTTCTTGTCTTACCCCACCCCCATTGGTCTTGATGCCCATCACCCCCAGTGCTCCCAGAGATGGAGCGAGTAGACACAGAATGTCTATCCCACCCACCGTATCACACCCTGTCTGCTTCCTCACCTCCAGACCACAGATGGCAACCAAGGGGCAGTTACAATCGCTTCTCATCCAAGCTGGGTCAACCCATCCGGAGAAGCACATCCTACCATTACAAAACCCAGTGGAAAGGAAGTAGCGACCTGAAAGACCTGCGAGAGACACGACTGGTTTCTGGGTCAGTGAATTCAAACCAGCACAGTGACCCACCAGCTAACCACAAACCACCTTGTCCTCCTTCCCAGTATGAATTTAAAAGCTTCCTCTTAAAAAAAATAGCAAAAGGACGGATTGTTGCTGTGGAAGTCCCCTCTGGTCTCCATAATCAAACACTGACCAACTTCAAGAATCCTGCTCATGTCAACAAAGAAATTTGCTTTCGCTCTTTTACAAATTCAAACTCAATCCCGCTGCCATCGAGTCAAATCTGGAGCCCTGATGCATAGCGGGTTAGGGGTTGTGTTGCTAACTGCATGGTCAGCGGTTTGAAACCACCAGCTGTTCCACTGGAGAAAGATGCGGCTTTCCCCTCCCCTGCTGAAGCCCAGTTTTACTCTATCCTATGGCATCGCCATGAGTCTTTCATAAATTAGTAAGACGCTCACAAGAAAGACACATTGGAGGAATGTGTATGGATTGTGATAAGAGATGTAAGAGCCCCCAATAAAAGTATTGTTTTACAAAAAGCACACAAAGCCAAAAGCATTCAGCCATTGTAATTTTCAGTACTGGCAACATCAGCAAGGGCTCTTGGCGTATGAGAACTTACCTTCTGCACAGCTCCCTGAAAGGCCTGCTTAATTCTTCTACACGAATCCGACATCAATTTTGTGTCTTGGCTCTCCAGAGTGGTGTCTTGAAAATCGGCATTTTCATGGAGTTTGAAAAGCCTCTTAAAGCAATCAGTGTCGTCCTCTGATATTCTATTAGGATCCATCTGGAAAATAAGAGTCAAGGACCTCAGCAAACCCCACTACCACGGAGTCGAGTCAGATTCATAGCAACCCTGCAAAGAGAGTTCCGAACAGGAGCAGACAGCCAGAGTGGCAGGTCCAACACTTACCTGGCAGGGTCTCCAGGGCTCCTTAAGGACCTTAGAGTGGGTATCATTAATCAATCTGTTATTTCATAAAGCGTGACTTGCAAACAAAAAGAAACTCATCCTTGCAAGAGCATTTCTTTCCCCAATAGCTAGGAGTTCATTCAAGTATCCTTAAGTTGGGGAAAGCATGGACTTCTTGTTCATTTTGATGAACAGCTGCATATCTTCCACCACAGAGTGCCAAGTCTGACGGCATGTGCTTGTGTGAAATTAGGAGAACCGTCTGACAAAATGAAAATCTTCCTAGAGGGGAGTGGTGTCAGGAAGGCCTCATAGAAGGGGGGTGCAGGCAGAGAACTCACTTTATCTTTAAGCTGCCGGCAGCCAAGAGGACCAGGATGCAAAAGCCCATCCGTTAATATAAAGTGCAAGGCCATGTCCAGCAGAGAAATTCACATCACCTTTAGCCTCTCTTAATCACGGTCTATTGTGATAAGAGAAGAGAGGGAAAGCCCTGCCCCGGCCCCAACTGAAACCTGAAACCAGAACCCACCTGTTCCCATTTGTTGGTTCAGTGTTTCTCAGCTAGAAAGGTAGGTGCTCTGTCAGGGGTGTCAGGGTGTGTGTGCAGGTGACATCTGATGGTCTCAATGGGGCAAATGGCCCGCTTAGGATGACAGCCTATACTCACCGGGTGATGCTGACATTCTGACCATGTGAGCAATTATCCCACTGAAAACATCCCCATAGTGCCATTAGCAGATGGCCTGGTATCAGTGTTTCTGAAGCACTGGTCATCTCCCCAAATTGCCTGCCTGCTCCTCAAAAAGAAATCAAACTCGTTAACGTCTATTCTGACTCATAGTAAACCTACCGGACAGGGTTTCCCCAACTATAAATGTTTAGGGAATAGAAAGTCTCATCTTTCTCCCTTAGAGTATATGGAGAATTTGATCTGCTGACCCTGTAGTTAGAAGTCCAATGGGTAATTCACTACACCATGAGAGCTCCCAGCCTCTAGACCCTGATGAAGCCTTTGTTGTGGTTTCCTCAAAGAAGGAAAACCAATTGTCGTCAGGTCAGCTCCGAGTCACCCAGCCCCACTTGTGTCAGAGAAGAACGGGCCCCAGAGGGCTGATCTGCAGGCGCCCCTGGGTGGGCTCAAGTCCCTAACCTTTCCACCAGCAACCAAGCTGTTGAAATCACCCAGGATTCCTCCAAGTAAAAGTGTGGCTATAATTAATGATCGACTATCTTCAACAAAATCATTTAACCCATTGTCCCCTTCTTTCAAAAATTCAAAGTACTTTATGTGAATGTATTTCATGTGGATAAAGGAAAAATTGAGAGCACTGAAAATAACCAAAGCTCAGCTAGAATGAATACAAAACCTTCTGTCCCCTTGTTTGATTTTTTTAAAAGATCATTTTATTGGGAGCTCTTACTGCTCTTATAACAATCCATCCATCAATGGTATCAAGCATATTTGTACATGTGTTGCCATCATCCCTTTCTAAACACCCACTTTCCATTTGAGCCTTTGGCATCAGCTCCTCATTTTCCCTCCTGGTGATCTTTTTAATTGTAATCAGGCAGATGTGCATTGGTTATTAACCAAGAAAGAAAGAACGGACAAGTGGCCCCTGTCAGTATTTGAAGCCCCCGCAGCAAAGCCACAGCCTTCCAACCCACAAGCACCCACTAACGTGAACTGTAAATATGCGGGTGAGCTGGTCACCTGGTGCTGAGGCATTGGGAATTTAGTGGTAAACCCTTCTCTCCTGCGTGGGAGGGCATGGCTCACTTGTTGGCCAGTGTGCCCTGGGCACAGCCACCAACCGTCATATGAAACCTGTGTGTCGTCACGACCATAGGCACCACAGGTTTCAAGGGAGCTTCCAGACTAAATCAGACTACGTTAAAAAGGCCTGGTGATCGCATTCAAAAACTCTGTCAATGCATCCCAATAGTCTGACCTGCAGAGATGGTGAGGATGGCGCAGGCCCAGGCACTGTCATGCCGGGGGGGCATCTGTGGTGCTTGGGGGTCATCACCACGAGTCAGGGCCAACTTGACAGCACGATCATGGGACAGGAAGTACCCAGGAAACAAACTTACTTGCAATCACATTTAGCTTCTGTTTTTTCTTTATAATAATCAGGAAAAATCAGAATCTGTGTGCTTTTACCTAAAGAAAACCTTCAATCCATCCTTAAGAAGAAGAAGAAGAAGAAGAAGAAGAAGAAGAAGAAGAAGAAGAAGAAGAAGAAGAAGAAGAAGAGGAGGAGGAGGAGGAGGAGGAGGAGGAGGAGGAGGAGGAGGAGGAGGAGGAGGAGGAGGAGGAGGAGGAGGAGGAGGAGGAGGGAAAGGAGGAGGAGGAAGAAGAAGAAGAAGAAGGCTTAACGTATGTGTACGTCAGTAAGTATCCCACAAAACCAGCGAGGCCTGGGCAACTGCTACAAAGGGTCAAAAGTTCAAACCTCTGGACAGAAGCACCCTGCGATGGGCCAGCAGTGGGTCACCATCAGAAAACTGCTGGGTTCAAGGCAGAAAGCCGCGTTGGAGGAGAGTGCTGGGAGTAAAAGAAGCTCCCTCTCTTTGGCACGAGTCCATCTCACAGCGGCCCTGTGGGACAGAGGAGCACTGCCTCCTGTGCTGTGGTGTTGCTAGGTACCGTGGAGCCGGTCCCAACTTGTCATAGGGTTTCCAATGCTGTACAGCTTTACGGGAGCAGATAGGTGCCTCCTGCTCTCGCGGAAAGGCTGGTGGGTGCAAATGACCAACCTTTTGGTTTGCAGCCCGATGCTAACCCATAGCACCATCAGGTTGAGTACCTATAGACCTTATTGTTGGTTAAGTTCAAACTCTGTACACAAGGTCTTTTGAGGTAGCCCTAACAGAAGCAGCAGTCCGCTGCACCCTTGCTTCTCAAGGTGTAATCCAGGGACCTGCAGTTTCATCAGCCCAGGAAGCTGTTTGGAAATCAAGCCCACATCCCAGCCTAGTGCATTGCCTGGGAATCTGCATATTAACTAGTTCCGAAGCGATTCATATGCACGAAAATGTTTGAGGATGCATGCTTTAAAAAGTCAAGTACACAAATACAGATTCCTGCTATTAAAGTGATTCCAATTTCCACTAGAGACGAATGTTTAATTTTTACTCTAAAGAGCACAACATAGTAAAATACAACAATAGTTACCAGTGTTTTGTCATTTAATGCATGTAAACATAGTGCCAAGATTTTATTTCCTCTCAATTTTAAAATTGCCATCTCCCAAAACTTCTCTGTCATTGTGGCAATTCTGACTCACAGAGTCTATAAGACAGAGTGGAACTGCCCCCTGGGGATTTCTGAGACTGTACATCTTTATAGGAGTAGAAAGCCTCATCTTTCTCCCTTGGAAGGGCTGGTGGTTTCAAACTGCTGACCTTATGCCTAGCAGCTCAATGTGTAACCACTAAGCAGCCAGGGCTCCTTATGCCCAGATCTCACTCTGGGCCAATTCAATCTGCACTTAGCAGGGGCCACTTCGGTGTCTTTTCCTCTGCGTACTTCCAGTGTGAGATGAGAATGACAGTTTGGGAAGGCAGAATTTGAATTATAACATGTAAACTGTCAACAATTGATTTCCCAAAAGAAATTACGGAACAATGGCAGAATTATTATTGATGTACTCATTTGTTTACTTAAGGATCATGCGCTAGAAAATTACTGTAAATCTACAGTGCAATGTCTCTCGTTCCAGAATCCTGGCAGCCCTCCTTTCTGGAAAATGGCAACCAAGAGACGGGAAGAGTTGAGGTGTGGGGTCTAAGCTCCATTACCCACTCAAAGCAAACAAATAAGCAAACAACAGCAAGAACAAAACCCACTGCCATTGAGTTGATTCCAACTCAGAGTGACAATTTCCAAGGTTGTAAATCCTCACAAAAGGAGCCTTGGTAGCGAGCGAGTCACAGTTCAAAACCACCAGCCACTTCTCAGGAGGAGGCTTTCTACTCCTATAACGAGTTACAGTCTTGGAAACCCAGAGGGGCAGCCCTACTCTGTCCTACAGGGTCGTTATGTGTCAGAATTGATTTGGTGGCAGTAAGTTTGATTTGGGTTTTGGGAAATCATTGGAGCTGCTGGCGAGTTGGTGTCAGCTGCCTGCCCTTAGCAGCCCCACGGGTTCCCACAGCACCACGGGGCTCCCTCCGGTGGCCTCGATGTTGAAGTAACTCCAAACAGAGCATGTGGATGGTATCAGATATTCAACAAAAGCTCCCAAACAATTCTACCCATCAACCTACCTTTTGGTACACAGCTGTCAACAAAGAGGATTTAGATGACAAAAAAAAAATTAAGTTTTGTCAACTTGGACAACTAATTTGATCATTTTCATATTGCAAACTAGAAATCTCAAATGATCTGAAACCCTTTCTCAGTACCCTGTGAGGCACCAGGCTAGCTGACTGGACTGAGGCAGGGCACAGTCCAGCCACTGCTGTCCCAGAACTCACACCCACTGAGGACGCCAGGCTTGTGACAAAGCCTCCCAGAAAACTACCGAGTGAAGGAATGTACCTCCAACAGCCTGGAATCATAAAACCATCTCCAGTATCTGATTCAAACTGCATTTATCAGATGGTGTCATTCCGCTGAAAAGAACTCAGGGGTTTGTTGTTGTTGTTTGTTTTGTTTGCTGGGTGCATTTTATTTGGTTTCGCTGTGTTTTAATTTCCCCGTAACTTCACCAAGTGAGGCAGGATGCTTGATGTTGGCGCCACTCCGTTATCTGGGTTTTCTAGCTAGCAGCCTGCACCCCTCTGCTTCCGATTGTCACTCGTCGCCCAGTAACAGGCGTCGACGTGGGTGTGATTTGGGGGGAGTGAAAGGAGCAAAAGCACTCGGTTTGCTCAGAAGCATATCTAGTAGCTACACTCTCCGCTGTGCATACGGTCCTCAGCTATTAGGCACACACGAGGTTGACAAGCAACTCTTTGGAAAAGTCTTTCTTATTCCTCTTTGTAAACCAAAGTATGAATACTATGTGGTAAATATATAGCACAGGCCACACATTAGTTTCTCTGCGGCAGGGCTGGGGAGAGCTGCCAACCGGCACAGGATCTCTTGCATCCCCCCCTCCCCCCACTAGGCACAGGCAAGCTGCAAGCCCTCCGGAGGTCGGTTCCTTTTTAACTCCTCAAACATGGGTTGTTGAAAAGAGAAGAATGGGAAGAAGAAAGGGAAAAAAAGTCACTGTGGTTTTCATAATATTCTGAGCAGCCTTCCTTATGTCCCTTAAGTGAAACTGTTCTTTCTTGCAGATTTGCCTGGTTTCGCTCCTCTGCCTTCAATCAGCTATAACGGAGCTGGTTCCCCTTGGTTCCTTTCACTCTCCAAGCAAGACCCCCGATGCCATTCTCAGTCAGATGCTGTCAGAGACCCTGTTGTTGAGCCACGATTTTCATGGGAAACAAAATCACAAAATGCTACTCTCTGATTTAGTGCCAAGTTCTAATCCGAAGAAGCTGTTATCGCTGAGCATGGAAAAGCAGTGGCAGATCAAATAGCGCCCGGTCACTAATGCAAACTTTATGAGAGGGCCTCACATGCACACGAAAGTACAAGAATGCCAGAGTCCTCCCTGAGATACTGATCAGTCAGCTTCAACAATGACCCACCCAGGGCCAGTCTTGTTTCCTCTATACCTAACCACTTCCCTACAGCCCCCACTCTCCCCACCAATTATTTTGAAACCAATTCTAGACACCGCGCTCTTTTCCCTGTGCATATTTCAGACTCTCTCTCTAGGCAGGTGGCATGTGGTCAGGTATCAAGCCCAGATACCCAACATCCTGTAAAGCGCAGCCAAATCTCTGGGTAAGTGCACGTGAGCCCATCACCCCCAATATGATTTCTCCCCTAAAAGAGATGGCCTTTTAAAAAATGCAGTCCCAAATCAAATATTCTGTGTAAGTCTTAGAGAAAACTCAGTCTTCCTGGCATTGAGGAAAATTGTACCTGGAAATCTGATAGCATTAAACTCTTCAGATGAGAATTTTCCAGCGAGGCTTACGAAACTCAGCCGTTTACTCCCATGGGGGGGGGGCGGGGTTGAGAGTTTCCCCATTATCCACGAGTCATAACGATTGCTTGGCTTTAATGCATCAGCTAAGTTCTACGTGACCACCCCAAGGCCAGCCTCTTCAGTCCTCCAGCCCATCCATATTAAAAAAGTCTTACAGCAGAGCTGAGCAACGGTAGCAAACGCCCTGTGGTAACTGTAATAAGGTGGCTGCTTCCTCCATGGTCACACCAAACAATGCTGTGCCTGGTCCCTAGAGTTCACGCATTCCCTCCCTCCTCCTCTTCCAGCATTGAGCAGTCACTTCACCATCACCACTCTGAAAATGCCAGCTCCTAAGGGGCTGACAAGTTTAAGGGTAGAGAATGACTGCGTTTTCCTGCTCTTTTCTGAATGCTTCCCTTGTTGTGATAAAGAAAATTGAAATATGTCTTTTCATTGGCACTTAAAAGACAGAACCCAGGAAATCTCCTGCCCCTTCGTTAACCTGGCACCGCGCCATGTACACGGTAGGTACACAATATATACAGGATATATGACTCTTAGCGCATGATCCATAGTGTACCTGGGAGGCACAGTGGGCTTCAAGCTGGCCAGCTAACTGAAAGGTCAGCAGTTCAAACCCACTAGCCGCTCCTCGGGAGAGCTTTCTACTCTCATAGTGATCCAGTCTAGGAAACCCACAGGAGCAGTTCTACGCTGCCCTGGAGGGTCACTGCACGTCAGAGCTGGTCCGATGGCAGTGAGCTTGACGTTTCCTTGGAGCACATGCTCCGCTGTGTTTAAAGGAGCAATGCATGATGGGGGCACTCAGCATGCATGCATTGAACAGGGGGAGGGGTTTTGCTTTCGAAGCTACCTGACGCTTGCTGGGAGAAATAACAATCCTTTTGGTAAAGATTACAGGCAAGAAAACCCTACGGGCAGTTCTGCTCTGTGCCACGGGGACCCTCTGAGTCAGAACGGACACAAGGCACCTCACAAACCAGTAAAAGACAACACATGGGGTGGCCAAGTGACTCGACTGCAGTGGAAACCCATGAGAGGAGAATGTGTCATCACTCTCAAGGCTGTGTCATCTAGGTCACAAGCAGCCCCTGAAAACCATCTTTTTAGGGGAATTGTTGGATAACCTTAACAGGTAAGGGATATTTACTAATACGCATGCATGGATGTTCTGAAGCGCTGCTTTGTGCTAAAGCTTTGTGCTTTAGTTGGGAATTCACAAAGTTCCACAACAACAACTACAACAGAAAACTAGCAGATCACAAGTATTTTACCCAAAACGTTGTGCTTCAGAGCAATGGTGTCCACCCTGCTGGCACGCGCCAAAACCTAAACAACCCAGCAATGCCACATTAGGGGCACCCAGTTGGGTTAAGTAGTTACCTTTGAGTCTGAACACAAATGAAGCCCAAACCAACTCGCTTTTTTTTTCCCATAAAAATTTTTTGCACAGTCAGCCCCCTACTTCCTCTGAGAAAGGAGTTCACAGCAGCAGACAAGAATATTTGAATGAATCCAACCAACTGCCCTGCAATTTCCAAGAAAACACAAGGGCATAAACCACCAGAAAGCATAATATTACACATTTACCCCTTCCTTCCTACTATCTTCCTGCCTGCCTGGTCTTTTGAAAGGTTGGTTACTATCTGCGTTGTAGCAAGAGAATTTAGGCAATCCCTCTCAAACACACCCACCCCACCCTACCCTTCCCTGCCCCCCTCACATGAGTCCTGAGTAAAGTCCCACAGGGCCGCACAGCGGCGACAGCTGAGCCCCCAGCATCACCACAGAGATTCTTGTTCTGGACTGTGCCATGTGGCCTTCTGCCTGCTGGGCACAGTCACCCACTACTTCAGCCAGCAGTCACCATCTCCCTCGGCACTGGCCTCCCTGTGGTCCAGAGAGGCATGCCAGGCTCAGAAACAGAAACCCTTGAAGTGGTGGCTGGAAGGGAAAGGGTGGAAGCTTAAGAGAAGCTAGCTCTCTCTCTCTCTCTCTCTCTCTCTCTCTCTCTCTCTCTCTCTCTCTCTCTCTCTCTCTCTCTCTCTCTCTCTCTCTCTCTCTCTCTCTCTCTCTCTCTCTCTCTCTCTCTCTCTCTCTCTCTCTCTCTCAATGGATGGTAACCAAAACCCAACCAAAACAACAGTTGCCACTGCGTAGAATGCTATTGAGTGGAATGGAAGGATGGGGTAAGGTGGTGGGGTAGGGGACAGTTTGCAGAGTCTACAAGGGTACGGCCAATGCTGCCTCAAGGGGTAAAGTCAAACCAACCAGGACCAGGCAGCCCACAGGTGCGCAGCAGAGCAACAAGGCTGGCGCGCCCCACCACGTGTAGCGCTGCGTAGCCCTGCCCGCTCTCAGCTAAGGCGCTCACTCTCCCATCCCTCCAACCACTACTCTCCCATGCCGGAAGGCACGGGGTCTGGGGGCCTGAGCTCGGCCACCACCCTCGGGGTCCAACTGCGGGGGGGACACGGTGGTGCTTCTTGACCTGCGCGCCGGAGTCTACGGGCTGGGCACTCACCTGCGCTCGGAAGTAGAGGAAGAGGGCGACGCTGCAGATGACCTGGCCCAGCCCCAGCCCCAGGAGGGCGACGAACAGGGAGCGGGAGGCGGCTGGGGGCGCGTGCGGCGCGGGCGGCGGTGGGGCGTGCAGGGGGCCCTCGTGCGGGGCGCTGGAGCCGCCACTGCCCATCTCCTCGGAGCCGCGCAGGTACTTGGTGTAGTCTCGGCTGGCGCGGCGCATCGCGCTCGGTCCCCCTCGCTCGGCGCTCTCCCCTCGATCGCTCTCTGTCCGCGTCTCGCCGCCCGCGGCGCCAACTGCGGACACCGTGGCGGAGCCCCAGGCGGGCCAGGCAGGGCCGGGGTGTGGGGTGCCGACTCTTGGTGCGCACGGCGAGCGAGCAGCGCGCCTGGCCGCGTCAACTCTTATAAACCGCTGGGAGAGGGTTGGCTTAGGGAACCAATCAGCCCAGGGCCAGGCGGCCACTTCCACTCCCACCTCCAGCCCCCCTTCCTTTCTTCCCCCTCTGTTCCCCACTCTCTCACTAAAAGGTCACCTCCCCACCCAGATGCTTAGCGGAGGAGGAGGGTGTGGGTGGCTCCTGCGGTTCCAGATTCCTCCTGCCCACCCTCACAGGCAGCCCCAATGTCCTGGAGATGGCCTGGGCAAGATGCAGCCCAGGCTAAAGGAAAGCCCTCGCAGGGCAGTTTGCATCCCTGCCTCCCCAAGATTTAGCAAGTTGGACTGTAGGATCACTAGACTTTTACTCTCCGATCCACTTTGGGGCCACCCTACCGCGTACCCTAAGCTCCGTGGGGAAGACCCTCAAGAATGATGAGGGTACGGTTTCCACCATGGTTCCCAATACAGGTGGTTCTTCATCATACATGTTGGTCACTCACTCACTGCCACCAAGTTAAATCCCACTCCTAGTGACCCTTTAGGACGGGTAGAACTGCCCCTGTGAGTTTCTGAAAGTAATTCCTGAATAGAGTCGAAAAACCCCTTTTCTCCCTTGAGCAACTGGTGGTTTCGAACTGCAGATCCTACAGTCAGCAGCTCTGGTGGTTTCAAACTGCTGGTACCTACTCCACCACCAGGGCTCCAGAACCGTCTCCAAACCGTCCAGAGTGACTTTGGATGTTAGAGGTTTGGAAAAGGCCATATAGAGCCTGTTCAGTTGGAACCCATCGGACGACATCCAACGACAGAGCCTCTCTGGACAGCAAGGCCAACTTCAAAAAGGAAACGGTGCGGGGCTCTGCATCCAGGAAACATGTGCCTGAAGGGCTCTGGGGCCACCAGTCAGGAGAGAAGGAGGTCACACGAAGCTAAGGGTCGGCTTGATTGCTAAGGAAACTTCCCAGAGCTTTTCACATTACTGGTCAGAATTATGCTCCTGGTGTGAAAGCTGCAACCTTAACATTGCTCACCATTCCTGCTAGACCTTCGGAAGGAAGGAGAGGAGTGCTGGGTAAACAAAGCACCTATAGAATTTAGGGTGTTCCCACTTCTTTTTCTAAATCAGAAGCATGTTTTATCTGCTTGCTTTGCATTCCCTCTCAGCTTAGCTTTCTAAGAGGCATTTCTAATCCAAGCTCTGCCATAATCGTACATTTAACCTGTAGGTCTCGGCGCATCTTGACAGAAAACAGCCAGGTGGAAAAGACACCATGCATACAGATAAAATGATTTCCTGGAGTTTAAAAATGCTCTGAGTATTTAAAGACTTATGGATATCAAGTGTGGCCATGAAAGGATTTTTTTAAACCTCAATTTCAATAGACAAACAATACAGCCCCCCCTGCTCATGTCATCCTTGACCACACTTCCTATGGTTTATTTCATAACATCAGGAAATAGGTGGGTTACATTTCTTCCATCCTCTACTCAGGAACCCATTCTATGCTTCATGCTTTTTATAAATCTACAGCAGGATGGAGGATTTTGTTACGTGTGCTACGTTGCAGCCATGCTGCGCTAGTGCTGCTGGAACACAAATACCACAAGTGGGTGTCTTGAGAGATGAGAAATTCACTTTCGTACAGTTCAGGAAGGTAGAAGGGCGACTTCAGGGCCCTGCCTCTCTACTCTACAGGATGATCCTTATCTCTGCGGGCTCTGGCAATCCCTGGGTTTTTGAGTTCCTCAGCAGCCCCTCTGTGCTTGCTGCGGGGCTGCCTAACCTGCTCTGTCTAGAGCTCGCTAAGTGAGGCCTCTAGGACATACTCTACATGGATGGACCGTTAGGTGATGGCAGGGGCTCTCAACCTTCCTAATGCGAGGTCCTTTCATACAGTTCCTCATGTTGTGATGACCCCCCAGCCATAACATTAGTGTCATTGCTACTTTCATAACTATAATTTTGCTACTGTTATGAATCAGGTGACCCCTGTGGAAGGATCATTTGATCCCCCACAGGTTGAGAACCACTGGGTTATGGGATGCCTTTCCTTCATTCTTGCTTCTCAACCCAGAACGAATTCATACGGCAGAAGCACCACAGTAAGTGGAAACCAGCTTTTATGAGTGTGAGCAAAGTTTTGATTGTCGTTTCTCAGAGACAAGAGGGGGCCATCTCTAGAAAGCATGGAGAGACACGAGGTCATAAAGTTTGGGATCCTTTATAACCTTTCTCTCAGGCTGGTCTCCCATATCCATTTGAAGGGCATGATTGTGCGTTTGGTGGGCGTTTAGTGGATGGTTTCAAGTATGTATATGATGTATAATGGAATTGGTCCCTAGTGGGCATGCCCAGGCTTTGAGTAGGTATGCGTCAATGCCTGGGTTACATAACTGGCCATTGCTGCACATATCTTTTCCCATAGACTTCTAGCATGTGCCTGACCTTTTAAGAAGTACCCTTTTCTTTCTGGATCTGGCTAGCTATTCCTTGTCTATTTGTGGGTCTTTGGGGACAACACCTTTTCCCCTAAACTTCCTGCCTATGGTGACCTCATGAAATAGCAAATAAAGCCCTGTTCCCAATCTGGATTTTATTCCAAGGTTAGGGATTAGAACTCTAACACACATTTTGATGTGGTACACAACTCAATCCACAACAGCAACTAAACATACAGTAACTTTACTGTAGCGCCTTATACTCTTTTTTTAAACGAATCTATTCCTCTTTGTTGCATTTCTAAGAACTGAGTGGCAACAAGTCGGACCATTGTATCACATGTTTCCAAATTTCAGACCCTATTTCACTTCTAAATGTTCAGTCGTTCCTTAAAAGTTGTCTGTTGTCCTGAGACTAACAATTTCCATCACCCCTAACAATCTGCTTATGAACCGAAGCCTGCTACTCTTTTTAAGTAAGTTTTGTACAATTTAGTTTTAGACACTTTTTTTTTTTCATTCTCTGGCAACTTGATCCTCAGGTAACAAGAAAGTCCCTCACGTCTCTGAAATGTAGAGTTTCCCCAACAGTTCCATGCCTACTGCTCGGCAGCTGGTTGACTTTGCTCCTCTGAAGACATCACTTTACTGCACTCTCTCTTCTTTGGGCTCCATTGGAAACTCCACTTTCCGTCTACTGGGTGCTCTTTCAAAGGATGTTACCTGTATTTTTCATCTCTAGATGCGCATCTTCTAGCACAATGCATAGGACACAGCAAGTTCACAGTATGTATTTGTTGCATGAAAAAAGGAGTGGAGTGCTCAGATCCCCTGTCACTATCTCAGTCAAAACCCACTGCTTCTTATCTGAGTGAACTTGGACATTCTCCCACATTTGCTGTCTGCCATCTTTCTATCCCCTATACATCCATCAAAATACCCTTGGAAAGGGAGAAATATGGGTCATTCCCTACTTACTATCCTTTAATGGCTTCTAAGTATACTTTGGAGAACAAGCCCCCAAATGCTTAGTCAAATGGAGGGCTAGTGGAAATGAGGAAGACTTTCAACTAGAGAGGCGGACACAGGGGCTGCAACAATGGGCTCAAACAGAACAACAACTGTGAGGATGGTGCAGACACTGCTTCTTTGTGGTGTGCATAGAGTCTCCATGAATCAGACCACAACTTAGCTGTCAATTTGTGGTGTCTTTTGTGTTGCTGTAATGCTGGGAGCTATGTCATTGGTATTCAAATTCCCCCTGGGGCCGGCGGGGGGGGGGGTCACCCAAAGTAAACAGGTCTCAGCAAAGCCTCCAGACTAGCAACAGACTATGAAGAAGGAATAGGCTGGCCATTTCTGGGGAATTAGCCACTGAAAACTTTATGGACAATATAGAAACTTTGTCAGACACTGAGAACTTCATCAAAAGAGAAGAGCATCATTGGAGATTATGCCAGAAGATAAGACCCTCAGGTTGGAAGGCAGAGCTGCCTTCTCAAAGTTGGGTCAACCACAATGACATGGATGGAGTAAAGCCTGGGGGAGTAAGCCTTCAGAACTTTCATTCGCTGATGGGACACGAGTCAAAACAAAAAGAAACAGCTGAAAACATCAGTCAATTATCAGAACTTGTATAAAGGTATGAAAATAGGAAGACTGGAAGTTGTAAAAAAATAAAATGAAATACATAAAACTCAACATTCAAGGCATTTGTGAGCTGAAATGGACTGATGTTGGCCATTTTGAATCGGAAAATCACATGGTTTATGCTGGGGTGAAATGATCCAGAGGAATGCATTGCATTAATTTCAAAAAGGATATTTCAAAATCTTGAAGTACAGTGCTGTCTGTAGTAAGATTATACACTTACTTGCATTCATGAAAATCCAGACAGTATAATTATTATTCAAATTTATGTACCAAACACCAAAGAAGTTTGACTTTAGTGATGAAGAAGCTGAAGAATTCGACCAGCATCTTCAGTCTGAACTTGATCAAACTAGTGAACAAAACGCATTGATAATTATTGGCGATTGGAAAGCAAAAGTTGAAAACAAATAAGAAGGAACTGTAGTTGGAAAATAGGGTGTAGAGGTGAAGCTGGAGATCACATGATAAAATTTCTCAAGAACAACGATTTCTTCATCAAATTTTTTTTTCAACAACACAAAAGCAAACTTTACTGGACTTCTCTAGATGGAATACATAGAAATCAAAATGACTGTGTCTGTGAGAGGAAACCATTTAGAAGCTCAGTATTAGCAGCTAAAACCATGCCAGAGTCTACCTGTGGAACGGATCATCGATTGTTCTTATTAAATACCAATTGAAGTTGAAAATAAGTCCATGAGAATAAAATTACGACCTTGGCTTTATTCCACCTGATTTTCAAGATGATCCTAAGAACAGACTTGATGCATTGAGCACCAATCACAGAAAACCTGATGAACTGTGGGAAAGTATCAAGAACATCATTTGAGAAGAAAGCCAATAATCATTAAAAAGGCAGGAACAAGGCTAAAGATCACGATAGATGTCAGAAGAGACTCTGAAACTTGCTCTTAATCATACCCCAAAAGCTGAAAGAAAATTCCAAAAGGTAGCTCAAGGAGAAAATGTTCAATATTATAATGATATGTGAAAAGGCCAAATTTAGAAGACTCAAAAGGGAGAACATGCTCAGCATACCTTAAACTGAAGAACTAAAGAAAATATTCAAGTCTCAGGGGTTAATATAGAAAGATTTGCATGCAAGAAATATCAAAAGAAGATAGAAAGAATGCACAGAGTCCCTGAAACAAAAACCACTAGTTGATATTCTACCGTTTCAAGAGGTATCATAGTAACAAGAACCAATGCTACTGAAGGAAGAAGTTTGAACACATTGGCCAAAAACACGGCTCCGGGAAATGATAGAATGCCAACTGAACAGTTTCAACAATCTGATAAAGCCCTGGAAGCAATTATTCGCCGTGCCAAGAAATGTGGAAGACAGCTACTTGGCCAAATGACTGGAAGAGATCCATATTTCTTCCCAATTCGAAGGAAGGTAACCCAACAGAATGCTCAAATTATAGAACAATATCATTAAAATCATATGAAAATAAAGTTTTACTGAAGCACATCCAACGATGGTTGCAGCAGTACACTGACGGGGAACTGCCAGAGGTTCTGGCTGAATTCAGAAGAGGATACAGACCAAGGGCCCTGTCATTGCTGACTTCAGATGGATCTTGGCAAAAAGCAGAAAACACCCCAAAAAGTTTACTTGTGGTTTATTGGCTATGCTAAGGCATTTGACTGTGTGGACCGTAACAAACTATGGGTAGCTTTGAGAAGAATGGGGATCCCAGACCACTACATTGTACTCATTTGGAACCTGTACATGGATCAAGAGGCAATTGTGGGAACAGAACAAGGGCAGCATACTTCATGGTGTGAAATCAGGAAAAGTTTGTCATCTCACCATATTTATTCAATCTGTATACTGAGCAAATAGTCAGAAAAGCTGGATTACTCCGCATCAGGATTGGAGGAAAGCTTACTAGCAACCTTCAGCATGCAGATGACCCAACCTAGCAGAAAGTAGGGAAGACTTGAAGCACCTGCTAAGATCAAGGATTAAAGCCTTCGGTGTGAATTACAACTCAATATAAAGAAAACTAAAACCCTTACAAGTGGACCAGCAGGTAACAGCATGGTAAATGGAGAAATGATTGAAGTTGTGAAGGATTTCATCTCGCTTGGATCCACAATCAATGCTCATGGAAGCAGCAGTCAAGAGAGATCAAACAAAGCGTTACATTGGGTAAATCTTCCGCACTTAACCTCTTTAAAGTGTTGAAAAGTAAGAAAGTTAGTATGAGGACGGAGGTGTGCCTGACCTAAGCCATGGTACTTTCAATTGCCTTCTAGTCATGTGAAAGTTGGACACGAATAAGGAAAACCAAAAAGAATCGAGGCAGAGAATATTGAAGGTACCATGGACCGCTAAAAGAACAAACAAAACTGAACTGGCGGAGTACAGGCAGGATGCTCCTTAGAGGCAAGGTGGTGAGACTTGATCTCACGTACTTTGGACAGGTTGTCGGGAAAGACCAGTCCCTGGAGAAGGACATTATGCTTGGTAAAGTACGCCGTGTCCAGCAAGATGGATTGGCACAGCAGCTGCATTGGTTGGCTCAAACATCAGAACAACTCTGAGGATGGCAGCGTTTCCTTCTGTTGTTCTTCGGGTCACTGTGAGTGAGAACCAACTGGAAGTAACCTAACAACAATATGAATCAGAACTGACTCAACGGCTCTTAACAACAGTAAGAAGTGTAGTGTGCTCCCCACTCCCACTGTCACCTGGATAGCTCTCCTACACGTCCTTCCTCTCTCCACTTAAATGTCTCTTCTCTAACAAGGCTCCTTTGCTCTGCTCTCCCAGGTTGAGTACCTTTACCTTCCTATAGCAGCTGTCTTCTACCAGTTAATCTGCTAGAACAGCGATTTGAAAACTTTTTCTCCCCTCGGGACACTGTTAAGAAATAAATGAGGACCCTCCAATAGCTTTGGTTTATATAAATGTATTTACTGATATTTGCCAGATTAAAACTCCAACGTGAGACATTTTTGCCAGGTTAACATCATTCAATTTTATTTTATGGACTTTTTCAAGACAACCAAAGAGTTGTGAGAACACAGCCTTACATTTCTCTATCTCTTTAATTTCTGGCTTTATGGAATCCATTCCACTTTTGCATTTAATATATGCATTGCTGTACATTATGCAGCCGTTGGAGCCCTGATGGAGTAGTGATTCTAAATTGGGCTGAAAACTGCAAGCTCAGTGATTTGAAACTACCAGCCATGCTGCAGGAGAAAGACAAGGCTTTCTTTTATTCTCCAAGAGCTGTAAGTCTCAGAAACTCACAGGGCAGTTCTGCCCTGTGCATTAGGTCGCTATGAGTTGGAATCAACTCGATGGCAGTGAGTTTGGGGGTTTTATTTTGTTTTGCTTTTGGGAGGAAACTCTCCTGAGTTTACTCATGAGAAAATGAGAATTAAAAAGAAAAATGTTGTCTTTGTATTATTATAAAATCATTTTGACTTCATGGGACTCCTAAAAAGATCTCAGAAATGCTTATGGATTCTCAGGCCACACCTTGAACATGACCACTATAAATGCTACTCCATATTTGTCTTCTTAGAGACTCATCTTCTAAGAGATGGTCTCGTGCTTAAATTAGCTTGGGAAATGTGGTGTCAAACATAATTAGCTTAATTTTTTCAAATACAGATTTTTATCAGTAGGCTTGCTAAAAATGAAGTGGACTTGAAGCAATCCTGATGAAGATTAAAGACTACAGCATTCAATATGTATTTTACCTCCATATTAAAAAAAATTAAAAGTTTCACACCTGGACCAATAGGCACATCATGATAAATGGGAGAAAGATGAAAATTGCCAAGGATTTCATTTTACTTGCATCCATGATTAAGGCCCATACAAACAGAAGCCAAGAAACAACATACTGTGTTGGGCACATTTGCTGCAAATGACCTCTTGACAATGTTTAAGACAATGATGCCC
Source organism: Tenrec ecaudatus (assembly GCF_050624435.1). NCBI lineage: Eukaryota > Metazoa > Chordata > Mammalia > Afrosoricida > Tenrecidae > Tenrec > Tenrec ecaudatus. Next base: position 47,989,502 of record NC_134540.1, on the reverse strand, counting down.
ATTTGAGGCATCATTTGCTCAAGTCTTGGGCCTGGACCCAAGCCTGGGTATTTTCAGTTGCCTCATACGCATGCAGAAACTGATCAGTGAATAAAGAAGATTGAAGACGTTTTGCATTTGAATTATGGTAATTAGGAAACATTATCGAACATATCATGGACTGCCAAAAGAATGAATAAATATTTTGGAAGAAAGACAACTAAAATGTTCCTTAGAAGCAGGGATGATGAGACAAGATGGATTCACAACAGTGATTTCACAACATTTGTAAATCTCTAAAAAGTTGCTTTAATATGCAGAATTTTCAAAATAAATCTTTTGTATCACATTTCAACGGTTCAAGGGACACGGTTTAGTAAAAAGAAAACGAGAGAGGCCTATAAGACATGAATGGACAGTACAATAGGAATGGCCAAAGCGTTAGTCAATTAGTCAGTGGCCAAGGACTGACTGAAGGAGCAGAGAAGCTAAGAGACAAGATCGTAGAATCTTTTGAGAACTGAGAAACTGGAAAAATGCATTCCAATTTCATTCTAAAGTATTATTCTAGCCAAAAGCAACAACTCACTCCCATAGGCTTGGAGTCCTTGATGGGCTTCCTAGGACCCCCTAAACTCCACTGATTTAACACATTGCTCCTAAGCTCGTTAACATGGTGTGCTAATTAAGTTTTGTGTCAACTTGTCTGGAGCATAGCTCTTAGTCCTTTGGTAGAATGACCTAGTAATCCTCCAGGATGTGATCTAATACAATGTAAAAACTCCATAAAGGGATTTGGAATAAGCAGCCAATCAATGGTAAGAATATTAGCGTCTCATTTAACACCCTGACTCAGATCAAAGTCCTGATTCAAACAATTGAAAAGACATTTCCTCAGGGACATTGCCTGTTTCTGGTGTAAGTGGATGTGATGGAAAATGCTGTTAGCTCTTTTCTGGGTCTGAATCTTGCATCTGGCTCATTGGCCTCCGGTTCTTTGGACTTGAGCAAATGGCCTGCCCTACTTCCTATCAATCTTGGGGTTATTAGTGACTTGTCATATGCCTTGCCGACCTTGGATTCACTCCCCTTTGCAGTTACCCACCTAGATCTTCCTCTTGATTTGGGATTCATCACCCCTTGCAGCTACACATATTAGCAGGACTCTCCCGCCTAACACTGAAACCTGCTTGAATTTACCCGCTTCGATGATAGTGTAAGCGCTTTGCTTGACATAAATGTACACATAGAGAGGCGGGGAGTAGGGAGAGTGAGAAAAATGGTTTGTGTACTTTTCACTCATCTGGTAACCAAAAGATGGGTCATTGGCATCCACCCAGAGACATCTTGGAAGAAAGGCTTGGTGATTTACATCTAACCCCCTCCCAGGGGGTCGGACAAGAAAAGTGGATGAAGGGAGACATCGGTCAGTGTCAGCATGAAAAATAATAATTTATAAATTATCAAGGGTTCAGGAGGGAGGGAGAGTGGGGAAGGGAAGGGGTGAAATGAGGAGCCAATACCAAGGGCTCAAGTAGAAAGAAAATGTTTTGAAAATGATGATGGCAACAAATGTACAAATGTGCTTGATACGATGGTGGATGTATGGATTGTGATAAGAGCTGTATGAGCCCCCAATAAAATAATTAAAATAAAAAGACTTATAGTCTCTGAAACCCGAGACTATCAATGTGAATGGGGTGTGGATGTAGTGGAGACCCAAAACCCACCTGTCAGATAATTGGACAGTCCCTCACAGAAGGGACACACAGAAGGGATGATATATCCAGGGAGCAGTAGGACACTGATTAAACATATAAATGTCCTCTAGTTCTTTAATATTTCCTCCCCGTACTATTATGGTCTTAGTTTCATCTCATGAATCTTGTGAGACCTGTGTTCATTTGTACAAAATCAAAGAATTCAAGAAGAAAGAAAATGTTTTGAAAATTATGGTGGTAGCAATTGTACAATTATGCTTGATCTAATTGAACTATGGATTGTAGTTTTGTAGTTATATCTGTAAGAGCTCCCAATAAAATGATTGTGTGTGTGTTTGTGTAAAATAAAAGGATAATAGAATTTTTCCATGAAAAAATAAAAAGGCTCTGTGGAAGAGACCTGTGTTAGTTTGGGTTGACTAAAACAAATTCACAGACACTCGCATGTGTATGAGAGAATTTTATATCAAAGAGCAACTGCACATTAATAAAACATCCCAGCCCAGTCTAGATCAAGTCCATAAGTCTGATATTAGCCCATATGGTGGATACCAGTCTATAATTCCCTCTTCAGTAGCACATGCAATGATGCCAAATGCTGGAAGATCACAGGCCAGAGGGTGGAAAGTCTTGTAGATCCAGTGGCAGTGGAAGTATCTCAGCACTGGCATGGGTCTCCATGTGGCTCCTCCAGCTCCAGGGCTCTGGTTCCATCAGTGTCTTTCCATGTGTCTTGCCAGCAGGAAGACGAAGCAGAAAGTGTGTGTCCCACCTCCAGTAAACTGTTTATCTCTATAATGCCTCCATATGAGGTCATCAAGCCACAATCTGATTTACAAGCTAAACTCCACTCCTTTGATCTGAATAGTTTCAAGTTGACACTAGATTATGTAACTACCACAGGACCTGACATCTATCCTTCAACTCCAAAGTCCTTCTTATCCCTTGGCCCATTTTCTTCCTTGCTTCACGATGCCCCTGGACATCCTTGGGCTGAGTATTTACTACGTCTAACAGAATTAAAGGATCCCTAGTGGTGTGGTGGGTTACTTCTTGGGCTGATATCTGCAAGGTCAGCATTTTGAAACCACCAGCTCCTTTTTGAAAGACTAAGCTTTCTACTCCAGTGAAGACTTACAGTCTCAGAAACCCACAAGAGCAGGTCTACTCTGCCCTATAGGGTATACCTAATCCCATTGACACTTAATGATCAGACAGACTGGTATGCTTCTTCCATGTGGGCTTAGTTGCTTCTCAGCTACATGGCTGCTTATTTATCTTCAAGCCTTTAAGACCCCAGACACTATATCTTTTGATAGCCAAGCACCATCAGCTTTCTTCACCACGTTTGCTTATGCACTTGTTTTGTCTTCAGCAATCATGTCCAGAAGGTGAGCATCACAGAATGCCAGATTATTAGAACAAAGTATTCTTGCATTGAGGGAGTACTTGAGTCGAGGCCCAATGTCCATCTGCTACCTTAATACTTAACATATAAATATATGTGCATAGATCTACTTCCCTATTGTTATATATAAATATATTTACATATGTACATGCCTATATTTATACCTCTACAAATGCCCTTTGCCTCCCAGTTCTGTCCTCTATTTCCTTTACTTTCCTCTTGTCCCACTATCATATTTGGCCTTCATTCGGGTTTCAGTAATTCCTCTCAGTTACATTGCCCTTGATCAAGCCCCACCAGGCATCCTATATCCTCCTCACCATTGATTTTAGATCACTTGTTGATCCCTTGTCTCTAGATCCCTTCCTTTCCCCTACCTCCCCCTCTGCCATGTCCCCTCGGAATAATCAGTCCTGTTGTTTTCATGCCTATCTTATCTAGATAGACATGCAGAGACAATAATCAGCACAAAACCAAGACAGAGAAAAACAAAAGAAAAAGAAAACAAAACAACCCAAAAAACGACACCCCCCCCCAAAAAAAGAGGAAATCCTATAAATAATTCCAGGTCTGTATGTTGTGGTGCCACACTCTGGCCCCAAAGTCTATTTTTGGTATTCCCTGGGGGATTTCATTGCTTTGCTCCCTGTGCTGCTCTGTTGCGCACCCTTAGCGTTTCACCCCAGTGTGATTGGGTCAGATTGGACACAATTCCCAGTGTCTCCAGTGTTGTTCCCCTTAGCACTAAGGGTCAGTGAGGGATGTCGTATCTCGTGGGGGGCCGACCCTATGGCAGAGAGCCTCTTCTATGCAGCGTTCAGTGTTTTGTAACACAAGTTGTCACTGCTACCCATCAAAGTCCTCTGGGATTGCTTCTCACCTGGCCAGTAGATAAAGGGCCTAGTTGCCAGGCTCACTCAAGCCTGTTTCATATGCTTTCAAATCTCCACCTAAAGCTCTCTTCTTGAACTGCCAGATTTCAGCTCTTGAACCATCAGACTCGATCACAAGGATAAGAGTTACCATTTCTACCCCAGCTCTGATCTGAACCACTCAAATTTAAATCCTGTATATATTGTTTCCAGTTAAGCTTTCACTCAGAGAAATGTCTCTATGGCCAAAATCAACAAGCACTCACGCAAGCAAACTATTTGTAGCAAAAGAAAATGTAAAAACAAGTTTAAAATAGGAAGCCACTGTTGAATTTTAAGTGGAAGTGGTATTGGATGGGCAATTTAAATTTATCATTCCAGGCCCTGAGGTTTGGTCAACTTAAGGTGTGGCTGAGAGGAGACAGGTAGGCTTGTTAGAAGGATGTGTGGAAATCTAGGTAAGAAGTAGTGAATTAGTGAAGGCAAAGAGGGAAGGTCAAATCCTGGGCTGATTAGAAGCAGGAGGCCCGAGGAGAGGCAGTAGAGTACAGTCTTCAACATACTGACTTGAACTCCTTGTCTCTGTACAAAGTCTAGCTCCTCCACTGGCTACCTATGCAGCCATGGGTAAGTTACTTAAACTTTCTTCAGCTCTCACTTATAAAACAGGAGGGTAATAGGAGTAGCTACCATCATAGTATATAAATAATATAATATAAATGAAGTGCATAGGTTAGTACCTAGCAGAGGGTGGACACTATATTAGGGATATATCCATACATGTATATCACTATTATATATACATTTATATGTGTGCACACACATATATGAGAAAATGAGAGGTGGCCAAGGGGAGGGCCGACCTTCAGGTGTTTGGCTCACATGACTAAGTGGATGACGTGCTGAGAATCAAGACAAAGAACACAGGAAGATGTGGTAATGATACAAAGGAAGACATCACTGTCAATCAAAGATTATTCGCTACTTACCCTTTCAAATGTTGCTTTAGTTGTCATCTGTATAAGCCACTTTTCTTACTTTCTCCATACATCTCCTCGTTTTTATATAAATTTTATATCCTACTTTTTGTTGTATTGTTTAAGATTTATACATATATTATGAACTTTTATGTGTCTCAAAAAAAAACAACCCAACCCAACACCTCACTGCCATCGAGTCAATGCTGACTCACAGCAACCCAATAGGACAGGGTAGAACTGCCCCTGTACGTTCTGAGACTGTGACCGTTTATGGGAGTAAAAAGCCTCACCTTTCTCCCATGGAAGAGCTGATGGTTTCAAACTTTGGACCTTGTGGCTCACAGCCCAGTGCATAACCACCACACCATCAGAACTCCTACACATGAATACATGTATTAAAGTAGAATACATGCGTATAAATGGCATGTGAAATGTATCACACATACATGATACATATGTGTGTGTAAACAGGAGGGAGCCCTGGTGCTGTAGGGGCTGTGCATTGGACTGCAACCCCAAGGTCAGAAGTTGGAGCCCACCAGCTCTCCCGGGGGGGGGGGGGGGGAGATAAAGCTGTTTCTCCTGTGAAGAGTTCTGGAAATCCTCGGGAGCTGCTCTACTCTGCCTGATGGGGTCACATTGATTTGGTTTATGGAGAACTATATCCTAGAGGTGTATGTATACACACATATGCATTCAGTCCCTTTGCATTAGAGTCTACAAATATGTCATCATCTCAGTTCAGTGCTATCCAAAGTATTACTTCCTGGTCGGTTCTGTTCATGGACGGAACAATGCAGCAGCACTCGTCTGAAAAGAAGCGCAGCATCGCCTCAACAGTGTGCATTCACACCAGTTCTTTGCCATTGGGTTCATTTTGTCCTATCTGGGAATTATGGTCTTTAACTTAAAACATAGAAAAGCTGTCATTCTTGATGCTCTGCTACTAGACAATTTCAACAAGATTTTTCATAACTATTTGCTCATTGACTTTATAAATTCACCATTTCCACAAAAATGCTTTAAAACCCACAAAGGAATTGAATCCCTCTAATTTATTCCTTTAATAAACACTTTTAATAGCCTAACAAAAAAGAAAATCCACAGCCACTGACGTCAAGTTTGTTTCAACGCGTAGGAGTCCTTGGGTTTCCAGAAACTGCACTTCTTTATGGGAGCAAACAGCCTCATCTTTCTCACATGGAGAGGCAGATTTGAACGTCCTACCTTTGGTTAACAGCCCAACACTTAAGCCACAGCATCACCAGGCTCCTTTGAACAGCCTGAGCCATATCAGAAGCAGTGGTGGGGATCTTACTGCCAGCAAAAGGGAAGGACCAGGGGTGGAACGCGTAGTGAGTTACGTGTTGGTTTGCTAACCTTGAGGTCATCAGTTTGAACCCCCAGCCCCTCCACAGGAGAGATGAGGCTTTCAGTAAAGTGTTAGAGTCTTGAAAGCCTAATCAGGGCAGGTCTACACTGTCCTATAGAGTCATTAAAAAACCTCAAAACTCAGTGCCATCAGGTCAATGCTGATTATAGCCACCCCGGTGGGTTTCCAGGACTGTAACTGTTTACTGTTGTAGAAAGACAAGTCTTCCTCCCTCAGAGCGCTGATGGTTTTGAACTGTCAATCATAAGGATTGTAGGCCCGGTGCGGAACCTCTACACCACCAGTTGAAATATCAACTCGGTGGCAGTGAGTTTGAAGGTTTCTTGGGTGGAGGGGTTTGGGAGCTGAAAAGTAGGGTGCTATTGGAGAGATGGTTGATACCAGACTGGTAAGAAGATTGAAGAGGACAGACCTGGCTGCCTCCACGTCATAGGGATTGTCTTTGAGTGATCCCGATGTGGACTATGATTCTTCGTCTCACTTGTGAAGTTAGAGGAGGAAGGGCATGTCATTCTTTTACTTTTGTACTTACTAATTCTCCTTTTATCACTTTCTTCTTCCTGAGTATTGCTGCCTCTCTTATCTCAGGTGCTCTGTTTCTGCTCAGTGATGACACAGTTAAATCTCTCAAGAAGGGTTGGCCTCCCTAAAGTTTAAGTCGGCATTTTCATTACTATTTACAACTGTATCAGAGTTTCCATAGAAAGGGAACCAATAACATGGAAGGACAGATAATAGATAGGTAGATAGGTAGATAGATAGATAGATAGATAGATAGATAGATAGATAGATAGATAGACAGACAGATAGATAGATAGACTGATCTTTAAGAAATTTAGGTTTGCAGTCTGAAGTTTGTAGAGCAGGCCAGCAGGAGGAAAAGTGTAGCCGGATTTCTATGTTACAGTCCTGAGGTGAAGAGCTTTCTTTCCTGGAAATAAAAGTTTCATGTGTTTGTGTGCTCTTAAGACCTTCAGTGGCTTAGATGCGGCCCACAGCCTTAGGGAGGATAACTTTATTTACTTAAAGTCACAGTGTCACAGTCAATCACAGCTACACAAAATCGTCACAGCAACATCCAGACTAGTGTTCAGCCAAACAACTGGGCACCAGAAGGGGCCCTATAACCTCGCCAAGTGGACACAAAATTACCCATCATGAGAGCCAACTGGTGCTCAATCACGTTCAATTGAGCTGACAACCAATAAATTTTAAAAATCACCTTTGACTTGTGTAAACTCTTGTTAATTGCCATCCGATCGATGTTTGGACTCGGGGCAACTCAATGAGTGCAGAGCGGAAGGCTTCCCAGAGTTTTCCAGGCAAATCTCTGGGACTAACTCCATCCTGAGGCAACTATCCCGATGTAAACGACCCTTGAACTAAAGTTTCTTGTTTGCTCACCACGACCAAACTCACAGCCCTAGAGTCGATTCGGCCTCATAGTGGCCGGAGAGGACAGGGAAGAACTGCCCCTGTGGGTGTCTGAGATGGTCACTCTTTGCAGGAGCAGAAAAAGAGGTCTCATCGTTCCCCTGCAGGGGGGTTGGTGGTTTCAAATTGCTGACCTTGCACTTGGCAGCCCAACTCGTAACCAGTCTCCTGGAAACATACTGCCTTATCCCTACAGGAGTGCATTTCTAATGGAAAATAATCAGACTGGGAAAACTGGATAGGATATGGAAGCAGGAAAATATCTAGGTTGTGCATGAAGTTAATGGACCTGCCCACTGCTGTCTCTCTCTACCAGTGCAGTGTGTTACCTATAGCTTTATAGGAAGCAACTCTGCCTGAAAGGTTTTCATGTAATTAGTGTTGTAACCCACCGGCACCTCAGAAGAAAGGCCTGGCAAATTACTTCTGAAAAAAATCAGCCATTGAAAACTCTTTGGAGCTCAATTCTACCCTGACACACAGGTTACCATGCATCAGGCAATTTGATTGAAACTGGTTTGGTTTTCTGTTTGGGGCTTGTTTGTTTTTGTCACTGTTATAAAATAAGATTAGCTTTATAAGTGTTAGACCTTGTAAGTAAGCATTTGAGAAATGCAGGAATCAATCAGAGTTATAGTTGTTTTTAAAACATAATAAAATGATATTGAAAGGTATTTTGTTGCCCTCTCCTAAATGTTTCCTGACTCTGTACCCTCATCTGTTTTGCCAAGGAATTATAGATGAGTGTATGTGTATTATATGTGTGTATGTATTATAGATAATTTCTTCTTTCCCATTCCTTCCTTTGATTCCATTTGAAACTCCCAATTTCAGCATATTAGACACTTTAGGTCTATCCTTTATAATCTTTACTGTTTCACTTGCCCTTTATGGTCTTTTTTGCTTGTTTTTCATAAATAAATTTATTCATGTAATATCTAAACATTAATATCATTTTCAACAGTTGCTGTCATTTAGGGTCTCAATTTTCTTGTCACAAATAAATTTTACTTTAAGTAATCTATTTTGTTCTCCAATTCTCCCAACAATCTTGTTCATTTTCCTGTCTACTTCTTTATTAAACCGTCTCTATACACAAACTAAGTAGCCCTGGTGGTGCAGTAGGTTAAGCATTTGGCTGCTATCTACAGGTCAGCAGTTCAAACCCACTAGCCACTCAGTGGAAGATGAGGTTGCCTATGCCCTTAAATGGCTACAATCTTGGAAACTTGCAGGGCCAGTTCTACCCTGTCCTTTTGGGTCCCTATGACTTGGCATCTATTCAGTGGCAGTTTGGTTTGGTTTCCTTAAATACTTATAGGCTCGGAAAACCCTATGGAACAGCTATACTCTGTTGTATAGGGTTGCTATTAGTTGGAATCAAGTCAATAGCATTGGGCTTTTTTAGTTGGGGGCGGAGTTGGGGTAAGGGAGAAGGGATAAACAGGCAATTTTGTATCTTTGGCTTGGATTCCTCTTTAAAGTTTATGAGACTCTATAAATTAGATGTGGCCTTTCTTTTCCTACCAATGTCCACTAGTGTGAGCCCCATTGTACCTGCCAGGCTATCATCTTGGACAATAGTGGACACTTCATGGAGTGAGGGGTGAAGAAGTGACCCTCTCTTCACCGTAGCTGAACAATAATGCCTCCACTGTGTTTTCTACTTTATATTGTTGAGAATATGCATAGCACAACGTACGCTCACTCAGCAGTTTCTGCATGTATAATCCAGTAACATGCTTCAACTGTGGAACCATGCTCTCGCCTTTCTTTAGCTGCCCCCCCCCCCATTAGTATCAACGCAGTAAGCTCAGTGCCTCCTCCACAAGGCTCTATGACATTTTTTTGAGTTGCTATTGTCATTAGTTTTTTAAAGAGCATGATACTCAAGGTAGACTATTTTATTACATAAGCTAAACTATTGTTTGGTTTCAAGAAGGCCTCAGGGAATCCTTTTAGTTTCAGAGTTTTTAATACAATATCTAATAAACAAGAGGAAAATTACAAGATAAGCTGAAACATGTGATTTGTAATCTAGAGGAAAATAATAAAACATTCAACAGAAGCAGACAAGCAGTTACTCAAATCTTGAAATCAGCAGACAAAAATTTAAAATAAGTATGTAAGTAAGTGGTGTCATGGGCTACCCACTGAGCTGCTAATCACAAGGTCAGTGGTTTGACCCCAGTCATCCCACAGGAGAGAGCGGGGCCGTCTACTCCTACAAGGCTTGAAGTCTCAGAAACCCAAAGAGACCGTCTCATATGTCTTGTGGAGTCGCTATGAGTCTGGAAGAACATAGAGGAAAAGCAGACAAAATGAACAAAAGATGAAGAATGCCATCAGAAAAATGAAAGGTTTTTATAATAATCAAATGTGTATTTGAGAACAGAAAAATAAAATACAATGATATCTCGGTTGTTGAGTTTAACTCAGGCCAAAGTCGTGTTCAAACACTGAAAAGGTTGAGGACTAAACCCATTTTCCTCATTCGAAAAAATGGAATACCAAATAATTGGTTCTAGAGTTCAAAAAAGTTATGGATTCATTTCTCCAGGACTTTAACACAAAATGAACGGCCCTGGGTTGTGGGAATACCCCTAGAACATCTCAATACAACCAGTACGATACAATAAATATCAAAACACAATACAGAAAAAGACTATATTTGATGCAAAATAATGCTGTAAATACAATGACGAATGTTTTAACATAATAAGACAAGTACTATATCTTATCTGAGCAGGAGAAGAGCTTAGACTGAAGCATCAGCCCTGTGTCTACCACAAGACGCTGCTCAAGACTCACTCATGGCCTGTACAGGGTTTTTTGAGTCAGATTTCTGGTTTGACTACAAAGCAAAGTTACCAATGTCAAGCGTTTTCGAGCCTTACTGTCCGAGTGGTGGAGAGACCAGGCTTGGAGCTGTTGGGCAACTGAGGGGTCACTATACCTCATATTAAGAATGCCCTCGATGAACCAGGTGCTGTAAAAAGATCAGTCGGTTCAAAGGAAATCCAGTAGAAACTTTCCAAACTGAAACAAATGTAGGAAAAATAAATAAAATTTTCCAAACTGAACGAAATCAAAAGCTGTGTGGGAGGGGAATCTTTTTTGAAAAAAAGAGCAGAGTCTAATATGAAAAACATGCAGGACATTATCAAACGGTCTAACATAGTGGTTAATGTGAGAGAACAGAGAGAGTAGCAGAGTCATCAAAGATTGTGCTGACAGTTTTCCAAACTGATGAAATACATCGATCCATCGACTCAAAGGAGAATCAAAAACAAGAAAAACACACAGAATCCATACACACATCATACTCAAAGTGCTGAAATCCAAAGAGAACATCTTAAAGCAATGCCTGTTACGCCTTCCTCTTTGGTGAGAATCCCTTCCGGCGGTCATTCTTCGTACTGCGGGCGTCCTCAAACGGATTTCAGCCCTACGGGACACAGTTGCACTGCCCCCTGGGTGTGGCGCAGCATGGCTCTTCCAAGGCTGCAATCTGTACAGAAGCAGACAGACGCGCCTTTCTCCACAGGACAGCTGATAGGTTTGAACCATCGAACGTTTGCTTAGCAGCTGAGTGCTTACGGGCTTCTCTCCACATGATAGCCTGTTCCAGGCTGGAAACATATTGGAATGAGGTCCCTTCAAAAATTATCCCCAGGCTGTCTCTCTTCCTGGTTGTCCACAATTAGTTCACTATGCACTGTTCTTTCCTCTTGTCATGGAAGCACAAACTGTGCCCAGTTCAACTTTCTCTTAGCTCTGCCACGACACAGACCGCTTCAGTCAAAGCCACGTGGCTTTAACCTTCCTAGGTCTGGACCAAAGATCAGTCCCTCTGTCCCCTCAAACTTCAGAACACATAAGCCGTCCAAGGGTCATCTCAAAGCCACGCTCACCGCTGCTCTAAAACATATTATGGTCCTTTGCCTCCACAACCTCAATCACTTTATACCCTTCACCCGGTTTCTAGACTCGTCCTCGGCATGGATCTCAGGCATAGTCTGGCATCTTTCTTTGAAATACGGAACAGCCACTCTCGGTATACTGTGACACACACAATATGCTGTGGGAGCACAATCTAGACTTGGGGGTTCTGAAGACACTTTTAGAGGGCCGTTTAGGAAGTGAGGCTTGTAGAGTGTCTAATAGCTGTGCAAGAAAAAGTGGTAGGAAGCCCAGAAACATGTATGTACAAGCCCAAGATGTATTCAAGAAACTAACTGGAAAAAAAAATGTCTTGTGGCTGCATCTGAGGGTGTAAAGGAGCGGAGAAAGACGAAAGTAAAAACAACACAGAGGGGCCACGTCACTGAATGCTTGTGAATCATGATCCAAGCTCTCGTCTTATTCTTTCAGCAGTGATGAACACTGGAGGTTTCCCTCGGGGAGCTGTCAGAATGTGGAGAACCCATTAGGGAAACAGGAGTGGGGCGAGATGAGCAAAACAAGCAGGTGTCTTGGGCTGGGTTTTCTAGAGAAGTAAACCCAGGGAGGCTTGAAACAAGGATGGACACAGAGAGAATTGTATCAAGGAAATTGCTCTCACAGTTGTAGGGTCAAGGAAATGCCAAGTCCATGGCCAGATGTCAAGCTGTAGGCTTCTCTTGACTCATAGCTGCAGGCTGCTAATGATTCCTCATTTAGCAGGTCAAAGAGCAGGCTTTTAACCAGATTCCCTATAGAAACAATGAATCCAAGGTCAGTAGGTAAGATGACGCCCAGTGATGACCAGCAGACAATATGCCTGGCTCAAGTTCAAAGGCCCAGAAGTCAGAGGCAGAATCCACACCCAGCAAGAAGCAAGCTAGTTTTCCCACAGTGCACTAATATTGGTAGCTGTACCCCAAGGAAACTTTCTCTCAGTTCATTGCCTGCTCAGCAAAGAGGTCCTCATGGACGTGATGACACTAGATTACACTATCATCCTGGGGAATAACCACATCTCAGCTAAAAATCACGGAGAATCCTAGCCCAGCCGAGCTGACACGAAACCTTACCTGCCACGGCTAGTTACAAAAGCAATGTGGGATCGATGTGAGAGATGGTCATGATGGTGCCAGAAGTACGGGAAGAAGGCATGGGTCCCAGAGCTATTTGGGAGATGGAGTCAGTCCAAGTTCAGTTACTGGTTATCTGTCTGGATGATTGACTGTAGATGGGTGAGAAAGAAAAAGGAGGTGAAGACGCCCCACAGGTTGAATGAGGATATAAAAATATGTCTAAGATCACACATGAGAAACAACCAGTAGTGCAGATGTTATAACTACAATAAAGCATGCATAGCATGCCCAACTACATATGGTCTTACTAACATTCTAAAACAAGATGGGAGAAAAAGGCTGGAAAAACTCCAGATCTTCAAATAGAACTTTGACAAATTAGTCTGTATTCAGTATCTATTACAAGCCAGGCCCTGAGCAAATGTCCAATCAGTCCTGTCTGATTAGAGATTTATACTCTATAACACTAAGCTGCATCTTATCATCCAGCACGTAGGCTTTAGAGCCATGAAAAACAGAGGATGTCCAGAAACAACTGTTACAGAGGGAAGCCCCCGAGATCGCCCTGGAAGCACTGTGATGAAATCCAGGCCCCGCCGCTTGCAAGCTGCTTGCTGTCGTTAGGTGCCATCGACTCGGTTCCAAGCCTTAGTGGCCCTGCCCACGCCATCTCACAATGGTTGTTCTGGTTAAGCCCATGGTTGCAACCACGGAAGCGATCCATCTCCCGGAGGCCCTCCTCCTTTTCACTCACCTTCTGCTTTACCAAGCATGGTGTCCTTGTCCAGGGACTGCTCGCTCCTAAGATCACGTCCAAAGTGCTTGAGACGAACGCCTCCAAGGAGCACGCTGGCTGTACTTCTTCCAAGAAGTTTATTCTTCAGGCAGTCAGTGGTCCTTTCAAGATTCTGTGCCAGGACCACAATTCCAATGCATTCATCCCGTCTCAGTCATCCTTACTCATTGTCCAATGTTCACATGCTAGCTGCTAGGGGTCCGATAACTCAGTGTTTAGCCTTCTTTATAAGGAAATCAAGCTCTAGCTCAGAGTTATTATGAGTGTAACACCACCACCATATACAAATCCTAGGAAGAATACTCCCAATGGGCCCGTGGCTGCTCTGACCTTTGTGCTGATGACGACTGGGACCACTGGGAGCTTCATGACACACAGTCAGCGTTCAGTCAACAGCTGCGTGAGGAGGGCCCTGAGGAAAAGGCTGTCAAGAGGTCCAGGTGTCAGTCAGTTACTTAGTGTTAGTAAAGGAGTTAGCAGGATGGGTAACGCCTTGGTCTCCTAACCACAAGGTCAGCAGTTCAAACCCACCAGCTGCTCTGCTGAAAACAAAGAGGGTTTCTACTCTCGGAGAGTGAGAATCTCAGGAACTCACAGTGGCAGTTCTATTTGCTAGGAGTCAAAATTGGATTAATGGCAGTGAGTTTGAGAAGTTTAAGTGTCAGTCATTTGAAGCCTTAGCAGAATAATCATTTCAAGTTCTCAACTCTGAAAAGCAATCCAAAGTGTGAAAAGAGTTCCCTTATAATGAAGGTCAACCAGCAAGGGACCACTGTTGTGAGAGGTGTGAGCTGTGGAGGAGTGAAGAGAATTACTGAAAGAAATGAGAACCCACCATAGAGACGGCAGGGCCAAGTCCATTGGCCCTCAGTTATGAGACGGCCGGGCTGAGTAATACCATGCTGGCCAGGACATGACCTTGAGGCAAAGCCATGCTCTGCTAGCACACCTGGCTTTTTCAAGCAGAGGCATTTGGTGGACCATAGATAGTGCAGTTTTGAGTATAATTCTCAAAATGTGTGTGTTTTTAAAGTAGGCTCAATATTCTTTTTGGAAAAAGTGTTCATTCCCCAAAGTTTTTGAAAAAGGAAATCACTGAGAAATATATAAAATCTCTATTAGTAATAAGTCTTCTCTTTGCTGTGCTAATGTGCCTGAGCTATTTTTTTTTCACTAGCATACATAAGGAAACTACAGGACAGGAAGGCAGGTGACTGTGTAACCGCACTTTATTTTTGACATGGCTATTTACATCTGACATTTACTCTTCTTATCCACAATTTCAATGGAAAATGTATGACTCATCTGCAAAGATATTTGCAAGAATATAGACTTCCTTAATATTTTCTCAGATGAATTAGCATTTCCAAGAGGTCTGTACCAAAATAATACCAAGGATTTTGGATGAGGGGGTTCACTGGTAAAATCCGCTGTGTTGAAAAGTAGATGTGTATGGTTGAAATGATCACACGAAATAGAGGCAGAGGTCTTTAGGAAATACTGTGAAGCGGGTTGATTATCAGGTGGAGAGTCAACGTGGCTAAGTTTTTAGATTGTTTCCAATTCTAGGCCAAATGCCATCTTAACCAGCCCTTTCAGGTGTTGCTTGTTACAATTTGCCAAATGGTTTTTAAGCAAATACAGATAAACCAAGTGTAGTGCATGCATACAAAGAAGCATACGCTTCCAGAAAAAGAAATGAAGTCCTGACACATATGACAACATGGATGAATCTTGAAAGCATGATGCTGAGCGAATTAAGTCAAGCACAAGTGACCTCACTTACACAAACTGTCCAGGAAAGGCAAGCCTGTCCAGACCTAAGGGTATTCGCTGTTACTAAAGAGAAGCAGAAGCTGCTGCTAAAGCGAATCCTGAACTGTATGTGGAAAAAGAAATGTTGGCATGGGAAGTGTTTTGTGACGTGTATGCCTACAACAACAGAAACGTGTCCCAGGTGAAAACATGTGTACTTGCGCATACAATGTCAACTATCAAGTGAACATGGAAATGTTTTTCATCGTTCCATGACTGTCCAATATGGTGGCCGTTAGTCACATGTGGCGATGGAGCACTTAAAATGTGACTTGCACTACTGTCGCCCGGATTTTCCCAGTTCCTCACTAGCCACCAAGTCTAGTGTGTACCATACTGGAGTACATAGATCTGCCTTTCATCTGTGTCTTAGCATTTTGCATTTAAACGGTATATATGTCACAGAAGCTGGGCTTCTTATGGCCCAGTGGGTATGTGAGCAAGCCTGAGAAAGCACTCGTGGAACTGATAGAGTATTGTTTTCATTCCGAGCCTAGCACGGTACACGGCCCAGCGCAGCCCTCGGTGAACATTGTGCAGAGAGGGGTCTTTAAGTATCTTCATTCATCTCTTCATTCAAATTGAGGCACCAGATGCAGGAGACCGCATCAGCTTCTTACAGAGATGGCACCAGCTTCCCATTTCATTGTCACCGTGCCCAAATTCCAAGGATAAGAAAAGTTCAAGAACTTCTTGAACCAGCTCAGCACATGAACTCAGAGATTAGTCAATAGCTTAAACAAACAAGGCTGGCCAGCCAGTCCCCACTTTATTTTACCACAGTCTGGGGCAGGGACAAAAGATATTTAGGAAAGGACTTTCGAGTGTCTCCCTCTCCTCAACACCCACGCCTTCTCTCCCAGTCCATCCAGCTGACCTGCAAAACATTTGACTGGTAATGACCGAGATGGCAGCTGGCCCCTGGGCCTCTCCAACTGACCCAGGACTTTGGTAGGAAAGTCTCTCTCCACTGGATCCTGATGACCCCACATGATGCCTAACCCCATTCTCAGTGAGGTACAAGGTTTTTACGTGCGTCCACATCTTTGGGTCATTCTGCCTGAGCCTCCCCACCTCAAACCTTCAGCTACAGGTTGGTCAAATGAATACAGTTGCATAGGCTCTTGTGGTTCAGTGGCAGAATTCTCCCCTTTGCATGGGAGACCTGGGTTCGATTCCTGGCCAGTTCACCTTAGACAGTCACCACTCATCTGACAATACGAGCTGTGTACTTCTATGATGCTGAGCAGGTTTCAGCTGGGCTTCTGGACCAGGAAGAAAATCCTGGTGATCCAATCCCCCAAACCAGCCAGTGAACATGGCCAACCAGGAGGATGGCGAACACGTGCAGGACAGGACAGTGTTTCACTACGTTGTGCATGAGGTTGCCATGGGTCGGGGGCTGACTGGACAGCAGCGGACAGCAAGACCCAGAAGATGTCAGACAAATAAGCAAAATCGGGACACAATACAGTTCATGGGCTCTGCCACACAACCAAAGTTTGTCAGCTTCCAATCATGTCAGCTCTTCCACGGAACTTTGTTTCTGTGGCAAATTATCCATTCAGAGAGAGAGCAGGGTCAGTCTAGGCTGGGATTGAGCAGTGGATCATTCAGTACCTGCTCTCAGAGTCCTGTTTTGAACACAAGAAGTACCGATGGATTTCTTCTACCCCTGTCCCTCTAATAAAAACAGATTGAGGACCCCAGACCTTCAGAAAGTAAAGCTTGAGGGATATGCCGACATCACAATGGATCATGGTCAGAAATGAAAGGGCCTCCCTCAGCTCATCCTCTGTAAGTCCACAGACGTATTAGTAGGTGTTCCAGGTTGAATTGTGCCTTCCCCACCCCCACCCCCACTCAAATATGTGCTGGAATTCTAACCCCTACGCTATGGATAATCATCTTGTTGGTAAATAGAAATTTCCTTTGTTACGTGAATTAAACCATACTGTATGGGGGTTAGTATAAAAAGAGTGGATTAGACTCAAGGGGAAATGGATGGTTTGTAACAATCACCAAAGAAAGCCCAGGGTGACCTACAAGGAAGGACTGGTCAAGACCCTTGAACTGCGAGAAATTTATTTTGTTCTTCATAGCCACCCAGTTCTACGTCAACCCCTTACTCAGTTACAATCGGGCCATCATGGCCCAGAGGGTTCCCATTGATGCCTTTTAAGAGTAGATTGGCAGACCTTTCTTTCTAGTGCATCTCAGTTTGGAGACCCTCCTGGAACCTGCTCAGCAACACAGTAGCACATCCACCTCCACTTGCGGATGAGTAGTGTCTACACATGAAGCCCGTTGGACAGGAGGTGAGAATGCTACTGAATTCCAAGGCTTCTACTCAGAAATGCAAAGACTATTCTTTATAGCAATGTTTGGCTCTATTTCTCTTAGGCTTCCATGTATCTTATACTATTCAGAGCTATTGGTTCCATTAACAATAAATCTTTAAACTTTGATTTTTAATCAAAAATCATTTCCCCATGAGACAGTCTCACCCATTTCTGGAATCCAGACAGTCTCTAATGCTCCTGAGAGAGAAGGTCAACTGTAGGAGGCATGAGGATCCAGAGATGAAGTAAGTGTTCAACATGTTCCTTTTTTTCAATGGAAATTCAGTGGTTTGTTATTCAGGGACAGAAAATGCCCATGGCTTCCAAAGAGCCACAGCAAGATGTCCTACTTCCCACTTCAATGGTGGTACCCCATAATTTGCTTAGCCGTTTCCCACTGTTGGACATTAAACTTATTTCCAACTATGGGTTCTCATCTATCACGATGTGATGAACTTTCCTGCGCATGGATACTTTGCTGAATTCCATCTTATAGCCTAAGGCGATATTCCTTGAAAGGGTAAAGTGGTAAGGCTCATGGTGCATAGCGTAAGCGATAATTTACACTTTTGCAGCCAACATCATCTTCTATAGAGCATGACCTTTCATCACCTTCAAGGGTGCCATTTGCCTTCTGCTTCACCAGAATCAGTAACTTCAATGTCTTTAAGCCTTAAACGTCTCTCCAAGGAGAGGTAAGGTTTCAGGTTCCTAAGGAAGTTACACTTGACCTTGAATGGAGACACCTTCAAACTGCATCAGATGGATGAAATGTTCACATCGGATGGATGAAATTTTGGAGCTGGTACCCTGGGAGATTCCACCTAGCCTGCTCAGGCTGTTCCTAAATGCCTTCTCTCCCAGACCTCGGAGGGATGCTGTCCCTGCCTCAGCCATCAAAAATTGAAGTAAGATGCTGTTATTGTTGTTAGGTGCGGCTGGGTGGCTTCTGACTCATAGAAACCCCATGTGACAGAGGTGATCTGCCCTACAGGTTTTCTGGGTTGTGATTGCGGCATAGTGGGTTACACGCTGCGCTCCCAAACACAAGGACAGCAGTTCGAAACCAGCATCCACTCCTCGGGAGAACGACGAGGCTATGTATGGCCATTAAAGAGTTACAGCTTTGGAAACCCACAAGGGCAGCTCTATATTGTCCTGTATCGAATGGCAGTCATCTGGGCTTGGAGTTTAGTCTGAATGGAAGCAGACAGCCAGACCTCTCTCCTATGGAGCAGCTGGGTGAGTGGGAACCTCTGACCTTCTGGCAGTCAGCCGCGCACCCAGCTATGAAAATGATGGGGCTGGATATGTTTGCCAAAGACCATCCCAATGAGCAGCTCTGTCTGTCCACAAACAGGCGTTGATTTAATAGATAGGTGCTAAGAGTGCCACTGGCAAGCAAGCTCCCCGGCAGGTGCCGTTGGACAAAGAGCGGCCAGCCCCACGGGTACAGCCCCCACCCACAGTGGGTTTGGTCTCTGAGGTGAGTGTGTGTGACAGGAACGGAGATGGAGTTTCACGGGGAACCTTTCTACCCAGCTGTGGGCCACATGATGCAACCTGACATTTCCGTCATCAGCCCCACTTCTGAGTCTGCCCACACCCTCGGTGGTAGAGAAGTCTATGAATCTGTCTTACTTCTCGATACTTTCTGTGTCAGCAGAGGGGCGACACAGGAGCCCCCAGCTTAACAGAGGCCCCGTGTCTAGAAAGTGGAGAAAAAATGGCCCTTCCTGACCTCTCTCTGCCCCCACATGAAGGTAGCGGGTTAACTGGGCCTGACTATCTTTGAGGCCAGACTGGCAGGCTGCCTAGGCAAATAAAGCCTCCTAGCTGTGTTTCTAGGGCAGGTTTTATTTGCAGAGCGACTGGCCCGACCCTGGGGCCTGTGGGGTGTGCCCAGTCCTAATCCAGTCCTGCACAGAGCTCATCAGGCCCCCAGTTGATTCCGAGTGTGTCTGCTCAGAGTGCCAGTCCATTTTGCCTGTGTTTTTCTCTCCAAATCGTCAGCAAGGCAACGACCGGTACTACAAACGTAACTCCACTCCAGCCATGGACAGACACACGGCAGCCAACCTCAATTGGCATCGAAGCGAAGAAAGCGGGCCTGGGGGGAAACAGGGTGTTGGTGGGTGTTCCCAGTTCCTATGGTCACAGCCTTAGCCACAACCTTAAAACAAACAGTATCGTGTTCTCAGCTGGCCCCCTCGGCGGGAAGAGCTGGGAGTTTCTGACCTCCTTCGGGGTTAAGGCTGTCGGTCTCAGTCTGTGCGTAAGCGAGTGGTCGCAGTCTTAATTGCAAAGGGGAAGTGGTCAGAAAACACATTGTGTCCTGGCGAGATTGATAACTTGTAAGATATCTTGGAAGAAGGCCAGGAAATAACACTGGGGTTGTATGTGAAACTAAATATACATACATCATTGGCATGTTTGCTTATAATTTCCAACATCTTCTGGGGAAAAAAAAGTAGAGGGAACGGAGTTTGAGATGGAGTCAATTATGTCCTCTGCATCGGCAGCCTGTTACATACTTTTCCTCTTTCATTTTTATGGAGAGCATTGTAACAGCTAACACCACAGTTAAGGCCCTTGAAGTGCAGTGATAGATTCTTTAAATAGAGATAGGTGAATTTTTTATTGTGGGCTGGCTTACATTTCAGACCATCCACTCTGCGTTCAACAGTTCAAAGCACTTATAAATACCCCCCCACCACCACACACTATTCTATTCCACACACCCCAACCCCCGATTTCTCTTCTCCCTCTGACGAATCTCTATCCTCTCTTTCAGTGATCACATTTTCACCTTCTTTTGGGGAGACCACGACTCAAGTCCTCCTCCCAGTGCACTCCGTGTGTAGCCACCATCCATCAGGGGAAGTGTGCATGTTGCTAGGATGCTGAGGCGATTTGGGTGGAGCTTCCAGATTAAATGGGCTAGGAAGAAAGGCCTGGCTCATCTAGCTCAAAAGCAACAAAGCCCACATGGAAGAAGCACACCAGCCTGTGTGATCATGAGGTGTCAAGGGATCAGGGATCAGGCATCATCAGAACAAAAACTCTTACCATAGTGAATGAGCGGGGCATTGTGGAGTGGAGACCCAAAGCCCATTTGTAGGCCACTGGATATCCCCTGGCAGAGGGGTCTCCGGGAGGAGACGAGCCAGTCAGGGTGAAGTAGCAACGATGAAACATACAAATTTCCTCTAGTTCCTAAATGCTTCTTTCCCCCGCCCCCCTCCCCACTATCATGATCCAAATTCTCCCTTGAAACTCTGGCTAGACCAGAGGATGGACACTGGTACAGATGGGAACTGGAAACACAGGGAATCCAGGGTGGATGATTCCCTCAGGACCAGTGGTGTGAGCAGCGGTACTGGGGACATAGAGGGAGGGTGGGTTGGAAGGAGGGAACCGATTACAAGGATCTACATGTGACCTCCTCCCCGGGGGACAGACAACAGAAAAGTGGGTGAAGGCAGACATTGGACATGGCAAGATATGACAAAATGAAAAATTTATAAATTATCAAGGGTTCATGAGGGAGGGGGTAACGGGGAGGGAGGGAAAAAATGAGGAGCTGATGCCAGGGGCTTAAGTAGAGAGCAAATGTTTTGAGAATGTTGAGGGCAATGAATGTACAAATGTGCTTTCCACAACTGATGTATGTATGGATTGTGATAAGAGTTGTATGAAACCCTAATAAAACGATTTTTTTAAAAAAGAAAGGCCTGGCGAACTATTTCTGAAAGTCAACCAAGGGAAGCTCTGTGAATCCCAACAGTCCACTCCACAACCAGCCATGAGGACAGTGCAGTGCTGGGCAACCGGCTGTCTGGGACCTGCTCAACCGCAGCGAGCACCCGGAACAGTATGTTTAGGGTATTAGTGAACACACGGTGTATCTTGACGCAGGTAAGTACATCAGTCCTATTCAACAGCTCCCTCTCCCGTCGACAGATAAGCAAACCGAGGGAGAGAAGCCCCAGAGTCTTCCGATGCAGCAGCGGGGCAGCCAGGGTTCATCCAGGCACATGGCCCCAGGCCCCATGCCCTTCACAGTTACCCGCTGCTGCTGCTCTTCCGAGCTGAGTGATTTCCAACGAGTTCCAAATGAACTTATCCCAAGGGAAAGGGACGTGCATTGTTCAGGACGCTGTGAGGGAATTTGCTATCATCCGGGGCAAGTCCGAGGCTGGGGTGGCTTTAAGCTGGACGGGCACACCCTCTGAGACCCATAGGTTGTGTTGCATGGTTCTGTTACATTGCCTTCTGATTTTGAAGATGAATACAAGCTCGCTATAGGACCACAAGACATGATGATTTGATATCGTACATTGCTTCTCCATCTAGGGACACAGCTTCTGATTTGATATCGTATATTGCTTCTCCATCTGGGGGACCACCATGTTATCTGAGTTATCATTCGGCAGGGCATTCAGCAACCCCTGAAGTTCAGAACTGGGAAGTCTGGAAACAAAATAAAACCCTGTAGGCCGGCTGACAGTGACCTGGAGCCCACCATGCACACTCAGTGGGCATCTGCCCACTGCTGGTCCTCCAGGGAAAATGGGAACATGCTTTTCTCTGTCTCGACGAGCTGCCTGTGCGTGGAGAGCCTGCTTGGCTGTTACCGCTGGAATGACGCTCTATTGTGGCTGGTGGCTGCTGTCAGGCTGGTGGGGGCTCTGGTGCCTCAGGAACAACAAGAGTGCCTGCTGCCCTGTCCTGTGCCCTTGTCACCATCACTGGCCAGTCGCAGCCCATTACTGACACTGTCGTGTCTGCCCACTGCATTGATCCTGTGTGTCACTTCTCTGCCACCCATCCTGTGGCGGCTTGCATGTCGCTGTGATGCTGGTACAGGTAGCCCCCATCTTTGGACCTACGTGTAGTCACTTCATGAAAAGCCACACTCACCAGCCACTCTGTGAGGAGAGATGCAGCAATCTGCTTCCATCAGCACTGCAAGCGAGGAAGCCATAAGGGACAGTTCTACAATGCCCTGTGGTTGCTATGAGGCAGGATCAAAACCCACTGGGCAGCCATGGGTAGTTGGGTGTCATCGAGTTGGGTGTCAGCACCCCACTCGCTGCCAGCCTGTGTGACAGAGTAGAACTGTCAGAGGGTTTTCTTAGCTGTGATATTAAAGGAAGGAGGTCACCAAGGTTCTCTCCAAAGGACCCGCTGGGCAGCTTCAAACCACCCGCCTTCCGGTGGGCAGCTGAGTGCAGCAGCATAATCAGGGAGCACCAGTCCCTGGAGGCTGTCATGCTTGGTCAAGTCCAGGGTGAGGAAAGCTGAAGAAGAACCTTGACAAGATGGACTGACACAGTTGCTGCAACAATGGCTTCAAGCTCTCAGACCATGGTGGGGCCAGCACAGGAGCAGACAGTGTTTTGTTCTGGTCTGCATAAAGTCACTGATGCCATCCAACCACCGCCGCCACCCGGCCGTGTGCAGGTTATAAGGAAGAAGTGAATTGAGCTTAGGAAGTACTAAGAACTACTTGGTGCACAGTCAGCTCTTAAATAAAGTCAGTGAGCACTCTACAAATTGACAGAGGACTGGGTAATGGTCTAGCCCTGTCCGCCTCTACTGGAGCGCCAGGCCGCTGGGTCTGTAAGCAAATGAGTCTGAAAATGCCAACAGGATATGGTCACAAGTCATTTCCAAGGTGGTCACAGCGGCTCTAAACCCACCGCGTATACAGCTTTCCGTGCACATATCCTCACTATAAGAGTGAGGGTTGGGGAGTACTCTGTTTATATTTTTCTCTTGGAACATAGAGAGCTCGCAGCACTTTTACAGGCAGGTTGATAGCAGCCTGATTGATGCCCTTATGCCACCGAGCCTAGCTGGACTTGAAATGCTCTGTACCCACCGCCACTGGAGCACCCCTCCTCTGTCCGAGAGAGCCAGCCGTCCCTGGGAAACGTCCCTGGGAAACGGGCATTTCCCTGCCAGTGCTGAGTCAGCAGCAAGTGTGCAAGGATGGCTATTTGTGGGCGGCACCCAAGGCTGGCCTTTATTTTAAAAGAAATTCTCATAGAAAGAATGTTGGCTTAAAATAAGCAAATGGGATCATGGAAACCGAATAAAGCTATAAAGTAAATTGAATGAGCATTAAACCGCATCTATTCACCATTCACTAAAAGAGCTGTCAGAAACTCTGTTCGACTTCTTTCAGTGCTTCTAAACTTGTTATCTCATATCATTTACAATGTCTCCTTCCTCGGTTTCCAAATGTAGCTTGTGTCTGATATTCTAACACCACTGGTTATCAAAGGATAGGTAGATAGGTACTTTTTTCATTGAGGGTTTTTTTTCCTTTCTCACACTTTATTGTGTCTGATATAGATACTAACCTTAAATTTGATGTGATAAGAAAGCATCGTATCTTAGTTCAATTTGGAGCATTTTTTTCTTTCTTAGGGATGCATAAAATAAATCTGCAGTTAGCAATTGATGGTGATACTCATGCAATGAAAGATGGGAGGCCAACACAATCATTTGTCTGTCCTCCACGAAAATGGTGCATTTTAGAAACATGACTTGTTTCATCCTCCTTAGATCATCCTAAAGTCCTCCTTTATTATGTGGCTAACCCCCAGGTCAGCAGTTCAAAACTACCAGCTGCTCCACAGGAGATAGAGGAGGCTCTCTGTTTGTTCCCATAAAGAGTCGCAGTCTCAGAACCCACAGGGACAGCTCGATCGCTAGGAGCTGGCATCTACTCAATGGCAGTGAGCATAATACCTGCATTGGGAGGAACCTGGTGACACCACAGGTAAGAACTATACCTGAGGCTGCTGGTTCCAAGCCACCCAGCAGCTCTCTGGGAGAAAGACCTGGGGACATCTGCTTCTGGAAAGGTTACAGAGAAGAACCCTCCATGGGACCGTCCTGCTTTATCACATGGAGTCTGTGAGTTGGAACTGGCTTGGTGGTACCTAATTATTACAGCAGTAAGGGCATCTTCAAGATGCACATGAGAACAAGCATAGATATCAACCCACGAATTACAAATACAAGGGTGTCCAAGGTCCAAGTTTAGTGGAGGAGTGATTGTGTGAAGGAGAATTCTGACATTTATATATCAAACCAGGGACAGTGGGTCAGATAGAGACTGGTGGAATCCCTGAGACTATGGCCTTGTGTTAGGTTGGGTTCTCTAGAGATGCATAAAAGTGACGCTTGTCAAATGTGGCGAAGAAAGCTGATGGTGCCCGGCTATCGAAAGAGATAGTGTCTGGAGTCTTAAAGGCTTGAAGGTGAACAAGCGGCCATCTAGCTCAGAAGCAATAAAGCCCCCATGGAAGAAGCACACCAGCCGGTGCGATCACGAGGTGCCAAAAGGACCAGGTATAAGGCATCATGCAAAAAAAAAAAAGAGAGAGAGAATATATATGTGTGTGTGTATGTGTGTGTGTGTGTGTGTGTGTGTGTGTGTGCATACCATAGTGAATGAAGGGGGAAGTGCAGAGTGGAGACCCGAGCCTCAGGGTGCGATGTAGTACGGACGAAGAACACAGCTTTCCCCCAGATCCTGGATGCTTCCTCCCCCCAACTACCATGATCCGAATTCTACCTTGTAGGACTGGATAGGGCAGAGGTTGTACACTGGTGCATATGGGAGCTGGAGGCACAGGGAATCCAGGGTGGACGATACCTTCAGGACCAGGGGTGTGAGGGGCAAGGCTGGGAGAGTGGAGGGTGAGTGGGTTGGAAAGGGGGAACTGATTACAAGGATCCACATGTGACCTCCTCCCTGGGAGATGGACGGCAGAGAAGGGGGGGAAGGGAGACTCCGGATAGGGCAAGATATGACAAAATAACAATCTGTGGATTATCAAGGGCTCATGAGAGAGGGGGGAGCGGGGAGGGAGGGGGGAAAAAAGAGGACCTGATCCAGAGGGCTTAAGTGGAGAGCAAATGCTTTGAGAGTGATTAGGGCAAAGAATGTATGGATGTGCTTTATACAATTGATGTATGTATATGTGTGGATTGTGATAAGAGTTGTATGTGCCCCTAATAAAATGTAAAAAAAGAAAAGAAAATGATTAGGGCAAAGAATGTACAGATGTGCTTTATATAATTGACGTATGTATATGCATGGATTGTGATAATGGCTCACACAGTTGTAGAAGGTGAAGGGGCAAAAGAGTTCAACTCTGCTCAGGGCCTCTCTTCTACAAAAGGCCGTCCCCACAAGGAGGTGTAATCAGGTTGTGACGTGAATAATAGGTTGGGCTCTAACCTTGACTTCACCCAGACACATTGAGTTGACATGCAATCTAATCATCACAGGACTGAAACTGAGTAACTCTACAGAAGACTAGGCACTAAGGTTTTCTGTGGATTTTTTTTTCTAATGTGAAAATAATGTTCAATAGACATGGCAGTGAACAACAATACTGAATGATGGATGGCGTCCAGGTAGAACCACCTGCCTGGTGCTCCTGTTATTAGACAAGGAAATTGGAGGTAAGGAGGCCAATACTTGGAGGCTGGGTGATAAAAAGTAGATTCAGTCTACTAGGATTTGGTTCAGACATCACCCCCCCCTTCTGCGATTTCACCCACAAAGCAAATTGAGAACTCACAGAAATGCTCTAATTCACTGTGTTCCACTAACACCTCGCCCAGGGGTTCCACTAACACCTCACCAGATCCAGCAGGACAGCGTGCACCACCCCCTTCTGTGCCCAAGAACCTAGTCCCTCAGCGAACAGTGATTCACCCAGGCTGCTATTCCAAAGTGGTCATAACCCCAGATTCAAAGGGAACAGAGCCTATAGAACAGATCCTCAACCACAGGGGTCACCTATAACCATGGGAAAACACATATTTCCAATGATCTTAGGAACTGAGACACCACTCCTCTATCTGTCTCCAAGTGGGTCCTCTCAAGTACAGATATGCCCACATACAAGTAGCCGGCATGAAGACCGTTAGCCATGTTACACCATGCTTCCAGGCAAAATTTCATTTATTTGTCATTAGAAATAAATATTTCCCAATATATAATTACATACTGTTTTTGTGATTAATCACTCTGCTGTAATTATGTTCAATTTATAACAATGCAAATACATCCTACATATCAGATATTTACATTATGATTCATAACAGTAGCAAAATTACAGTTATGAAGTAGCAACAAAAATAATTTTATGGTTGGGGGACACCACAACAAGAGGAACTGTCTTAAAGAGTCGCAGCATTAGGAAGGTTGAGGACCACTGCTCTACAGAATATAGGGATAGAGAACTACAAACTGATATCTCTAATGAACATAGATGCAAAAATCCTTAACAAAATATTACACAATAGAATAAAAAAATATATAAAACGTATCATCCATCATGATGAGATGGGATTCATTCCAGGGATGGAGGAATGGTTTAACATCTGAAAGTCCACCAATAATATTCACCACATTGATAAGAAAAAAATGTTAAGAATCACATGATAATATTAATAGACATAGAAAAAGCATTTGACAATATCCAACACCCATTCCTAAATAAGACACTCAAGAAGATAGGAATGGAAGGGGAATTCCTCAAGTTAATACAAGCTATTTATGAAAAGTCAATGGTCAACATCATAGTCAATGGAGAAAAAAATTAAAACAAACCTGCTGGAAAAGGGGACCAGACAAGGATGTCCCCTGTCCCCACTTCTTTTCAACATCGTACTGGAGGTCCTAGCTAAAAACACAAGACAGGAGAAGGACATTAAAGGTATCTGTATAGGAGAAGAAGAGGTGAAACTATCACTATTTACAGAGGACATGACTCTGTACATTAAAAACCCTAAAAACTCCACAATAGGAGTACTGGTAGCGATAGAGGAACACAGAGTGACTGGATATAAGATCAAAAAACAGAAGTATATTGGTTTGTTATGTACACTGGACAAGACCACAGAAGAGTAGATCAAGAAGGCAGTACCCTTCACAATAGCCAAAACCAAGCTGAAATAGTTAGGGATACAGCTAACCAAAAAAAAAAAAAAAGACTTATACAAGGAAAACTATAGAATCCTACTACAAAAAAAAAAAATTGACCTCCAAAATGAAAGAATACCCCATGCTCGTGGGTCGGAAGACTCAAAATAATAAAAATGTCCATCTTACCAAGGCACTATAAGTTTAACACTATCCCAATTCAAAGACCAACAATCTTCTTCAAAGAATTGGAAAAAACTGACCATCAATTTCATATGGAGAGGGAAGAAGCCCAGAATTATCAAAGAACTCTTCAAGAAGAAGGACAAAGTCAGAGGGGTTGCCTTACCTGACTTTAACACATACTATACAGCTACAGTGGTCAAAATAGCATGGTACTGCAATAATGACAGATTCTCAAACCAATGGAAAAGACCAGAAAACCCAGAAATAAAACTATTAGCCTATAGACAATTGATCTTTGACAAGGGCCTCAAAAACATCAAGTGGGAGACAGATGCCCTCTTTGACAAGCGGTGTTGGAAACAGTGGATATCCACCTGTAGAAAAAGGAAACAAGACCCTTACCTCATTCCATGCACAAGTACAAACTCAAGGTGGATCACGGACCTAGAAGCAAAATCCCCAAATATCTGGACCATCAACAAAGGAATTGGGACAAACCTAAAAACCTCGGTGCAGGGAATACATAGGCTAACTGTATTAGGGAAGGTTATCCACCAGGTGAAACTGAAATCAACAAATGGGATATACTAAGGATAAGACACCTGTGTTAATCATCAAAAGAGTAACAAGAGAACCCAAAGACTGGGAGAGGACTTTTAGCAATGGCCCAACAAACAAAAGCTTAGTACTAAAATCTATAATACCCTCCTAAACTGAAAAAAGAAAACAGTTAACCCCCTGGGAAGTGGACAAAAGGACTGAAAAGAAATTTCACTAAGGAGGAGACCCGTATGAACCATAAACACATGAGAAACTGCTCCCGGTCATTAGCCATAAGAGAAATGCAAAATAAAACAACTATGAGATACCACCTAACACCCTTGATGGTACCCAACTCAGGAAATCAGAGAGCAACAAATGTTTGAAAGGATGTGGTGAGATAGGAACTCTCCTCCATGGTTGGTGGTCTTATAAATAAATACAGCCACTGCGGAAAGCTATCTGATGATATTTAAAGCAAATAGAAATGGAGTTACCTTATGACCCAACAATCCCTTTACTGGGCATATACCCAGAAGAGGTAAGAAATAGACCACGACCAGTCCTCTGCACTGCAATGTTTATTGTGACGCAACTCACAGTCACAAAGAATTGGGAAATTTTCATTGAGAGACAAGTGAATTAGAAAACTCTGGCACACGCACACACAATGGAGCACTATGCATCCCTAAAAAATCCTGACGATCACATGAAGCTCATTGTCTATCGGGAAGAGTTGGAGAAAATCATGCTAAGTGAAGTTAGCCAATCACACAAGGACAAGTACAGCATGAGTCCACAGCGGTGACTATAATCAGTAGAGTAGAGATAGAAGACTACACGGGTTGAGGTACAGGCAGTCGGGAGGGGACAGGCCAAATCCAAGGTTGTACATGTCATGCCAATACAAAGAAGGGGAAAGGGGGAGAGGGAGAAGGGGAAGGGAAGAGGGGAGCAAGGCACTAACCCACCCAGGAGAGGGCATTGTTTATGTCTCCACAGAAATGGGTGCGCATGCAGACCGCACCATGGAGAAACATACCTGGAGAACAATGTAACCACATGGAGCAACTCGTGAGCAGAGTGGGCTACAGGACTGGCCCCAATCAGAGCCAAAATGACCTCCCTAGAAGGATGTGCTACAGAGGACAACACTAAAGCTACCAGTTGGGTGAGGGGACAGCTTCCCACACCCACACGGAAGCAAACCAAGAAGTAAAAAGAGAGAGTGAGGGTCTAGGCCCCATACCGGCACAACAAGCCCTGCGGACGACGTCCTTGCACAAAGCTGCCAAAGCACAGAGAGGACTGTAGGGCTGACAACAGCTCAAGACATGATGTCTCCTCGCTGGAGCATACTGACAGAGGACAATACTGGAGACAATACTGGTAGTGAGTCCAGTCTGAACCCCCACAGCGAGGCGAACCAAGGAGGGAACATAAGAGATCAGCAATGGGAGCAAAGCAAAGCAACGAAGCTCCTGAGGAGCCCGCAAATAGATTTCAGGCTAGTAGGGGCAGTACCTAGAACCCCCCAGGACCAGTCGACAGATAGTCATAAAGGTCATCTGACAGACCTGGAACTATGTATGCTTGGCAGTGGGGGGTGGGGGAGATGTTTGCTAGTTAATATTTTTCTTTCCCTTTTTATTCAATCTTTTGTTTTCCTTTTGTTTTGTCTCCATTATTGTTGGATTGCCTACCTGTATAAACAGGCATGGGAAGCAAGCCCGAGGAGAAAGCAATGGGACCAACGGTTCCAGAGGGACTTGTGGGGAGGTGGAGATGGGGGAAAGGAGCGATGAGCAAACAACACCACAGACAGGGTAACAACTAGGTTGCTAAAAGCAACAACACAGAGGATGTAGAGATTCTGGGGGTGCTGGAGCAACAACAATCTAGCTGAGCAACAACAAGCTAGCTGAAAGTAATTACTAAGAGGCAGAAGAAGGGTGAGGGTGATGATGGAAAAGGAGGAAGATAAAAGGAAACAGAGGAAATATCTAGGAAGCAAAGCTTTTGATAGAGGTATAACTATAGGTGTACACATATGTAAATATATTAATTCATAAAAATAGAGGTATTACCCTATGTACATATATTTACATGGCAATACATTGAGGAAGTGGACGAACTTTAGGCCTCTGCTCAAGCTTTCCCTCAATTCAAGAACACTCTGTTCTATCAACCTGGCATTCCATGATGCTCATCCTCCAAGAAGAATTGCTGAAGACAATATGGGTGCACAAGAAAATGTAGTGAAGAAAGATGATGGTGTCCAGCTATAAAAAAATATAGTGTCTAGGGTCTTAAAGGCTTGAAATTAAACAAGCGGCCATCTAGCAGAGAAGCAGCAAGTCCACATGGGAGAAGCACACCGGCCTATGCAATCTTGAGGAGTCGACAGGATCCAATCGACAGGTATCAGAAGACCCTCCCCCCAAAAATATTGAGAATGAGACAACCAGAGCAGAGATCCAAAACCCAACTGTAGACAGTGGGACACCTCACACAAGGAAGGGATGAGTCAACCAGGCTGCAGTATAGCTCTGATGAAACACACAGTATTCCTCTGGTTCCTTCACCAGGTTTCCACACCACCCACTATCATGACCCCAGTTCTTCCTGTCACTTTGGGGTAGACCAAAGCATGTACACTGGTACAGATAAGTGCTCACAACACACAGAATCCAGGTCAAATAAATCGATCAGGAACAGAAATGGGAGTAGCGATGCTGGCAGGGTAGGGGGAGGTGGGATAGAAGGGGAGGAAGAGGAAACCGACCACAATAATCGACACATAAACCACACACCCACCCTAGGAGGAGGAGCAACAAAAACCAGGTGGGAAGGGAGACAGAGATTGATGTAAGATATTAAAATAATAATAATTTATAATTTATCAAGGGGTCATGAGGTGGGGAGAAGGGAAGGAGGGGAAAAAGAGGAGCTGGTACCAAGAGCTCAAACAGAAAGTAAATGTTTAGAAAATAATGATGACAACATATGTACAAATATGCTCGATAAAATTGATGTAAGGATTGTTATAAGAGCTGTGAGAGCCCCCAATAAGATGGTCTTTATAAAAAGAAATACTGAATGATGCAGGAAGCAGCAAAGAAAATGGAAGGAATATGCAGAGTGCTGTACCAAAGGGAATGGTCAATGTTTAACCATTTCAGGAGGGAGCACAGGATCACGAGCCATTGGTGATGAAGGCAGAAGTCCACTGAGGCTCAGTTTTCAGGCAAACAACAGAGAACACTGCAGAAAGACACACTCTAACCGATCGAGATCAAAAGGGCAGCACTTGTCCAAGGACAAAGTTCAGAAGGCAGAAAGGGTTAAGAAATCAGGAGGGATGGAAACTGGAAAGACGGGAAGGAAGTGGGATGAGTGAGGTTACATTGTGGGGACGGCAATCAAGGGCATGAAATAAAATATGTAAGAGTATAGGAATTGTGCATGGAAAACTGATTTGTTTGTAAACCCTCACCCAATTCACAATTAAAGGTTTTTCTTTTTTAAAGTCGGATTTTAAGTGAGTATCCATGGCCGTGTGTGTGTGTGTGTGTCTGTGTGTACTAATATTTCTAGGATCATGACAGAATTTCTGGGAATTGGATAAGAAAAACAAGCAGAAGCAAAATATAAGCAGGGCAGCAGATGTAAGAAGTCTGGACAGTAGAGGCAGTTGCTTAGATCCTGAGATACAAGGAGAGTCCATTTCTAGTCGTGTGTGTGTGTGTGTGTGTGTGTGTGTGTGTGTGTGTGATGATCTGTAATTTGATTTTCCACATGCCAGTTTGTCCTACTGTGATAACTTGTGTGCTGCAGTGATACTGGAAGACACCTTCCCAGTATTGGAAATACCAGTAGGGCCAATTAGGATGAATAGTTTCATCAGAGCTATGAGACTAAGATAGATGGGAGGGCACTCAGAATATACAGGGACTGGAACAAGGGTCTAGAGACATCAGTGATGGTGAAGATGACACAAGACTGGGCAATGGTTCATTCTCTTCTACCTTAGCTAATCATGAGTCAGAGCCAACTTGATGGCAAGTAACAACAACAATTAGATTCTTAACCTCACCAAAAGATTTCAGCTCCACAGAAGGTACCAGGTGTTTCCAATTTTTAAAAATCTTGTGAAGAGCTGGGTGCTCAGTTAGAGCTTAATGAACATCTCCCTCCAAAATAAGACTTTATAACACATTCCTATTGCGGTGTACATGGACAGGGAACTGCCACAGATTCAGAAGAAGACGGACGTGGAACCAGGGATATCATTGTTGATGTCATGTGGATCTCGGCTCAAAGCAGAGAACACCAGAAAGATGTTTTAATGACTGTGCAAAGGCACTTGACTGTGTAGGTCACCACAATCTATGGATAACCTTGAGAAGAATGGGAATTCCAGGACATTTTATTGTGTTCGTGTTAAACTTGGATGTGGGTCAAGAGACAGTTGTGTTAACATAACAAGGGACTACTACATAGTTTAACATTTGGGAAAGCATGTAACAATGCTATATCCTGTCACCATACCTATTCAATCTCTATGCTATGAAATTATCAGAGAAGATGGATTATATGAAGAAGAATGTAGCATCAGGGTTGGAGGAAGGCTTATGAAGGCTGTATGTGGCTGACACAACCTTGCTTGCTGAAAGCGAGGAGGACTTGAAACACTAGCTGCTGAATATCAAGGACTGCAGTCTTCAGTATGGATTATGATTCGATGTAAAGAAGACCAAAATCTTTACCACTGAACCAATAGATAATATGATAAGTGAAGAAATGGTGGAACTTGTCAAGGAATTGGTCTTGCTTGTTGTGTTAGTCTGGATTGACTAGAGAAACATATTCATAAACACTCATATATGTGTAAGAGAGAACTTTATATCAAAAAACATGCAGCCCAGTCCAGATCAAATCCATAAGTCCAATATTATCCCTTATGTGAATACTAGTCCATAAATTCCTCCTAAGACTCATATCAATGCAATGATGCTGAATGCAGGAAGATCACAGGCCAGTGGATGGAACATCTTTTGGATCCAGTGGTGGTGGAAGCATCTCAGCATTGGCATGAGTGTCCACGTGGCTCTTCCAGTTCCAAGGCTCTGGCTGCATCAGTGTAGCTCCATGTGGCTTGTCAGCAGGAAGAAAAAGCAGAATGTCTCCCACCTCCATGGAGAATTACAGGAGTTCCCATAATCCTCAGGAGAAGGCCATGCCTACAGAGAGGCCTCCTTGGCTATGGTCTGGCTATGATCAAGTTAACAGGAGATTATCTAACTGCCACAGCTGTGTCCATGATAAATGTTCATGGAAGAAACAGTAAAGAAATCAAAAGACACTTTGAAGTAAGTAAATATGCTGCACAAGACCTCTTTAGAGTGTTGCAAAGCAAGAATGTTACTTTGTGTTCCTGACCCAATCCATGGTATTTCCCATTGCTTCCTATGCATGTGAAAGATAGATGTTTAAAAAAGACCAAAGAAGCATACCACCTTGTGTGACCATGAGATGTAGAAGGGACCAGGTATCAGGTATCAAAGAACAAAAATCATTATCAATGGGTGCCCACCTTCCCAATATGATCACTGAAGACAAATGTGTGCATAAGCAAATGTGGTGAAGAAAGCTGATGGTGCCCGGCTATCAAAAGATATAGCATCTGGATTCTTAAAGGCTTGAAGATAAACAAGCAGCCATCTAGTTCAGAAGCAACAAAGGCCACATGGAAGAAGTGCACCAGCCTGTGTGACCACGAGGTGTCTAATGGATCAGCTATCAGGCATCAAAAAACAAAAAATCATATCATTGTGAATAAGGGGGACTGCGGAATGGAGACCCAGAGCCAATCTGAAGGCAATTGGACATCCCTTATAGAAGGGTCACAGGGAGGAGATGAGCCAGTCAGGGTGCAGGGTAGCAATGATGAAACATATAACTTTCCTCTAGTTCTTAAATGCTTAGATCACTATCATGATTCCAATTCTTCCCTAAAAATCTGGCTAGCCCAGAGGATGTAGATTGATACAGATAGGAACTTTAAACGCAGGGAATCCAGAACAGATGATCCCTCCAGGACCAGTGGTGAGAGTGGAGAGAAGGTGGAGTCGAAAGGGGAAACCAATTATAGGGGTCTAGATATAACCTTCTCCCAGGGGGATGGACAACAGAAAAGTGGGTGAAGGGAGACGTCGGACAGTGTAAGATATGACAAAATAATAATAATTTATAAATTATCAAGGGTTCATAAGGGAGGAGGGAGTGGAGACGGAGAGGGACAAATGCAGAGCTGATACCAAGGACTTAAGTGGAGAGCAAATGTTTTGAGAATGATGAGGGCAACAAATGTACAAATGTACTTGACACAATGGAAGGATGGATGGATTGTGATAAGAATTGTATGAGCTCCCAATAAAAGGATTTTTTTAAAGGGGGCGTGGATTTTTCCCCTGTACTCAACCCTGTAAGAACTATGAAAGTAGGGAAAGGATGGTGGCAAAAAGCTACAAACTAAAACAAGAAAAAAAAGAAGAAGAAGGAAGAAGAAGACCGAAGAAAACTCAATGCATTGAATTGTGGTATTGGGGAAGACTATTGAAAGTGCTGCTAAAAGGACAAACCAATCTGTCTTGGGAGAAGTACAGCCAGCGTGTCCCTTAGAGGAAATGATGGCAAGACTTTGTCTTAGAAACTTTGGACATGTTATCAGGAGAGACCTGTCCCTGGGAGTGACATCATGTTCGGTAGAGGGGCAGCGAACAAGAAGCGGGTCCTCCAGGACAGGGATTGACACCGTGGCTGCAACAAGGGACTCGAGTGTGGGAACAATTGTGAGCACGGCACAGCAGCAGACCATCCTTCATTCGGTTGTGCACAGCAGTCTCTGTGCATCAGACCTGGCTTGATGGCACCTAACCACAGCAACAACACTGCAAGGGCTCCAGCAGAAATAAGGCTTTCAGTAACAAACCAATATCAGAGGGAATATTTGTTAAATTGTTCATGGAGAAACTGAGAACTGCTCGCTCCTGTCTTTAGCTGCTTCCTTTATGCGAGTGACTCTTGGCTCTTCTTAAACTTCTCTATTAAAGTAACACTGTATTACACTGATATGAACACTAATATTTTCAACAGCATAACTTTTGTCCCGTGCAGAAGCAATACTAGACAGACATGGCACCTACACGCAATCATAGTGAATGATTCAAGAAGGACCAAGGGAAGATGGCAAGGATACACAATACACTATCACCGAACCAAACAGAATTGGTTGGCTATTTCAACAATTTCTAGAGGTCGTATATGATCAATAACTGATGGTATTGAAGGAAGAAGTCCAAGCAGCCCCGAAGGCATTAGTGACAAATGAAGGATTTGATGGAATACCAATGGCGACAGTCCAACAAAAAGATGCAGCCCTGAAAACACCCACTCGTCTATGCCAAAAGATTTGAAAGGCAGCTACCTGACCAATTGACTGAAAGAGGTGCATGTTTGTACTTTTAAAAAATCACTTTATTAGGGGCTCATACAACTCTTATCACAATCCATACATACATCAATTGTGGAAATCACATTTGTACATTCATTGCCCTCATCATTCCCAAAACATTTGCTCTCTGCTTAAGCCCTTGGCAAAGCTGCTCATTTTTTGTCCTCCCTCCCCGCTCCCTCATGAACCCTAGATAATTTATAAATTTTTATTTTGTCGTATCTTGTTCTGTCTGATGTCTCCCTTCACCCACTTTTCTGTTATCCATCCCCCAGGCAGGAGGTCACATGTAGATCCTTACAATCAGTTCCCCCTTTCCAACCCACCCTCCCTATACGCTCCTAGTATCGCCACTCACACCACTGATCCTGAAGGTATCATCTTCCTTGGATTCCCTGTGTTTACAGCTCCCATCTGTACCAGTGTACATCCTCTGGTCTAGTCAGACTTGCAAGGTAGGATTTGGATCATGATAGACGGGGCAGGGCAGAGGAATCATTTAACAACTAGAGGAAAGTTATATTTTTCATCGTTGCTACATCGCACCCTGACTGGCTCATCTGCTCCCCGAGACCCTTCTGTAAGGGGATCTCCAGTGGCCTACAAATGGCCTTTGGATCTCCACTCCACACTCCCCCCCCCTCGTTCACTGTGGTAAGATTTTTTTGTTCTGATGATGCCTGATACCTGATCCCTTTGACGCCTTATGATCGCACAGGCTGGTGTCTTCTTCCTTGTGGGCTTTGTTGCTTCTGAGCTAGATGATCACTGTTTACCTTCAAGCCTTAAGACCCCAGACACTATATCTTTGATATTTTTACTTTTTAAAAATAAAAGTGACCCAACAGAGTGCAGAAATTATTGAACAATATCAGTAATATCACATGCAAGTATAATTTTGCTGAAGACAATTCAAAAACCTCTACAGCAAAACATGGACAGGAAGCTGTAACAATTCAAGCTAGAATCCGAAGAGGGCCTAGAAAAAGGGATGTCATTGTGGATGTCAGATGGATCTTAGCTGAGAGAAAAAACAGGAAAGATGTTGAGGTAGTTAGTTTATTGTGCCAACCTGGCCCATAAGCACATGTGCGGATGTGTTAGTCTTGGTACTTTGGAGAAACAAATCCACAGAAACTCATATATAAGAGAGAGTTTTATATAAAGGGTAAGTGCACATCAAGAAAACATCCCAACCTAATGCTTCCCAAGCCCACAAGTCCAAAATTAACTCATGTGTCCAACAACAATCCACAAAGTCATCCTCCATCTCACAAACACACACTATGACGCCCAACTGCAGGAGGATAGCCGAATCAGTGAATGTGTAAGCATCTCAGCACTGGTAGGGGTCTACACAGGGCTGCTTCAGCACCCAGGGCTGCATCAGGGTAGGTTCATGTGGCTCTCCTTGTGGATGTCTTGCAGGAAGTCAGCCTTGCAAGCTGAATCAGGGAACTGCTAAGGTAACTGAACCCTGGTACGACCATCACAAAGTAAGAGACCCAAAGACTTGCAAGGTGAGACTCACCGAGCCATTTATCCTTCCATCCTTCAATTAACCCCACATGTGTTTACCAACCAGCTTGGCACAATAAAGTAACTCAGGGTAATTGATGGAAGAGGACTTTGTGGACTGGTGTTGGACATCTGGGTTAATGGTTTAATGTTGGATTTGTGGCCTTGGGCAGCACTGAGTTGGGATGTTTTCTTGATGTGCACTTAACCTTTATATAAAACTCTCTCTTACACATGAGTTGCTGTGGATTTGTTTCTCTAAAGTACCCAGACTAACACAGATGTTTACTTGTATTTTATTGACTATGCAAAGATTTTCTAGTGTGTGGATCATAAAAAACTATGGAAAGAAATATGAATAATGGGAATTCCGTATCACAAAATTGTGCTCGTGTACAACTTGTACATAGACCAAGAGACAGTCATTAAAACAGAACAAGGAAATACTGCCTGGTTCAAAGTCAATAAAAGTTGTGTCAGCAATTGCAAGGAGTGGGAAACAACACAAATTTCCATCAACTGACAAGTGGATTAAAAAGCTATGGTACGTATAACGGAGTACTACGCATCGCAGTGATGAACATATGAAGCACATTACCGCATGGGAAGAGCTGGAGGAAATTATGCTAAGCAAAGCAAGCCAAACACAAAAGGACAAGTACAACATGAATCTGCTGATGTAAGCTTAAAAAAAAAAAAAAAAGGACCTGATGCAAAGGGTTTAAGTGGAGAGCAAATGCTTTGAAAATGATTAGGGCAAAGAATGTACAGATGTGCTTTATACAATTGATGTATGTATATGTATGAATTGTGATAAGAGTTGTATGAGCCCCTAATAAAATGTAAAAAAAAAATGCAAAAGGGGCATAGGGGAAAAGCTACTGTCTACAGACATTCCTGGGGTGAGGACCAGGTACTATGGTAGGGGCCAGAATAAATCTAGGGATACATATGGTAGCCAACTAAAAATGAGGTGGGGAAAGGAAAACAAAAAGAAATGGGTAGTGGGGGAGCAGGGCACTAACCCACCCAAAAGGAGGGTATTGTTTATATCCACGTGGAAAGAGGGACCAGATTTCAACCCGGTGCTCCAAGATGTGAATGCAACATGCCTGGCATGGAGTAGGGAACCAGTGGAGAGGACTGAGTGGTTGGCCCCAATCCCAACTATGTGGACACCTGCCCCTCCCCCCAGAAGAATTTATTTCAGAGGACAGCACTGAAGCTGCAGCTCCGGGACATGTCTGATCAGAGCACATGGGAACAAATGAAGGGGGAGGAAGAGAGAGTGGAGCACATCCTCTCCCACCAAGCCTTAAGGATGATATTCCCACTCAGAGTAGCGAATCCACACTGAAGACCATATGGCTGGCCCCACTGTGTGACACAACACCCCTCACTGACCCATAGCCCTACTGGGGACACATTGGAGACATAGTGTGGGAGTTGCACCCCACCTGATCCCACCACACTGAGGCAAAACACTAAGGGCATGCAACAGAACAGCAAGGGGAACAGAGCAATGAAGTCCCAGGGAACACCAAAAATAGACTTTGGGGCCAAGGCTTGGTACCTCATCAGACTCGACCAGAAAACACTCAAAAGGTCAACAAACAGTCCTTGAACAAACTACTGGCTTATCTTTTTTGTTATTGTTTGTTTGGTTTTTGTCATTGGCTTTTTGTTGTTGCTGTTTTGTTTTGTTGCTTTGTTTTGCTCTGTCTTGTTTTTGTGCATGCTATTATCACCACAGGTCTGTCTAAATAAGATAGGCTGATGAACAATTTGGAGGAGGAAACAACGGGACCAACGGTTCCAGGGGGACATGGGAGAGGGGGACATGGGGGAAAGGAAGTGATGTTAATAAACCTAAGTACAGGGAAAAACAAGTGATCCAAATCAGTGGTGAGGCGTGATCAAGGGTACTGTAACCGAGAGGAATTACTGAAACCCAAATGAAGGCTGAACATGATAGTGGGACAAGAGGAAAGTAAAAGGAAATAGAAGAAAGAACTAGGAGGCAAAGGACATTTATAGAGGTCTAAATAAAGGCCTGTACATATGTAAATATATTTATATATGAGGATAGGGAAATAGATCTCTGTGCATATATTTATAGGTTTAGTATTAAGGTAGCAGATGGACATTGGACCTCCACTAAAGTACTCCCTCAATGCAAGAATACTTTGTTCTATTGAATTGGCATTCCATGATGCTCACCTTCCCAACACGATTGCTTCCCAACACAAATAGGTACATAAGCAAATGTGGTGAAGAAAGCTGATGGAGCCCGGCTTTCAAAAGAGATAGTGTCTGGGGTCTTAAAGGCTTGAAGATAAACAAGCAGCTATCTAGCTCAGAAGCAACAAAGCCCACATGAAAGAAGCACACCAGTCTGTGTGACTATGAGGTGTCAAAGTGAAGAGGTATCAGGCATCAAAGAACAAAAAATCATATCACTGTGGATGAGGTGAAGTGTGGCGTAGGGACTGAAAGCCCATCTGTAGGCAACTGGACATCCCCTTACAGAAGGGTTGCGGGGAGGAGACGAGCTGGTCAGGTGCAGTATAGCACCGATGAAACATACAACTTTCCTCCAGTTCCTAAATGCTTCCTCCGCCCGCCCCCCACACCCCCTTCACTATCATGATCCAAATTCTGCCTTATAAATCTGGCTAGACCAGAGGATGTGCATTGGTACAAATAGGAACTGGAAGCACAGGGAATCCAGATCAGATGATCCCTACAGAACCAGTGGTGAGAGTGGCGATACTGGGAGAGTAGAGGGAGGTTGGGGTAGAAAGGGGGAACCGATTACAAGGATGTACATATAACCTGCTCCCTGGGGGGTGGACAACAGAAAAGTGGGGGAAGGGAGACTTCGGACAGTGCAAGATATGACAAAATAATAATTTATAAATTATCAAGGGTTCATAAGGGAAGGGGCAGTGGGGAAGGAGGGGGGAAAGTGAGGAGCTGATGTCAGGGGCTTAGGTGGAGAGCAAATGTTTTGAGAAGAATGAGGGCAACAAATGTGCTTTGCAAAACTAATGTATGTATGGATTGTGATAAGAGTTATATAAGCCCCCAATAAAAAATTTTTAAGTTGTGTCAGGGTTGTATCCTATCATCTTATTTCTTCAATCTGTATGCTGAACGCAGAATTTGAGAAACTAGACTGTATGAAGAAGAACATGCCACAGGATTGGAAGTTTTATTAACAACCTTTGATATGCAGATGACACAACCTTGCTTGCTAAAAGAAAGGAGGATTTGAAGTACTTGCTAACGAAGAACAAAAAACATCGGTATGGATTGTAACAAAGTAAA
This sequence comes from Tenrec ecaudatus, assembly GCF_050624435.1. NCBI lineage: Eukaryota > Metazoa > Chordata > Mammalia > Afrosoricida > Tenrecidae > Tenrec > Tenrec ecaudatus. Next base: position 47,948,696 of record NC_134540.1, on the reverse strand, counting down.
TAAACAACATTTTCATACCTGGACCAATAGGCAGGATAATGATAAGTGGAGAAAACATCTAAGTTGTCAAGGATTTCATTTTCCTTGGAGTCACAATCAATACTCATAGAAGCAGCAGTTAATAAATCAAATGACATATTACATTGCACAAAAGATCTATTTAAAGTGTTACAAAGATGACACATTGGCCACTAAGTGACCCAACCAACTGTATTTTCAATGGCCTTATATACAAGCAAAAGCTGGATGATGTAGAAAGAAAACTACACAAGAACTGATGCATTTGAATTGCGGTTTGGTGTAAAATATTGGAAAGACCCCAACAGAATAACATAATTGATAGAACAACAAAATCTGTCTTAGAAGCACAGCCAGAATGTGTCTTAAAAGCGATGATGGTGAGACTTTATCTCATATACTTTGGAAATGTAATTCTAGAGACTATTCCCTGAAGAAAGACATTATTCTCGGTAAAATGGAGGGTTAGTGACCAAGTGGTAAACTCTAAGGAGATGGATTGGCTGGGTGTCTTCAACAATGGACTCAGACATTAGAACGAGTGTGAGGTGGCACAGGGACGGGCACAGAGATGGGCCCAGAGGGTCCCTGTGCGTTAGAGCTGACTCGATGGCATCCAGCCACAATAATAGACACTAAGGTTTTTATTACCATATTCTTTGCTCCCATGTAGAAACAATATCAGACAGACCTGAGTCTATTTAAGATACACGGTGCTCATTAAGGTATAGTATGTATTGCCTATTAAGCAAGTATGTATATACATATATTTTTAAAGAAAAGGTTCCAATCGATTCACTTTTTGACCAAGTGGAACCCAAACTTTGTAGTCTTTGTTATCCAGCTGATAACAATGAGTCTAACAGCAATCTCAGAAGGCATCTTAAAAATGGCCTTAAAAAGACAAAAATAGTTGAAGAAGACACATTTAAAATAATATCATGTAAGTCCATTTTTTGTGGGTGATTTTTACATAGTTTTCTCTTCTTTACTTCTCTGGGTGGTACAAATGGTCAGTATGCCCATGAGAAGGCTAGAAGTTCTAATTTATCTAGAATGTTTTGAAAGAAAGTCTGAGGATCTACTTCCAAATCAGCCACTAGAAGTCCTGTGAAGGCCAGTCACACACGAGGTGGTGACGAGTGTATTTGATCATTGTTTCGGTTTGGGTTGTTTGCTTGCTTTCCAACCGACACCAGAAGTTTCTCACTCGTTTACAGAGAGTGATACTTGTTACACACACAGGAGATCAACACAGAACATTCGATGCCAAAATCTGTGCCAGGCTCTAAGAATATGGTGAGGACACAGTTAATACAAAGTCCCTCCAACCACTGAGCTGAAACCAGCCGCCAGCCCAGTGGCCACATCCTCCCTCTCTCTTCTGTGAATGTCCTGAGCGGGCATTTCTCCTTGAGTTTACAGAGCAAACAAGACATGTGGCCCGCAGAGCTTTCCATAGAAACCCCTAGTAAGACAGAAGAGCCTGTGGGAAAAGACATCTCTCCCTTCTCTGCCTCGGACCTTGAATTGTCTCTGTGCTTCCCACCCGCGTCCCTGGGACGTAATAGTGGACTTCTAACCTGTGCCGATCTGCTGCTGCTCCATGAGGTTTCTGTTTGTTTGTCTGAAGCTAGCTTGTATGTCACACATTAAAGAAGCTCAGACCAGTGGTTAGGCCTGGTGGGGAGGGAATCTAGAGGGCTTTTAAAGTTGTGACCCTTCTCTCTCGCTCGCTCGCTCGCTCTCGTTCTTTAAATTTTACTCTTTTTTATTAGTTTCCCTTTTGTTGGTGGGATGTAACATATACAAAGAAACATACGTGATACGTAGGTGTGCCAAAGCAGTGACAGCATCCCTCAAGCACGTCACCCACTCCCCACCCCCTGTATGCGGCTCTTTCTGTCTCTTCCCCTTTCCCCTTCCTCTTCCTCTTCTTTTTTTTCCTTTTTTCTCTCCCCACTCCCCCTCCCTCACTTCCTCCCCCATTTCCTTCTACCCCTGCCTCCCTGAGCCTGACTTCGTCACAGTCTTCCACGTCTTTTTCTTTGATGTGAGAGCCACGTGTTCCCTTTATAACTATGGTGCCGTGAAGTATGCATCTTTATGAGACGGACTCAGTGTGCTGAGCACAATATCCTTCCCATCGTGACTCCTGGCTGCGTCCTCAGCATCATCTCGCCAAGACTTTGATGGCTTCATGGTTCCTCCTCGGGCTCGAACACCTTCCCGAAGCTTTCCTTTGGCGATTTACAGCGAGTCTCAATAGCCAAACGGGACTGCGAGGAAGAAGCACCTTTCTTTGCTGCTTCTGTGGTTCTTGCCAATGCCCTAGACTACTCTGACAATTGGGCTGAAGGAACAGAGCCTTGGCTCTGCAGTGGATGATATCTATGGTCTCACACAACAGTTCAAGTTTCAGAGAGGAGAGACGAGCCCGTGAATGAGCAAGAGTGGATGAAAACAGACGGCCAAACGCCAACAATAAAAAAAGAAAGATGGTGAAAAAATTTTATGTTCATGTAGAGAAAACACCTTCCCACAATGGCAGTCTGCATTGTGGAACCCAAACCATTGGCAGTTTACCACCTCCCAGCCAGAGGTCCTATCTTTTCCAGAGTCGGCTTTGCCAACACATGGTTGTTAGTCCCCCATTTCCGAAACCAGGTGGCATCACCATGGGAACAGCAATGATGCCTCAGGATGGCTTGTTGAGGACGGTCTTCCGTGTAAGAAATTAAGGAAAGGCTTTGGTGTGAGTAACGTTCGTTCCTCTGCCCTCGTGTAATGGGTGGAGGACTGACTTGCTTTTTTCCTTCCAGGCTCAAGGCCACGTTCATTCACGCTGATGTGATGGCAAAGAGGTGGGTTTCACTGGACACCTGCGCTGACGCACCAAGTCACGGAAAGGGTGTGTATTTATATGCGACTCCCGGGCATTAAGACAGAAATATGTGCAGTATGTGAACCATAGAGTCATTTCTATGTGCTTCACACAGAGCAGGGGAGGGGGGTGAGATCATTCTAAACCCGGGCCATGTCCTGAAGGGCACCCACCGCCGGTGTGACGTGGTTCCACGTCTCGGCCCTCACTGGCTCCTGATGCTCTTTGGGAATGTCCACTTTACTCACTTTGAGACACGGAGCCCTTTATCGATGAAACACAGACATGAACAGAGGGAGCCAAGACAGCTAGCCGCCGTAAGTGCTAACACCTGGGCCTACAGTCCATCACCATATTTATTTGCCAGTCTCCTAAAGGGTCACTGTTGGGAAAGGCGAGTTTAAACAAGGGGAAAAGAGAAAGAAATAAACAAGAACACAGGAAGGCCTCGCAGCAGGAGGTCCAAGTCAAACACTGCCATAAACCAGATTCCATGAGGTCAGTTCCTATTCACGGTGGCCCTATATACATGTCACAGTCATACTGCGACCCATGGGGCTTGGGGTGGAAGATTGGGGAAGCAGATTGACAAGGTGCCTCTGAGTGGTCTCGAACTATCAACCTTTTGGTTAGTAACCAAGTGCTTACCCATTAACACTACCCAGTGACTCCAGTACTGGCACTGGGCCAAAGCGAGGAAAGAACAGCCAGGGCTCAGGAGCTGGGAAACATGGCTGTTGGGATGGGAGATCCAGCCAGTAGATGGGGAGTTCTTACCAAAGTTGAGGAGAAGGTCAAGTGTAGAAAGAACGTAAGGCAGAGCTGACCTGGAGCCAGCCCTGGGATCACTTGGACTGTGTGAGTGGCTTGTTTGTGTCCCTTTTTACTAAACTCACTGCCATCAAGTTGGTTCCAACTCAGCGTGGCCCTATGGGACAGGGAGAACTGACCTTGTGGGTTTCTGAGACCAGAGCGCTTTATGGGAGTAGATAGCCTCATCTTTCTTCCCCAGGGTGGCTGGTGGTTTCAGACCCATAATCCACTACACCATGAGGACTCCCACATGGGACCTTAGTCTCTTTAGTGTCTTTTAGACCAACAAAAAAACCAAAAACACAAGAATATTAATCGTAACAGCACTATCCAAATTAACTCACTGAATCAATCCTCTCAACAATGAAATGAAGGGGCTCTATTTTTGTCCCCATCTTACAATGGAGAAAACTGAGACATGAGGAGAGTCACGCTAGACACCAGCAGAGCTAGGGCTCACGTCTACCCAGCCTGCCACTGTGCTTCCATGGCTGTAGAAGACACTGCCCTTGGTGAGTGTGCCCTCTGTGTGAGGACCTTACCCAGATACAATGTGTTCCTCTGAATACCAGGAAAAGATCGTATCTCCCAAGGAACTGGTTGATTTAGATGTCTCAGATAACATAACCGGTTCTGTTTCCTCCTAGGTAGCTTTTAGTTTTATTTTTCAATGTCACTCGTTTCGGTTGACGTATGCTTGCTTTTTAAGTTTGGGAGGTGTCAACATCAACCCCGTGCCCGCTTGCAAGTAGGAAGAATATAAATCCTAAACACATGTATAGCATTTGACACTTTACATGGCTGCTTAAAACAATCACTTGTCTGTGGACGTGGAGAAATTTTACTGTTTTTTGAAGACATCTAATCCAAGAAGATAAAACCAAATGTGATTTCTTTCACAGGGATAGTTGAGGCTTAACCAGCCACCCAGTCCTCGGGGATGAGCAGGTATAGAGAGAAGAATCCATTGGAAATCCTGGTCTTCAAATGAAGCAGTCCCCATCTCCCTACTCTGGTCTCTAGCAGAAAAGCCCCAATTCCCCTGCTGGCTCCTAGGAGCTCAGTAGAGAAGGCCTGTGAGCTCACAGCGATCCAGAGGAGATGTGATGCAGAGGGAAGTGTGGCCTTGGCTCTGTACAGCCAGAAGCGGGGCTGTCAATTAAGATTAAAATGCCAATATTACCACTGAGTCAAATCTGACCCATGGCAACCCACACTTCACCAAGTAGATCTGCCCCAGAGGGTTTTCTGGGCTGTTATCTTTCGGGAAGCTGGTCCCTGGGCCTGCTTCCACTCTGTCACTGGATGAATCCTAACCACCAACTTTTGGGTGACGCATGGAGCACCCACCTCTCATGGGTGCCCCCAGGGGCAGAATAAGACTAGGCGGAGGCTAAAGGGAGATGCACGTCTACAGTCCCTCTGATGTGCCCGCAAAGCAAGTGCCCCTCGTCAGAGGTGGTTCCTGGTTTGGCTTCTCGTCGTGTCCTAGTTCTACCTCTTCTCCTGCCCTGATTTTCCTAGCTGACGACACAGTCTATGCTGTCGAGTCTCAGAACTTGTGTCTGCAGAGAGCCCAGCCACCAGGCCCTCTTGGGCTCCTTCCTCTGGCATCAAGCTTGCCACTGCACTTCATCAGTAAGCCTTCCACCCTCACCCCTGACCCCCCAGCTCATGTGGAGGGACCTGCCCACAGCGGCCTCACCAGCAAACACCCCCTGCGGTTGCAGCCAGGTCACACTGACACTAAAGCAGAGCTCGGGTCCCAGCCGCTCGGGGTGTAGGTGCAGATGCCACACTCTGTGGAAGACTGGAAGAAATGGACCCAAGCCAGGGTCGCCCCCAAGAGCCCATAGAGAGAGCTTTCAGGAGTCCCAGCCCTGCTTCCTGAGTCAATGAGACACAGCAGTGCTTGGCTCACTTGCTCGCCGAGGATGGCATGGCCAAGCAGCCGAGGACAAGGCAGAATGAGCTTTCCTATTAGCCAGTTCACTGGGCACAGGTGCCAATGAGGTGACCCTGCTGGTATTTGAAATACCAGTGACACAGTTTCCAGCATCACAGCAAGCCACAAGCCACCACAGTGTGACAAACTGATGGAGAAGTCCTCAAGGCAAGAACATCGAGACTTCCTGTCACATACGTTGGACAAATTTTCAGGAGAGACCAGTCCCTGGAGAAGGACACCATGCCTGGTAAAGTGGAAGGGCTGCAAAAAAGAAAAAAAAGGCCTTCAGTGAGGTGGTGGTCTGGCACGATGACTCCAACAGTGGGCTCAGACGGGGCACCAATCGTGAGGATGGTACAGGACTGGGAGGCGATTTGGTTCTTTTGTCCCTGGGGGTCTCTATGAATCAGATCCAGCTCCACAGCACCTAACAGCACCACCACCTGTGATGATGATGATGATGATGGTGATGGTGATGGTGATGGTGATGATGGTGATGGTGTTGGTGATGATGGTGATGGTGATGATGATGATGATGATGGTGACAGTGATGATGATGATGGTGGTGATGGTGATGATGATGATGGTGATGGTGGTGATGGAAGGGGCGGTGGGGATGAGCGGTTTCCTAGCTGGGGAGTGTGGTCAGCTATAGGAAAGCAGCAGCGGCGGAGAGTGGGAGGGAGCCATTCATGGAAGGCACACACAGTCTATCCTCCGAAGTTGGGCACAGAGCAGTGACACACCCTAACAACAGCTCACCACCATTCCATGTGTGTGTACAACTGGTATGTACGAACATGTGGAGGTGTGCATCCTGAGATTTGGAAAGAGGAGTTGGACTAAAGGTGCCCCATTCAATTCTTTTTTTTTTTTTCCTAATTCAAGACTAAGCCCGCTGGTGTCTTGGAGTTCTTTTGAGGAGAGAGTGGAGGGGAGTTCAGAGTTTGTCATGCCGGCAACTGATTTGGCTTTAGTGTGCCCATCTCACCTACACACACACTTACGCATACACATGTAGAAACACACACTCACACGGGCGCACACAGAGACATAAGGACACACTCACACACAGGTGCTCACACACAGACACCCAATCAGATGTCAGGAGGGCACACCAGAGCTGCCCTCCATCTCCTCCTCCGAGAAAGGCTCACCAGAACTGGGGCATGCAGAGAATTTTTTTAACTGGAAATAAAAGTAATATTTTCAAGAAACTCTAGTGGAGCTGTGGGCTGTTGACACAGAGTCAGTGGTGTGAGCCCCCCAGCGGCTCGATGGGGGAAAGATGAGTCCATCAGTCCCATAGCCTCAGAAACCCTGTGTGGGTCGCTGTGAGTTGGAAGGCACTGGATGGCAGTGCCACCATGGTCCCTCCGTGGGCAGGTGTCTGCTCCGGTGTTTACGTGGTGCACTGCTGGCTGGACCCATGGCTGACACAACACAGACAACTGGGTTCCTGAATAGGCAGCCTCTCACGTGTGCTCACCATGAAGAAGGCACCACGGAGGCTCTTGCCCCACCAGAACATACCCATTCCCTCCACCAGATTGACGGGGTGCATGTTACACCCCTGCAGCAGAGAGAGAAGAAGAGAGGATGGGGGAGGTTGGCACCATGCATGGGTAGGGTCCTGGTGAGAGGAAAGTCTTTGCTTTAAGCAGAAGTGATGCCCCTTTGAAACGATTTCCTCTGTTTACCCTCTAGGAGCCGAGTCCTTACCAGAGAGACCATAAATCCAGCAGCGCACCGAGAAATCGCATATTCTCAGACAGCTCTGAGGTGGGGTGCATGGCTGTATGTTTTTGTTGGTTTTATTTGCATGAGAAAAAAATATTTAAAAAGCTTACCAAGCACAGCTGTAAGACTTTAGTTTCAACAAGCTGTTAAAATGACTTCTCCACTGAAGGGGTGAATTTTTTTATTATTAATATTTTGTAGGGCTGTACCATGTACCCAAAGCTTACCCCATTGCCATTGAGTTGATTCTGACTCATGGCAACCCTGTAGAATGGAGCAGAACTGCCTCAGGCTTCTGATCTTTACAGAAGGCTGCCGCATCTTTTCCCCAAAGACCAGCTAATGCAGCGGTTCTCACTCTTTCGTAGGGTCGCCCAATTCATAACACTAGCAAAATTACAATTATGAAGTAGCAACAAAAATAATTTTATGGTTGGGGTGTCACCACAAGATGAGGAACTGTATGAAAGGGTGGCGGCATGAAGAAGGTTGAGAACCACTGAGCTAGTGGATTTGAACGACTGACCTTCCAGTTAATACCTGACCACTTAATAACACTGTGTCCTCAGGACACAGACAGAGCCCTGGTGATGTCGTGGGTTAAACACTGCAAGGTCGGTAGTTCGAATCCCCCAGTCGCCTTGGGGAGAAAGATGAGTCTTTCTAATCCATAAAAGTTACAGTCTCAGGAACTCACAGAATAGCTCTTACCTTCATTGAAGGGTAACTATGGGCCAGAATCAACTAGATGGCAGTGAGTTTGGTTGGAGCTTTTTTTTTTTAACAGTTCTGTGTTAGGCCGGATAGACTAGAGAAACAAATCCATAGAAGTTCACATGTGTATAAGAAAGAGATTTATATCCAAGAGCAGTCGGATATTGAGAAAGCATCCCAACCCAGTCCAGTCCCAACCCATTAGTCCGATATTGGCCCATATGCCTGACCCAATGCCAGTGGGTGGGGGATCGGGGTGTCCTGTCCACAAAGACTATCATTTTCTTCTAAAGTTAGGTAACTTTGTAGGTTCTTACCATTGTCTTTCATGTAGTCAGTCACCCAAATAGCTTCCTTCTTTTTTAAAAAATCATTTTATTGGGGGCTCATAGGACTCTTATCACAATCCATCCATCCATCCATTGTGTAAAGCACATTTGTACATTCGTTATCCTCACCATTCTCAAAATTTCTTCCTATAAACCGAGTCACACAGAAGGGAGCGGAGGGGTTTCTGCCGACGTTGGGCTCGCTCCTTAAAGAAAGAGGACCGAATGTCTCCTCCAGGCATGGCTGCTCTGGGAAGCCTGGCTGCAGTAAAGCAGGCTGGGAAATAACTGCCACCCAATTTTCTGTCTAACCTTTTCTACCTGTTCACATCCCTCACTCCGCCAATGTGCTAAACCGTGCCCCACGACCTCACTCAACACCAAAGACCGATAATTCTTTGCGCTGGATGAACAGGAAAGGGTTTTGGTTTGGGTTTGGTTTGATGTCACGGGGCTATAATAAAACTTTTTAATCAGCTGAGCTGAAAAGAGAAGGGACACCTTCTTGGATGGAGCTCACGTTTGGGAAGGTGGTCTCGGCTTCCCACGTGTCAGACTCACGGGGCGCTGAGTGTGCGCTGGAGCTCCAGATGGAGCACCTGTGGGGAGGGAAAGTTGGGGTGCCCTTTGATGATGCTCATGCCGATGGCTTGATTGTCAAGCACCTAAAATTGGCTGGGAAGCCAAATGAGTTGCACCACAATATTAGGAGAATGTTTCGGTTGTGCATTGAAAGCAACTCCGCATCACACCCCTGCTGACCCTCTGGGAGCCCAGCTTTCCCCAGTGCGAGTTCTGCAGCCTTGGAGTTCTGCTCCACGCCCGCGAGTGAGACTGTGGGGATCAAAGCATAGCCTTCTTTTGCTGTTGGGTTCCTGGACTGAAAGCACGGAGTCCATCACTTTTTGGTTGTTTCAATGCAGCAGGAGAAAGAGGTTAGGAGCTAGATTCTAGACAAAATCAACTATTTCTGAGGAGTAATTGGATTCCTGAAGTGCCTGCTAATTTAGACCTTTACCCTCGAAGTCTATATTAGAAGTGAAATGAACAAAATTGCTCAAGAATCTCAGTAATCAAAGTATTAACAAAAACAGTAGATTTTGCCTCGAAACCACTTTGTCAATGAGATGAGGGAGGAAATTGCTGTCCAGTGGACTTGGATGACGGTGACCTCGTGGGAGGCAGAGTAGAGCCGCGTCCCATGGAACGTCCATGGGTGATGTGTGGGGAAATACATCAGCAGACTCCTCTCCTGGAGAGAGAAGAGGCTTTCTGTGCCATAGAGATTTACAGCCTCAGAAACCCAAAGGGACAGTTCTACTCTGTTCTACTATGAGTCAAATTCCACTCAACGGCAGTGGGGGGTTTGTTTGTTTGTTTGCTTGCTTGTTTTCGGTTAGCAGTAGAGAGTTTTACGGTTGCACTGAGTGGCCTCAAATCACCAATCTCTTAGCTAGCATGAACTGTTTGCACACACATACACCAGGGACCCTAATGAAATGCAATTTGACTTTAAGTCTTTTTATTCGGATCCAATCATTTTGACCAAGAAAAGTTCTTTGTTATAGATTTAAAGTAATTTAACAAAGTAACTCAGTGCCTCTCCTTCGCTGTTCGCATGGCAGAGGAGGAAGCGTATTATCTGTGGGGGAGGTGGGTGGCAGATTCTAGTGTAGTATCATCGTAAGAGCATGAGAACTGAGATAAGCTTTTCACCATCCTAACCACCCACCTACCCCTCTAGCTCAAGACTTCACTCTTCTGTACAATAATACTCTATCGCTGTTGAAAGATTACAGGAAGATTAAAATGGCATAGTACATGTAGAAGGAGTCCTGGTAGTGCAACAGTAAAATTCTCTACTGCTAACAAAACAAAAACTCACTGCCGTTGAGTAGAATTCGACTCATCACAAACTGTCCCTTTGGGTTCTGAGGCGGTAAATCTCTGAGGACACAGAAAGTGTCTTCTTTCTCCTGTGTGTGAGCTGCTGACCTTGTGGTTGGCGGCCCTGGTGATGCAGTGGGCATTGAGTTGGGCTGCTAAGCACAAAGGTCAGCAGTTCTGCCCTTTCCTGCAGAGCTGCTGGGAGTCAGCACTGACTCGATGGCAGTGAGTTGGCTTTGGAGGGCGGAGTGGGGGGTGGGGGGTGTTACACCACCAGTCTCGTTCTACCGATCAACCGTCATCCAGTCTGCGACGACTCACAGCAGCCCAAGTAGAACTGCCCCTGTGGGTTTCCAAGGCTATAAATCTGTGCAGGACTAGAATGTCTCATCTCTCTCCAGAAGAGCAGCAGATCTTCAAGGTCAGCAGCCCGAGTGACCCACTAAGCCAATCTACCCAGCCACCATAGGGACAAAAGTCCTCCTTACCTACTCCTGAAAAGATGGCCATCAATGAAACCCTGCGAGAGTGCGGCTCTGTCAGACGGGGTCGCTGTGGGTCGGAACTGGCTTGATAGCGCCAACAGCAAGGACAGCAGGGACAGCCATGCTTCTCCTCAAACTCACACTCCTGGGTCCATACTGCTTAGTTTTTGCAAGGAAACGTTTTGTAAGAACCACTTGCCCGGGGCTGTGAAGAATGGTCGCCAATCGGTATGATGTCAGTCTCCAGAAACAGAGACTTCACAGGTCAGACTAGAGCTGTGTTGTAGGATAAATCAATCATTAATTTAATTGCTCTTTAACTCGATGTTGTCTGTATGAAATCACTCCTCACCACAACTTCTGTCGGTTCTGCTCGGGGTCTTTTCCTATGGCAAGGCTGATAAATAAACTGGGGTGTGGCTGTCTTTGGAGTGTCTCTCATCTTGGGGACATTTTATTATTTCCTAATCAAAATGTTACCATAATATGCAAACTGTATATTCAAAAAACATCAACCAATGTCTATTATAGGCACAATATGTCTTTAGTTTTAGTATATGTAAAGCCTTTGGTAATTCTTGGCTGAAATGTCAAATCCTCATTGCGATCTCGTCTATGAAGACTCAGATCGACCCTAGAAGACAGGGCAGAACTGACCCATAGGGTTTCCACGGCTGCTAACTTTGTGGGAAAGAGGACTGGTGACACAGTGAATGAAGCAGTAGACTGCTGACCCAAAGGTCAACACTGTGAAGCCATCAGCTGCTCTTTGGGAAATTATGAAGCAGTCCATCCCTGTAAAGGCTGACAGCTTCAGAATCCTCCACAGAGTAATTCTACTCTGTCCCGTAGTGTCCTTGTGAGTCCGAATTTACTCAATGGTGGTGGGTTTGGTCAGGGTTTGCAGAGTAGCAGGAGGGTTCAAACTGCCGACCGTGGGGTTAGCCACTGGTGCTTCATCACTGCCCCACCAGGTCCCTTCTGGCATGTGCTTAGTAAATGTGATTTCTCTTCCCAACCCCTTTTCAGATGCAGTGAATACTTCATCCATAGTTAGAAAGGTTTGTTGTTGTTGCTTGCAAGTGCCTATTGGCCTCACCAATCTGACGGTCCTGTTCCCAGGGCTAGATTGCCCCTTAGGATTCTTGATGGTTTAGTGGGTTCGCAGTTGGGCTCCTAACTACAGGTTGGATGGTTCAAAACCACCCGTTTTGTTCCTTAGGAAAAAGATGAGACAGGCTGCTCCCATAGAGGCTTGCAACCTGAGAAAGCCTACTCTGCACCAGACTTCTACTCTGCCCTATCTGGTCATTATGACTCAGAATTGGCTTGATGACAGTGGATTAGATGGTCCTATAAGTTTAGAAATCTATAATATTACTCTTCATACTGCTAATTTTATCCTCCTATCCATTGAGTTCCTAATGAATACGTACTACCTGCCAGGCCATGTGCTCAGAGACACTGAGGTGAGGAAGACTCTGTCCTGCCCTCAAAAAGTCCCTACGCTCCCTACATTGTGAGTCCCAAGTTTGATCTGTAGGGTCTGCACATAATGACAGGGAGAAGAAAGCCTGAGCTCCCTGGGGACAGTGGAGGAGAAGGAAAACCAAGATCACGGAAGGGGAGCTATTGTTCTCAGTCGCCATCCAATGACTCCAAGTCACGAGAACCCTCGTGTACGTTGGGTAGGATTGCTCCAGAGGATGTTCCAACTCTGTGACCTCTCAGGAGTAGATAATCAGGCCTTACTTCTATGGCACTTTGGGGTGGGTTGAAACTTCCAAGCTTTGGGTCAGTAGTCTGGCCCTTAACCATTTCCTTGACTCAAGGAGTTTTCGGATGAGTCTAGACCTCCCAGGACTGTTAATGAAGCAAGAAAGGAGCCGGAGGGAAATGCAAGTAAGCTTATTGCAGGTGGAAGAAGAGATTGCCTGGTTTTCAGTAGCACAAACCTCACTCTACATTCTCACACTCTGGCTCATCATGAAGATCAAGAAATGGGGTGGGGCAAAAATGAAGAGTTGACACCAAGGGCTCAAGTAGAAAGAAAATGTTTTGAAAAGGATGATGGCAACATATGTCCAAATGTGCTTGTATGGATTGCTATAAGAGCAGTAAGAGCCCCCAATAAAATGATTTTAAAAGAGAGGAGGGGGCTTATTTGAGCATCAGCAATGGCTTATGTCGTCTGCTCAAAGGATGCAAGGATGGATGCCTGCAGGGTCTGCAGGAAATCTGAAAGGCAGTGACACAGTGAGATGTGTGCTGGTCGAGTCATCTTAGAAGGCTGGGAGTGACGCGGCCGGCAGGAAGTGCCAGGGCTCTTCAAGACCGCCGAGTGCTGTACCCGGATATGCTTCACCAGCTCGACGTCACTGACAGCTCAGAGCCCAGCTCTCCGACTCCAGCCCCCCGGGACAAAGTAGACGCGGAATCAAAAGCATGACTCCTGCTCAAACGTGAGACTTCCTCTTGTTGAGAACTTGAGTGTGAACGAATTTTAAGTCATCCCTAGGGTCTGAAAGAATAACAAAGTAACAAACATGAAGGTTGAAAAATTGTGGGGAGGAAAGAGGCTGATGTGAATAAGTTTGGAAAACAGCGTTTGGCCTGGAAAAACAAAAGGGGGGCGGGGGTAACGTGAAAATTGCTCATGCCATCTCCGCACTCCTTCTCAGGCAGATGGACCTGCGATCCTCAAACTGTCCTCTATGTTGGAACAAAGCCTCCGACAGGCACTGGGCTCTGGCCCTTGGGCAGTGGACATCCTGGCTTCCAGGCCACTGTGACCTATCAGCACCACGTGTCTGTCAGTGTGTCACACTGTGGTGACATGTGTGTTGTTGTGATGCTGGAAGCTCAGTCACTGGTGTTTCAAGTGCCATTCAGAAATGGAAGGGCATGTTCCTCCTCCCTCCAGAGGAGGAAGATAAGAGAGTGGGCGTCATTCTTCCGTAGGCCTGGTGTGACAGCACAGCTCATGGGTGTATGGTGGTCTTTGAGGCAAGCAGGGAGAGTCAAGCTGGAATACAATTATCGAGTGATTGTGGATCCAAGCAAAATTAAATCCTTGACAACTTCAATCTCTTCTCCACTTATCATGATGTTATTTATTCGTCCAGCTATGAGACGTGCCCATGCGCATCGTAAAATACTAAGATCTCATAGTTGCCCTCCAGGTTGCCTTGGGCTTGGGAGCTGGAGTGTGCTTGGCTGCTGATCCAAAGGTGAGCAGTTGGAGTCCACCAGCCACTCCGCAGGAGGAGGCCGTGGCAGCCTGCTTCCAAGAGCACAGCCCTGGAAGCCCTCGGAGACATTGCTACTCTGTGATAAAGGTTTGCTACATTATAATCATTTAATAAAGCCCTTCCGGCCATAATGCTTCATGGGATATATTATAATTCTGGATTTCATATGCCTGTGGCTAGAGCCGCCTTCTGGAGGGCATTATCTTATAATGAACAGAAACAGGATGAGACTCCAATCTGACCTTGGTAGAGGGTGTGATCCAGGCCACACTCTGTTTAATTGTTGGTCTCTTGGTTACTGTTCTGTGTAATGGGTGTGAGGAAGCGTATGTTACAACCGAGAGGAGAAAAGCTGCTTCTGGAGAGGCATGGAGAAAGCCTGGTTGAGATTATTAGGAGGCCCATGCCTACAGGAAACATGCTGCCAGAGGCCCCGGGTTCGATGTTCATGAATAAGATTCAGTCCCGGGGTAGAGAAGAGATCGATGTGATTGCACGATTGATACTCAATAGAAGTCCATAACATGGCCTTTGCCTGTGTGGATCTGGTAAGAAAGGGAAGGAAAGTACTGATAGGATTTGTCCATGAATAATTGTAAGCAGGAGTCCCTACAATGTCATCCTGCTGTGTATAAAATGAGCCCTCTGAGAAGCAGTGGGTAGGATCTCATCACCAGCAAAAAACAAGAATAGAGCAAGTCCTCTGGACTTAGCATCTGACTTACCCCTGCCTGTCCTTCAGATTTTGGACTGAACAGTACCCAGCACCACATAAGACATTTCCTCAAATTCTTGTGAGTTTCTATGGGACACTGCAGTGATTCGATGGACCCAGAAATATGAAGCAATACACTCAAGGGAAGAGTAAGGGGTGGGAATGGAGCAGACTAGCATCTTGTCCCAGTTGGACATCTGGGACACCTATCTCGAACTCCTTGGGACTATTTTTGGGTATTAATTCTTTTTTTACACCCCCCCCGGGTATTAATTCTTACAGAAGAAATAATTACCACAGTTGCTGTGAGTTGGAATCCACTCGGTGACTGGTGGTGAATTTGGTTTGCAGAGTAAGCATTTCACTCTGAAATTCCGATTTATTATTCAGAGGGAAGGAGCAAGGTATCCGTCAAAGGAAGCCTCCCCGTGTGAGGAAACAAGAGTCTGGGAGAGAAAGTCACCATGCCAAAGAAACACAGGGAGACTGAGGCACCGGGATGGAAGGCTGCCTTGGTGTCTCTCAGGAGACACCAAGGTCAACTGAGTCCGTAGAGACATTGTCCATCCCAGTCTGGTGAAGAGCATCGCGGGTCCTCAAAGTTTGTGAACACTCTTCTGAGATGCGACGATTGATCTCTTCCCATCTGGGTCAAAGGAGAAGAAAGGAAACTGAAGACTCGTGGAAGAAAGGATTCCATAGGACGCATGGCCAACATGACACACCCTCCACCAGCCTGAGACCAGAAGCACTAGAGGGGAACGGGCGGGCTGCCACTGCCCCTTGCATTGACCAGGGACATGCTGAGAAAGCGAGAGAGGATGGGGGAAACTCAAGCTCACTAAAAAAAATAGTAATAATAAAACACTTAATGGTATGCTGGAGACTAGAAGGATTTCTGAGACTATGGCCCTAAGATATTTTTGCCAACCTGTAACTGATTCTACTCCCAAAGGTCACCTATCAGTCAAATAATACATTGGCCTATGAACTAAACACTAGTACCCATGAGGAATGTGCTCCTTAGAACAATCTACTGCACAGGACCCAATAGGCACCATATGCCCAGACCAGAAAGTAAGGAGGGCCTGGGAAGTGGAGGGCAGGAGGCAAGGTGGGGATGCGGAGCATGCTGGCACACTGCCAAGGGGCAGCAACCAATGTCACAGAACCAGCTCCGTAGGAACTGTTGAAGAGGGAATCAATTTGTTATGTAAAATTTCACCTAAGGCATAATAAAATGTTGGGAATAAAAGAAATGCTGTATGTTTCTTAATGTTAAAACTCAACATGTGCCTGGCTGGACTAATGGGTATGGGGGAGAAGCTGCCTCAGGTTCAAGTATGGCCCTATTTCTTATGTGTAAGCTGACTAGCTCTGAGAAAATGTGAC
Source organism: Tenrec ecaudatus (assembly GCF_050624435.1). Taxonomy (NCBI): domain Eukaryota; kingdom Metazoa; phylum Chordata; class Mammalia; order Afrosoricida; family Tenrecidae; genus Tenrec; species Tenrec ecaudatus. Next base: position 47,932,520 of record NC_134540.1, on the reverse strand, counting down.
CAGCATAGTCCTCTCCCTGGTTGTCCAAATACTTCACGAGAAACGTATCACGTTCCACGGGTGGTCGGTCCTTCCTCCACCTTGCCTACTGCTCTGAGCTCGGTTGCCGCATCAGGGAGCAGGCTCTACTGAGTGTCCACTTTGTCTCCTGCCGCCACCTGCCCAGGCCCTGAGAGGCCGCTTCCTTCATTCACACATCCTCACACCCACCCCACCCCAGCCCTTTTCTGTTTCTAAGCACACATGAGGGGCAGAATCCGGGTAGGGATGTTATTTAGGTGATGCACGGTGACAGCTGAGTGTGGTTCACAGAACGCAGGTCTATTCTGACGCACATGGAATTGCCAGGAGTTGGAGACTGCTTGCCAGCAACTGGGTTTAGTTTTACTGTGGTCGTGATGGCAATGTCCCTCTCAGACCTCCAGCTGCATCATTGCAGTGCTTGAAATCCATCACATTAGTCCTGAGAGCATCCTTCCCTTGGGCTTCTCCCAGCTGGGGACTGAGGCTGGCAGGCTGGCCTGTCCCTGGGCACCTCCAGACTGCTCTTTTGGAAATCTTTGGTTTACGAGCTCCTCGCCGTCAAACTTGCCTAGAACCTCTGCAAGCTGAGCCATCATCGCTCACCCTTCGATCCGGCGCTCTCTCCCTGACAATGGCCACACTGACATCTGCCTTGGTGGCTCTCCCGGCCCCCTGCGCATTTTCTCACAGGCAGCTAGACCAGAACGTGTCCTGAGGGAAAGCTGTAAGCTCTATTCTTAAAGAGAATCTGTTCCTAACTTATTTAATCATCATAAATCAAAGTGTGTATGTATCCAAATATACACATCTGTTTACCTGCAAGAAAAGTTTGCCAGGCTAACAAAAACATATAAAGGATCAACAAGATGTGTCATTAGACTGAAAGAAAGGGCCCACACCAGTGCTGTGAGGCCCCGGAGCAGTGGTTCTCACCCTGGTGTGCACTGGAATTCCCCAAAACATTAGACATCACCACGGCCCTCCTACAGGCTCTGACGCAACCAGTCTGTGGGGAGGCCAGGACGTATGCGTTTCCAAAGCTTCCCAAGATGATCCCAATGGGCAGCTGAGCACTGCCTTCTAGGCAGGCCTGGAGACAGCCATCGCTCCACAGTACCTACAAGCTGTAAACGGCCCAGTTGCCCAGGAGAACTGTGGTCAGACTTCATCCTGAGGGAAGAGAAGAATGCCTTCCACAGATCTTCACAAAGGAAGCCCCGTGGATGTCATCGACCACATCCTTAACAACACGCCTGCAGTAAACACCAAACACGTTCAGCCGGCTTCCTTCCGACGACACCCCGACGGTGCCAGGTTCTTCCCATGTACACATGTGCCAGCGTTGAGCCCAGGCAGGTTCTGCTCATGTACAGATTTGAAAAGGAATTCCCATTTTGTGAGCACCTCTCTCCCCGAGGAGGTACAGGCTGTGTCCTGGAGTAAAGTCCCATGGTTTTACATCAGGGTCACCAGAGAACACTTGATCGGTCTTCTTTCTGGGGGTTCTGCAAACAGTTGTGTCTGGGCAGAGGTTCTAGTACTCGTGAGCATTTGGAAGGCAGGATGTGGGCTTCTGGAAGGAGTGACCTCCCATCCTTCAATCATGCTGGGTGGAACTTGGCTGAATTCATAACAAGAATTGACTTTAGAGTCTCCCAAATAAGTACCCTGAGAAATGCTCGTGACCTCTAGCCTTAAGAGAATTACAATTAAAACAATGAGGTCCCACCTTTCAACGACATTTTAGCAAGATTCAAAAGCACACAAAATAACCAGTATTGGAGAGGAGGTGGAGAGATTAGAACTCTTGTCCACCGCTGACAGGATGGCAGAACTTAACATCCACTGTGGGAACCAGTATGGCACGTCCCTAAACAAATGAGAATAGAAATCCCATGTGACCCAGCAAGCTCTCTGCTTGGTTTCCACTCCAAAAAGAAACAGGACAAAATGCCACCAGATCAATGAACCCCAGTGTATCACGAAAGAGTGGAAACAGAACCTCCACAGGTAGAGGAAACAAACTGGTACACACACAGTGGAAGCTGACGATCCTGGGAGACAACGATGTGTCTGTCAAACACCTCAGGACATGGCGAAATGGAAGCCGTTACACTCCCCCAAACTAGTCCACTCACAGAAATAACTATTCCACAACATCGTTGTTACAAAGGAGTAAAAGCAAGAAAAGTGGTTTTCACACAAAGCAAAAGGCTTTGAAGGCTGTGATGTGAAGCCCGAGTGGGGAGGGGGTGGGGGAGGAGAAGTAGGAAGGGCCAGAGACATAGGGGCCGACTGGGATAGCGTCGCTGTCCTGACGCTGTGGGCTGCACCGCTATGCACCGTATGCTTTCCCTTATGCGTGTCATGCTCCACACGGGAAACGGAAAACAACTGTTTCTTTAAAGAGAGAGAGCAGGCTCACAGCCTTGAGACCGCTCCAGATTCCTTACCCATCAGAGCTCCGCACTGGTCCGCATGTGACAAAGGGAGGGAAAGGAAACTGAAGAAGCTGACTTCAGTGCTTTTGTGGCACACAGACTAGTTTCAAACCGTTGGCGGTGGGCGGAGAACTTCGCTACGAGACAGTGGTGGTTCTGTGGAAGAATTCTCACACTACTGGACCATGCAGGAGGCCCAAGTTCAATTCCCAGTCAATGCACCGCCCATTTATCGGTGGAAGTCTGCGTGCTGCTATGGTGCTGAGCGGGTTCCGGCAGAGCTTGCTGACTGAAATGGGCTAGGAATAAAGGCCTGGAGATCAACTAGTTAGATCACACCGCTCCACGGATGACAGAGTCGCCAGTTAGCTCGTTCTTTTTCTCATAGCGAGGGAGAAAAACCACCTAATGCCTGGCATAGAAGGAGATGAGTTTCTGAACATCTGATTTCCTTGGACCATGATATTAAAGCCCCTCAGAAAGACCAACGCATTGGGATTCTCACATCTTAGTTCCAGTAGGGCCAAAGCCCGTCTCCAGTGGGCACACTCCAGTCTGGCTCCCCACCGGGCACAGAACACACTTGTGAAGCCCATAGCAGTGCCCACTAGCCTCGTGGGCCTGATGGACGACAATGCCACATGCTGAGCTTCCAGCTCCTCCCTCTTCCCCAGCTTCTCTTCCCAGGATCCTTTCAAGCAGCCTGGAATGGCAGGCTGTAAGGTGTTTCATAATTAAGTTTTCCCCATCAGTTATGATTTATTAACTCTCTCGTTTATTTGCCCATCATCCACCAACTCGAGTGAACCCTTTGGGAAACACTCTCGGAGACAATTCTATTACCTAGCAGTGTTGCATACTCTGTATGGTTCAGGGACGCTGGCCTTTAGCCGGTGAGGGATGCAGGCTGGTCGGGCTATAGGATCTTAACAAGAGCAGGATGGAAAATCGAGGAAGCAAACAGCAACATTTAATGTGTTCCCAAGTGAGACTTCATGCAAATCTCAGTGAGTGAACTTCTTCAAAAGGAATCAGCTCCGGGACCTCCTGGAGCAGAGAACATTTGTATCCAGTGATCAATTTGAATGCTTATTCATATCACCCCTTTTCTTGGCTTCAAATACTGTAAACACACACACACACACACACCCTGTAAGGTACAAAAATAATATGTATAGTTGTCACTATCATGATTTAGAACATAAAATGATGGGCCAATGGCTATGTGAACAACTGTTAACCAGAAGGTTGGTGTTTCAAACCCATGCACCCGGTGGCTCTGCAGAAATGATCAGCGGTCTTCTCTTAAAAAGATGATCACTTGGAGACCCTATAGGGTGCTTCTACTTGGTCTCTTGGGGTTCCCACCCTGTTGGAATTGGCTCCATGGCTCGCAGCAACAACTCCTGCATTCCACTGTCACCCACTAACTGCCCTTGCGCCTAAATAATGGAGGAGGTAGACTCTCAGGAAGCGGCTCCAGTGAAGAGTAGAGCTTCGGGGCGATGGGGGCTTGCCGCCCTTCCCCGCCCCCAGCTACCAATCCCTGACTTCTGCTGAAGTGTGAGGGGAATAAAGCTAGCAGATTCCTTTTTGAAAAGCAATCTTGATAATGGAGAGATAGTTCAAAATGGTGAGCCTGTGAGGAAACCAAAGTTACCTGCATAGGCTGAAGGGATGTCGCATCTGTACAAGTCAGTGCTCAAGTCCAACCGACATCCAATCCACAATGTGGGTTCACCGCACACTGACATAGGGGGTCAGCTTAAAAGAGGAAGGCCTTCAGTGAGGTGGGCTGGCACAACGGCTGCGGCCGTGGGCTAAGCAAAGGAACACCTGTGAGGGCGGCAGAAGGCCTGGCGTGGGTTCCTTCTCTCCTACACAGGCTGGCGGCTATGAGTCGGAACTGACTCGGTGGCATCTAATAACAACAGCAGCTGAAACAAAGAAAAAACAACAGCGGGGTGAACCCAAAAATAAATAAATAAACAATTGCTTCATTTTGGGGTGGGGCGGAATGTACCTCCAGATTCTTTGCCCTTCACATATCACATCTGCATATTGGTATGAGTAGCTAAAAAAGTAGGAAAGGTAAAACTGAATAGAGTTAGTCTTTAATGACATACAAGTTCAAATATTTTTAAAAAATGGAAATCAAACCAAAGCCAAAGAGTTGACAATGACTCCCGGTGTCCCCAAATGTGTCAGTGGAGAGCTAGGTTCCATGGGTTTTCAGCAGTTTTTTGTTTTGAGAAGTAGCTCACCAGACTTTCCTTCTTAGCAGGTACCTCTGCTGGACTTGAACCTTGGACCTTTTGGTTAGCAGAGAAGTGCACTCATCAAGGTGTTCGTCATTTGCACCATCCAAGAACCCTTGGCCTTGTGGACAGACCTGATATCAGCAGCCTCGGTGGGCCAGCAGCGCGTTCTTATAGGCCAACGCTGAGCCTCACGTGGCGCTTCCATGCCTTCTGCTCCACGTCTCCCTCTTGCCATGACTCCAGCTTCCCACGGGGCTCCAGCATGGCTGTAGCAGGGTGGCTACATGAGATGCAGCCACCTGAGACAATTTCTCCCCCAGCACTTTGGTCAAAAGCACACGGCCGGTTTACTGGTGACGGAAATAAAATCCCTTTCCTTCCTCATCAGTTTAAAGACTGGTCAGTGGTTCCAAGCAAGAATGGCAGAGGTAAGATTTAACAGCTAGCAGTTAGCAAAAGCCCTTGTTTATCTTTGTAAAAGCCTTTGTAGAAACAATACAGGGAACACATTTTGAGATCATTTTTCCCACCTGGGTGAAGGGCAAGGACCAAGGAGATAAAAAGGAATGGTCCCAATGTAAACACCGTGGTGTCAATGAGAGGGGAAACCCTCAGGGAATCAGCCTTGAAAATTGCCCGTGGATTTTCTGCCCCTACGGTCAGAGTGGGTCCAGAACACAGGCTCTATCTAATTGGACTTCACTCCTTAGTGTCACTCTATCTCTATGTAGGCCCCCCGCAAGGGGAGGCTTTCTTAATGAGGGCCCCCTACCCTGTCTAGTCACAGTTCATTGGTGACTAGAAGGGACCCCCTAAAAACAAATCAAGGCAAGTTGTCATCAAGCCGATTCCAACTCACAGTGCTCACCCCCCACCCCCACAATAGGATTTCCAAGGCTATAAATCCTTACAGAAGCAGACAGCCTCGCATTCCTCCTTCAGAGAGGTTGGTGAGTTTGAACCACTGACCTTGTGGTTAATGGCCTATGGCTTACCCAACAGGAAGTTCTTGAAGCTTTTTAATTGCGTGTGTGTGTGTGTGTGTGTGTGTGTGTAGTCAATGGCTTAAAATATTTTTAGAGAGATTTAGAGTATAAAGTATAATCATAGTAGAAAAAAAATCTCCTAGGGAAATATTCAGAAGGGTACATAGGCTTTATTAATAGCAGGTTCACGACTGTGTAATGGAGCAGTGGACACTGCAAGAGCTGGGACTGCCTGCCTTGTTTTCTCAGCTCTCTCGGGCTTTCCACCTCTAGCAGGTGCAGTATCCCTTTGCTATTGCTTGTTTCAGTGGAAATATTTGAGTTTCCCTTACACGTGTTCCCACTTTCATTGGTTTTACTGTAATTCCAAAAGTTATAAACAATCTAAATGGTAGAAACACAGAGTTAAGATAATACAGAGTTTAATATAATACATAAATATATCTATATCCTTATATTATTACATATAAATAATATCATGAAATTACATTATTAATTCAGTGATCCAAACATATTAGGACAGCAAGGGAGATCAGGTTGTGAACATGTAGACATTATGCTCCCATTTTCTTTTAGGTGTTTATTGATGTATTTATGAAAAACAAGGGGATGGTCCAAAACTGTAAGCAGGCTATTTCTAAATGGTTCCCAGGGATTTGCATCTTCTTTATATTTTCTGTGTTCTCCATCATGTTTGTAATCACTGTGCCTTCCCTTTTGGAACCCCTGGGTGACAAACAATTGGTCCCTTCAATACGAGCTTGGAGGTCTGAGGCTGAAACACAGCAAGAGGTCCCTGGAAATAAAAGACACTTGGAGCTGCTTCCCAAAGTCCCATCCTTGGAACCGGTTCCACTCTGCACACCTTGGCTGATCAAGATCTCGCATCAACCCAAAGGCACCCAGAAGCAACAATAGTGGGAACAACAGTAACTAGAAGTAACGATAGTAATTACTTTTAGAATCAAAAAGAAAAAAAATTAACTTCTTCTTTATTGCTTCCAAGTTTAAACAAACCAATTACCCCTGTTCTTAAAGAACTAGTTGTGTTCAGTGGTCCCACAGCAGGCCAACCAGTTATATTGGTCAAGCCCATTGTTTCAGGGGCTGGGTCCTCCTGTTCATAAATGAAAGAAATGAGATGTCTGCTTCCTTTGTCACTGAAGGAAGCAAACTTCTAACCCAGGCCCCCATCCTCCCAGAGCTGTTAGGCTTCTCTAACTCTCCTGGACGGATGATGATATCCATCCCCACAGCTTTTGTTCTCCATCTTCTCCTTGGCCCACACACCAGGGAGAAGACACACAAACCTGCAGTGATCTGTTCTGTCCAAGCACTGACAGTCCACCCCCTGAAGGGTCTCTTCAGTAGAGAAGGCAGCACCAGTCATCCATAGCCATGGGAAGTAGTATGAACATGCTCCAGGAACACTGGGTTCAGAGAGTTTTTATGTTCATGGTTGAAGAAGCACCCAGTTTTTCTGCTTCTCAATGCACCACATTGGCACCTTATGAATGTGTTGCCTTCAATTGCTAACCATTGAGTACCTGGAGATCAGCCTCTGTAAAGATTTCAGTCAAGCAAACCCAAGATAGCTGTTCCACTTGCCGCCCATGGCGTCACCGTGAGTCACATGGATGCAGCAGCATCAGATTCAGTTGGGGGTTTTGAGTGGTACATAAATAGAATGACAGACATAATCTTAATGAGTTATACTTTGCAAATTGCAAGTCCATAAAAAATCATTTTGCATTTTCCCAAAACTTCAATGATCTGAGAGAGCGGAATTTCATTAATGTGGCAATTTAAAGATAGAAATCAGCCATGACTTTCTTGCCTTTTTAATAAGGATAGTGAGTTTAATGATGGCAGGATCTTCGCTGGCTTCTACACGAGAGAACATAAGATTGATCCACTTTCCCCAACTCCTTTGTGTAGTAAGTTTTTATACAAATGGAAAACCTAATGCTAACAGAAACAAATTTGACCACACTTTTAAAACTACAGGATAATTTGCTAATTCTGTGGTCTTTCATTCCCATGCTATAAACTCCAACACAGGAAACTATGAGAAATGTAACCACTGGTAAAATTAAACCTGCAATTATAGCACCAATTTCTAGGATATGTTGATTTTGTAACATGTATATGGATATATAAATATATAAATTTTTCTCATTGATTTTTCAGATGTTGGCACTTTAAACCCAGGATTTTTCATATCATGAGGACTATTAAACATTTAAGATGGTTTTTAAGCTAGCTTATTTTTAGATGTTGTTATTTTTTAATTTGTCATTTGATTCAAGGATTATTATGCACACAAAGTATTTAAACTCAATGTATTTATTAGCACAACCTATCATCTAAAACGCTAATGCAAGAGATACAAAGAGAGAGAGAAGCAACTATGAAGAAAATCCATGCTTTTCAATCTATCGCTTTAACCAAAATGCTTTTGTCACTCTGTGTTTGGGTCATGATCTGCAGTTGGCAATAGAGTCCCATCACATTCCATTACTAATTTCCATTGCCTACCTCTAGAACTGGACTGCCATTTTCCAAGGTCAGCAGTTCGAAACCACCAGCTACTCTGCAGGGAAAAGAGGAGGCTTTCTACTCTGTAAAGATTTATAGGGGCAGTTCTACCATGTTCTATAGAGTCACTATGAGCCAGAATATGGCAGTGAGCTTTTGACTGCTAGAACTTTCCATGGCTTAGCTTTATTTTTCTCATTTACTACCTTCACTCCCTCCCAGTTCTAAGGGAAATGTGTGGAAGAGCTCATTCATTGTATCTACCTGAAGCCATTAAAACTGTTCCCAAGTTCCTCTCGTTAGGCGAAGAATCCTTTTATCCAAATTCCCCTTCTATCACCATTCACTGCATAATTAGGCCTCGAGCTCTTTGTTTTTCATGGCCTTGAAATGCTATTAGTTTAATAGATTTAATCTGATTTTCCATGTGTATTATATCTCTGTGTACCAACAGTATCAGCTCTAAATTACCAGCCCCATGGATTTGGTGGCGCAGTCAGTTACACATTGAACTGCTAACAACAAGTTATCAGTTCAAAACCACCAACAGCCCTGTGGGGGAAAAAAAGAGTTGTTCTGCTCCTGTAAAGATTTGCAGCCTCAGAAACTCACGGAAGCAGTTCTCCTGTCCTATTGGGCCACTGTGAATAGAAATTGATTCCTTGACGTGTGTGAGTGACGGGGAATGACCACGGCTCACTCAGTTAATGCAGCACCACGTCTCCTCGGACACCACATCTTATCCACCCACAGATTGGAAGTGGGGATGAGACCAATCATAGGCAGTGAGTGCTTAGTGCTTGGCACCCACTATGTAGATTTAAACCCAGAGTCTACTTTGAAGCCACTACTCTCACCACTGCACTCTGCTGCTGTGCTGACAGGGAAGGAGAGCAAGAAGATTGAGAAGGGGGAGGGAAGGAAAGGTGGTGGAAACACAGTGGATAAATCTCTAGTGCTAGAAACGTACTGGAGGGGAATCCGGCCGTGTGATTCCTAATTATACGGCATGGTCTGTTTCCCTGGCTGTGCAGTATACACAGTCAACAAATCCCACGTCCTGTGTGCTAGGTAGTGTGCTGTGTGGTGGCAATATGCTGCTGAGCAAAAGGTCACATGGCCCCTTGCCCTCCCAGAGCTTGAAGTTTAGTGATGAAGCAAAGCAAGAGGGACCAGAAGAGCACATCTTAGTGGCAGAACCAGCGGACTGCAGAGGGGAAGTCAAAGCTGAGGCGCTCTCTGAAGAAGGCTCAGAGTTGCCCAAAGGGGGTCAAGGAAGAGCAGATTAAGGACAGAGATTAGCAGGTAAAAAGGTCTTGTCTTATATGAAAAAGGAGGCTTATTGAAGTAACACAAAGCAAACGCCCAGCAGTTTCTGGCCCAGAGCAGCTGGGTGATAATGTGAGTGCTGTCGTGGTGGTGAAGGTCGTGAGCCTGAAGCTCACCGTGATGATGATGATGATGTGGTGGTGGTGGTGGTGATGGTTGGTGGTAGAGGTGATGATGGTGATTCAGAAGATGAAGAGGGTGGTAGCGATGACCACAACTGTATGAAGAAAGATCTTTTTGCAGTACGGCGATCACATTTCCGTAATCAACACATGGCGGATCAATTGAAATGTAGTCTCTTTGGCAGCTTCCAGCGCACCATCCAGTGACATCACTCACTAAAAGCACAATCCCCTGTGGACGGCAGGAAAACAAGGAAAGAGAACTACAAGTCCAGATCCAGGACAACCAACCAAATTCCTATTTATAAATAAATACACTCGGAGGAGGTTTGTTGACTTATCACTGTTCACTCTCACACTCGGCAAACATCTCAAGCTGAGACGCTCGGGTAAAATAGACAGCAAACATAATTTGCATGAGTGATTAAGTCCCTCTCTGGGGCCCTCAACTTTTTCTACAGCAGCTGTACGTACAACAAGGTTCAAAGGATAAGGCAGTTAGTTCAACAGTTGCAAACACTGAATTCCCACACCCAAAAAAGATTTCCATAAAAGTCAAATAAAAGCAGACAGAAAGGTGTGGTTGTTCGTCCTCAGTTTCTTTCAAGTAGATGAGCTATTTTCCATTACAGCCCAGCTGGTTTGCTTACTTCTGATTTATCGAGTAGAGGGCTATGGTGGGTGGTTCAATGGTAGAATTTTTGCCCACCAGGCAAAAATGGCAATTCCTTGCCATTGATTTCAAGTGCAGCCAACTCTATAGGTTTGTGTGTTGCTGAGATGATGTATATGATTCCCTGGGGTAGGTGATCCAAATCTACCCACCAATACCTTGGAAGAAGAGCCTGGTGATCTACTTAGGAAGGGTCAAAGCCTTAAGGAGCACATTTCCACCCTGCCACTCATGGTGTCACCAAGTGCTGGAATCGGCAGGACTGCCATCGGTTTGTTTGCTTGCACGACTGGTTTATCTGTTTGCTTGTTTTATGATGCTGAACAGGTTTCAGTGGGGTTTCCAAACTAGGACGGAAGGCCTGACTATCTTTTTCCAAAACCCCAGCTATTGAAATCACTATGGAGAAGAGTTATATTCGAGCACACATGGGTTCACCATAAATCGGAATAAACTGAATGACAACTGGAAGATTGCCTGGGTTTAAAATACTAGCTGTAAGCATGACTTTCCCTAGCAGTACAAGGGAACTAAACTAATTCTCCAAAGAAGGGTTTCCAGAAGTCGCATTGGAATTATCCTCAAAACCATGTACTGAGTCACCTTTCATGTCCAGAAATGTGGCCCTTCCCGAGGCCGGATTTCAACCAAACAACAAACTGTTCTCTAAGCAGAATCTTAGCCTGAGAGAGACGCATGCCTTGGAAGAATGGACCGTTTGAGAACAAAGGGGCAGCATTTCCCCAAAGGAGAAGTTCAGAAATACTGGGAAAGGAGGTGAAATAGAGACAGAGGAGGTGGGATGGGTGACATGACTTTGTGGGGATTGCAAGGAATGAGATGAAGCAAAGCGTGTATGAATTGAGCAGAACCCTGATGCTCTGCAAGCCTTCATACAAGTCACAATGGTACGCTTGCCTGTACCAGGTGCTGTCCCCTGGGGAGCTGCCACAGCTTCCCTTCTGTGGCCATCAGAGTCCATAGCCTTCACAGAATAGTACAGCACTACCCAGCAGTGCCTGCTGTTTGCTCTTCGTCTATTCCACTCCCTTTAAGCCCTGAAAGCATACTTTAAAAGGCAACACCTGTGTTTAATTGTTCATAAATCAAGCCTGAGCCCCACAATACGCAATAAGCAAAACCCGACATGGACATTAAACAGTGCAACAAAGCAAAAGTGGTCCCGTCATCTGGAAACCATCAGCAAGAAGGGTAACAGGCAGATCAAACTGCATGAGTATCGATCCGCTGCCCTTTGCTAGTTTACATAATTCACAGCCTCGGGGTGTGAGTACACTCCTCTGTGCTGGCTTTCTGACAAATTTCTCTTAGGTTGACATGCTGGACAAGAATGGGAGTGCTGTAGAAAAGTCACCGCATTCCCACATGTGCTGAAATCATCTTGTATGCAATGGTCATGCTCTGTGACCTTCTGGAGTCATGGTTTCTTTTGCCACCGCGGCCCTCCTCGGCCTGGCTCATTCTTTCCAGTGATTCTCACTGGATCCTTGCACTGTGGTAACTCCAAGCTTCCTTGAAAGTGGATGCCACAATGATAAATAAGCTCATCTCCACCTATGACCAGTAGCCTGTAGCAGACAGATGGGTGCTGGCAGCCCAATGCCAACAGAATTGTTAGCAATTCGAGCCCAACTACTGCTCCATGGGAAAGAGATGCTGCAGTCAGCTTCTGTAAAAATTAGGGTTCAGGTCTTCTAGGGAAGTTCTAGCCTATATTATAGGGTAGTGATGAATGTGCATTGGAATTCATGGCCATGAGTTTGTGCTGGGTTTGGGTACACTGGTGCACTGGAGAGATAAGCCAATGATTCTGCAATGTTATCCCAAACCAAAACTAGAAGCCATTGAGTCGATTCCAACTCATAGAGACCCTAGAGGGCAAAGTCAAACTGTTCCCCTGGCATTTCAGAAGCCTCTTTTTTTTTTTTTTTGCCAATGAGGCAGTGGGTGGATTTGAACTGCTGACCTTGTGTTTAACAGCTCAACCCATAACTCACTGTGCTACTGGGATCCTTTGGTTCTGATAAGACAATGCTCTGATTCACCTACAATGGTATAATACATAACTTGAATGGATAGAAAAATTAAAAAGCTTTCACTTAGATTCATAATAATAATCAATGATATGTAAGATGGCAAAGGGGTTACCCATTGCCCATGCATTTTCATAGTTAACAAGACATAAGAAAACATCTTTCTGGTATTTTCTGTTTTCAGTCAAGATCCATGTGATGTCAGCAATGTTGTTTCACATCCTACTCTGAATTCATTTCAGCTTGAATTTGTGCCAGTTCCTTATTGATGCACTATTGCAACTTGGTTGTTGTTTTTAATTTTCTTCAGTAAAATTTTTACTTGCCCTTGATATTAATAATGCTACACAGTTTCCACGTGCTGTCCAGTCCACGTTCTTTGGAATGGACACAGACATGGATCTCTCCCAACCCACTGGCCAAGGAGATGTCCTCCAGATTTCTCGGCACAGACAAGGGAGTGCTCCCAGTGCTTCAGCAGCTGGTTTGAAACATTTTCATCGGTATTCTGTCAGGTCATGGGGTTTGGGTTTTTGTTAATGTCTTCGATGCAGTTTGGACTTCTTCCTTCCATTGGTCTTTAATCCTATGTCACCTCTAGAAATGATTGAATGTCAGCTCATTCTTTTTGGTGCAGTGACTGTGTGTATCGTTTCCATTTTCTTTTTATTGTTCGTGCATCATTCAATCTTTTGCCAGAGGACTCTCTACTGCTGCACCTCAAGGCTTACACTTTTCCTTCAGTTCCTTCAGCTTGAGATATGCTCGGGGTCTGCGTCCTTGTTGGAGTTCTCATTTCAGCTTTGCCTATTTCGTGACAGGATTCTGCCCTTTAAATTGTTCTGTTCGGCTGTTTTACTTTATCATTTCTTCCATGTGCTTTAGCTACTCTGTGTTCAAGAGCAAATTTCAGGGTCTCTTTATGACCTTCCTTTCCTGTCATTTTTATGACCTTTTGCTTGGTTGATGTGTGGTCATCCCACAGCTTGTCAGATCTTCGCTCGCTAGAGGTCAATGCATCAAATCTGTTCTTGAGATGTTCTCCAAATTTAGGTGGGATAGACATATTTCAGGGTGTATTTTTTTCTTTCATTGATTTGTTTTCATTTTCTCCAGCTCCAACCTGAACTTGCCTAGGAGAAATTATGGTCTATTTTGACTGATGATACTGACCTCTATTTTCTCTTCCCAGGGATGTAATCAATTTGGTTCCTTGTAATTCCATCTGGCAAAGTCCCAATACATAGTTGTTATTTACAACTATTTGTTGCTGAAAAAAGGTATTTGCAATGAAGAAGTCATTTATCTTGCAAAATTCTATGCAATCTCCAGCTTCATTTCAATGACCAAGGCCCTATTTTCAAACTATTGATCCCTTTTGTTTCCAACTTGTATAGTTCAATTGTCAATAATTCTCTTGATTGAATCATTGATAGATTTGAGACCTAAGAAGCTGATGAGTTTCTTCACCACTAATATCTAGTGGTTGGGTTGGTGTCTAAATTTAAATGATTAACTGAACATCTTTGTAGGTGCATAGATATTATCCTATCACAGACAGCATTGTCGTTCATGATAGAGCTGGGAAAGTTTTGTTTTGTCTGACCATCAATGTGATGCCACTCATCTTGAATTTTTCAGTTCTAACATCGAATACTATTGAACAAGGGAGCGATTCAAAACAGACAATGTCAGTTCATGTGAGCTCACTAAGGACTAGGATATCTATCTTTTAGGCATTCCATTTCATTTTTTATTATTTCCAATTTTCCCAGATTCATACTTTTTACATTAGTCAGTCCTATTATTTGAACATTTCCCTCCGTGCACCACATTCAGGTTGACCACCTTTGAGGAGGCAGCCCTTCTTCACTTATATTCTGAGTGCCTTCTGACCCGAGGGACTTGTCTCCCGGCACTACATCAGAAAATGTGCTGCTGCTGGCTGTGAGAATTTTAGTGGTTAATCCCTCAGAAATGGACTTCACATTCCTTCTTTGCAGTCTATTCTTATTTCCGGAAGCTCTGCTGAAACCTGTTCACCAGGGGTATTCCTGCTGAAGTGCGAAAGACTGTTGACACAGTTTCTACCATCATAGCAATACACAATGCACCCCAGTAGGACAAACTGACAGACGAATGGTGGGTGCGCTCCTTCAGAGCCACTTCTATTGGTCTGTCCCTCTACTGAGCACGTCCCCAGTGAGAGACATGATGTCATGCAGACAGGTTAGTGAACAGCACCACACACTGTCCCTGCCTTGATGGGGACCCCACATGTGTGCAAGTTACCATGAAATACATTTTTGCCTCCTTCTTGAAGAAGTCTTATTTACTTGAACCTGAATGACAAGGGAAAAGATCTTCCATGGAAAGGTCTAGGAGAAGAGCAAGCACTCCAAGGACAGAGTCACTGTGCCTGAGTACTAGGAATGAGAGGGTGGCTGGAGAGAAGCAGGGACGAGACACTAGTCAGGTTCTTACAGGACATATGCAAAGCCAAAATACAGGCTCAGAAACCCACAGGGAGGGTCTACCCTGTCCTATAGGGTCACTATGACTCTCAATCAACCCGAGCAATGAGTCTAACAAAAGGAAAGCACGGAGAACGTTGAGCAGGAAAGGAACAGAACTGATTTGCTCTTTGGAAAGGCCCCTCTGACTGCTGTATGGGGTGTGGAGGGGTCAGAGACAACAGGAACCCACCTAGTGGCTGTTGCATTGATCAGACAAAGTTAAGCATGCCGCGCATGAGGCCTTAACAGTGTGCCTAAGAGCGGCCTCCTTCAGCAAACAGTTCAGCCATAGAGAGGATGAGGTACTGGCTTCATCAGAGAGAGAAGTCAAAAATGACTTCTAATGAAAAGGAACCCATTCCAAGGGCCCCACTCCACCTCCTGGTGACCCCAGGCTGTCACCCTCACTGAAGCGGATCGCCAGCAGCTTTTTTAGTACCGGGGGTGGATTCAAACCACTAACCTGCAGGTTCAGAGCAGATCCCAAATTGCTTGAACCAGCTAGAGACTTTTTTTTAAAGATTATTTTATCAGGGACACTTACAGCTCTTATATAAATATATGCATCAATTGTATCAATCATATTTATACATATATTGCCATCATTATTTTCTAAACATTTACTTTCTATTTGAGACCTTTGTATCAGCTCCTCCTTTTTCCCTCCCTCCCTGCTTCCCACCCTCATGGCTCCTTGATAAATTATTATTATTATTATTATTATTTTCGTATTACATCAACTGCTGTCTGTCTCCCTTTCCCTACAGTTTCTGTCGTTCCTTCCCCTAAGAGGGGAGAGAGGTGTTATGTGTGAATCAGTTCCCCCTTCTTCCCCTCTTCTCCCTTCCTTTCCCCTAACTTCTTATTATCACTACTCCCTTTTCTGTTTCTCAGGGGTTTATCTGACCTGAATTCGTGTGTCGTGAGCTCTTATCTGTACCAGTGTATGTGCTCTGGTCTAGCCCACGGTGAGAGGCAGGACTCACGCAGAGACTGTTAAACCCAAACAGAACCCATTGCCATTGACCTGATTCTGATTTCTAGCCACGTCTACCAACGTAGGGTGTCTGGTGCTTTTAAAATCTTTACAGTAGTGGACAATCTCATTATTATCCGGATGAGTAACCAGTAGGTTTGAACCCCTGGCTTTGCAGTTATCAGTTCAATACTTCCTACCAGCACCACCAGAGATCATTAGAAGGAAAAAAAAAAAGTGAATTCTTTCCTACCAACTCTCTCCTGATAACACCAAACCAAATAATCAAAAAAACCTAAAGAAACATGATGATGGAGTTTTACCCCCAGTTATTAGCATATAATGTTATAATAACATATAATGTTACTTGGACAACACCATCCATAACATCATCTGAGAATGACCCCCCAGGGTGTGAGGACTGAACTCAGACAAGTGATTAGGTTGACTCACGTGACAGCATAGGCTGATTTCAGAGTCGGCCTTGGGGGCTGGGTGTCGGTGCCAAAGCCTGAGGTCTGGTGGTCACTGGACCTTGGCCGGAGCCACACTGTGCAGAGACCGATCTGTGAGCCGAAGAAGAAGCTGAAGGATGGTTGGGCCTTGGGTCAGAGGGTTGTGTAACACAGTCCATAATGGCAGTGGAGGTAAGTTTAGAAACCAGAAAAGAGATGTCAGTGTGGTCTGACCCCCTTCTTGGGTTCACACCAAAATCCCATTTGCTTTCCAGAAAGCAGTGGTAGAAACCATCATTCCTGTTCATGAGCTCGCTGCGACACTTCTTCTGGGACATAGTGCTCTTGGGTTCTAGAAAAGAGGCTAAAAGTAAACAAAGGAAGATGTCACAACTTGAAGAAAAGAAAATAGGACTCCCGCAAACTTCTCAGGACATTTTATTGTTGCACAATATCGAGGGGCCTTGTTAAGGAGCGCTTTATTCAGAGCCTGACCATGGGTGGTCTGGCCACACCTGGGAGTCTGGGGCCTGCAGCGCCATCCCCAAAGGGCAGCACTGAATTTCCAACAAATTTCAGCTCTGAAAACGTACTGTGGTCCTCATGAGTCTACTGTGGCATATTGAGTGGAGGCTTTCAGGTCTTCTTACCAAGTCCTCAGTACCATCTGCAATTCACCAGACTGTATCCTCAATGGCTCTTCTGTGTGCATCGTTCATGAGATGATAGGGCCAGAGATCAGTCCCCTTGGCTGTGGACCATCCCTCCCGGGTGTGTGGAGGGCATCCCTGCCACCTGACTTATAGCCTGATGCCAATGATAAAGTCATTGTAATAAAACCAAAAAGACCTCCCTGCTGTGGAGTTGATGCCAGCTCATGGCAAGCCTTTGGACCAGGGTAGAACAGTTCCTGTGAGTTTCGGAGACTTTGACAATTGATGGAAGTAGTAAACCTCATCTTTCTTCTGTGGAGTGACCTGGTGGTTTCAAACTGCTGACCTTAAGGTTAGCAGCCCAATGCTAACCACTATGCAAATGGAAAAGCTTACACTCTGATCAGACCCTTTTGATTAAGATGGAGCCACAAAATCCTATCACTGATTCTTAACCATTGTCACACATAGAGTGCACACACACATATACACATAGACACCACCTAGGTACAGCAGGCTGAGGACTTAGCAGACAATAGAGCACAGAAGTTAAGAGTGTGGGCTCTGGAGACAGACTTCTTGAGTTCAAGTCCTAGGTCTGTGTAAAATGGATAAAGTTATACACCTATAACCTTGGACAATCTGTTAGATGAAGCTCAATCCCCTTTACAGGCAGGGTTGTTGAAATGATCAAATGAGTTTATACACTTGAATGGTATAGAACGGTGCCTGGCAAAAAAGGTACGATGCAAACATTTGCTATCATTGTGATTATACTGTATTCTCTGGTCTAAGTCAGACTTAGAAGGCATGCCATTTATGATTCCACTTATCTTCTGAAAACATCATAAAAAGAAGAATGTGAGAAATAGCATGGGCTAACCTCTACTACATGACCTCTACTGCAATACCAGGCAGTGCATTGCTGTTGCTGCTACTGCTGTTGTTACTCTTGGGTGCTCTCTGATCAGTATGGATCCATAGTAACCCTACACACATGAGAATAAAATGCTGCCCAGTTCTGCACCATCCTCACAAACATTCCTATCATTGAGCCCATAGTTGAGTCACTGGTCAGTCTATCTTGTTGAGGATCCTCCCCTTTTTAACTGACCTTCCACTCAATTGGTCTCTCCTGATAATTTATTCCAAGTATATGAAACCAAGTCCCCTCATCTGAGACACTAAGGAACATTCTAGCTGTTTTTCTTCCAAAATAGATTTGTTCATTCTTCAGGCTGTTCATGGTACTTTCAATTGTTTTCACCAATACCATAATTCAAATGCATCAATCCTTCTTCAGCTTCTCTTATTTTTTTTAAAATCATTCTATTAGGGGCTTGTACTACTCTTATCACAATCCAGACATACATCCATTGTGTCAAGCACATTTGTACATATGTTGCCATCATCATTCTCAAAACATTTGCTTTCTACTTGAGCCCTTGGCATCAGCTCCATTCTTTCCCCTCCCTCCCCCACTCTCCCTCCCTCACAAACTCTTGATAATTTATAAATTATTATTATTTTGTCTTATCTTACACTGTCTGATGTCTCCCTTCACCCACTTTTCTGTTGTCCATCTCCCACTGAGGAGGTTATATGTAGATCCTTGTAATTGGTTCCCCCTTTCCACCCCACCCTCCCAGTATTACCACTGGTCCTGAAGGAATCATCTGTCTTGGATTCCGTGTATTTCCAGTTCCTATCTGTACCAGTGTACATCCTCTGGTCTAGCCAGATTTGTGAGGTAGAATTGGGATCATGAGAGTGGTGGTAGGGGAGGGCGGGGGAAGCATTTAGGAACTAGAGGAAAGTTGTAGGTTCCATCGTTGCTACACTGCACCCTGACTGGCTCGTCTCCTCCCTGAGACAGCTTCTGTAAGGGGATGTCCAGTTGCCTACGGATGTGCTTTGGGTTCCCACTCCACACTCCCTCTCATTCACAATGATATGATTTTTTTGTTCTTTGAGGCCTGATACCTGATCCTGTAGACACCTCATGATCAAACAGGCTGGTGTGCTTCTTCCGTGTGGGTTTTGTTGCTTCTGAGATAGATGGCCATTTGATTGTTCTCAAGCCTTTAAGACCCCAGATGCTATCTCTTTTGATAGCTGGGCACAATCAGCTTTCTTCACCACATTTGCTTATGCACCCAGTTTGTCTTCAGTGATTGTGTCGGGAAAATAGGCATCATAGAATGCCAATTTAATGGAACAAAGTGTTCTTGCATTGAGTACTTGAGTAGAGGCCCAATTTCCATATGCTACCTTATTACTGAACCTGTAAATATATGCACATAGATATATTTCCCCATCATCATCATATATAGGTATGTATGTACATGCCTATATTTAGACCTCTGTAAACACCCTTTGCCTCCTAGTTCTTTCCTCCATTTCCTTTGACTTTCCTCTTGTCCCACTATCATGTTCAGTCTTCATTTGAGTTTCAGTCATTCCTCTTGGCTATATTGCCCTGGATCAAGCCCTAGCAGGCCTCTGACACCCTCCTCACCATTGATTTTGGATCACTTGTTGTTCTCTTGTCCCTGGGTTTGTTAACACCCACTTCCTTTCCCTGTCTCCCATGTCCCTCCCTTCACCCCCAACCTTCTCAGTTGTTTTCTCCTCCAGATTGTTTATCCTGCCTATCTTATCTAGATGGACCGACAGATGATAAAATGCATACAAAAAACAAGACAGAGCACAACAAAGCAACAAAAGAAAACAACACAACTTTCACATGCATATGAGGCTATTGAAAATACCATGGCTTGTATTTGGCTCACCCTAGTCCTTGCTCTTTGCCACTTTGCTCTTCAACATTTTAAAGAGCTTTTGTGCAGCAGATTTGCCCAATGCAATACATCATGTGATCTGCTGATTGCTGCTTCCATGAGTGTTGATTGTAGATACAAGCAAAATTATGTAAATCCTTGACAATGTCAGTCTTTTCTATGCTTACCATGCATATTGTCTGTTGGTCCGA